>NC_035435.2:68223601-68924226 GCF_002127325.2 Helianthus annuus
ACCGAGGATAGTGATGTGGTAGTCTAGTCATAGTGTCAATAGAGTATCTAATCAACCTTTCAATCCCATTCCCAACACCCCGGGAACCCCATGCCTTGGTAAGAGTGTGAACTCACCTTGGTTTGCTCGGTATGCTAAATAAGTGCTCACAGTTAATTAATCACGTCCTATGTATACACGTATAGCAAATCAGTTCATGCTCGAAATGTTACGCATGAAATTAATTGGTTCACATAGCAGGCAGTTTGCATATCAGTACAACACGTAGTCTTACACGAATAAGTTCATCACCAAGCATGGCATGTAAATTAATTCAACATATGTTCCACTGTTCAAAGCATTTTCAAAACCCTAGTATCTTTCGATTCATAATTCAGCCTTCGACAGTCCATTATCCTTCGGACCGAAGGTTATGTTTCGGACCATGCCATCTTTCGGTCCAACTATCTTTCGGTCCAACTATCTGTCGGTCAAACTATGGTTCGGTCAACAAGTATCTTTCGGCCAAACAATCCTTCGGTCAACTACTATGGTTCGAGGGATCGTTATCTTTCGGTGTATTGTTATGTAACAGTTACGTTTATCCGATTAACCATTAACACAATTTTCACAAATCTGCTAATCAGTTATTGTCAACAAGATCAAACAAGCAAACTCACAAGGTTTCACTCAAGAACCCTAATTTGATTAACAAGCATAACACTTTATCCTATACGATTCCGTTTTCAAGAACAGTGAACCATAACAATCCGTAGTGTATACATCACAACCAATCCACAAGCCTTATCATTAACCCTAATCACAACAGATCCAATTTGCATACAAATCCGATGAACATCCAAATCCTACCAATCATGCACAACCGATTAACATACAACCCTAGTATCTTTCAAAACATCCATACTAACCGATCTTAAAAACACATATTGCAAAACGATTAGGCAATTATAACATTCATATCCCATTAACATACATAATCGATTAGCATACAAGTCCGATCAACAACATATTGTAAGGCGATCGATAAATCATGAAAGCATATACATTAAACACTAACCGATATTGAAAACAGGGAATTGATCAGCAAGAAGTCTCCGTAAGTTTGTGGTTGCCGTCACAAGTAAAGATGCTCTAGGGTTTTTAGAAAAAAAATAACTACTGATTTCATGCATTCCCATATATACGTATCACAGTAATGGGCCAAGCCCATTGGAAAGACTGGGCCGAAACATATCGAAGGATATGTTTCGTGATTCTTCGGGCCGAATGATGTCGAAGGATATGTTTCGTGCTCGAAGGATATGTTTCGTGGTCCTTCGAGTCCTTCGAATCCTTCGAACTATGTTTCGATCTAGACTAAGTGTATAATAATTCCAATATTATTTTCTATTATAGCAAGTAATCACATATAGGCACAATGACGATATGTCTCATTAAAACACAACGAGTACAATTACAAATCCATAATTCAAACAGCTAGACAGTCAAAGTCAATGCGCATTAAATGCGAAAGTGAAAGTCAGAAACTCGAGTTGTCACATTATCCCCAACTTGAAAGAAATTTCGTCCCGAAATTTGGTACGCACTCACTGAGGAAGCTAGGTAAGCTGTATTATTCACTGGTTTTTCCCTGGGGTGTCACATCATCCCCCCGTTGATTTGGAATTTCGTCCCGAAATTCAGTAGTCGTAGCTTCAGCCTCAGTAGTGGTTGCATGGTTTTCGAATAACTGGGGATACTTTTCTGTCATTTGATCTTCGCGTTCCCAGGTGTACTCTGGGCCACGTCGGGAGTTCCAACGAACTCGAACAAGAGGGATTCTCTCGTGTTTGAGGACCTTAGCATCCCGGTCCGTGATTTCAACTGGTTCCTCGACGAACTGCAACCGCTCGTCGATAGTCAGTTCCTTAAAGGAACTATGAGGGTCTTATCTGACAGACACTTCTTCAGATTCGACACGTGAAATACATAGTGAACTGCACCGAGTTCAGTTGGTAGGTTCAGTCTGTAGGCTACTGGGCCTATTCCTTCAGTGATTTCAAATGGTCCAACATACCGTGGATTGAGTTTGCCTCGTTTACTAAATCGAACCACACCCTTCCAGGGTGAGACTTTCAATAAAACCCGGTCCCCGACCTGAAATTCCAAGGCTTGCTACGCTTGCCCGCGTAGGCTTTCTGACGGTCGCGTGCTGCCGTCATGCGTTGTCGTATCTGTGCAATCTTTTCTATAGCGTCCACTACAATCTCTGGACCCGTAATTCGACTATCCCCCACCTCTGCCCAACAGAGAGGTGACCGGCATTTACGTCCGTAGAATGCCTCGAATGGAGCGGCTTGAATGCTGGTGTGATAACTGTTATTGTACGAAAACTCCACTAAAGGGAGGTGCTTTTCCCAGCCGTTGCCGAAATCAATAACACACGCTCGAAGCATGTCTTGAATAGTTCGCTCAGACTGCCCATCCGTCTGAGGGTGATATGCTGTGCTCATGTCTAAACGTGAGCCAAACGCTTTGTGCATCGCATGTCGTAGTTCTGACGTGAATCGTGCATCCCGATCCGAAATAATAGAAATGGGCACCCCGTGCCTCGAAACAACTTCCTTGAGGTAGATATCTGCGAGAGTGGAGAACTTATCCGTTTCCTTAATAGCCAGGAAGTGTGCAGACTTGGTGAGTCGATCCACGATCACCCATATTGTGTCGTTCCCACGCTGAGATCTCGGTAGGCCTGTAACAAAGTCCATGGAAATTTCTTCCCATTTCCACTGTGGTATCATAGGCTGTTGAAGTAGGCCAGCTGGTTTCTGATATTCGACCTTGACTCTCGCACAGGTCAAGCATTTTCCAACGTACGTAGCAATGTGGGCCTTCATACTAGGCCACCAATATGTAGTGCTGATGTCGTGGTACATTTTATCCGACCCTGGATGTACCGAGTAGCGAGACTTGTGTGCTTCGTCCATTACGAGTTCGCGTAAACCGCCATAGAGAGGGACCCAAATCCAGCCCGTGACATAGTAGGCGCCGTCCGCCTTTTGTTCCATTTGTTGTCGTGAGCCGTGTAAGGCTTCAGCCTTGACGTTTTCGGGCTTCAGGGCTTCTGTCTGAGCAGCTCGTATCTGAGCAGGAAGGCTAGACTGAATCGTAAGCTGTAGCGCTCGCACGCGCCGTGGTAAAGTGTCCTTTCGACTAAGGGCATCCGCCACAACATTGGCTTTGCCTGGATGATACTTGATAGCGCATTCATAGTCGTTTAGAAGTTCAACCCATCTCCGTTGACGCATATTCAAACCCTTTTGCTTAAGAATATGCTCGAGACTCCTGTGATCGGTGTAAATCGTGCACCTGGTATCGTACAGGTAGTGTCGCCATATCTTAAGCGCGAAAACAACAGCTCCCAGCTCTAAATCGTGCGTCGTGTAGTTGCGCTCGTGAACCTTGAGTTGACGAGAGGCGTAAGCGATAACCTTGTCGCGCTGCATTAACACACATCCCAGTCCCCGAATGGATGCATCACAATAAACCACGAAGTCGTCTGTGCCCTCTGGCAATGAGAGGATAGGTGCACTGCAAAGTCATTCCTTTAGGTGCTGAAAAGCAGTCTCCTGGGGCTCTCCCCAGCGATAGGTAACACCATTCTGTGTCAGTAGCGTAAGTGGTTGCGTGATCTTTGAAAAGTCTCTAATAAACCGTCTGTAGTAACCTGCCAGACTCAAGAATTGACGTATTTCTGTCGGTGTACGCGGTGCAGGCCAGTTTCTGATCGAATCTACCTTGGATGGATCGACATGTATCCCATCCTTGTTCACTACGTGGCCTAAGAAGTGGACTTTACGAAGCCAGAAGTCGCATTTAGAAAGCTTGGCGTACAACTGTTCCTTCCGAAGGAGTTCCAAAATAAGACGAAGATGCTGCTCGTGCTCCTCCTGACTCTTGGAGTAGATCAGAATGTCGTTGATGGAGTCAAGAACATTTTGTCTAGGTAGGGTTTGCACACTCTGTTCGTAATGTCCATAAATACGGCGGGTGTGTTCAATAATATCAAACCATTTATCACATCAATCATAAAATATAGTAGTTGAAATAATTCATAAAACCCAAAACATTTGATGTTCAAACCAAACTTTGTTCGAATAGCGGAAACATAATAATGAAAAACCCAAAAAGAAGTCATAAGTTCAATTAGCGTTCATTGCGTCTCCTCCTCCTAACATGAAAACTCGACCTCTTGCCTCGTTGCCATCGTTATTGTTGTTTCCCCCGTTGTTATCGTTGTTCCCGTTGCCCTGGTTATTGTTGTGGTTCTGATTCTGGTTCAACTGAGGACAATCGCGTTTGTAGTGTCCTTCTGCCCCACACTGGAAACATCCCCGGTTTCCACGCTGTGGTTGCTGCTGCTGGTTCTGTGGAGCTGGCGGTGGGAGTTGCTGGTTCTGATTTGCAGGCCGTGGACTCCTACAGTCTTTGGCCTCATGACCCATCTTGAGGCATCTTTGACAACGAACCTTATTACACTGGCCACTGTGATGTTTGTTGCAGGTGTTACACTTTGGAAGGTTTCCTCGATACCCTCCTTGTTTATGGCTGCTAGAGGAGTGCTGACTTGGACTCTGGTAGCTGTCCGTCTTTCGCTGCTGAGACTGCGCCTGCACTGAAGCTGACCCCTTGCTAGAATCCCCCTCCCATTTTCTTTTACTTTCACTGGGAGTAGCAAGTGTAGTAGAAGCAGTAGCGGTAGCAGTAGCACTGATACGCTTTGGCAGTTTGTTCTGATCCACTGCCTGATCGGTGATGCGATGAGCGAGACGCTGGATCTCCTGAATGTTGTTGAGGTTAGCCGAGGTAACGTGGCTCTGAATCTCTGGTACAAGCCCCTTGAGATACAACTCAATGCGCTTGTATGGTGGGTCTACCATGGTTGGACATAGCACAGCCAACTCGTTCGACCTCTTGGTGTAAGCTTCAATCTCTGAACCCACCATCTTCAAGTTGTACAACTCATCCTCCAACTTGTGAATGTCTTCTCTAGTGCAGTATTCCCTCTTGATCAGTTCTTTGAATTCATTCCAGGGTGTGGCGTTAGCAGCTGCCAACCCTAAGATCTGCACTTGTGCGTTCCACCAAGTGAGCGCAATCCCTTCAAGTGTGCCAGTGGCGAACTTCACCCTGCGAGCCTCAGGGCATTCACACATTTCAAAAACCGACTCGAGCTTTTCAAACCAGTGGAGGAGTCCAACTGCCCCCTCCGTGCCGCTGAACGAGCTAGGACGACAGTCCATGAAATTCTTGAATGTGCACCCAGGTTGTTGCTGAGCGGGTTGACCTGCTTGGGCGGCTGCAACTGCCGCAGCAACGAGAGCCTCCAGCTGGGCTTGAGTCATGGTAATTCGTGCGGCCATTGATCTTCACATCAAAGGCAACATAAGTGAGAAAGGTTCGCGAATAGTGCGATGACAGAAGAGTGTAAGCACATAAGTATTCTCATGCTATGACAAGTTGTGAGCAAGGTAATGTAAGCATACTACGAGCAAAGTTCTAAGCAAATTCTAGCATGTAGGCAATAAACATAAACCTTATTACCTAAGAAGTTGAGTCTTGCACGTGGAGCGAAGCGTCGTTGTGGATCGTTGAGAGCACTGTTCTGGTTATAGTCTGGTTTTAATAAAAACGTTTTCCCCTTATTAAAACCAAGTTCTCTATAACCAATGGCTCTGATACCAATCTGTCACACCCCCAAAAATCCACCTGCGGAGTATCCCCGCTTGGGAGCGTGACTGACCAGGATCAAGCCACCAATCATATTGAACTTGCATTTAATATTAAATAAAGTAAATGAAAAACCACCCATTCAATACAAAAGGTGCTCAAACATTAAATCGTTTCAAAAGTGTTGCGGAAGCATAGTAAATAAACCAGTATCAATAGTTTTAAGTATCACAATAGTAAAGCGGAAGAGCCACGATCCTTGTCCACAACGACCCGCTTCTCCAGTGCAAGCTCCAAGTACCTAGCGATCTGCAAGGCATGTAACAGAATGGTCAACAAACTAGTTGAGCGAGTTCACATAAAGGAAATGCGTAATAGTAAGTTCATTTGTAATAGGTGGCTCTACTGGGCCGTTTGTATATTTTACTGTGGTGGTGTTCCACGTTTTCCTGTGGTGGTGTTCCACGTTTTCCTGTGGTGGTGTTCCACGTTTTCCTGTGGTGGTGTTCCACGTTTTCCTGTGGTGGTGTTCCACGTTTTCCTGTGGTGGTGTTCCACGTTTTCCTGTGGTGGTGTTCCACGTTTTCCTGTGGTGGTGTTCCACGTTTTCCTAACCACTAGACTACTCGTAGCTATAGGTATCCTTCACAACCGAGGATAGTGATGTGGTAGTCTAGTCATAGTGTCAATAGAGTATCTAATCAACCTTTCAATCCCATTCCCAACACCCCGGGAACCCCATGCCTTGGTAAGAGTGTGAACTCACCTTGGTTTGCTCGGTATGCTAAATAAGTGCTCACAGTTAATTAATCACGTCCTATGTATACACGTATAGCAAATCAGTTCATGCTCGAAATGTTACGCATGAAATTAATTGGTTCACATAGCAGGCAGTTTGCATATCAGTACAACACGTAGTCTTACACGAATAAGTTCATCACCAAGCATGGCATGTAAATTAATTCAACATATGTTCCACTGTTCAAAGCATTTTCAAAACCCTAGTATCTTTCGATTCATAATTCAGCCTTCGACAGTCCATTATCCTTCGGACCGAAGGTTATGTTTCGGACCATGCCATCTTTCGGTCCAACTATCTTTCGGTCCAACTATCTGTCGGTCAAACTATGGTTCGGTCAACAAGTATCTTTCGGCCAAACAATCCTTCGGTCAACTACTATGGTTCGAGGGATCGTTATCTTTCGGTGTATTGTTATGTAACAGTTACGTTTATCCGATTAACCATTAACACAATTTTCACAAATCTGCTAATCAGTTATTGTCAACAAGATCAAACAAGCAAACTCACAAGGTTTCACTCAAGAACCCTAATTTGATTAACAAGCATAACACTTTATCCTATACGATTCCGTTTTCAAGAACAGTGAACCATAACAATCCGTAGTGTATACATCACAACCAATCCACAAGCCTTATCATTAACCCTAATCACAACAGATCCAATTTGCATACAAATCCGATGAACATCCAAATCCTACCAATCATGCACAACCGATTAACATACAACCCTAGTATCTTTCAAAACATCCATACTAACCGATCTTAAAAACACATATTGCAAAACGATTAGGCAATTATAACATTCATATCCCATTAACATACATAATCGATTAGCATACAAGTCCGATCAACAACATATTGTAAGGCGATCGATAAATCATGAAAGCATATACATTAAACACTAACCGATATTGAAAACAGGGAATTGATCAGCAAGAAGTCTCCGTAAGTTTGTGGTTGCCGTCACAAGTAAAGATGCTCTAGGGTTTTTAGAAAAAAAATAACTACTGATTTCATGCATTCCCATATATACGTATCACAGTAATGGGCCAAGCCCATTGGAAAGACTGGGCCGAAACATATCGAAGGATATGTTTCGTGATTCTTCGGGCCGAATGATGTCGAAGGATATGTTTCGTGCTCGAAGGATATGTTTCGTGGTCCTTCGAGTCCTTCGAATCCTTCGAACTATGTTTCGATCTAGACTAAGTGTATAATAATTCCAATATTATTTTCTATTATAGCAAGTAATCACATATAGGCACAATGACGATATGTCTCATTAAAACACAACGAGTACAATTACAAATCCATAATTCAAACAGCTAGACAGTCAAAGTCAATGCGCATTAAATGCGAAAGTGAAAGTCAGAAACTCGAGTTGTCACATGTATCGAACTTGGATAAGTATCGAGTTGTTATATTTGCTTGCTATGCTTGATGATTAGACTTGATATGTAATTAGGGTTCTTGAGGAAACATTTGAATTATGCATGTTTGATCCGTATAGGTTGTAAGATTTGAATGGAAATTGTTAATTGAATATGATAAACTTGGAAACTTCGAAATTGATTGCAAGATAATAGTTGTGTAACTGATATGCATAATATTCGGATACTTAAACCTATCGCACAAGGGGTCTTGATCGCACAAAGAGCCCCAATCACATAAGCCAGTCGGTCGCACATTATGGCTGGATCGCACAAGCATTCTGACCGCACAAGATGGCCCACTCGCACAAGATTCCCTTGGATCGCACAAGCTGCCATATGTTGGGCCGGACGTGCATGCTGGACTGGGCTGGTACGGACCGCACAAGACGACTGGATCGTACAAGCCCACACTGATCGCACAAGTGTTGATCTTGGTCAAGTGTTGGGCCGTAGCTATGTTAAGTAATTATTGTTTTGTTATTGGACCGAGTAAGCCCAAAGCCCACTCGCACAAGGCCGGTACAATCGCACAAGTCATTTAAGCTTTTGGGGCCGAGAAGTTATTTGGATTGTTTATGTTATTTGGGCCGACGTGTTTTGATCTGTTATGATATGCTGGGCCGGGTATGGTTTGGGCTTAGACATGTACATTGCACAAGATGGTTGGGCTCGCACAAGTTCAACGGCCCAACCATCCGAACCGCACAAATGGAAAATGTTATGCTTGGACTGATTACGTGTTGCTATGATATATATACGTGTCTGCTATGATTTATACGTACATTACTTAAGTCAAAACCTGACTCGTATGGTAACCCTGTTAGGACGTGGTTGACCACTTTAGTTCAAGAACTCTTTCCTTTGTGTATCTGCCGAGCAACCCAAGGTGAGTTCACACAGCCAAGGCATGGGGTTCCCAGGGTGGGAATGGGATTGGATGATTATTTCGTGCGTACATAGTTAATGGAACCTAATGATATGGTCCTCAGGGTGAGGATGGTAAATGATAAGATACAGCTAGACTAGTATACCTACTTGAACTGATCTTCGCACACACGCCAAGGGTTGGCTGCGATATTATGACTGATCTTCGCACACATGCCTTAGGAAGGCTGCGAACTATACATACTAAACTTCGCACACATGCCAGGGTGGCCAGCGATACAAATATACATAGTCTAGAATACTTGAGAACTTTCCCTAATCTTCGCATACACGCCTAGAGGGCTGCGATACGAACTGATACGATACATGACTAAATGAACGAACGCAATGCTTACTATACCATTACTATTACTGAACTTACTTTCTGTGAACTCGCTCAACTAGTTGTTGACTCTCTGCTGCATGCCTTGCAGGACCTTAGGTACTATTGGAGCTTGCACAAGGAGGAGCAGGTCGTTGTGGACAAATGGATCGTGATTTACTTATTAAACACTTATGACGTTTCAAACATTAATACTTATGTTGGGTTTTACATTAATGCTTCCGCTACATTTACTTATGTTGGTTTTGATAAACACCTTTCGTATTGATGGATAACTATTACTACTTATTTACATGTTCAATATGATTGGTGGCTTGATCCTGGTCAGTCACGCTCCCAAGCGGTGATACTCCGCAGGTGGATTTTGCGGGTGTGACAGATTGGTATCAGAGCCATTGGTTATAGAGAACTAGGTTTTAATATGGGAAAACGTTTTTATTAAAACCAGACTATAACCAGAACAGTGCTCTCAACGATCCACAACGACGCTTCGCTCCACGTGCAGGACTCGACATCCTAGGTAATATGGTTTATGTTTATTGCCTGCATGCTAGAACTATATAGAACTTTGCTCACATTACGCTTAGATACACATGACTTTATTACATGAGAATACCTACGTGCTTACGCTTTTCTGTCATCGCCCTACTCGCGAACCATTCTCACTTACACTACCTTTACTATAAAGATCATGTCCGGACGTGTGAACATGACTCAAGCCCAGTTGACGGCTCTCATTAACGAACAAGTTGCTGCGGCGCTTGCAGCCGCACAAGCAGGAGGTATAACCTGCTGTTCCAAACCTATCCGAGGATGTTAGATCCTACTCTCGTGACCCAACTCTCGCGCTTAACCTTGACCTATCTTTCTCGCGCAACGGGTCAGAACGCACAGCAACCTGTCTGCACATTCAAGAACTTCATGGACTGTCGTCCAAGCACATTCAGTGGCACAGAAGGAGCAGCGGGACTACTCCATTGGTTTGGGAAGCTCGAGTCAGTATTTGAGATGTGTGAATACCCTGAGGCTCGCAGGGTGAAATACGCCACTGGCACGCTAGAAGGAATAGCACTAACTTGGTGGAACGCCCAAGTTCAGATTTTAGGGTTGGCAGCTGCTAACGCCACACCCTGGAACGGATTCAAAGAACGCATTAAAAGGGAATACTACACGCGTGATGACATCCACAAGTTGGAAGTGGAGCTTTACCATTTGAAAATGACGGGGTCAGAAATTGAAGCTCATACGAAACGGTCGAACGAACTGGCCATCCTGTGTCCAACCATGGTGGACCCTCCAAGCAAGCGTATAGAATTGTACCTCAAGGGTCTAGCCTCAGAGGTTCAGAGCCATGCTGCATCGGCTAACCTCGACAATAACCAAGACATTCAGCGTCTTGCTCATCACCTCGCGGATCAAGCAGCGGAACAGAACAGGCTGCCTAGTTGTATCAGCGCTATTACTACCGCTATCACTTCTGCTACTCCCGCTACTACCAGTGACAACAAGCGGAAATGGGATGGGTATTCCAGCAAGGGTTTCGCTACCGTTCAGTCTCAAGCACAGCAGCAGCGCAAGAATAGTAATCACCAGAGCCGAGTCAGCCAACTTCTGGTGGTTAGGGGCAGGGTGGATATCGGGGAATTCACCCAATGTGTAACTAATGCAACAGACACCACGGTGGTTAGTGCAACGAGGGACGTTGCCAGAGGTGTCTCAAGATAGGCCATGAAGCTAAGGATTCAGGAGCCCACGGCCTGCAAATCAGAATCTCCAGCAGCAACAGCAAGCATAAATCCTATGCAAAGAAAAGATTGTTCGTATTCTCCGTTCTGGTCAAGAACCTCTCGAAGTTCAAGGCGACAAGAGTGGTGCAGTGGTTGGCATCATCTCTTTCTTGAAGGCTCAGAAATGTCTACGGAAGGGTCACACCGTAATCTTGGCACTCGTTTCAGATGCATCAGTGAAGGAAAGGAAACTGGAGGATATTCCAGTTGTACGCGACTACCCTCAGGTGTTTCCTGAAGATTTACCTGGATTACCGCCTCACCGTCAGGTCGAATTTCAAATCGAGCTCGCTCCAGGAGCAGCACCCATAGCTCGCGCACCATAACGTCTAGCTCCATCAGAACTGGAAGAACTGTCGAAGCAGCTACAAGAGCTCTTGGAAAAGGGCTTTATTCGTCCGAGCTCATCGCCTTGGGGAGCTCCAGTATTGTTCGTGAGAAAGAAGGACGGCACTTTCAGGATGTGCATAGACTATCGGAAACTGAACAAGGTAACGGTGAAGAACCGTTATCCTCTTCCACGCACAGACGACTTATTCGACCAGTTGCAAGGGTCGTGCTACTACTCCAAGATAAACTTGAGGTCTGGTTATCATCAGCTGAGAGTCCAGGATGAGGACGTCTCCAAAACCGCATTCAGAACTCGCTACGGCCACTACGAGTTTCTTGTCATGTCGTTCGGGTTAACGAACGCGCCTGCTGTATTTATGGACCTTATGAACAGGGTGTGCAAACCCTATCTAGACAAGTTTGTAATTGTCTTTATCGACGACATTCTGATCTACTCCAAGAGTCAGGAGGAACACGAGCAGCACTTACGACTTATTTTGGAACTCCTTCGAAAGGAACAACTGTACGCTAAGTTTTCGAAATGTGACTTCTGGCTTCGTGAAGTCCACTTTCTAGGCCACGTAGTGAACAAGGATGGGATCCATGTCGATCCATCCAAGGTAGACTCGATCAGAAACTGGCCTGCACCACGTACACCAACGGAAATACGCCAATTCTTGGGTTTGGCGGGATATTACAGACGGTTTATCAAGGATTTCTCAAAGATTGCTCAGCCACTTACACTACTGACACAGAAGGGTGTCACCTACCGTTGGGGTAATACTCAGGAAACTGCTTTTCAGCACCTAAAGGATAGACTTTGCAGTGCACCTATCCTCTCATTGCCAGAAGGCACGGACGATTTTGTGGTCTATTGTGATGCATCCATCCAGGGTCTTGGATGTGTGTTAATGCAGCGCGACAAGGTCATTGCTTACGCTTCACGCCAACTTAAGATTCACGAACGAAACTACACGACGCACGATTTAGAGCTGGGAGCTGTTGTTTTCGCGCTCAAGATATGGCGACACTACCTGTACGGTACCAAGTGCACAATTTACACCGATCACAGGAGCCTCGAGCATATCTTCAAGCAGAAGGAATTGAACATGCGTCAACGAGGATGGGTTGAGTTACTTAACGATTACGAATGCGCCATCAAGTACCATCCAGGCAAAGCCAATGGCGTGGCTGACGCCCTCAGTCGAAAAGACACTCTACCTAAGCGCGTACGAGCGCTACAGCTTACGATTCAGTCTAGCCTTCCTACACAGATACGAGATGCTCAGGCAGAAGCATTGAAACCAGAAAACGTCAGGGCTGAAGCCCTACGCGGCTCACGACAGCGGTTAGAACAGAAGGCAGACGGCGCCTACTATGTAACGGGGCGTATTTGGGTCCCACTTTATGGCGGTCTACGCGAGCTGGTAATGGATGAAGCTCACAAGTCTCGTTACTCGGTACATCCAGGGTCGGACAAAATGTACCACGACATCAGAACTACTTATTGGTGGCCTAGCATGAAGGCACACATCGGTACTTACGTTGGCAAGTGCTTGACCTGTGCGAGAGTCAAGGTTGAATACCAGAAACCAGCGGGTCTACTTCAGCAACCCACGATACCGCAATGGAAATGGGAAGAAATTTCCATGGATTTCGTTACAGGCCTACCTAGATCTCAGCGTGGGAATGATACCATATGGGTGATCGTGGATCGACTCACCAAGTCTGCACACTTCCTAGCTATAAAGGAAACGGATAAGTTCTCCACTCTCGCAGACATCTACCTTAAAGAAGTTGTTTCGAGGCACGGGGTGCCCACTTCCATCATTTCGGATCGGGATGCACGATTCACGTCAGAACTATGGCAAGCGATGCACAAATCTTTTGGCTCACGGTTAGACATGAGCACAGCATATCATCCTCAGACGGATGGGCAGTCTGAGCGAACGATCCAAACTCTTGAAGACATGCTTCGGGCATGTGTTATTGACTTCGGCAACGGCTGGGAAAATCACCTCCCTTTGGTGGAGTTCTATTACAATAACAGTTATCACACCAGCATCCAAGCCGCTCCATTCGAGGCATTGTACGGACGTAAATGCCGGTCACCTCTCTGTTGGGCAGAGGTGGGGGATAGTCAGATTACGGGTCCAGAGATTGTAGTGGACGCCACAGAAAAGATTGCACAGATACGACAACGCATGGCGGCAGCACGCGACCGTCAGAAAGCCTACGCGGACAAGCGTAGAAAGCCATTGGAAATTCAGGTCGGGGACCGGGTTTTACTTAAAGTCTCACCCTGGAAGGGTGTGGTTCGTTTTGGCAAACGGGGCAAACTAAATGCGCGGTATGTCGGACCGTTCGAGATCATTGAGAAAATCGGCAAAGTAGCCTATAGATTGAACCTACCAGCTGAACTCGGTGCAGTTCACAATGTGTTTCACGTGTCGAATCTGAAGAAGTGCCTGTCAGATGAGACCCTCATAATTCCCTTTAAGGAACTTACTATCGACAAGCGGTTGAAGTTCGTCAAGGAGCCAGTAGAAATCACAGACCGGGATGTAAAGGTCCTCAAAAACAAGAGAATCCCTCTTGTTCGAGTTCGTTGGAACTCTAGACGTGGCCCAGAGTACACCTGGGAACGCGAAGACAGGATGACAGAAAAGTACCCCCAGTTATTCGGAACCAATGCAACCACTACTGAGGCTGAAGCTACTACTGCGGAATTTCGGGACGAAATTCCAGATCAACGGGGGGAGGATGTCACACCCCAGGAAAACCAGTGAACAATACAACTTACCCAGCTTCCTCAGTGAGTGCGTACCAAATTTCGGGACGAAATTTCTTTTTAGTTGGGGATAATGTGACAACTCGTACTTTAGACCTATCTTGTAACGCTACGTGCTTATGTGAAATATATTATTTAAGGATATGTTTGTTATGTGCATTGTGTAATATGTGTATGTATGTATGTTAATCGAGCCCAAACCGCACAAACCGCACAACCATCACTCGATCGCACATGGCCATTGGGCCGTATTGTTGCACACGGACCAAAAGGGCAGCCCATGATTGGGTTCGGCCCACCCACCTCACACGCATAACACTTGGTGTGTTTGTAATCCTCTCATATTTTGCAAAACATTATCACACACAAAACCCTAGCTCTCCTCTCTCTCTCTCACGAACCGAAGGCAGCCAAACATCATCCTCATCGAAGTTCATAGGGTTCGGACCATTCTCTTGTTCGGATCAACTCTCGTTCCTTCTCTGTTCGGTTAGTATGATTAACTATTGTTTGATGATATTATGTTGTGTGTGATATGATAATCTCGAATGATAACCTAGGGTTCTTGATAGCATGATTTAGTATGATGATAATCGATAGTGTTTTAATATTGACCATGTGTTAATGTTCTAGCCAATCGGATATGTGATTGTAGTTATTGTTCGGCTATCATGTCTTGTTTGCAAATTAGATTTGCATGATAATCTGGATGTTATGTTTGATCAATGATGTTTCGGCTGGGATGTATCGAACTTGGATAAGTATCGAGTTGTTATATTTGCTTGCTATGCTTGATGATTAGACTTGATATGTAATTAGGGTTCTTGAGGAAACATTTGAATTATGCATGTTTGATCCGTATAGGTTGTAAGATTTGAATGGAAATTGTTAATTGAATATGATAAACTTGGAAACTTCGAAATTGATTGCAAGATAATAGTTGTGTAACTAATATGCATAATATTCGGATACTTAAACCTATCGCACAAGGGGTCTTGATCGCACAAAGAGCCCCAATCACATAAGCCAGTCGGTCGCACATTATGGCTGGATCGCACAAGCATTCTGACCGCACAAGATGGCCCACTAGCACAAGATTCCCTTGGATCGCACAAGCTGCCATATGTTGGATCGGACGTGCTAGCTGGACTGGGCTGGTACGGACCGCACAAGACGACTGGATCGTACAAGCCCACACTGATCGCACAAGTGTTGATCTTGGTCAAGTGTTGGGCCGTAGCTATGTTAAGTAATTATTGTTTTGTTATTGGACCGAGTAAGCCCAAGGCCCACTCGCACAAGGCCGGTACAATCGCACAAGTCATTTAAGCTTTTGGGGCCGAGAAGTTATTTGGATTGTTTATGTTATTTGGGCCGACGTGTTTTCATCTGTTATGATATGCTGGGCCGGGTATGGTTTGGGCTTAGACATGTACATTGCACAAGATGGTTGGGCTCGCACAAGTTCAACGGCCCAACCATCCGAACCGCACAAATGGAAAATGTTATGCTTGGACTGATTACGTGTTGCTATGATATATATACGTGCCTGCTATGATTTATACGTACATTACTTAAGTCAAAACCTGACTCGTATGGTAACCCTGTTAGGACGTGGTTGACCACTTTAGTTCAAGAACTCTTTCCTTTGTGTATCTGCCGAGCAACCCAAGGTGAGTTCACACAGCCAAGGCATGGGGTTCCCAGGGTGGGAATGGGATTGGATGATTATTTCGTGCGTACATAGTTAATGGAACCTAATGATATGGTCCTCAGGGTGAGGATGGTAAATGATAAGATACGGCTAGACTAGTATACCTACTTGAACTGATCTTCGCACACACGCCAAGGGTTGGCTGCGATATTCTGACTGATCTTCGCACACATGCCTTAGGAAGGCTGCGAACTATACATACTAAACTTCGCACACATGCCAGGGTGGCCAGCGATACAAATATACATAGTCTAGAATACTTGAGAACTTTCCCTAATCTTCGCATACATGCCTAGAGGGCTGCGATACGAACTGATACGATACATGACTAAATGAACGAACACAATGCTTACTATACCATTACTATTACTGAACTTACTTTCTGTGAACTCGCTCAACTAGTTGTTGACTCTCTGCTGCATGCCTTGCAGGACCTTAGGTACTATTGGAGCTTGCACAAGGAGGAGCAGGTCGTTGTGGACAAATGGATCGTGATTTACTTATTAAACACTTATGACGTTTCAAACATTAATACTTATGTTGGGTTTTACATTAATGCTTCCGCTACATTTACTTATGTTGGTTTTGATAAACACCTTTCGTATTGATGGATAACTATTACTACTTATTTACATGTTCAATATGATTGGTGGCTTGATCCTGGTCAGTCACGCTCCCAAGCGGTGATACTCCGCAGGTGGATTTTGGGGGTGTGACATTTTTCACCCTTTCTTATGTTCTCTTCTTCAATTCTACTACCTTTGGCAAACTTGCTAAACAAACTTCTCTTATCTTTTTCTCCAAATCAGGCAAATATTCTTTTTCAGATAACCTTCTTGTGTTAAAAGTACGCTCACTAGGAAACAAGTTGGTTACAGCATCAAAATCCACTTTTGATGGATCAACTACTGGATTACCCTGTGGATCCATGTAACATTCCAACTCTTCGTTCCATCTCTTGGCTCTTTGTGCTTCTTGAAATGGTTCATTCAACTTTCTAATCTCCCATCTCGCACTGTCTCTTCGCCACCAGGCATCATGATCAACATTAGCCTTGTCTTGAAATTCTGGAAATACTTGGGCGAAATCAGATTGCACTAATGAGCGAAACTCAAGTTGACCGAATGAGCGAACCAGCAACTTTGACCGAATGAGCAAAACTGGTTAGACAGATAAGCGAACCAGACTATGTCCAGATAAGCGGACCAGGTTATGTTCTGATGAGCGAACCTGATAAATGTCTGTTCGAGCGGATCTACAAGTTCGAATAAGCGGACCTAAAATGTTCGTTCGAGCGGATCTAGCTTGTTTGTTCGAGCGGATCTAACTTTTTCGAGCGAAACTACACAGACTGTGACCCAATAAGCGAAACTCTGAAGCGAATCTACCTCAACTTGTGACACTGAAGCAAACCTATATGGTCATAAAAGCGAGCCTATGTATTTTTCAAGCGAACCTAACCACTGTCCGAAAAAGCGGATCTATGTTTTAACTAGTTTTCACCATGTTTTAGTCCGAATTTTATCCTGAAACTTTCAAGGGTTTGTTATTATCCACTAATACACATTCTGTGAAAAATTTGTCTAATTTTAACCGTGAAAACTTGTCTAAATCGAAAAGAAGGTGTAGAAGACAGAAAACGGATCCAATTTGAGCTAAACTCTTCCTCCTGAGCTCTGATACCACTTGTTGGATCGTTGTTGACCCTGAATGAGTCGATCAGAAGAGTCGTATATCTAATTCAAAGGCGGAATCAATGAATCAGACGCTCAAACTAAATATAATGCTTTCGTTTATTGATCTGACAACATTTACAACCTGAAAGCAATCTGGCAGCACTTCGTTACAATTTTCAGAACCGTGCCAAATGAATCAAACTGTGCACTATATATAGGTGTAGTAGGTTCGCTTATGTGAACATTCATATGAGCGAACCTAGTTGCTAGTTGGTTCGCTTTTATGGACAATATCCATATAAGCGGACCTACTTGCTATTTCACAGGATATTCTAACCTATCCTATTCTATTACATGATACAAGACGAAGTCAATAGACGTAGTGCACTAACACAATCTGTCACACCCTGCTAGTAGCGGAAGCGTATTGTGTGTGACGTAAGAAAGGTAATCATTGCATCCAAATGTATTAACAACATGAACCAACAACGATGCCATAGATATATAACTTCCAACGAATATTTACATATTTTCCCAAAAGTAGTTTCAAGTACCATACATGTTCAAAACCTTAGACATAACATAGTTATCAGTTTGTTTTTACACATCACAAAAGATAGTTTTAACATAAAACTTAGTAAGGCTTTGTTTCCTATATACCTATACGAAGTTGGGATATAGAATACAAACCCTTCAAAAGTGGCAATCGTTTCCCGAATCCCATAGTGAATCACCGGCTCAAGACCTGTTTCCTGAAATACATGTAGTTTTAAAAAGTCAACAAAAGTTTAGTGAGTTCATGCAGTATTTGTTATCATATGAAATCTCGTAAATGTTATCTTGTAATCATGGTATGTTCTGATTCATTCATGGAGTCTGTTAAGGATCTATCAGTGGGTAGCGAGCCCCCTGACATAATGTACCATAAGTAAATAACCAAACCGAGAACACTTTGTCATCATTTGGGATCACAAAAGCACTCCAGGGTATACCAACCAAGAGTGGGGCGTGCCTCAAGCCCAATAGATCTACACCTTTTGCACCTTGGTCACTAAGTGATTAATGGTTACTGATGTTGTCTCCCTACTTATGCACATTGATCATGTTATCTACTACTCCGTAACTAACATACCAATAGTTTTAGCATGTATTTCCCCTCGATGTTTTTGAAAACAAAACATTGAAAACAGTGAAAGGAGGGACATGAACTCACAAGTTCGCGTTCCGTGTATTATGATATCGAAGTGAGCGTCCGTACGTGTCAATAACCTACATGTGTACTAATCTCGTTAGACACTAGGTCTTTCGGACCTCGTACAAGTTGTTCATCTTGAATTCTTTATTATGTTCTCGTTAGTCATTTTTGGAACAACTTTGTATTTTAGAGCGTTGATAGTTTACTCGCTCGATTGTTATGTGTATACATATATTCTATACGTATTGAATTCGTAAGCGTATTCATTTATTCTATATGTATTGACTTATGTGTGATCGGCTTCGTTCTTCACACGTACTCGTGCAGTGCATGCATGTCATTAAGCCTTTGCTCATGTCATTGGGCCGAGCCCATGTCATCTATGTTATCGTATCTAACCGTGTTTTAATGTTATTGGGCCGAGCCCATGTCATTGGGCCGAGCCCATGTTCTCTATGTTATTGGGCCTAACCCATGTTTTATTGTTATTGGGCCTAATCCATGTCTTTTATGTTATTGGGCCGAGCCCTTGTTATATTGCCATTGGGCCCTAGCCCATGTATCAAGGAATTTGGGCCTAGCCCATTACTAACTTTGATAGGCCCAATTATAACTTCATGAGTCCATTAACATTATCTTGCAATTTTTACCAAAATGTTACCAAGTAGCAAACTTAAATAAGTTCATTTTTCCTACGAAAAATACTTGGTAATTTTTATAGTTTCGACTTTCCGGATTCTTGTTATAGGTCACTTACATATGTGCTCGTTTAAACGTCCAAAATATGTTATTTTAGACTCGACTTTGTAGTAACTTGTTTACGGTGTCGATACGCCCAAATTGTCGTCATCGAGTGTTATGTATTTCCATTTCGGCCATTTTATTTAATTGTCCGATTTTACTAGCATTTCTTGGACCATGTAGGAACATGTTTGTGTATTTATTTTGATCACCCTATAGGTATCTAATACATACACATATATAGCACATATACACATACTCTTAGCAAGTTTCCAAAAATATATAATTTTTCTTACCAAAAATTATATTTTCACATTGTTATATTTTCACCCTTTTATTTTGCGAAAATATATGTTTAAGTTCATAAGAACTCTTGAATATTTGAGGCTTAACTATTCTCGTAAAAGCTTCCATAATGACGTTTAAAACCACTAATCGCATTTAACTTTGTTAATCACCCTTTAACCCCATTTTTGATCACGATTAGATTTTTAGAAAATTTCGCCATAGTTTCCCCTAAAACTATGGCGTTTTCCATGTTATAAAAACGTATTTAAACCATGTTTAAACCCATAATCATAATCAATTTCCAAATCAAGTTTCATTACATCAACTTTGCATGCATGATTTATGCACTTTTCGTCTTTATTTCCGTGAACTTTTATAAATATATTTTTAACAACTTGGTTAAAAATAATGAAATCTTCACATTTTTATTAGGAGCTTAAAGACACCATTTTCATTATATTTTCTAATCAAAATCTCCTCTTTAAACCACTTTTTTTACTAAACTTTTAGGAAATCCTAATAAAAATCATGGTGGTTATTCTTTATAAAAGTCACTTATGTGTAATAAATCATTTTTAAGTTGTAGTAAAGTTCATGGATCATGAGGTTGATGATCTTGGTTAGATTTAAACATGATCATTTATATTCTTAATCATACAAGATCACCCACTTAAAAAAATCAACATAAATTATGCTAACTAGCTATCACAAATCTAATAAATCAACACATAATATAGTTATATTTAGTGTTTATTAGCTTTGAGATTAGGGTTTTTGGTGTTATTTTTATTAATCTTTAAGATGATCAACTTGTACTTCCATAATCTACACATAATAATGAACTTAAATAGGGTGTTTTGGAGTCTTACAAATTTGCACAAACCAAATAAAAATATTAGAAGAAGATTAAGCCTCCAAAAACTCCTAATGTAGCTCCATGCTTAACCCATGCTTAGATCTTAGGATGGTTAGATTTAATGAAAAATGGAGTCTTTATGGAAGATTGAAGGTGGTTCTTGGGTGTCTCCTTTGTGCCGTGAGAATAGAGAGAGACTAAAGGGTTTGTGGAGTTTGAAATTATGTAAGGTAAGGTGATGGAGTGAAAGGTAATGTCCACATTACTTGCAATATCTTTTAATCCAGTATAAAATCCTACATGCCATACTTTAGCATCCTAATATTTGCAACGTAGGAAATGGGGTTTGTGGGCCCTTTGGTTGAATGAGATATGGAGAGGGTGGTGATGATTTTATTTTATTTTTTTCTTTTTAAATGCTACATACATATATATATATAATATTAAGTGTAGTATTTTTTTGGTAATTATGTTTACTAGATAAAGTAGGGTGTAATAAATAGTTTAGGATGTTTAGTGATATTAACTAGTTCACTAGACTAGTTGGTATTAGTTTCGGATGGTAAAAATACCACTAGTTCGCTCATCGGTTCGATATCGGGTAGTATACGGAATGTACTATATAATACCGGGAACTATGGTTTTAATACACCATCGATACTATGGCGTTTATTTAGAGTACTTGCGACATCAAAATATGGGTAACTAGTTCGCTAGACTAGTGCAAGTTGTATTTTGATAACTTAAGTTCTTTCCGTTTAGGCGTCGGCTAGTTAACGACACTTTTGTGTCGTACCGACAAGACTTCGTCGCAAGTTGTTATTTCACCGTCAAGCAAAGCATGAGATGATTCCAAGTCTCAAAATAGGCTTAACTAGTTCACTAGTTTCTTCGTTTAGTTGTTTTGTGGTGAAAATACCCCTTACTAGCTTTCTGGGTCGCTAACGAACAAGTTATGTGTACAACGATATAGTACGGGAAGCTTGTTATTTTGGACACTACAATGATATTCCCAAAGTGTTTTAGCGTATATGTTGTCACACCCCCAAAATCCACCCGCGGAGTACCACCGCTTGGAGGCGTGACATGACCAGGATCAAGCCACTAATCATATTGAACATAAGTGTAAATAGTAAATGTCATTCATCAATACGAAAGGTGTTTTCAAAACCAAACATAATCAATAATGTAGCGGTAGCATTAATGTAAAAAAAACCCAACATAAGTATCATGTTCTCATAAGTAAATGTTTAACATGGAACTCAACAGTCCATGTGCCCACAACGATCGCGCCTCCCGTGCAAGCTCCCTTAGTACCTATGGTCCTGCAAGGCATGTAACAGAGAGTCAACAACTAGTTGAGCGAGTTAACAGTAAATAAGTTCATGTCGTAACAGGAGGCTCTACCAGGCCGATAGTATGTTCTATGGGTGGGGGCTTCCGACATTTGTATATAAACTAGACTATTGGTAACCATAGTGTTCTTCTTAACCCGAGAACAGTGGTACGTACGAGGTTTACGTAGGTTTTACGTAAGTGTCCTTCTTATCCCGAGGACAGTGGTACGCGGGGGTTTACGTAGGTTTTACGTAAGTGTCCTTCTTATCCCGAGGACAGTGGTACGCGGAGGTTTACGTAGGTTTTACGTAAGTGTCCTTCTTAACCCTAGGACAGTAGTAGGTATGAGTTTACGTAGGTTTTACGTAAGTGTCCCTCGAACCCTGAGGACAATGGTAAGCACAAGTATTACGTAGGTTTTACGTAAGGGTCCTTCGCAACCGAGGACGATGGTAGATAGTCTAGTAACAATGTAAATCCAACTAATTCGTCAATCCTTTTTCCTTCAATCCCATTCCCTACCCACCGGGAATCCCATGCCTTGGAAAGGGTGTGAACTCATGTAATGCCCATAAATTTAAAATCATTAACCACTAAGAAAACCCTAATTAAGACACCCAAGTAATTCTGCACTAACCCTAAAATTTTCAAAACAATCGGAATTAGGATCAGGGCCCCTAAAACTCAGGGGGGTTAAACCCGGCTGGATGTTTATCTACTTAGAAACGTTGTTTAAATTCAATTGGACCAGATTTTGACTCAGCTAAGCTACTTAGACACGAAGCAACCTAGGCTAGAAAGTAGACCCGTCGCGCCACGCGACGGGTACACATGTCTCTTTCGCGTGGCGCGAAGGAGACTATTTTCCAGCTATAAATAGTCGGGTCTGGGACTTGATTTCTGGCACAAAATCGACGGAAAAACTCACAATATACGCTGAGTTATAGTACAATTACTACACAAACACACACTAATCTCGAAACGCTGCCGCAATCAGGGTAATAACTCGATCGCTATTACGATTCAACATCCGATCGATTATAACTATCCGACGATTGTCCGAGTGCTGCTCAAATTAAGCTTGTACTTTATTGTTCATCATGATTTCGACTTGAATATTTGAGTGATGTTCGAATTCGGACTATGCTCTGTTATTCGTTGTGAATCCGATCGAATTATTAAGTATTATACTTTGTCGTTTGTCGATAATTCGATAAATAAGTTGAAGTATTGCACTTGTTAATTGTTGTGAAGGTTTAATCTCGTGAATTGACGTAAATGCTGTATTAAGTTACTAACCTAGTTTGTGTGCATGTTATTTAAATTAGGTTAAAAGATTAATCAGTAGTCTAAACTCTGCCCGTATAAATCTAAAACATTAGCACAAGGTAGCTTCACTTTGGAATTATTAAGGTACGGATCCTTACCCCACTCTTTATTGCTTCATATTCAAATTTTTATAAAACCACTAAATTACTATATCTGTTAAAAACTCCTCACGTCTTTGATTATCGATTCATTTGACAGTCCGTTCGATTCCTATCCTAATCATTTGATTTAGCTTTCATGTCATGCGATAGTATTATGTTATACTCATTATCGCATGTTCCAATATATGTTCCGTTTTGTTATGAAAATAAGTTTTATAAGTTATGTAAATAAGACCATTTGTACTCGGATACCCTGAGTATCGCTTCTCGTGGAGTGTCCCACGAGCATGTTGTTGTGGCATCAACATCATGTGCTCCATCCGTGACGGAGAGATCAGTTCACGGCGTCTCTTAAGTACAAGTGTGGTACATAAGGCTATTAGGAGGCGTATGGATCGATCCTAGAATTTAAGTATAAGGAGGTGGGTAACGGGTATGCCAATTCGCCATCTCATGTGATAATTATGCAGGAGTAGCTACCTGTGTATTGTCACGTTTAAGTTTGCTCATGGGTACATCCGTAAGATATGATTATGAAATTTTGTTATTGCATCGTATCATTTTCGCCTAAAGTTCCATCCGGATAAGATTTCATATGAAGCAGTATTTGTTATTTGAGCCTAAAATTCCGTACTGAGCATTCGGCTCATTCCGTAAACTTTTTGTATATACAGGTCCACAGGTTACTTTGGGAGGGGAAAAGAGAGAAGAATAAAGCCTAGGAATAAATCTGAAGATGTTAGTTAATTAAGACAACTGTCTCCGCTTGTATAATAATCTTAATTTTTATGGTCGTGTGGTTGTATCCTTAACAAATAAATAAATGGAATTATGACTTTTGTTTATGTTACCGTTATTGTGACACGTCAGCCCTTCCGGGTTGGGGTGTTACAGCTATGGTATCAGAGCAAAGGCTCTTTCCTGTAGAAAACTTAAAGATAGTAATTAAGACCTGTGAGGAATGGGTAGATATCTATAGGATTCAACTTGATCTCTTATTTGGTTTAACTCCTATGTCTATTCTTATAGATGCCTCCTCGTCGTCCGCCACGTAGGAATACTCGTACTAACCATGAACGTAGCAACACTTCTTCGAATGAGACTCCAGTTGATCCAAACATAATTAATGCTATCAACCAGGCTGTTACTGGGTTGCTTCCAAACCTTGTTGCTCAAACAGCTGAGGCCGTCATTCAACAAACTCTTCATCCAGAACGCACTAACACTAATCTAACCTCTGGTGGTGAAACTCGTGAGAATACCACTAACAATATTACTTATAGTATAGACATATGGATTAGTAAATTCCAAAAACAAAAGCCGAAATCCTTTAGTCACGCTACTAATCCAGTCGAAGCAAGAAACTGGATAGCTCATGTTGAAAAGATCTTCGGAGTTCTTGGAGTTCTGGAACAATACAAAGTTAGACTGGCTACCTACAAATTTGAAGATGACGCACAAACTTGGTGGGAAGGATATAAGCAAGTCAAAGGAGGGGATGATTTTGACGCTAATCTTTCATGGGTCGACTTTCGTAATATCTTTTACGATAAGTATTTTTCGACCGCTGATAAAGAAGCTTATATCAGGGAGTATGCAATAATTCGACAGGGGAGTGATGAACCGGCCTCTGAGTTCATTACTCGATTTTCAAGGTTGGCTAGTATTGTAGGAGATGTTGCAGGATCAGCAGAAGTCCAGGCAGAAAAATGCAAGTGGGCAGTTAATGATCGAATTCGGAAATCGATCATGTACATGAAATTTAAGGATATCACCGAAGTTGCTGATGCAATCAAAACTTTTGAATTCGAAAGGAAAGAATTCCTATCTCGAACTGGGGATAATAAGAAGAGAAATAGGGAAGGCCAATTTAAGCAAGAAATCGGCCAATCATCCACTACACCACAGCATCAAGATCGTAAAGTGCAAGGAAATCAAAACTCTGGAAATCAAGCACGTCTATGGCAACCTAGACTTCAAAACCCGAGGCCTGCTCAAAACCAGATTCAGTTATATGCAGAACCTATTAGAGCTCAACCACTGAATCAACAAGTAAACCCGAATCAGATTACATATCCTCTATGTAATACTTGTGGTAAAAGACATCAGGGCGTATGTCACCGAAGTACAGGAGCATGTTTTAGATGTGGCCAAACTGGACACATGATCAAGGAATGTCCTAAGAAAGATACTAAGAAGAATAATCAACCCAATGTTGGAGGAAGAATTTTCGCACTTTCTGCTACTGACGCTGCTAATATTCCAGGTACTGTATCTGGAACCCTTCAGATTGGTGAACGTAGTATCTATGTGTTATTCGATACAGGAGCGACCCATTCTTTAGTATCCCACTCGTTTACTAAATATCTTCCGATAAGACCAACTCTCTTAGATCACACTTTCACTATTTCCACTCCCATAGGAACTTCATCCGTAATCACTTACGTATATAAAGATTGTCCGATCCGTATTGAATCTATTGTGTGTAAGGCAGACCTATTTCCAATACACATGTGTGACTTTGATGTTATTCTAGGAATAGATTGGTTGTCTAGACATCATGTAACTATAGATTGTCATTCTCGCCAAGTAATTTTCGGTGATCTTCATCATCCTGATATTATATATCAGGGAACTCAAGCCCATAAATCTCTTAAAATTATCTCTGCACTTAAGGCTCGAAAATCCATATCAAACGGCTGTGCTGGATTCCTAGCATCGATTAAGGATATTTCTGCTAGTATTAAGAGTATCGATAGCCACTCCGTTGTTCGTGAATATCCTGATGTATTTCCGGATGAACTCCCGGGATTACCACCCGATCGTCAGTTAGAATTCACCATCGACTTGATCCCTGGTGCCGAACCTATTTCTAAAGCTCCATACCGTATGGCCCTGATGGAACTGAAGGAGTTGAAGGAACAATTGCAAGAATTGTTAGATTTAGGATTCATAAGACCCAGTGTTTCACCTTGGGGTGCTCCGGTCTTATTTGTAAAGAAGAAAGACGGTAGTATGCGTTTATGTATTGACTACCGAGAGCTGAACAAGATTACTATTCGTAATCAGTATCCTCTGCCTCGCATTGACGATCTCTTTGATCAACTTCAGGGGGCTCAGTTCTTCTCAAAAATCGACCTGAGGTCCGGGTACCATCAGCTAAAAGTTAAGAATGATGATGTTCCCAAGACCGCTTTTCGTACTCGATATGGTCATTACGAATTTTTGGTTATGCCCTTTGGGCTAACTAATGCACCCGCAGTCTTTATGGATTTGATGAATCGCGTATTTCACCAATTCCTAGACAAATTCGTTATTGTCTTTATCGATGACATTCTGGTGTATTCTAAGAGTCGCGAAGAGCATGAAGCACATCTACATGAAGTACTTGGAACCTTGCGGCATGAGAAGTTGTACGCGAAGTTTTCCAAATGTGACTTTTGGCTTAGCCAAGTGTCATTTCTAGGTCATGTCATTTCAGCAGAGGGAATTATGGTAGACCCAACAAAGGTTGAAGCTATTACAAAATGGCCAAGACCCACTTCTGTTACTGAAATACGAAGTTTCTTGGGTCTTGCTGGCTATTACCGAAGATTTGTTGAAAGATTCTCGGTAATTGCTTTACCACTCACAAAACTCCTAAGGAAAGGGGTGAAGTACTCATGGAATGAGGAACAAGAGAAAAGCTTTGAAGAATTAAAGAAACGACTCGTATCCTCTCCGATACTCGCTCTCCCTTCTGGATCAGGAGGTTACCAAGTCTACAGTGATGCCTCAAAGAAAGGATTAGGTTGTGTGCTAATGCAACATGGGAAGGTTATCGCTTATGCCTCTCGTCAGTTGAAGCCTTATGAAGTTAACTATCCTACACATGATTTAGAACTAGCCGCAGTCGTATTTGCACTTAAGATTTGGCGACATTATCTGTATGGTGAAAGTTGTGACATCTTTACCGACCACAAGAGCCTCAAGTATATATTTACGCAGAAGGAGCTAAATATGAGGCAAAGAAGGTGGTTAGAACTTTTAAAAGATTATGACGCAAATATTCAATACCATCCAGGCAAAGCCAATGTTGTAGCTGACGCGTTAAGCCCGTATAAATCTGCCCGTATAAATCTAAAACATTAGCACAAGGTAGCTTCACTTTGGAATTATTAAGGTACGGATCCTTACCACACTCTTTATTGCTTCATATTCAAATTGTTATAAAACCACTAAATTACTATATCTGTTAAAAACTCCTCACGTCTTTGATTATCGATTCATTTGACAGTCCGTTCGATTCCTATCCTAATCATTTGATTTAGCTTTCATGTCATGCGATAGTATTATGTTATACTCATTATCGCATGTTCCAATATATGTTCCGTTTTGTTATGAAAATAAGTTTTATAAGTTATGTAAATAAGACCATTTGTACTCTGATACCCTGAGTATCGCTTCTCGTGGAGTGTCCCACGAGCATGTTGTTGTGGCATCAACATCATGTGCTCCATCCGTGACGGAGAGATCAGTTCACGGCGTCTCTTAAGTACAAGTGTGGTACATAAGGCTATTAGGAGGCATATGGATCGATCCTAGAATTTAAGTATAAGGAGGTGGGTAACGGGTATGCCAATTTGCCATCTCAAGTGATAATTATGCAGGAGTAGCTACCTGTGTATTGTCACGTTTAAGTTTGCTCATGGGTACATCCGTAAGATATGATTATGAAATTTTTTTTTGGGTAAAGGGTTACCCCGGTAAATTTTATAAATCACCAAAACGAAAGAACAGGGTGTGCCAAAACACTGACACACACTACAAGTCAAGACAACCAATCCAAAACAAAACCCAAACACAACAACCAAAAAAATAAAGAACAACCCGAAAAACAAAAGAACACGGCCAGCAACAAAACTATCAAACTAAACACCCCCCATCAAGAACCTCTAACCCGGGTCTTCAATCAGCACCCTTGCTGGGATCTGCCACCTCATTAGAACTCTGTTGTAATCCGTATGCTTTTGAAGCTTGAAATCCATCAACCGAAGTTGGACTGTATTTTTAATCTTCTCAGCAACCTGACTCACCGAACCATGAATTCTGTTGAAGAGCCTATTATTGCGTTCCTGCCAAATAAAATACGTCGCAGCCGCTATGACCAACTTACAAACCACACGTTCTAGGGTATTAGAATTCGAATGCCGCTCCATCCACTCCAAAAGTGAAACCCAAGATCCAGAAACGGTATCCATATCAACCATAGCCCTTACGTCCCTCCAGACCTGCGAAGCAAAATCACAAGAGAAGAACAGATGATCTCTAGAATCTCGATCATGCTGGCAAAGAGGGCAGCACATGAGCCTTAAGTTTGTTTCACTACCCGCTTCCCAAACACGCAACCGGTCCTGAGTTCGCAACTTATTTTTTATGACCAACCAAAGGTAAAAAGAATGCCGTGGGATACACTGGCTAAACCAAACCATATTCGCCCAGCTCACAGGAGAATCTCGGGTGCGAATGTTGTGCCAAACTTCCAACGATGAAAACTGTCGCTGGTTGCCCTCTAAATCCCTCCAAACCGTAAGATCCCGTAACTGAGGATTAGGCATATCAATGCTCAACCCGATCAAAACTGGGTAGAGGTCATACCACGCTTGAGGCCAATTCCATTGGCCATTGCTGTCAAGTAAATCCGCAACTGAAGAACTGAGGTTAAAACCCGCATTTGCAATTCGTCTTGGAGTTATCATCGCCCTAAGAGGACTCAAGTGACACCAGTTGTCGCTCCAAGCGTTAGTTTGCCTACCAGACCGAATGAGTTTCCAAATGAAAGGCCGAACAATGTTACGAATGGAGAGAATCTTCCGCCATCCCCAGCTCATACCACCCCTACATTGAATCTCCCAGAAATTCTGATCCTTTACTTTATAATCATAGATCCATTGCACCCATAAAGACTTGCGTTTGACCAGAATGCTCCATATATGGTTAGCGATTAGAGCTTTGTTTACATCCCCAACCCGCCTGATGCCTAGGCCACCCTCTTGTTTCGGAAGACATACATCGTTCCACGCAACTTTAGCTTTAACCTTACCAACATTACCCGCATTCCAGAGGAAGCGACGCATACGTTTCTCCAGGTCATTTATGACACTAGCCGGAATAATAAAAACTGAAGCCCAGTAAATATGCATTGCTGAAAGAACGGAGTTGATAAGCTGAAGCCTACCCGCAAAGGAAAGGGTTTTTGTCATCCAGTTGTTAATCTTTTTGTCCATTCGGTCAACGAGGACTCTACAATGGCTGGCGGTCAAGTTTGACGAAATCAGCGGCACACCTAAATATCGAACAGGCAAGGACCCTTCTTGAAATGGCATAATATTAAGAATTTCCTGTCGAACATGTTGCGGCACATTACAGAAAAACACCATGCTTTTTGCAAGGCTCGGGACCATACCCGACATTTCCGTGAATTCCTCCAAAGCGGCTTTTATCTTACTTACCGAATAAGTACTTCCATGCACAAATATGAACAAATCATCAGCAAACGATACGTTTATAATCTTTTGTTTCTTACACTGAGCATGGTATTGGAACAGCGAGCTGGCACTAGCAGCCTTTTGGAGACCTAATGTCACACCCCCAAAATCCACACGCGGAGTATCACCGCTTGGGAGCGTGACTGACCAGGATCAAGCCACCAATCATATTGAACATGTAAATAATATTAAGTAAAGTAAATGTAAACCATCCATTCAATACAATAGGTGTTCAAAACATAACCATAGTTTTAAAGTGTAGCGGAAGCATAGTAAATAAACCAACAATAGTTAATAGTTTTAAATGTCATAATAGTTTCCACGTAGAAACCACAATCCTTGCCCACAACGACCCGCTTCTCCAGTGCAAGCTCCAAGTACCTAACGATCTGCAAGGCATGTAACAGAATGATCAACAAACTAGTTGAGCGAGTTCACAGGAAGTAAATGCGTAATAGTAATCAGTATCTATAAGTATCCTTCACAACCGAGGATAGTGATCAGTGTAAGTATCCTGCACATCCGAGGATAGTGATCAGTATAAGTATCCTTCACATCCGAGGATAGTGATCAGTATAAGTATCCTTCACATCCGAGGATAGTGATCAGTATAAGTATCCTTCACAACCGAGGATAGTGATCAATATAAGTATCCTTCACATTCGAGGATAGTAATATGGTAGTCTAGTCATAGTGTCAGTAGTGTATCTATTCAACCTTATCCTTTCAATCCCATTCCCAACACCCCGGGAATCCCATGCCTTGGTAAGAGTGTGTGAACTCACCTTGGTTTGCTCGGTATGCTAGGTTATGCACTCACAAGTAATTAATCAAGTCCTATTGTATGCACGTATAACAAATCAGTTCATGTTCACAATGATACGCATGCAATTTAATGTTCACATAACAGTCAGTTTGCATATCGGCACAACACGTATTATTTCACATTAAATCATCAGCTATCATTCGATTCACACTACCCATCCTTCGATACATTGCTCATCCTTTGGTCTAACAATTATCACAATTATCACAATTATGTTTCGACACGTCTTTCGATACACAGTTATCATCTTACGATTCATGGTTATCTTTCGACACATCAGCCATGTTTCGACATAGTTATCCTTCGACACACAGATTATCACGGTTATCATTCGGACCGAATGTTATGTTTCGAACCAATGTCATCTTTCGGTCAATGCTATCCTTCGGTCAACGCTACTATGGTTCGGTCAAAGCTATCCTTCGGTCAACACTACTGTGGTTCGAAGGACATGTATCTTTCGGTCACAACTATGTTTCGAATAACTAATATCTTTCGACAAATAACAGTTACGTTTACACAAAGTTTCCAAGTTTATCCGATTATCAATTAACACAAATTCAGTATTCAGTTACTTCAGAATCGATCAAACAGGGAGTTTCATATTAAATCTCATGAACCCTAATTTAACCACATGAACAATAATAACACAATTGAACCGGCCCTAAATCACTATCATGCGATTCTATTAAAACAACATCAAAACCTCAAGTATAGACAACCAATCATACTAACTGAACCGTTCGGATGCATCACATACATAATCGATTAAACAGGTTAACATCATACAAACAATCCGGCCGATTAAGCAAATCTGATTATATGTCCGGTTGATCAATCAAACATGTTTGGCCGATTTGCTAGCCGATCAACAACAACATCTAAACAATCATGACAATTCAATCCAATTATATTTGCTAAACCTACCATATCCGATTCATAACAACATACAAGCAACATCATGAAATCAAAGCATCGTGAAATCAAAGCATCGTAAACAACATCACACACTAACCGGAAATCTGGATTACGGAATGAAATCCTTCGAACAGGGGATGGGTCTGCTATGCCGTCACACACACACAATAGAACTAGGGTTTTTGAAACTAACTGATGACTTACATGCATTCACGTATTTAAATCGTTTCACAGGAATGGGCCAAGCCCATTAGAAAGACTGGGCCGAAAGATGTCGAAGGATAGAATCCTTGGTCGAAGGATATGTTTCGTGGTCCTTCGAACCGAAAGTTGATCCTTCGAATCGAAGGTTATCTTTCGTGGTCCTTCGAATCCTTCGAACTGTATGTCATGTTTCGTGATCTAGACTAAGTGTTTTAATAATTCTAATATTATTTTCTACCACAGCAAGTAATCACATATGGGCAAAACGACAATTCGTTTCATTAAAACACAACGCGTACACTTTCAAGTCCACAATCCAAACAACTAAACAATCAAAGTCAACGCGCATTTAATGCGAAAGTGAAAGTCAGAAACTCGAGTTGTCACATTATCCCCAACTTGAAAGAAATTTCGTCCCGAAATTTGGTACGCACTCACTGAGGAAGCTAGGTAAGTTACATCGTTCACTGGTTTTCCTGGGGTGTCACATCATCCCCCCGTTGATTTGGAATTTCGTCCCGAAATTCAGTAGTAGTAGCTTCAGCCTCAGAAGTGGATGCATTGGTTTCGAATAGCTGGGGGTACTTTTCTTTCATCTGATCTTCGCGTTCCCAGGTATACTCTGGACCACGCTGGGAGTTCCAACGAACTCGAACAAGAGGGATTCTCTTGTGTTTGAGGACCTTAACATCCCGGTCCGTGATTTCAACTGGTTCCTCGACGAACTGCAACCGCTCGTCGATAGTGAGTTCCTTAAAAGGAACTATGAGGGTCTCATCTGATAGGCATTTCTTCAGATTCGACACGTGAAATACATTGTGAACTGCACCGAGTTCAGGAGGTAGGTTTAATCTGTAGGCTACTTTGCCAATCTTTTCTAAGATTTCGAATGGTCCGACGTACCGCGGATTCAGTTTGCCTCGTTTACCAAATCGAACCACACCCTTCCAGGGTGAAACTTTCAATAAAACCCGGTCCCCGACCTCAAATTCCAATGGCTTTCTACGCTTGTCCGCGTAGGCTTTCTGACGGTCGCGTGCTGCCGCCATGCGTTGTCGTATATGTGCAATCTTTTCTGTGGCGTCCACTACAATCTCTGGACCCGTAATTTGACTATCCCCCACCTCTGCCCAACAGAGAGGTGACCGGCATTTACGTCCGTACAATGCCTCAAATGGAGCGGCTTGAATGCTGGTGTGGTAACTGTTATTGTATGAAAACTCCACTAAAGGGAGGTGTTTTTCCCAGCCGTTGCCGAAGTCTATAACGCATGCCCGAAGCATGTCTTCAAGAGTTTGGATAGTTCGCTCAGACTGCCCATCCGTCTGAGGATGATATGCTGTGCTCATGTCTAATCGTGAGCCGAAAGATTTATGCATTGCTTGCCAAAGCTCTGACGTGAATCGTGCATCGCGATCCGAAATAATAGAGGTGGGCACTCCGTGCCTCGAAACAACTTCTTTAAGATAGACGTCTGCGAGAGTGGAGAACTTGTCCGTTTCCTTGATCGGCAGGAAGTGTGCAGACTTGGTGAGTCGATCAACTATGACCCATATTGTATCGTTCCCACGCTGAGATCTAGGTAGGCCTGTAACAAAATCCATGGAAATTTCTTCCCATTTCCATTGCGGTATCTTAGGCTGCTGAAGTAGGCCTGATGGTTTCTGATATTCAACCTTGACTCTCGCACAGGTTAAGCATTTTCCAACGTACGTAGCGATGTGAGCCTTCATACTAGGCCACCAATAAGTAGTGCTGATGTCGTGGTACATTTTATCCGACCCTGGATGTACCGAATAGCGAGACTTGTGAGCTTCATCCATTACAAGTTCGCGTAAACCGCCATAAAGTGGGACCCAAATACGCCCCGTTACATAGTAGGCGCCGTCTTCCTTTTGTTCCATGCGTTGCCTTGAGCCGCGTAAAGCTTCAGCTTTGACGTTTTCGGGTTTCAGTGCTTCTAACTGAGCAGCTCGTATCTGTGCAGGAAGACTGGACTGAATAGTAAGCTGTAGCGCTCGCACGCGCTTAGGTAGAGTGTCTTTCCGACTGAGGGCATCAGCCACAACATTGGCCTTGCCTGGATGATACTTGATGGCGCATTCATAGTCGTTTAAAAGTTCAACCCATCTTCGTTGACGCATATTCAAATCCTTTTGCTTAAGGATATGCTCGAGACTCCTGTGATCGGTGTAAATCGTGCACCTGGTACCGTACAGGTAGTGTCGCCATATCTTAAGCGCGAAAACAACAGCTCCCAGTTCTAAATCGTGCGTCGTGTAGTTCCGTTCATGAACCTTGAGTTGCCGCGAAGCGTAGGCAATAACTTTATCCCGCTGCATCAATACACAACCAAGCCCCTGTATCGATGCGTCACAATAAACCACGAAGTCATCCGTGCCCTCGGGCAATGAGAGGATAGGTGCGCTGCATAATCTATCCTTTAAGTACTGAAAAGCGGTCTCTTGCGTATTACCCCATCTGTAAACGACACCTTTCTGTGTTAGCATAGTAAGTGGTTGCGCGATCTTGGAGAAGTCTTTAATAAATCGCCTGTAGTAACCCGCCAAACCCAAGAATTGGCGTATTTCAGTCGGTGTACGCGGTGCTGGCCAGTTTCTGATCGAATCAACCTTGGATGGATCGACATGAATCCCATCCTTGTTCACCACATGGCCTAAGAAGTGGACTTCACGAAGCCAGAAGTCGCATTTTGAAAACTTTGCGTACAGTTGCTCTTTTCGAAGAAGTTCCAAGATAAGACGTAAGTGCTGCTCGTGCTCCTCCTGACTCTTGGAGTAAATCAGGATGTCGTCGATGAAAACAATGACGAACTTGTCGAGATAGGGTTTGCACACCCTGTTCATAAGATCCATGAAGACTGCAGGCGCGTTCGTAAGCCCGAATGGCATGACAAGAAACTCGTAATGACCGTAGCGAGTTCTGAAAGCGGTTTTGGAGACGTCCTCATCCCGGACTCTCAGCTGATGATACCCTGACCTTAGATCAATCTTGGAATAGTAACACGACCCTTGCAACTGGTCGAATAGGTCATCTATGCGAGGAAGAGGATAACGGTTCTTCACCGTCACCTTATTGAGTTCGCGGTAGTCGATGCACATCCTGAACGTACCGTCTTTCTTCTTCACAAATAATACTGGAGCTCCCCAAGGCGAAGAGCTTGGACGAATAAAGCCCTTTTCCAAGAGCTCTTGTAGCTGCTTCGACAGTTCTTCCAGTTCGGTTGGAGCTAAACGATACGGTGCGCGGGCTATTGGTGCTGCTCCAGGAGCTAACTCAATCTGAAACTCGACTTGACGATGAGGAGGTAAACCAGGTAAATCTTCAGGAAACACTTGAGGAAAATCACGCACAACTGGTATATCCTCCAGCTTCTTTTCCTTTGCTGATGCATCAGTGACAAGTGCCAGAATGGCAGTATGTCCCTTTCGTAAACATTTCTGCGCCTTTAAAAATGAGATGATGCCAACCACAGCACCACTCTTGTCACCTTGTACTTCGAGAGGTTCCTGACTGGAGCGATGAATACGAATAACTTTTTCCTTGCATAAGATCTCCGCGTGATGTTGGGATAACCAATCCATACCGATGACGACGTCGAAACTACCCAAAACTATGGGTATAAGATCAATCGAGAAAGTCTGACCCGCTAGAACAATACTACAACCCTTGACTACCTGTGCGGCTTCTACACTTTTACCATTGGCTAGTTCTACGACGTGTTTGGTGTCTAGAGGTGTGGGTGTACGTTTTAATAATTTACTCATTTTCAATGACATATAGCTTGTATCAGCACCCGAATCAAATAAGACAGTAACATAAATATCGTCGAGAAGAAACTTACCCATAACCACATTGGGATCATTCACTGCATCTCCTCGACCCAACACAAAAGCACGACCACGAGCTTCATTGCCGTTGTTGTTGTTGTTTCCTCCGTTATTGTTGTTATTGTTCCCGTTGCCCTGATTGTTGTTGTTGTTCTGGTTCCTGTTCAGCTGAGGGCAATGCCTTTTGAAGTGACCCTCTGCACCGCAATGAAAACACCCTTTGTTACCCTGCTGCTGATTCTGCTGTGCTTGAGGTTGCTGCTGATTCTGATTCGCAGGTCGAGCGCTTCTACAATCTTTGGCCTCATGACCCATCTTGAGGCATCTTTGACAACGAACCTTATTACACTGGCCACTGTGATGCTTGTTGCAGGTGTTACACTTTGGGAGATTTCCTCGATACCCTCCCTGTCTGTGGCTGCCTGAGGAGTGCTGACTTGGACTCTGGTAACTGTCTGTCTTTCGCTGTTGAGCTTGCGACTGCACTGAAGCTGATCCCTTGCTAGAATCCCCATCCCATTTTCTCTTACTTTCACTGGGGGTAGCAAGTGTAGTAGAAGCAGTAGCGGTAGCAGTAGCACTGATACGCTTAGGCAGTTTATTCTGATCCACTGCCTGATCGGTGATGCGATGAGCGAGACGCTGGATTTCCTGGATGTTGTTGAGGTTAGCCGAGGTAACGTGGCTCTGTATTTCTGGTGCCAAACCTTTGAGGTACAACTCAATACGCTTGTATGGAGGGTCCACCATAGTTGGACATAACACAGCCAACTCATTCGATCTCTTGGTGTAAGCTTCGATTTCCGAACCAACCATTTTCAAGTTATACAACTCGTCCTCCAACTTGTGAATGTCTTCTCTAGTGCAGTATTCCCTCTTGATCAGTTCTTTGAAATCATTCCAGGGTGTGGCGTTAGCAGCTGCCAACCCTAAGATCTGCACTTGTGCGTTCCACCAAGTGAGCGCAATCCCTTCAAGTGTGCCAGTGGCGAACTTCACCCTGCGAGCCTCAGGGCATTCACACATTTCGAAAACCGACTCGAGCTTTTCAAACCAGTGGAGGAGTCCAACTGCTCCCTCCGTGCCACTGAACGAACTAGGACGACATTCCATGAAATTCTTGAAGGTGCACCCAGGTTGTTGCTGAGCGGGTTGACCTATTGTGTACGAATAGGGCAAAGTTAAGTACGAGAATTAATGTAGGATCTAAAGATCCTAGTGTCTATACTGCAGGGTATACTACCTGCTTGGGCGGCTGCAACTGCCGCAGCAACGAGAGCCTCTAGCTGGGCTTGAGTCATGGTAATTCGTGCGGCCATTGATCTTCACATCAAAGGCAACATAAGTGAGAAAGGTTCGCGAATAGTGCGATGACAGAAGAGTGTAAGCACATAAGTATTCTCATGCAATAACAAGTTGTGAGCAAGGTAATGTAAGCATACTACGAGCAAAGTTCTATGCAAATTCTAGCATGTAGGCAATAAACATAAACCTTATTACCTAGGAAGTTGAGTCTTGCACGTGGAGCGAAGCGTCGTTGTGGATCGTTGAGAGCACTGTTCTGGTTATCGTCTGGTTTTAATAAAAACGTTTTTCCATATTAAAACCAAGTTCTCTATAACCAATGGCTCTGATACCAATCTGTCACACCCCCAAAATCCACACGCGGAGTATCACCGCTTGGGAGCGTGACTGACCAGGATCAAGCCACCAATCATATTGAACATGTAAATAATATTAAGTAAAGTAAATGTAAACCATCCATTCAATACAATAGGTGTTCAAAACATAACCATAGTTTTAAAGTGTAGCGGAAGCATAGTAAATAAACCAACAATAGTTAATAGTTTTAAATGTCATAATAGTTTCCACGTAGAAACCACAATCCTTGCCCACAACGACCCGCTTCTCCAGTGCAAGCTCCAAGTACCTAACGATCTGCAAGGCATGTAACAGAATGATCAACAAACTAGTTGAGCGAGTTCACAGGAAGTAAATGCGTAATAGTAATCAGTATCTATAAGTATCCTTCACAACCGAGGATAGTGATCAGTGTAAGTATCCTGCACATCCGAGGATAGTGATCAGTATAAGTATCCTTCACATCCGAGGATAGTGATCAGTATAAGTATCCTTCACATCCGAGGATAGTGATTAGTATAAGTATCCTTCACAACCGAGGATAGTGATCAATATAAGTATCCTTCACATTCGAGGATAGTAATATGGTAGTCTAGTCATAGTGTCAGTAGTGTATCTATTCAACCTTATCCTTTCAATCCCATTCCCAACACCCCGGGAATCCCATGCCTTGGTAAGAGTGTGTGAACTCACCTTGGTTTGCTCGGTATGCTAGGTTATGCACTCACAAGTAATTAATCAAGTCCTATTGTATGCACGTATAACAAATCAGTTCATGTTCACAATGATACGCATGCAATTTAATGTTCACATAACAGTCAGTTTGCATATCGGCACAACACGTATTATTTCACATTAAATCATCAGCTATCATTCGATTCACACTACCCATCCTTCGATACATTGCTCATCCTTTGGTCTAACAATTATCACAATTATCACAATTATGTTTCGACACGTCTTTCGATACACAGTTATCATCTTACGATTCATGGTTATCTTTCGACACATCAGCCATGTTTCGACATAGTTATCCTTCGACACACAGATTATCACAGTTATCATTCGGACCGAATGTTATGTTTCGAACCAATGTCATCTTTCGGTCAATGCTATCCTTCGGTCAACGCTACTATGGTTCGGTCAAAGCTATCCTTCGGTCAACACTACTGTGGTTCGAAGGACATGTATCTTTCGGTCACAACTATGTTTCGAATAACTAATATCTTTCGACAAATAACAGTTACGTTTACACAAAGTTTCCAAGTTTATCCGATTATCAATTAACACAAATTCAGTATTCAGTTACTTCAGAATCGATCAAACAGGGAGTTTCATATTAAATCTCATGAACCCTAATTTAACCACATGAACAATAATAACACAATCGAACCGGCCCTAAATCACTATCATGCGATTCTATTAAAACAACATCAAAACCTCAAGTATAGACAACCAATCATACTAACTGAACCGTTCGGATGCATCACATACATAATCGATTAAACAGGTTAACATCATACAAACAATCCGGCCGATTAAGCAAATCTGATTATATGTCCGGTTGATCAATCAAACATGTTTGGCCGATTTGCTAGCCGATCAACAACAACATCTAAACAATCATGACAATTCAATCCAATTATATTTGCTAAACCTACCATATCCGATTCATAACAACATACAAGCAACATCATGAAATCAAAGCATCGTGAAATCAAAGCATCGTAAACAACATCACACACTAACCGGAAATCTGGATTACGGAATGAAATCCTTCGAACAGGGGATGGGTCTGCTATGCCGTCACACACACACAATAGAACTAGGGTTTTTGAAACTAACTGATGACTTACATGCATTCACGTATTTAAATCGTTTCACAGGAATGGGCCAAGCCCATTAGAAAGACTGGGCCGAAAGATGTCGAAGGATAGAATCCTTGGTCGAAGGATATGTTTCGTGGTCCTTCGAACCGAAAGTTGATCCTTCGAATCGAAGGTTATCTTTCGTGGTCCTTCGAATCCTTCGAACTGTATGTCATGTTTCGTGATCTAGACTAAGTGTTTTAATAATTCTAATATTATTTTCTACCACAGCAAGTAATCACATATGGGCAAAACGACAATTCGTTTCATTAAAACACAACGCGTACACTTTCAAGTCCACAATCCAAACAACTAAACAATCAAAGTCAACGCGCATTTAATGCGAAAGTGAAAGTCAGAAACTCGAGTTGTCACATTATCCCCAACTTGAAAGAAATTTCGTCCCGAAATTTGGTACGCACTCACTGAGGAAGCTAGGTAAGTTACATCGTTCACTGGTTTTCTTGGGGTGTCACACCTAACGTAAGCACCTCCATAACAAGAGTGAACAAATACGGAGACATGGGATCCCCTTGACGCAAACCCCGTTTCCCTTTAAAGAACCCGTGAAGGTTGCCGTTTATGCTCAAAGAATATGTTGCCGTAGTAACGCATGTCATTATCCACTTCACCATTTTCCTATGTTGCCGTAGTAACGCATGTCATTATCCACTTCACCGTGTCGTATGCCTTTTGAATATCTATCTTGAAAGCACATGTAGGAGGACCTTTATTTAGGTGATAGTTGTGCATTAGTTCTTGTGTTAAAAGAATATTATCAGATATCCGCCTACCGGGAACGAAAGCAGACTGATTAATGCTGACCAGCGAGTCCAAACTGCCCTTTAATCTGTCCGTAATGATCTTACTGATACATTTATAAAGCACGTTGCAGCACGATATAGGTCGGTAATCTAGAACCGAGTCCGGCGTCTCCACTTTTGGAATAAGAGCTAAAATAGTATGATTAACTTGTTTCAGCATTTGACCATTGTCAAAAAACTCCAAAACCGCATCCGTTATCTCATTACCCACTATTTCCCAAGCATGCTTAAAGAACGCCGAAGTATACCCGTCAGGTCCCGGGGCTTTAGTTTCACTTATGCTGAACATGGCCTCCTTCACCTCTTCACGAGTAACTTGTCTCACCATTCTATTCGCATCATTTTGGTTTACCACATTAATGAAAACATCTGGATTATAGATATTCGAAACCTGATCCTCCGTGCCCAAAAACAATGCGTAATGGTTTACAAGGGCAGCCACCGCCTCTTCACCTTCAAACCGATTACCTGCCACATCCCGAATGCAATGAATTTTGCTCCGGTTATTTTTACATTTGATTGAATTATGGAAGAAAGCCGTATTTGAGTCCCCAGCACAAAGCCACTCCACCTTTGATTTTTGTTTCAAGAAGCACTCCTCATCATAGGCCGCTACTTTAAACTCATGAAGGCAATGTTGTTCTCTTTGTCGAAGCTCAACATCAAACGGGTTCAAGTCAACCAGTTTCTGAACTTCATCTAGGTCCTTGCGCATCTGAATAACTTTTTTATGCAGATTCCCTTGTTGGAACAGGATCTTTCTAAGCCCAGGTTTCAGATTACGCAACTTACTAGTCACCGAGAACATAGTACAACCCGCAATAGATTTTCCCCATTCCCTTTGGACACAAACCTTGAAATCAGGTTTAGAAACTATAAAGTTTGCGAATTTAAACGGCTTTGGCTTGAAAGAGGATTTCACCGTATTCAGATTCAAGATACACGGAGTGTGATCAGAAACCCGAGACGGATGAAAGAAAACATAAGCATCCGGATATAAGTCCATACCCTTCATATTGCACATTACTCGATCAATCTTCCTAAGTAAACCAATACCCTCTCTCGGCTTCTGGTTCCACGTGAAGTGAATTCCATGCCCTTTAACATCAACCAGCTCCGACGTTGAACACATTCATAAAAATCACGCATACCTATCGATTGACTAGACATCCCAAAAGACGAGTCATCCGCGTGCAACGCTGAATTAAAGTCCCCCATAACATACCAAGCTTTGTCTAAACACAAAAGCCTATGACGGCACAAATCTTCCCACAAGCCTCGACGTTGTTGGTAATTATTCATCGCGTAAACAAATGAACAGAAAACACTCGTATTATCAACTTTGGACCAAATTTGAGTATGAATAACCTGCTCACTCTGTGCTAAGACCATGACGTCCACCAGCTCATTATTCCAACCAAGAATAATTCTAGCACCCCGCTGGCATAAACTTCCGTTTGAAGTCCAGCTCATTATGAAATTTTGTTATTGCATCGTATCATTTTCGCCTAAAGTTCCATCCGGATAAGATTTCATATGAAGCAGTATTTGTTATTTGAGCCTAAAATTCCGTACTGAGCATTCGGCTCATTCCGTAAACTTTTTATATATACAGGTCCACAGGTTACTTTGGGAGGGGAAAAGAGAGAAGAATAAAGCCTAGGAATAAATCTGAAGATGTTAGTTAATTAAGACAACTGTCCCCGCTTGTATAATAATCTTAATTTTTATGGTCGTGTGGTTGTATCCTTAACAAATAAATAAATGGAATTATGACTTTTGTTTATGTTACCGTTATTGTGACACGTCAGCCCTTCCGGGTTGGGGTGTTACAACTCACCTTGGTTTGCTCGGCAGATACACAGCAAGGTTCAATTAAGCTATATGGTGGTCAACCACGTCCTACCATGGTTACCATACAAGTCAGGTTCGTATTCAAGTAGTGCACATATATTCTACATGTATTGTACACAAGTAACGATCATAGCATGCACGTATAATTAAGGCAGTTCATCAACAGAACAGTCACGTAAACAAGTCCAATCAGTGTACACGTGTTTGTGGTCTCGAGTCGAGACCAGAGATCTCGAGTCGAGACTAGGCAGTCTCGAGTTGTACCGGCCTCAAGGTCTCGAGTCGCCACAAGGAGGTCTCGGGTCATCATGTACTAGTCGAGACTACACGGTCTCGAGTCGAAACCGGACCCGCAACCGTGGTCTCGAGATGTGCTGATTGTGCTGATGATGGGCGGTCTCGAGTCGAGACAGGGAGTTCTCGACTCGAAATCTGTGTCGAGACTAAGCATGTGTAACAGATTTCCTGATTTCCTTAATTTGCAGCTCAATCAATTCCTAAATATCAGCAAACATCTTTGGCAATTTCGCAATTCAGATCAAAACAATCATTAATCATCATTCAACCGTATTCATATCATTATCAATTCAAGAACACTAATCAATATCCTATTAACATATAATCGGATCATGTGATTAACGAGTTCAAGAACTATCATGCAACCCTAAGTCATGTGTACAATAAACCAATCAATACCACAAATCATAACATCACAGCCGGTTATCATGCATACACCCTAACCGGATTAGATCATCATATGACAATACCCAATCATTTATCAACAATCATGCGCCATCTACAATTCATCACATGAGACATGTATAACCACATATCATAACACAAGAATTAACAAATACTAACCGGATGAGAGGAATAGAGTGATCCGAACACAAGGATCTTCGAGAGTTGAGAGGTTGCCGTTGGGTTCCAAGCGAAAACGAGAGAGAAAGAGAGCTCCTAGGGTTTGTGTGTGTGTGAAGTGTTTTGCAAGTATGAGGAGTATACCCCTACTCCTAGTGTTATGCGTGTAAATGGAGTGGGCCGAACCCTTTACACGGGTTGCCATATGGTCTCGAGTCAAGCAAAGTGTGGGCCGAGAAAGTGATGTAACGAGGGATGAAGTGTGCGGCCCTAAAGGCTTGCGTGACAAGTATACATATTCACATACATTCACATAACATGTAGCATTATTCGTTAATATCAACATATCAAATAATCACATAGAGTTCACACACGTCACAGTAAACACAAATATAGGTTCTGAAGTATGAGTTGTCACATTATCCCCAACTTGAAAAAAATTTCGTCCCGAAATTTGGTACGTACTCACTGAGGAAGCTAGGTAAGTTGTATCGTTTACTGGTTTTCCTGGGGTGTCACATCCTCCCCCCGTTGATCTGGAATTTCATCCCGAAATTCCGTGGTAGCTTCAGCCTCAGTAGTGGTTGTACTGTTCGCGAACAATTGGGGGTACTTTTCTTTTATCTGATCTTCGCGTTCCCAGGTGAACTCTGGGCCACGACGGGAGTTCCAACGAACTCGAACAAGAGGGATTCTCGTGTGCTTGAGGACCTTGACATCCCGGTCCGTGATTTCTACTGGTTCCTCGACGAATCGCAAGTGCTCGTCGATAGTGAGTTCCTTCAGAGGAATTATGAGGGTCTCATCTGATAGACACTTCTTCAGATTCAACACGTGAAAAACGTTGTGAACTGCACCGAGTTCAGCTGGTAGGTTTAATCTGTAGGCTACTTTGCCTATTCTTTCTATTATCTCAAATGGTCCGGCATACCGCGGATTGAGCTTGCCTCGTTTGCCAAAACGAACCACACCCTTCCAGGGTGAGACTTTGAGTAGCACTCGATCCCCAACTTGGAACTCGAGTGGTTTCCTGCGCTTATCAGCGTAACTTTTCTGACGGTCACGAGCCGCCGCCATGCGTTGCCGTATCTTTGCAATTCGTTCAGTAGCATCAACTACCATTTCTGGTCCTGTGATTTGACTATCCCCCACCTCTGCCGAACAGAGAGGTGACCGACATTTACGTTCGTACAATGCCTCGAATGGAGCGGCTTGGATGCTGGTGTGGTAACTGTTATTGTACGAAAACTCCACCAAAGGGAGATGCTTTTCCCAGCTGTTGCCGAAATCAATAACACATGCCCGAAGCATGTCTTCTAGGGTTTGAATCGTGCGCTCAGACTGTCCATCCGTCTGAGGATGATATGTTGTGCTCATGTCTAGCTGTGAGCCAAAAGCTTTGTGCATTGCTTGCCATAGTTCTGAAGTGAATCGTGCATCCCGATCCGAAATAATAGAGGTTGGCACTCCGTGCCTCGAAACAACTTCCTTGAGATATACGTCTACTAGAGTGGAGAACTTGTCCGTTTCCTTAATTGCTAGGAAGTGCGCAGACTTTGTGAGTCGATCCACGATCACCCAAATGGTATCGTTCCCACGCTGGGATCTAGGCAGGCCAGTAACAAAATCCATGGAAATTTCTTCCCATTTCCATTGTGGTATCTTGGGTTGCTGAAGTAGGCCTGATGGTTTCTGATATTCCGCCTTGACTCTCGCGCAGGTCAGGCATTTGCCGACATAAGTTGCAATGTGGGCCTTCATACTAGGCCACCAATACGTTGTCTTGATATCATGGTACATCTTATCCGAACCAGGATGTACCGAGTAGCGAGACTTGTATGCTTCATCCATCACAAGTTCTCGTAATCCGCCATATAGTGGGACCCAAATAAGCCCCGTTCCATAGTAGGCGCCGTCTTCCTTCTGTACCAATCGTTGCCTTGAGCCACGTAAGGCTTCAGCCCTTACGTTTTCTGGTTTCAATGCTTCCACCTAAGCATCTCGTATCCGTGCAGGAAGACTAGACTGAATAGTGAGCTGTAGTGCTCGTACGCGTCGAGGTAGAGTGTCTTTTCGACTGAGAGCGTCAGCCACAACGTTGGCTTTGCCTGGATGGTACTTGATGGCACATTCGTAATCATTCAGTAGTTCAACCCATCGACGTTGACGCATGTTCAATTCCTTCTGCTTGAAGATATGCTCGAGACTCCTGTGATCGGTGTAGATAGTGCACTTGGTACCGTACAGGTAGTGTCGCCATATCTTGAGCGCGAAAACAACAGCTCCCAGCTCTAAATCGTGCGTCGTGTAGTTCCGTTCGTGAACTTTGAGTTGGCGCGAAGCGTAAGCAATGACCTTGTCGCGCTGCATTAATACACATCCAAGACCCTGAATGGATGCATCACAATAAACCACGAAGTCATCCGTGCCCTCTGGCAATGAGAGGATAGGTGCACTGCAAAGTCTATCCTTTAAGTGCTGAAAAGCGGTTTCCTGAGTATTACCCCAACGGTAGGTGACACCCTTCTGTGTCAGTAGTGTAAGCGGCTGTGCAATCTTTGAGAAATCTTTAATGAATCGTCTGTAATAACCCGCCAAACCCAAGAATTGGCGTATTTCCGTTGGTGTACGCGGTGCAGGCCAGTTCCTGATCGAATCTACCTTGGATGGATCGACATGGATCCCATCCTTGTTTACCACGTGGCCTAGAAAATGGACTTCACGAAGCCAGAAGTCGCATTTTGAAAACTTGGCGTACAGTTGTTCCTTTCGAAGAAGTTCCAAGATAAGTCGCAGATGCTGCTCGTGCTCCTCCTGACTCTTGGAGTAGATCAGAATGTCGTCGATGAATACAATCACAAACTTGTCTAGATAGGGTTTGCACACCCTGTTCATAAGGTCCATAAAGACTGCCGGTGCGTTCGTTAGCCCGAATGGCATGACTAGGAATTCGTAGTGGCCGTAGCGAGTTCTGAATGCTGTTTTGGAAACGTCCTCATCCCGGACTCTCAGCTGATGGTAACCTGACCTCAAGTCTATCTTGGAGTAGTAGCTCGACCCTTGCAACTGGTCGAATAAGTCATCAATACGTGGAAGAGGATAACGGTTCTTCACCGTCACCTTGTTCAGTTCACGGTAGTCAATACACATACGGAAGGTACCGTCCTTCTTCTTCACAAACAGTACTTGGGCTCCCCAAGGCGAAGAGCTAGGTCGGATAAATCCCTTATCCAAGAGTTCCTGTAGCTGTGTAGAGAGTTCTTCCAACTCTGATGGAGCCAAGCGATACGGTGCACGTGCTATCGATGTTGCTCCTGGTGCTAGCTCGATTTGAAACTCGACCTGGCGATGAGGTGGTAGACCAGGTAAATCTTCAGGGAACACCTGAGGAAAGTCGCGTACAACCGGAATATCTTCTAGTTTCTTTTCTCTAGCTGATGCATCGGTAACAAGTGCCAGAATGGCAGTGTGGCCCTTTCGCAAACACTTCTGAGCCTTCAGGAAAGAGATGATGCCAACCACGGCACCATTCTTGTCGCCTTGAAATTCAAGAGGTTCCTGACCGGAACGAGGGATACGAACAATCTTCTCTTTGCACAAGATCTCTGCGTGATGTTGGGATAACCAGTCCATACCAATGACGATGTCGAAACTACCCAAGGCTATGGGAATGAGATCGATGGAGTAAGTCTGACCCGCGAGGATAAGATTACAACCCTGAACTATGTGCGTGGCCTCTAGACTCTTACCATTAGCTAACTCTACGACATGCTTGGTGTTTAAAGGAGTTGGTGCACGTTTTAACATTTGGCTAACTTTCAAAGACATATAACTTGTATCCGCACCCGAATCAAACAAAACAGTAACATAAAAGTCGTCGAGAAGAAACTTACCCATAACTACGTTGGGATCATTCCTGGCATCACCCTGCCCCAGCACAAAAGCACGTCCCCTAGCTTCGTTGCCGTTGTTGTTCCCACCGTTGTTGTTTCTGTTGCCTTGGTTATTGTTGTTCTGGTTTCGGTTTAACTGAGGGCAGTGCCTTTTGAAGTGACCTTCCGCGCCACAATGAAAACATCCTTTGTTGCCCTGTTGTTGATTCTGCTGTGCTTGCTGTTGCTGCTGATTCTGATTTGTAGGCCGCGGGCTTCTACAATCCTTGGCCTCATTACCCATCTTGAGACACCTCTGGCAACAACCCTTGTTGCACTGGCCACTGTGGTGTCTGTTACAGTTGTTGCACCTAGGGTGATTTCCGCGATAAGCTCTCTGGCCGCGACTACCAGACGACTGTTGACTAGGACTCTGGTAGTGGTCAGTCTTTTGCTGCTGAACTTGAGACTGAACTGTAGCTGAACCCTTGCGAGAATCCCCCTCCCATTTCCGCTTGTTGTCACTGGGAGTAGCAGGAGTAGTAGAAGTGGTAGTGATAGCAGTAGCGCTGATACGTTTAGGCAACCTGTCCTGTTCCACTGCCTGATCCGTGAGGTGATGAGCGAGACGCTGAATATCCTGGATATTATCGAGGTTAGCCGATGTCACGTGGCTCTGGATTTCGGGCGCTAAACCCTTGAGATACAACTCAATGCGCTTGATTGGAGGGTCCACCATGGTTGGACACAAGATGGCCAGTTCGTTCGACCGTTTCGTATAAGCCTCGATTTCCGATCCTGTCATCTTCAGGTGATAAAGCTCCACTTCCAACTTGTGGATGTCATCATGCGTGCAGTATTCTCGCTTGATCAGTTCCTTAAAATCGTTCCAAGGGGTGGCGTTAGCAGCTGCCAGCCCTAGAATCTGAACTTGCGCGTTCCACTAAGTCAGCGCAATTCCTTCCAAAGTACCAGTGGCGTATTTCACCCTGCGAGCCTCAGGGCATTCACATATTTCGAACACTGACTCGAGCTTTTCGAACCAATGGAGGAGTCCAACCGCTCCTTCTGTGCCACTAAACGTGCTTGGACGACAGTCCATAAAGTTCTTGAAAGCGCATACTGGTTGCGGTGCGTGTTGACCTCCTGCCTGTGCGGCTGCAAGTGCCGCAGCAACTTGTTCATTAATGAGAGCCGTCAACTGGGCTTGAGTCATGTTAACGCGTCCAGACATGATCTTCATAGTAAAGGTAACTTAGTGAGAGAGGTTCGCGAAAAGTGCGATGACAGAAAAGAGTAAGCACACAAGTGTTCTCAAGCAATAGTGTCATGTGTATCTAAGCATACTACGCGCAAAGTTCTATGTAATCTAGCAAGTAGGCAATATAACATGTGCCATATTACCTAGGATGTTGAGTCTTGCATGTGGAGCGAGGCGTCGTTGTGGATCGTTGAGCACTGTACAGGTTATAGTCTGGTTTTAATAAAAACGTTTTTCCCTTATTAAAACCGAGTTCTCTATAACCAATGGCTCTGATACCAATCTGTCACACCCCCAAAATCCACCCGCGGAGTACCACCGCTTGGAGGCGTGACATGACCAGGATCAAGCCACCAATCATATTGAACATAAGTGTAAATAGTAAATGTCATTCATCAATACGAAAGGTGTTTTCAAAACCAAACATAATCAATAATGTAGCGGAAGCATTAATGTAAAAAAAACCCAACATAAGTATCATGTTCTCATAAGTAAATGTTTAACATGGAACTCAACAGTCCATGTGCCCACAACGATCGCGCCTCCCGTGCAAGCTCCCTTAGTACCTATGGTCCTGCAAGGCATGTAACAGAGAGTCAACAACTAGTCGAGCGAGTTCACAGTAAATAAGTTCATGTCGTAACAGGAGGCTCTACCAGGCCGATAGTATGTTCTATGGGTGGGGGCTTCCCACATTTGTATATAAACTAGACTATTGGTAACCATAGTGTTCTTCTTAACCCGAGAACAGTGGCACATACGAGGTTTACGTAGGTTTTACGTAAGTGTCCTTCTTATCCCGAGGACAGTGGTACGCGGGGGTTTACGTAGGTTTTACGTAAGTGTCCTTCTTATCCCGAGGACAGTGGTACGGGGTTTACGTAGGTTTTACGTAAGTGTCCTTCTTAACCCTAGGACAGTAGTAGGTATGAGTTTACGTAGGTTTTACGTAAGTGTCCCTCGAACCCTGAGGACAATGGTAAGCACAAGTATTACGTAGGTTTTACGTAAGGGTCCTTCGCAACCGAGGACGACGGTAGATAGTCTAGTAACAGTGTAAATCCAACTAATTCGTCAACAGAACAGTCACGTAAACAAGTCCAATCAGTGTACACGTGTTTGTGGTCTCGAGTCGAGACCAGAGATCTCGAGTCGAGACTAGGCGGTCTCGAGTTGTACCGGCCTCAAGGTCTCGAGTCGCAACAAGGAGGTCTCGGGTCATCATGTACTAGTCGAGACTACACGGTCTCGAGTCGAAACCGGACCCGCAACCATGGTCTCGAGATGTGCTGATTGTGCTGATGATGGGCGGTCTCAAGTCGAGACAGGGAGTTCTCGACTCGAAATCTGTGTCGAGACTAAGCATGTGTAACAGATTTCCCGATTTCCTTAATTTGCAGCTCAATCAATTCCTAAATATCAGCAAACATCTTTGACAGTTTCACAATTCAGATCAAAACAATCATTAATCATCATTCAACCGTATTCATATCATTATCAATTCAAGAACACTAATCAATATCCTATGAACATATAATCAGATCATGTGATTAACGAGTTCAAGAACTATCATGCAACCCTAAGTCATGTGTACAATAAACCAATCAATACCACAAATCATAACATCACAGCTGGTTATCATGCATACACCCTAACCGGATTAGATCATCATATGACACTACCCAATCATTTATCAACAATCATGCGCCATCTACAATTCATCACATGAGACATGTATAACCACATATCATAACACAACAATTAACAAATACTAACCGGATGAGAGGAATAGAGTGATCCGAACACAAGGATCTTCGAGAGTTGAGAGGTTGCCATCGGGTTCCAAGGGAAAACGAGAGAGAAAGAGAGCTCCTAGGGTTTGTGTGTTTGTGAAGTGTTTTGCAAGTATGAGGAGTATACCCCTACTCCTAGTGTTATGCGTGTAATTGGAGTGGGCCGAACCCTTTACACGGGTTGCCATATGGTCTCGAGTCAAGCAAAGTGTGGGCCGAGAAGGTGATGTAACGAGGGATGAAGTGTGCGGCCCTAAAGGCTTGCGTGACAAGTATACATATTCACATACATTCACATAACATGTAGCATTATTCGTTAATATCAACATATCAAATAATCACATAGAGTTCATACACATCACAGTAAACACAAATATAGGTTCTGAAGTATGAGTTGTCACATATGTCATCAATTATCATCATTCTGAAGTTCCAGAAATGCTTAATTATAGTTTCGGACGAGTTAAAAATGTCATATTTTTAGCGAAACGGACGTTTTAGTATTTAGGGCGTTGTATCGGAAAGTCCTAGATTTTGCAAGATATGTTTTCTCATTAGTGTTTTCTTATGTAAATGGACTCAGTTATGTTATCCATGTGTCGTTTTTCATTGTTTCGTTTTGTTTTCACGGTTTTGCTGGCATGAATAGTGTGACTGTGAATAGTGCGCGCAACACTTTCTACCAACACTTTTAGGACATTGTTTGATTGGTTTCGCAATACGACGAAAACCAACATATGTTTTAGCATTGTTTTCTTGTCCTAACATTGTTATCTATTTTACGACACAGTTACGTAATTAAATTACGCTAAATGCATGAGATTATGTAAATAAAATAGTGATTAGTTTGTATGGAATCACCGGTTATTTGCCATTTGTCACAGACCGCCGGTGCGTTTGTCAGTCCAAAAGGCATAACCAGGAACTCGTAATGCCCATAACGAGTCCTGAACGTTGTCTTAGAGATATCCTCGTATCGGACTCTCAGTTGATGGTAGCCTGACCTCAGGTCAATCTTCAAATAGTAGCTCGACCCTTGCAGCTGGTCGAACAAGTCATCGATGCGTGGAAGAGGATAGCGATTCTTCAAGGTCACCTTGTTGAGTTCGCGGTAATCTATGCACATACGGAAGGTACCGTCTTTCTTCTTCACAAACAACACTGGAGCTCCCCAGGGCGAAGAGCTAGGACGAATGAAACCCTTATCCAAGAGTTCTTGCAATTGCTTGGACAGTTCTTCCAGTTCGGTTGGAGCTAAGCGGTAGGGTGCTCGAGCTATGGGCGCTGCTCCAGGAGCTAACTCGATCTGGAATTCGACCTGGCGATGAGGCGGTAGCCCAGGTAGATCTTCAGGAAACACTTGAGGAAAGTCGCGTACTACTGGAATATCCTCTAATCTCTTCTCTTTCGTTGATGCATCAGTAACAAGCGCTAAAATAGCGGTGTGGCACTTTCGCAAACACTTCTGGGCCTTAAGAAAGGAGATGATGCCTACCACAGCACCACTCTTGTCGCCTTGAACTTCGAGAGGATCTTTACCAGAATGGGGAATTTGAACAATCTTTTCTTTGCATAGGATTTCTGCTTGCTGTTGGGACAACCAATCCATCCCAATGACGATGTCGAAACTACCCAGAACTATAGGAATGAGATCGATAGAGAAGGTCTGACCAGCGAGGATAAGATTACCACCCTAAACTATGTGTGTGGCCTTAGACTTCTACCATTTGCTAACTCTACTACATGCTTGGTGTTCAAAAGTTTTGGTGTGCGTTTGAGCATTTGACTAACTTTTAGAGACACGTAACTGGTATCGGCACCCGAATCAAATAAAACAGTAACATGAAAGTCATCGAGAAGGAACTTACCCATCACCACATTAGGATTATTCCTTGCGTCACCTTGTCCCAGCACGAACGCACGACCCCTAGCACCGTTGTCATTATTGTTTCCCCCAATGTTGTTGTTCCCGTTGCCTTGGTTGTCGTTCTGACTCTGATTCTGGTTTAACTGCGGGCAGTGTCTCTTGAAGTGACCTTTAGCGCCACAATGAAAACATCCCTTGTTGCCCTGTTGCTGATTCTGTGGTGCTTGCTGTTGCTGCTAATGATTCTGAGTTGCAGGCCGTGGGCTCCTGCAATCCTTGGCCTCATGACCCATCTTAAGACACCGCTGACAACGACCCTTGTTGCACTGACCACTGTGGTGTCTGTTGCATCTATTGCATTTTGGGTGATTTCCTCGATATCCACCCTGCCCTTGACTACCAGAAGACTACTGACCTGAACTCTGGTAGTCATCGATCTTTCGTTGTTGTGCCTGGGACTGAACCGTAGTTGAACCCTTGCTGGAGGTTCCATCCCATTTTCGTTTGTTGTCACTGGGAGTAGCAGAGGTAGTAGCAGTGGTAGTAGCACCAATACGTTTAGGCAGCTTGTTCTGTTCCACTGCCTGGTCTGTGAGACGATGAGCAAGACGAGTAACATCCTGGATAGTAGCAAGATTAGCAGAGGTCACATGGCTTCGAATCTCTGGTACTAAGCCCTTGAGGTACACTTCGATACGCTTAATAGGAGGATCCACCATAGTTGGACACAAGATGGCCAGCTCGTTTGACCTTTTCGTATACGCCTCTATCTCTGACCCTGTCATCTTCAGATTATAGAACTCCACCTCCAACTTTTGGATGTCATCACGAGTGCAGTATTCCCGCTTGATCAGTTCCTTGAAATCGTTCCATGGGGTGGCATTAGCAGCCGCCAACCCCAGCATCTGAACTTGCGCATTCCATCAAGTCAGTGCAATGCCTTCGAGAGTACCGGTGTCATACTTCACCCTACGAGCCTCAGGGCACTCACACATCTCGAAGACCGATTCGAGCTTCTCGAACCAGTGGAGGAGTCCAATTGCTCCTTCAGTGCCACTGAATGTGCTAGGACGACAGTCCATGAAAGTCTTGAACGTGCATACAGGTGGCTGAGCGTGCTGACCTGTTGTGTGTAAAGACAGGACAAAGTTTAAACACAATAGTTGGTTTAGGGGTGTAGGATCTAAAGATCCTAGAGTGAGTTACGACTGCAGGGTATACCTCCTGCTTGTGCGGCTGCTAGTGCCGCAGCAACTTGTTCGTAAATCAGAGCCGTCAACTGGGCTTGAGTCATGTTAACGCGTCCACTCATGATCTTCATATCAAAGGGAACGAAAGTGAGAGAGGTTCACGAAAATGCGATGACAGAAGAGAGTAAGCACACAAGTGTTCTCAAGCAGTAATTGTTACGTTTATCTAAGCATACCATGAGCAAAGTTCTATGTAATCTACCAAGTAGGCAATGTAAACATAAATCATATCACCTAGAATGTTGAGTCTTGAACGTGGAGCGAAGCGTCGTTGTGGATCGTTGAGCACTATACAGGTTATAGTCTGGTTTTAACAAAAACTTTTCCCCTTTATTAAAACCAAGTTCACTATAACCAATGGCTCTGATACCAATCTGTCACACCCCCAAAATCCACTAGCAGAGTATCACCGCATGGAGGCGTGACTGACCAGGATCAAGCCACTAATCATATTGAACATAGCATATATTTAAAGTAGTTTATGAAATCCATCACAATACAATAGGTGTTCCACAAAACATAGTCTAAGTAGCGGAAGCATAATATGAAAACCCGACATAAGCATTATGTTCGAAAAAGTTATAATGTTTTAACATGGTATCCACTGTCCATGTCCCACAACGACTACGCCTCCCTGTGCAAGCTCCATGAGTACCTAACGTCCTGCAAGGCATGTAACAAAGAGTCAACGACTATTTGAGCGAGTTCACAGTTGGTTGTTCAGTTAAAGAGTACGTTTCAGGAATTGTAAGTTTGTTGCATAACCATGCGTTACCCAGTACCCTTGTTTCCCAAATCTGTACTATAAGGAGTGGGGGCTTCCCATGTTGTATGTACTAGACTAGTTATAACCATGGTTGCAGAAATCGGCCTAGGCGGCCGATTAATCGGCGCCTAGGCGCTAGGCGGTCACTTACTGCCTAATTTTGAGCTAGGCGGTCAATTAATCGGTCATGGTCATAAATCGGTCAAAATCGGTCCTAGGCGGTAAAAATCGGTCCTAGGCGGTCAAAAATCGGATTAATCGGACATTATTAGTCGGTCAAAATCGGTCCTAGGCGGTCCTAGGCGGTCAAAATTGGTCAAAATCGGTCAAAATCGAACCATACTATCTGAAACTTGAAGTATTTATGTGAATTTTGAAGTATTATTTTTATATTATTGGGTATACATACAAAAATCCCATTCCTATTAATCCCGATTAATCCTGATTAATCCCGATTAATCCCTAGGCTGTACCTCACCGCCCGACTAGCGCCTAGCGCCTTCTACAACATTGGCTATAACCATAAGTGTTCTTCCCAAACCGAGAACAGAAGTACGTACGAGGTTTACGTAGGTTTTACGTAGGTGCCCTTCATAACCCGAGGACAGTGGTACGTGTGAGATTTATGTATGTTTTATGTAAGTGCCCTTCACTACCCGAGGACAGTGATAAATATGAGTTTACGTAGGTTTTACGTAAGTGCCCTTCACAACCCGAGGACAGTAGTAAGTACAAGTTTACTTAGGTTTTACGTAAGTGCCCTTCGCAACTCGAGGACAGTAGTAAGTACAAGTTTACGTAGGTTTTACGTAAGTGCCCTTCGCTACCCGAGGACGATGGTAAGTAGTCTAGTAGTGGTGAAAGTACGAGTATTTGTTCAATCCCATTCCCAACCCGTCGGGGAATCCCATACCTTGGATAGAGTGTGAACTCACGTTGGTTTGCTCGGCAGATACACGAAAAGGTTACTTGAGCTATAAGGGGTCAACCACGTCCTATTGTCCTAACATGGTTACCATATGAGTCAGGTCTAGGTTCAAGTAGAGCACATAAGTTTTACACATAGCCTAGCATGTTATATCACATATCGATCATGGCAAACACGTTAACAGTTAAGTACATAACATATCCGACTTGTTCGATCAGGATGTATTGGGCTGAGATAACAATGTAGGCCCAATAACATCTTGTGCGAGTGGGTAGTTGAAACCCAAACACCACCCGGCCCAACATGTTGTGCGATCAGCACACCTTGTGCGAACAGTTTCCATTTAACGTTTATTCGATCAAAACAAGGTTGTTATCACTAATGTACATAAACCCTAATTAATCATAATCATGAACAACAACTTATTAAAACATTCGATCGGATTACAAACTAGGATTAACACATATCATCCGCGTTCAAACATATCACAGACGATTTACATACATCCATTTGGTTCCTAAAATCAATAACATGCAATCCGATTCACATGAACATCCTCACGTAAACATCATCATTCATCATATATACAATCCTAACCATTTTTATCAAATCATGGAATCATAACATCATTTAACAAATCATGAAACACTAACCGATTATAAGGTAACACAAAGGTGATCCGATCAAGAGAGCTTCACGAGATGAGGCTTCGGCTATGATGATTGCCATCGAACAAGAGAGAGAGAGGAGTAGAGAACTAGGGTTTTGTGTGTGTGTTGTGTTTTGCAAGATATGAGGTGTATACCCTTTCTCCTAAGTGTTATGCGTGTAAAAGAGAGTGGGCCGAACCCATCATGGGCTGCGCTTGATCCGAATACAAAGGATACGGCCTGAATGGGCTTGTGCGATCAGTTCGATTTCTGCGCTTGGGCTCGTTTAATATACATACATTCAATACACATAAACATATAACATAACATTCAATTAATTATCAACGCTCACATAATCACATAACGTTCACATACGTTACATTAATCACAAAGATAGGTTCGAAATATCAGTTTTCACATGGCGCACTTTCTCCGCTCATCCCCGTGAGTCTTCTTCTCAAAACTACTCCTGCTATCCCTGGCATTATCCTTTCTAGAACGGCTAGAACTGGCTACATACGCCTTCCTCGAACTGAGTTTCCTATTATGTTTCTCATCGATTTCCTTTCTCGAACTCTCAGGCTTTTGCTTTCGCGAATCCCCAGATCTAGGCTCGGAATGCGGAATTATTTGAATGGTCGATCCGCTGTGATGGCTCGACATCACGCATACCGTTGCCACGTCATTGCATAGGGTACCAGTAAATGATCTTGGGTTACAACCCTGGATTGTTTTATGTGTACATCTATGTACTGTTCACAAAGTTAAGGAAAAATCAGAATTACGCTTCGATATATCATAACACAGGAACTACTAAAACCTTCCGATCATTACATCACCTAAAGGGTTTCCGATTCTGTGTCCCACCAAAACCATGCCCATGAGCATCACGTCCACGTTCCTGGCCATTATTTTGGTTAGCATCGTGCTGTTCCATGGCAGTATTAACGTGTTGGGCTATGAGTTGTGCCAACTCTTCCGGGGTAATAGGTAGTCTAGAACCCTGTCTCGCTTTTGGCGGCATTTCGTCGTTTCTATTATTTACAACAATAATAATCACATAAGACGATAACCAAAAATAATTCAATCATTAAATGGTAGTGGACCAAGCATTGCGCATGTATAATATCCACATATTAATGAGAACAATTCTTAAACCAAAAGAAACCCATTTGATATTTATACCAGAAATTTACAAAGCTTGTTTTTAGTACAAAGACTAATCAAAATTCGGCGTGTCTACATCAACACCCGTAACATGTCTATATGAAATTTCCTCCTAAATATCTCAAAATTTGGCATGCAAGCCATAAATAGGGTTCATCAAATGAGACATACAAAACAAACAACAGAAACAACCTACAACTAACGCTTCAATCCCTGGAAGTCCAACATCTTCCTAACAAACTCTTCTAGCTCATCATAACAGTCCATCTGTCCTTCTAAGTCCTTCATCGTCTCCATGCCTCCGCATAACGTGGCGAACTGATGATCACAGTGAGAGCGATTGACCCAAACCTCTTTCTGCCTCTTCAAAGTGGACGCTGTCTCAATTCGCGAAGTCAAATGCGATCTCTCCAACGGGTCGAGTCCTCTTCCTACGGCGAGTGTAGACTAAAAAGAGGTGTAGCAAAACACGTGACTCGAATAGCAGAACAAACGACTCTGTAACAACGGGCGAAAGAATCTCAAGTGTAGGCTCGACAGTATCAGTGAGCAGGACTACTAATGGTTGTATAGGCCGAGAAGTGACATATCGTAACCGTACAAAGTAAGTGTGTGATCGAAATGAATAGTAACACTTATGGCCCAAATAAACAGAATATCACGTATGCACATTGTGACAACTCGAACTTTAGACTTGCTTAGATGTAACGTTATGTGTGCTTATATGACACTTTGAATTAACGAATATTATGATGTTACGTACAATGTGAACTATGTGATTACGTTGATTGATCGAATGTTACGTGCTATATGATTTCATGAGAATGTGTATGTTACTACTTGAACCGATTAGCAAATCACTTACAAAACCCACTCGGTCAACATAGTGGACTCGAGACCATGACACAGCCCATGTGGGGTTTCGGCCCACACCTCCTCTACGTATATGCTCACACACACACAATTAGGGTTTTTAGTTTTCTCAATCTTTGCAACCAAGAAGCACACACACAAACTCTCTCTCTCTCTCGGAACCGGCGATCACACACCCACCCTTTGAAGCTCTCGGCTCCGCTCTTGTTTTCATCTCGGACGTGGTTGATCTCTTACTTGTATACTTGAGCATTTTATTGTCTGCCGAGCAAACCAAGGTGAGTTCACACAGCCAAGGCATGGGATTCCCGGGTTGGGAATTGGGTTGGATATGTTGATATTGAAAGAGTTACTCGTACTTACGCACTCACTAGACTATAGACCATCGTCCTCAGGATAGTCAGGACACGTTACGTAAAGCCTACGTAACCCAGTATTTGCCATTTGTCTCCCGGGTCGGGAGGACACGTTACGTAAAGCCTACGTAACCCAATACCTTTTACTGTCTTCCGGGTCGGAAGGACACGCTGCGTAAAGCCTACGTAGCCCCCACGCGTACCACTGTCCTCGGGGAAGGGCACGTCACGTAAAGCCTACGGGACCCAGTACGTATTCCTGTTCTCGGTAAAGAAGAACACATGGTTGGAAGTTAGTCTAGTAAGTACCACTAATGAGAAGCCCTCGTTAGTATGGATAAACGTGGGAAGCCCCCACCGGTAATATAAACACAAGGTTTGGGAAGCCCCCACCTTTAGTACACACTAGTATGGGAAGCCCCCACTAGTTAAACTTACACACTATGTTATAAACTTACTTTCTGTGAACTCGCTCAACTAGTTTGTTGATTATTTGCTGCATGCCTTGCAGGACCTTAGGTACTTTATGGAGCTTGCACAGGGAGGAGCAGGTCGTTGTGGGATTCGGATCATGAAAGATATTTGAACTTATAACTATCTTGAGTTTACATTACTATGCTTCCGCTACTTAAACAATGTTTGGTTTTGAAACATCAATCATGTCGTGATGAATTACATTAATTACTTTCATTATTAAATGCTACGTTTGATATGATTGATGGCTTGATCCTGGTCATGTCACGCCTCCAAGCGGTGGTACTCCGCGTGTGGGATTTTGGGGGTGTGACAGATTGGTATCAGAGCCATTGGTTATAGAGAACTAGGTTTTAATATGGGGAAACGTTTTATTAAAACCAGACTATAACCAGAACAGTGCTCTCAACGATCCACGACGACGCTTCGCTCCACGTGCAAGACTCGACATCCTAGGTAATAAGGTTTATGTTTATTGCCTGTTTGCTAGAACTGCTTAGAACTTTGCTCGCGTTATTCTTAGATACACATGATACTATAGCATGAGAATCCCTACGTGCTTACGCTTTTCTGTCATCGCCCTACTCGCGAACCACTCTCATTTACGTTACTTTTTACTATGAAGATCATGTCTGGACGAATCAACATGACTCAAGCCCAGCTAGAGGCTCTCGTTCAAGCTCAAGTTGCTGCGGCACTTGCAGCTGCTCAAGCAGGTAGTATATCCGGTAGTCATAACTTACGTTAGGATCTTTAGATCCTACACTCCTAAACTAGCCCTCGTATTTAAACTTTGCCCTATTCGTACAATAGGTCAACCAGCGCAGCAAGTGTGCACCTTTAAGAACTTCATGGACTGTCGTCCAAGTACCTTCAGCGGCACAGAGGGGGCAGTGGGACTCCTCCATTGGTTTGAAAAGCTAGAATCAGTATTCGAAATGTGCGAGTGCCCTGAGGCTCGCAAGGTCAAGTTTGCCACTGGCACCTTGGAAGGAATCGCGCTAACCTGGTGGAACGCGCAGGTGCAAATTCTGGGGTTGGCAGCTGCTAACGCTACCCCATGGAACGATTTTAAGGAACTTATCAAGAGGGAGTATTGTACGCGTGAAGATATTCACAAGTTGGAAGACGAGCTGTATAATCTGAAAATGGTTGGATCAGAGATCGAAGCGTATACTAAACGGTCGAATGAGCTGGCCGTTCTGTGTCCAACTATGGTGGACCCTCCATACAAGCGCATTGAGATGTATCTCAAGGGGTTGGCACCAGAAATCCAGAGCCATGTTACCTCGGCTAATCTTGACAACATCCAGGAAATTCAGCGCCTCGCTCATCGCATCACCGACCAGGCAGTGGATCAGAACAAACTGCCTAAGCGTGTCAGCGCTACTGCTACAGTCACTCCTTCAGCTACTCCTGCTACTACTAGCGAAAGCAAAAGAAAATGGGATGGAGATTCCAGCAGGGGTTCAGCGACTGTTCAGCCACAAGCTCAGCAGCAGAAGATTGACCACTATCAGAGTCCCAGCCAGCAATCCTCTGGTGGTCACAGACAGAGGAGATATCAGGGAAGTCAACCTAAGTGCCACAATTGCCACAGACATCACAATGGCCCGTGTAACAAGGGTCGTTGTCAAAGGTGTCTTAAGATGGGTCACGAGGCCAAAGACTGTAGGAGTCCACGGCCTGCGAATCAGAATCAGCAACCTCAGCAACCAGCTCCACAAAACCAGCACCAGCAACAGCAGCCACAGCGTGGAAACCGGGGATGTTTCCAGTGTGGGGCTGAAGGTCACTTCAAACGCGATTGCCCTCAATTAAACCAGAATCAAAATCACAACAACAACAACAACCAGGGCAATGGGCATAACAACGGCGGGAACAACAACAATAATGGCAACGAGGCAAGAGGTCGAGCTTTCGTTTTGGGAAGAGGAGACGCAGTGAACGATCCCAATGTGGTTATGGGTAAGTTTCTCCTCGACAATATTTACGTTACTGTTTTGTTTGATTCGGGTGCGGATACAAGCTATATGTCTGTGAAAATGTGTCAACTGCTAAAACGTGCACCAACACTTTTACCCACCAAACACGTAGTAGAGTTAGCTAACGGTAAAAGTCTAGAAGCCACGCACGTAGTTCAGGGTTGTAATCTTATCCTAGCTGGCCAAGTTTTCTCTATCGATCTCATTCCCATAGTGTTGGGTAGTTTCGACGTCGTGATTGGGATGGATTGGTTGTCCCAACATCAGGCAGAAATCTTATGCAGTGAGAAGATAATTCGCATTCCTCGTTCGGGTCAAGGACCTCTTGAAGTTCAAGGCGACAAGAGTGGTGCGGTGGTTAGCATCATCTCTTTCTTGAAGGCTCAGAAATGCTTACGTAAGGGTCACACTGCCATTCTGGCACTCGTTACAGACGCATCAGTAAAGGAAAAGAAATTGGAGGATATACCAGTCGTACGTGACTTTCCTCATGTATTTCCTGAAGACTTACCTGGATTACCGCCTCATCGACAGGTCGAATTTCAAATCGAGCTCGCTCCAGGAGCAGCACCCATAGCTCGCGCACCATATCGCTTAGCTCCATCGGAATTGGAAGAGCTGTCAAAGCAACTGCAAGAGCTCTTGGAAAAGGGCTTCATTCGTCCAAGCTCTTCGCCATGGGGAGCTCCAGTACTTTTTGTGAAGAAGAAAGACGGTACGTTCAGGATGTGTATCGACTACCGTGAACTCAACAAGGTGACGGTGAAGAACCGTTATCCTCTTCCGCGCATCGACGACTTATTCGACCAGTTGCAAGGGTCAAGTTACTATTCGAAGATAGACTTGAGGTCAGGGTATCATCAGCTGAGAGTCCGGGATGAGGACGTCTCCAAAACCGCATTCAGAACTCGTTATGGTCACTACGAGTTTCTTGTCATGCCGTTCGGGTTAACGAACGCGCCTGCCGTATTTATGGATCTTATGAACAGGGTGTGCAAACCCTATCTTGACAAGTTCGTCATAGTATTCATCGACGACATCCTGATTTACTCCAAGAGTCAGGAGGAACACGAGCAGCATCTTCGTCTTATTCTGGAACTCCTTCGGAAGGAACAACTGTACGCTAAGTTTTCAAAATGCGACTTCTGGCTTCGTGAAGTCCACTTCTTAGGCCATGTGGTGAACAGGGATGGGATCCATGTCGATCCATCCAAGGTAGATTCGATCAGGAACTGGCCTGCACCGCGTACACCGACAGAAATACGCCAATTCTTGGGTTTGGCAGGTTACTACAGACGGTTTATCAAGGATTTCTCAAAGATCGCGCAACCGCTTACACTACTGACACAGAAGGGTGTCACCTACCGTTGGGGCAACGCGCATGAAACTGCTTTTCAGTATCTAAAGAATAGGCTTTGCAGCGCACCTATTCTCTCATTGACAGAGGGCACGGATGACTTCGTGGTATATTGTGACGCATCAATACAGGGTCTGGGTTGCGTATTGATGCAGCGGGATAAAGTTATTGCCTACGCGTCTCGTCAATTAAAGGTTCATGAACGGAACTACACGACGCACGATTTAGAGCTGGGAGCTGTTGTTTTCGCGCTTAAGATATGGCGACACTACCTGTACGGTACCAGGTGCACGATTTACACCGATCACAGGAGTCTCGAGCATATCCTTAAGCAGAAGGATTTGAACATGCGTCAACGGCGATGGGTTGAATTACTGAACGATTACGAATGCGCTATCAAGTACCATCCAGGCAAAGCCAATGTTGTGGCTGACGCCCTCAGTCGGAAAGACACTTTACCACGGCGCGTGCGAGCGCTACAGCTTACGATTCAGTCTAGCCTTCCTGCACAAATACGAAACGCTCAGGTAGAAGCATTGAAACCCGAAAACGTCAAGGCTGAAGCCTTACGCGGCTCACGACAACGAATGGAACTAAAGGAAGACGGCGCCTACTATGTAACGGGGCGTATATGGGTCCCACTTTATGGCGGTCTACGCGAACTTGTAATGGATGAAGCTCACAAGTCTCGCTACTCGGTACATCCAGGGTCGGACAACTCGAACTTTAGACTTGCTTAGATGTAACGTTATGTGTGCTTATATGACACTTTGAGTTAACGAATATTATGATGTTACGTACAATGTGAACTATGTGATTACGTTGATTGATCGAATGTTACGTGCTATATGATTTCATGAGAATGTGTATGTTACTACTTGAACCGATTAGCAAATCACTTACAAAACCCACTCGGTCAACATAGTGGACTCGAGACCATGACACAGCCCATGTGGGGTTTCGGCCCACACCTCCTCTACGTATATGCTCACACACACACAATTAGGGTTTTTAGTTTTCTCAATCTTTGCAACCAAGAAGCACACACACAAACTCTCTCTCTCTCTCGGAACCGGCGATCACACACCCACCCTTTGAAGCTCTCGGCTCCGCTCTTGTTTTCATCTCGGACGTGGTTGATCTCTTACTTGTATACTTGAGCATTTTATTGTCTGCCGAGCAAACCAAGGTGAGTTCACACAGCCAAGGCATGGGATTCCCGGGTTGGGAATTGGGTTGGATATGTTGATATTGAAAGAGTTACTCGTACTTACGCACTCACTAGACTATAGACCATCGTCCTCAGGATAGTCAGGACACGTTACGTAAAGCCTACGTAACCCAGTATTTGCCATTTGTCTCCCGGGTCGGGAGGACACGTTACGTAAAGCCTACGTAACCCAATACCTTTTACTGTCTTCCGGGTCGGAAGGACACGCTGCGTAAAGCCTACGTAGCCCCCACGCGTACCACTGTCCTCGGGGAAGGGCACGTCACGTAAAGCCTACGGGACCCAGTACGTATTCCTGTTCTCGGTAAAGAAGAACACATGGTTGGAAGTTAGTGTAGTAAGTACCACTAATGAGAAGCCCTCGTTAGTATGGATAAACGTGGGAAGCTGTCACACCCCCAAAATCCACCTGCGGAGCACCACCGCTTGGGAGCGTGACTGACCAGGATCAAGCCACCAATTATATCAAACATAGCATTTAATAATAATCAAAGACATAATTGGTGTTCAAAACCAAACACTGTTTAAGTAGCGGAAGCATTAATTGTAAAGCCCAAAACATAAGTATCAATGTGTGAATGTAAAAGTGTTTAATAAGCATTCACGAGTTCTTGTCCACAACGACCCGCTTCTCCTCTGGTGCAAGCTCCAAGTATACCTAAGGCCCTGCAAGGCATGCAGCAAATAATCAACAAACTAGTTGAGCGAGTTCACAGGAAAATAAGTTTGTAATAGTCATGCGTAAGTTCATCAAATAGGGCTTCCCAAGCAAGTGTATTCTTTTGGCGAGGAATTCTCACGTTTATCCTTTATAACAGGCTTCTCATTATGGTACTTACTAGACTAACTTCCGACCATGTGTTCTTCTTTACCGAGAACAGGAAAACGTACAGGGTCACGTAGGCTTTACGTGACGTGCCCTTCCCCGAGGACAGTGGTACGCGTGGGGGCTACGCAGGCTTTACGTAGCGTGGCCTTCCGACCCGGAAGCCAGTAGATGGTATTGGGTTACGTAGGCTTTACGTAACGTGTCCTCCCGACCCGGGAGACATATGGCAAATATACTGGGTTACGTAGGCTTTACGTAACGTGTCCTGACTAACCTGAGGACGATGGTCTATAGTCTGGTATATGCGTAAGTACGAGTAACTCCTTTTACAATAACATATCCAACCCAATTCCCAACCCGGGAATCCCATGCCTTGGCTGTGTGAACTCACCTTGGTTTGCTCGGCAGATACACAGAAAGAGTACAGGTAGCAAGTAAATGGTCAACCACGTCCTATCATGGTTATTATGCAAGTCAGGTTCGTACATAGCACGTATATAGTATCACATATAGTCATGGCAACCACGTACACGTATCAACAAATGGATAAACAATCTAAGTGTTCGGCCCAATCATAATATAAGCAGTCCAATAACAATCAGTCCAACAACATAACAGTCATAGAATTGGGCCCGTGACAGTGTAGGCCCAAAACAGTGTACATGCAAAGAAGGTCTCGAGTCGCAACCAGCGATCTCGAGTCGCAACCGGTGGTCTCGGTTCATCATGGCCTGGTTACGAGTCACGGCCGGAGATTACGAGTCGCAACAGGAGGTTGCGAGTCGCAACTGGTGATCTCGACTCATCATGGTCTGGTTACGAGTCGCAACGGGACTCGCAACCGTGGTCTCGGTTTGTGCTGTTGTGGTCTCGAGTGGGGTTCCGACTCGCAACAAGCGATGCCGAGTCGCAACCGTGTGTGTAACGACTTTCCTGATTTCATGCAATTCATTTAGGCAATTCAATCATCGTTGACAGTTTCAAAAAATCAATTATCAACTAACAGTTTGCCATTCAAGAATTCATCGATCAAACAGGGGAATAAATCATCAATTCTTATGAACCCTAATAATCCCACTTATGAACAATAACAATATTCATAACACTCAATCACATTATAATCCGATTTCATGAACGTTAACTCGAATTGCATAGCCAATCAACAAGACATTATCATTAACATCATCAACAATAAATCAGATTAACAAACATCACTATTATAAGTACTCGCATCCAACATCAACAACCAATCAATTTTACTAACATACACCCTAGTTACATCGCATAACCGAATGATAGCAATCATGGCATCACATACAATCGAACATGAATTCAAACAAACATACTAACCGGTTACAAGTAACGAGATGTGATCCGAACCAGAAGGGTGATCGGATGGCCTTGTGCCGTCGGTTCCTAAACAAGCCGAGAGAGAGAGACGAGATAGAGGAGCTAGGGTTATGTGTGTGTTTTCTTGTGTTGTAACAAATGAGAGGAAAACAAGACCCTTAGTTTTGGTATAGTGGTTGCGAGTGGGGAGTGGGCCGAGCCCACTCGGTTACCTAATGGACCGAATGTAAGGTGTAAGGCCAAAGGCTTGTGTGACCGGTTATCGTGTGCAGTTTGGGTTCGGTTCAATTAACATACAACGTATATTACACAATACACATAATGACATCTCATAAATCACGTAATATTCATTAGCTCAAAATGTCACATAAACACGTAACGATACATCAAGCAAGTCTAAAGTTCGAGTTGTCACATTATCCCCAACTAATTGGAAATTTCGTCCCGAAATTTGGTATGCACTCACTGAGGAAGCTAGGTAAACTGTACCGTTCACTGATTTTCCTGGGGTGTCACATCCTCCCCCCGTTGATCTGGAATTTCGTCCCGAAATTCCGAAGTAGTAGCTTCAGCCTCAGTAGTGGTTGCCTTGTTCCCGAATAACTGGGGGTACTTTTCTGTCATCCTGTCTTCGCGTTCCCAGGTGTACTCTGGGCCACGTTTGGAGTTCCAACGAACTCGGACAAGAGGGATTCTCTTGTGTTTGAGGACCTTCACATCCCGGTCCGTGATTTCGACTGGTTCCTCAACGAACTGCAACCGCTCGTCGATAGTGAGTTCCTTGAAAGGAATGATAAGATTTTCATCTGATAGGCACTTCTTTAGGTTCGATACGTGAAAGACATTGTGAACTGCCCCGAGTTCAGCTGGTAAATTCAACTTGTAGGCTACCTTGCCAATCTTTTCTATAATTTCGAATGGTCCGACGTATCGCGGATTCAGTTTGCCCCGTTTGCCAAAACGAACCACACCCTTCCAGGGTGAAACTTTCAATAAAACCCGGTCCCCGACCTCAAATTCCAATGGCTTTCTACGCTTGTCCGCGTAGGCTTTCTGACGGTCTCGTGCTGCCGCCATGCGTTGTCGTATCTGTGCAATCTTTTCTGTGGCGTCCACTACAATCTCTGGACCCGTAATCTGACTATCTCCCACCTCTGCCCAACAGAGAGGTGACCGGCATTTACGCCCGTACAATGCCTCGAATGGAGCGGCTTGAATGCTGGTGTGATAACTGTTATTGTAAGAAAACTCCACCAAAGGGAGGTGCTTTTCCCAGCCGTTGCCGAAATCGATGACGCATGCCCGAAGCATGTCTTCAAGAGTTTGAATCGTACGCTCAGACTGTCCATCCGTCTGAGGGTGGTATGCTGTGCTCATGTCTAGTCGTGAGCCAAAGGATTTATGCATTGCTTGCCAAAGTTCTGACGTGAATCGTGCGTCGCGATCCGAAATGATAGATGTGGGCACCCCGTGCCTCGAGACAACTTCTTTAAGATAGACGTCTGCAAGTGTGGAGAACTTGTCCGTTTCCTTAATCGGCAGGAAGTGTGCAGACTTAGTGAGTCGATCAACTATGACCCATGTCGTATCGTTCCCACGCTGGGATCTAGGTAGGCCTGTAACGAAATCCATGGAAATTTCTTCCCATTTCCACTGAGGTATCTTAGGCTGCTGAAGTAGACCAGCTGGTTTCTGATATTCGACCTTGACTCTTGCACATGTCAAGCATTTTCCAACATACGTAGCAATGTGGGCCTTCATACTAGGCCACCAATAGGTAGTGCTGATATCGTGGTACATTTTATCCGACCCTGGATGTACCGAATAGCGAGACTTGTGTGCTTCATCCATCACAAGTTCGCGTAAACCGCCATAAAGAGGGACCCAAATCCGGCCCGTTACATAATAGGCGCCGTCTGCCTTCTGTTCCATCTGTTGTCGTGAGCCGCGTAAGGCTTCAGCCTTGACGTTTTCGGGCTTCAATGCTTCTACCTGAGCATTTTGTATCCGTGCAGGAAGACTAGACTGAATCGTAAGCTGTAGTGCTCGCACGCGCTTCGGTAAAGTGTCCTTTCGACTAAGGGCATCAGCCACCACATTGGCTTTGCCTGGATGATACTTGATAGCGCATTCATAATCGTTTAGTAATTCGACCCATCGCCGTTGACGCATGTTCAAATCCTTCTGCTTAAGGATATGCTCGAGACTCCTGTGATCGGTGTAAATCGTGCACCTGGTACCGTACAGGTAGTGTCGCCATATCTTAAGCGCGAAAACAACAGCTCCCAGCTCTAAATCGTGCGTCGTGTAGTTCCGTTCATGAATCTTGAGTTGACGAGAGGCGTAAGCGATAACCTTGTCACGCTGCATCAACACACATCCAAGTCCCCGAATGGATGCATCACAATAAACCACGAAGTCATCTGTGCCCTCTGGCAATGAGAGGATAGGTGCGCTGCAAAGTCTATCTTTTAGGTGCTGAAAAGCAGTCCCCTGGGGCTCTCCCCAGCGATAGGTAACACCCTTCTGTGTCAGTAGCGTAAGCGGCTGAGCAATCTTCGAAAAGTCTCTAATAAGCCAGAAGTCGCATTTAGAAAACTTAGCGTACAACTGCTCCTTCCGAAGGAGTTCTAAGATAAGGCGAAGATGTTGCTCGTGTTCCTCCTGACTCTTGGAGTAGATCAAAATGTCGTCGATGAAAACTATGACGAACTTGTCAAGATAGGGTTTGCACACCCTGTTCATAAGATCCATAAATACAGCAGGCGCGTTCGTTAACCCGAATGGCATGACGAGAAACTCGTAGTGACCGTAACGAGTTCTGAAGGCGGTCTTGGAGACATCCTCATCCCGGACTCTCAGCTGATGGTACCCCGACCTCCAATCTGTCTTCGAATAGTAGCACGACCCTTGCAACTGGTCGAATAAGTCGTCAATGCGCGGAAGAGGATAACGGTTCTTCACTATCACCTTGTTGAGTTCACGGTAGTCGTTGCACATCCTGAACGTACCGTCTTTCTTTCTCACGAACAATACTAGAGCTCCCCAAGGCGAAGAGCTTGGACGAATGTAGTCCTTTTCCAAGAGCTCTCTTAGCTGCTTTGACAGTTCTTCCAGTTCAGTTAAAGTTACGCGATACGGTGCGCGAGCTATAGGTGCTATCTAGAACTATAGGAATGAAGTCTGTAGGGAACGTCTGACCAGTGTGGTTAAGATTACAACCCTGAACTAAGTATAGCTTCCAGACTTTTACTATTAACTAACACTACGACACGTTGGTTGCTCAAGGGAGTTGGGGTATGATTTACCATTCGACTAACTTCAAGGACATATAATTGGTATTCACACCCGAATCAAACAATATAGTAACATAAGAGTCGACAAGAAGTAGCTTACCCATTATTACGTTAAGATCGTCCCTTGCATCACTCTGACCCATCCCAGACACACGGTCGTGGGCGTCATTGTTTCCATGGTTTCTCCCGCTGCTAGCCCCATTGCCGTTCCTGCTGCCATGGTCGTGGTTCTGGTTCCAGTTCAATTGTGGATAACGTCTCTCATAGTGATCCTCTGTACTATACTGAAAACATTCTCTGAAACCTTGCTGCTGCCACTGAGCCTGTGGGGCTTGAGGCTGTTGTTCCTGGCCTACAGGACGTGAGTTTCGACAATCCTTAGCTTCATGACCAATCTTAAGACATCTCTGACATCGTTCCTTGCGACACCGTCCACTGTGGTGTCTGTTACAATGGTTGCACCATGGGTGAATTCCTAGATATCTTCTCTGCCCACGATTACTAGTAAACTGCTGCCCGGGCCAATAGTAGTCATCCAAAATCAATCCCGTGCTCTGGTTTTCATCCCACTTGCGTTTATTATCTCTAGAAACACATGCAGTATCTGTACCAGCACGCTTTGGTAGTTTGTTCTGCTCCACAGCCTGGTCTGTGAGACGATGAGCCAGTCGAGTGACTTGCTGGATAGTGCCAAGGTTAGCTGTGGTCATAAGACTCTGAATTTCGGGCACCAGACCTTTGAGGTACAGTTCGATGCGCTTGGTGGGAGAGTCTACCATAGTAGGACAAAATGTGGCTAACTCGTTTGATCTCCTCGTATAAACTTCAATTTCAGACCCCACCATCTGTAGGTTGAGGAACTCTTCCTCTAGCTGGTGGATGTTTTCTCGACTACAAAACTCTTCCTTAATTAAATCCTTAAACTCGTTCCAGGGAGTGGCGTTAGCAGCTGCCAGCCCTAACATCTGAACCTGTGCTTCCCACCAGGTTAATGCAGCACCTTCGAGTGTCCTAGAAGCAAACTTTACTCTACGGGACTCAGGGCAATCATGCACCTCGAAGTCAGTTTCGAGCCTTACGAACCAATGGAGGAGTCCAACCGCTCCCTCCGTGCCGCTGAAGGTACCTGGACGACAGCCCATATAATTCTTGAAAGTGCAGACCGGTTGCTGTGTTGGTTGACCTATTGTGTACGAATAGGACAAGGTTTAATTACAGGGGCTAGTTTAGGAGTGTAGGATCTAAAGATCCTAGTGTGTGCTATAACCACAGGATATACCTCCTGCTTGTGCGGCTGCAAGTGCCGCAGCAACTCGAGCTTGAACGAGAGCCTCTAGCTGGGCTTGTGTCATGTTGATTCGTCCAGACATGATCTTCATTGTAACAAATAGCATACATAAGAATGGTTCGCGAGTAGGGCGATGACAGAAAAGCGTAGGCATATAGGTGTTCTCATGAAATCAAAGCATGTGTATCTAAGCGTAATGCGAGCAAAGTTCTAAGCAGGTCTAGCAAACAGGCAATAAACATAACCTTATTACCTAGGATGTCGAGTCTTGCACGTGGAGCGAAGCGTCGTTGTGGATCGTTGAGAGCACTGTTCTGGTTATAGTCCGGTTTTAATAAAAACGTTTTCCCATATTAAAACCAAGTTCTCTATAACCAATGGCTCTGATACCAATCTGTCACACCCCCAAAATCCACCTGCGGAGCACCACCGCTTGGGAGCGTGACTGACCAGGATCAAGCCACCAATTATATCAAACATAGCATTTAATAATAATCAAAGACATAATTGGTGTTCAAAACCAAACACTGTTTAAGTAGCGGAAGCATTAATTGTAAAGCCCAAAACATAAGTATCAATGTGTGAATGTAAAAGTGTTTAATAAGCATTCACGAGTTCTTGTCCACAACGACCCGCTTCTCCTCTGGTGCAAGCTCCAAGTATACCTAAGGCCCTGCAAGGCATGCAGCAAATAATCAACAAACTAGTTGAGCGAGTTCACAGGAAAATAAGTTTGTAATAGTCATGCGTAAGTTCATCAAATAGGGCTTCCCAAGCAAGTGTATTCTTTTGGCGAGGAATTCTCACGTTTATCCTTTATAACAGGCTTCTCATTATGGTACTTACTAGACTAACTTCCGACCATGTGTTCTTCTTTACCGAGAACAGGAAAACGTACAGGGTCACGTAGGCTTTACGTGACGTGCCCTTCCCCGAGGACAGTGGTACGCGTGGGGGCTACGCAGGCTTTACGTAGCGTGGCCTTCCGACCCGGAAGCCAGTAGATGGTATTGGGTTACGTAGGCTTTACGTAACGTGTCCTCCCGACCCGGGAGACATATGGCAAATATACTGGGTTACGTAGGCTTTACGTAACGTGTCCTGACTAACCTGAGGACGATGGTCTATAGTCTGGTATATGCGTAAGTACGAGTAACTCCTTTTACAATAACATATCCAACCCAATTCCCAACCCGGGAATCCCATGCCTTGGCTGTGTGAACTCACCTTGGTTTGCTCGGCAGATACACAGAAAGAGTACAGGTAGCAAGTAAATGGTCAACCACGTCCTATCATGGTTATTATGCAAGTCAGGTTCGTACATAGCACGTATATAGTATCACATATAGTCATGGCAACCACGTACACGTATCAACAAATGGATAAACAATCTAAGTGTTCGGCCCAATCATAATATAAGCAGTCCAATAACAATCAGTCCAACAACATAACAGTCATAGAATTGGGCCCGTGACAGTGTAGGCCCAAAACAGTGTACATGCAAAGAAGGTCTCGAGTCGCAACCAGCGATCTCGAGTCGCAACCGGTGGTCTCGGTTCATCATGGCCTGGTTACGAGTCACGGCCGGAGATTACGAGTCGCAACAGGAGGTTGCGAGTCGCAACTGGTGATCTCGACTCATCATGGTCTGGTTACGAGTCGCAACGGGACTCGCAACCGTGGTCTCGGTTTGTGCTGTTGTGGTCTCGAGTGGGGTTCCGACTCGCAACAAGCGATGCCGAGTCGCAACCGTGTGTGTAACGACTTTCCTGATTTCATGCAATTCATTTAGGCAATTCAATCATCGTTGACAGTTTCAAAAAATCAATTATCAACTAACAGTTTGCCATTCAAGAATTCATCGATCAAACAGGGGAATAAATCATCAATTCTTATGAACCCTAATAATCCCACTTATGAACAATAACAATATTCATAACACTCAATCACATTATAATCCGATTTCATGAACGTTAACTCGAATTGCATAGCCAATCAACAAGACATTATCATTAACATCATCAACAATAAATCAGATTAACAAACATCACTATTATAAGTACTCGCATCCAACATCAACAACCAATCAATTTTACTAACATACACCCTAGTTACATCGCATAACCGAATGATAGCAATCATGGCATCACATACAATCGAACATGAATTCAAACAAACATACTAACCGGTTACAAGTAACGAGATGTGATCCGAACCAGAAGGGTGATCGGATGGCCTTGTGCCGTCGGTTCCTAAACAAGCCGAGAGAGAGAGACGAGATAGAGGAGCTAGGGTTATGTGTGTGTTTTCTTGTGTTGTAACAAATGAGAGGAAAACAAGACCCTTAGTTTTGGTATAGTGGTTGCGAGTGGGGAGTGGGCCGAGCCCACTCGGTTACCTAATGGACCGAATGTAAGGTGTAAGGCCAAAGGCTTGTGTGACCGGTTATCGTGTGCAGTTTGGGTTCGGTTCAATTAACATACAACGTATATTACACAATACACATAATGACATCTCATAAATCACGTAATATTCATTAGCTCAAAATGTCACATAAACACGTAACGATACATCAAGCAAGTCTAAAGTTCGAGTTGTCACAGAAGCCCCCACCGGTAATATAAACACAAGGTTTGGGAAGCCCCCACCTTTAGTACACACTAGTATGGGAAGCCCCCACTAGTTAAACTTACACACTATGTTATAAACTTACTTTCTGTGAACTCGCTCAACTAGTTTGTTGATTATTTGCTGCATGCCTTGCAGGACCTTAGGTACTTTATGGAGCTTGCACAGGGAGGAGCAGGTCGTTGTGGGATTCGGATCATGAAAGATATTTGAACTTATAACTATCTTGAGTTTACATTACTATGCTTCCGCTACTTAAACAATGTTTGGTTTTGAAACATCAATCATGTCGTGATGAATTACATTAATTACTTTCATTATTAAATGCTACGTTTGATATGATTGATGGCTTGATCCTGGTCATGTCACGCCTCCAAGCGGTGGTACTCCGCGTGTGGGATTTTGGGGGTGTGACACACATAAACACATAAGGGTTTTCATATATGATATAATTTTTCCAAGTTTATTTAAAAATCTTGGCTTCGAGAATTTTGGACTTTAAATCTCAAAAATTCTTCGGTTGAAGTCTAGTGTTTTCCTCCGAAAACATCTAGTTCGCTAACAACCATTGGCTCTGATACCAACTTCTGTCACATCCCCAAAAACGTAGCAGCGGAATATAAAACGTAGTGGTGACGGAAGATGGTGCCCATTTGTATCTTGCTGAATGATGCATCGTAATGTTGGACATTTCCACTTAATTAAAACATAGATTTTTAAAACAAAATGTCTTAAAGTCCGTCACAATCACACCATAGTTAATTTGTTTCGATCCTTATGGATCTTATTACATTGGTCCCAAATAGTTTTTAAAAGTTTGCCCAAAACATTATCAAACCAAACATGCATCAACAACCACAAGATACGCCATAATTCCCGAAGCCGAACTCAAGTACCTGTAGAACACGTTAAAATCAAGTGTCAACACAAAGGAAGGTGAGTTCACATATTCACTTACAACCAATTTTATTCAAAGGAAAACTTTCTGATTTGGTGTTTATTTGAAAATATCCATATAAATTTTCGAAAGTCCATTTTACTTCCTTAATAAAATCCCTAGGCCTTCCGCCGGTTCATCAATCTGAAAACTGTAATATATATATATATATATATATATATATATATATATATATATATATATATATATATATATATATATATATATATATATATATATATATATATATATATATATATATATATATATATATATATATATATATATATATATATATATATATAGGGTAAGGTTCATGCGAGAACCACCTTTATTGCGAGAACCGCGAGAACCAATGTGAACACAAGCTAAAATAGCTAACAAAACCTAAAAAAACCCTAAAAAAAACCTAACCCCCACCCCCCACCCCCCAAAAACCTAAACCCCCCAACCCCCCCCCCCCCCAAAAAAAAACCTAACCCCCCCCCCCCCAAAAAAAAAAAACCTAACCCCCCCCCCCCCCAAGCTAAATGCTAAAAACTAAAACCCTCAAAAAACCTAAAAAAAACCTAACCCCCCCCCCCAAAAACCTAAACCCCCTCCCCCACCCCCCAAAAACCTAAACCCCCCCACCCCCCCCCCCCCCAAGCTAAAATGCTAAAAACTAAACCCCCAAAAAACCTTAAAAATCTAAAAAAATCAAGAAAAAATCAAAAAAAATCTAAAATTTTTTTTTATTTTTTTACTATTTTTTATGTTCAAATCCTTTTAGTAGCCAAAAAAAAAAATTTTTTTTAAAAAAAAAATTAAAAAAAAAATTTTTTTTTTTGGATACTAAAAGTAGCGATTTTTATATAAAAAAAATAAAAAAATAAAAAAAAAATTTTTGGGTGTTTTTTAGATTTTTTTAGGTATTACTGTTTGTGTTCACACTGGTTCTCGCGGTTCTCGCAATAAAGGGTGGTTCCTAACGGATCTTTGTCTTATATATATATATATATCTATATATATATATTGCCCAAGTTTTTTATATTAAATTATTGCGTCAACTTTCAGACTTGTATGTTAGCTAGACGATACGAACTATATATTAACCATGCAGGGATAATCAAAGCTAGACAATAAACAGAATATTAATTCGTCGTTTGACTTGACACGGGGCGACCGGTCACGACGGGGTTGTCAACCCGATAGATCTACCAACAATTCATCGCGTGCAATACTTAACTGATTAAACGACATCGTGGGCGCAGGGTTCTCTCTTTGAGAACAATATGATGTCTGCCTCACGTACAATATATATATATCCTACTAATATGACAACTTAATACACGACGTTGTACGAATTCCCCTTATTCTCCATCATATGAGACCCAGTCAAGAATTCGTCCCCAACAGTACGGTCTTGTTTCACTTCAGAAATACCGTATAAACAATATTCATTCATCAAAAATAATTTACTTCGAAACGTATAACTTATCAAATTTCATATATTTTCAGCGAAAATATATATTTTATATTAAAAGGTATGTTTTATTTCAAAAACGTTATTAAACCCTTTAAACGACGTGTTCTACCCCCAAAATATATACAAAACAGTAAAAAGAGGGGTTTAGTGACACTCACCTTTGGGTGCGTATTTTAAATAGCGCAATCCCAGAGATGATTTCTACACATCCTATTATATATATATATATATATATATATATATATATATATATATATATATATATATATATATATAGGAACGATTTTAAATCAGTACACATAACACAAAAAATCCTAAGTTTCTCCGTTTCTTAGAATTATCACATAACTTTGAGATTTTCTCCAAAAATTATCATTTTTTATTATGTTGGCATGTTAATATATATATATATATGAGTCCATATATATATTTTTATGATTTTGCGACTTGAACGGTTTTATTGGTGACCATTATTGTGTAAATCCGTTAACTCTCCTGTTTATACGCAATATATCTACGATTTGCGCGTTGTAATATATATATATATATATATATATATATATATATATATATATATATATATATATATATATATATATATATATGTTTACATAATTTAATACCGAAACACGCGAAATCTTGTTAACTTATCTATTTTGTCATTTTTATAGCAAATATACATAAAATATCTAATATGTATCAAATTTCATGCTCGACAATCAAGTTACACATTTAACGCGATTTTTACCGTTTCTACCGCACAAAACGTACAAATATACATGCATAATCCAAATCTTTAAAATCATGTTAAATCTTAACATATTTTCACATTCTCATGTTTAAATCACATAACACATTTTAACACATAAGGTTTACCCAAAATTTTACCCATACTAGTGCACATAGAAAAATGCGTATTTTAGCGATTCGGTAACGTTTTCGGGCGTCGGAAGTCACGTATGACTAACCGAACACCAAGTAAACTTAACATTAGTTAAAATACTTATTTTTAAACTAAAAATATCAGTTTACTTACTGATCTAAATCAGTTTTATAAAAATCACTCGAAAAGTCGATTTTTGACCGTTTTAACGCATAGTTTTGTGTTAAACGTTACTATAACCATCACAACTCGAAATGACTTGATATTTGAACACAATACATGTTATTTACTGATTAAAAAAGTGTATTAATCAGATTAGTGCAGTTTTTGTGTAAGTCGCATAAATCATGCGTTTTGACGTATTTTACAACTTTTAATGCACCAAGTACAACATGCAAAGCTAGCAAACATTATGACAAAGTTATAAGTCACTAGAAACTTTAAAATAACTTTATTTTAGTGTTTATAATCTGCTCATAACTGATTTTTACTAAATCATACACAAAACACATTATTTCATCTATTTTACAAGTTTCTAAGCCACATATATAACATGCAAAGCTAGTAAACCTTATGACGAAGTTTTATTTCATTAAATACTTCAAATATTCATACTTTTAGTGTTTAGATTCTGATTAAAATTTATTTTTATCAAATAAAACTCAAATCATCATTTCACGATCATATTTCAACATGCATGTTCAAGTAAGTGCATCTAATACACCTATACCATATCATCATCATCCCACATGATCTTAAATGCATCTACACACTTTAAATTCATGTCATCCATGTATCATCATCAAATTATTATCTAATCATACACATGATCATTAAAGTGTAAATGCATGTACCATTTATTTGTTTGTAAACAAAACTTACATACATGCATACACATATACATATATTCGACACATGCATATACACATACATATACATATACTTCTAAAAAAATATATATATACTTTTATGTCACCTTTTCAAATCACAAGTACCTTCTTGTATGACAACTTTTTGATTCATGCATGTAACAATCTTTCAGAGATCATGTCAAACAAAAATCATTCAACATCAATCCATCAACAATCAAATCTCAAATCTTTTATATACATACATACACTCACTGCTATATATATACACACACACACACACACACACATCCATTTTTATTTTCTTTAAAAACCCACTTGTTATTGTTTTCAATTTGTGATTAATTTTCCATGATTCAAGAGAAACTTCCAACATCATCATCTCTAAAAATCAAGAACATGGTTTTAAAAACAAGTTTATACCTTTCAAGATTTTAGTGGGTTTTACAAGATTTTTTTATGATATGGAGCTTGTTTCACCAAGAAAACACTTTCGGATCTTCAAAACACCTTGAAACCTTCTTGGGATGAACTTTGATCTTCATAAACAAGTGAAAAATTTCGAAATTATGTGAGAGATGAAGGTGTTTTTGGCTGAATTGTAGAGAGAGAGTGAGGATGAGTGTTTGAAATGATTTTGGTCTTGAAATTGTGAAGTTTATAGGAAACACAAGATCACACTCATCACCACCACCCTTGTTTGCTAATAGATGGAGGAGAGAGAGAGAAATAATCAATTGCATGGCTGCCAACCAGCCCCTCTCTCTTACATATTATAGACTATAAAATGGTATTTAACCGATTACCGGGTATTTTATCTAGCGTTTAACCCGTTTTTACGCGTTTTAAATTATTTTTAACACTCTATAAAAATAAACTCACCAAAATATTATGGAACAATGTTTTGATTGCTTGGACTGGCGACATTGCCGGTATTTGGCAGTATGCGCGCTGTGCTGCGCGGTACGCGCTTAAAATCGCAAAAATAGGAATTTAGGCATTTTTATTTATTTATTATCATTCTAAAGTACAAAACTCATCAAATTATTACTAAAATGATTATTAGTTGCCTTGACAGGCTGCGTTGACAGTATTTTGTCGGTATACGCACTGCATCGCGCGGTACATGCTTAAACTTGAAAAATAGAGTTTCTTAGAGTTTTAATTTATTTTTCCTCATGAATACGATTAAAATTATTATTCTAATCATAACAGACGTGGTCACCGACGTTCGTTTCGCATTTTAACCGTTACGCGATAAGCGTTTATCTTACTGTTGCCAACATAATTTTTACCAGAGTTTAAATTTGCCAATTCATTAAATTTTACATATAAACATCATAATCAGTCCAATATGGCCTTATATCTATTCACAACACGTGTTACAATTGTACGGTACGGCCTAAAAAGCCGGGTGTCACACGTTACAATAATTTAGGTTCAGGAAGCACTTCCCAGCCTCAAGCCTCTCAAAGCAACTCAAAACTAGAGGAGATGATGGCGCAGATGTTAAACAACTCGAACAATGCAAACCAAATATCTGAGAAACGATACCAACAGCATGAGGAGCATTTCATGGCGCAAGAAGGGGAAATGCGGAGCCAGAAGGCTTCTATACAAACCATTGAGAATCAAGTTGGCCATTTGGCCAAGATGTTGTCTGAAAGACCCCTAGGTAGTCTTCTAGGTAACACAGAACCAAACCCGAGAGGGCATGTTAATGCAGTAATGACGAGGAGTGGTAAAACCACGGGACCTGACAAATCAGATTCACCACCGATCACTGAGACGGTCCAAACTGACGCTTCAGACGAGGTGCACGCTAGGCGAGTCCCAGCAAGTACAGCACAGTTCCAGGAGCCAGTTAAAGATTTCATTCCTCCTATTCCATATCCGAGCAGACTGAAGAAGTAGAAGAACGATGAACAACATGGTAAGTTTTTAGAAATGTTTAAACAATTACACATAAACATACCATTTGTAGAGGCGTTGGCTCAAATGCCTAAATACGAAAGGTTCTTTAAAGACATCCTCACAAACAAGCAGAAACTCAAATGTTTGTCTTGTGTGTTGATGAATGAAAACTGTTCAGCCCTTCTCCAAAACCGTCTACCTGAAAAGATGGGAGATCCGGGCAGTTTTACTCTTCCCTGTCTCATTGGCAGCATGTCTGTCAGTCACGCATTAGCCGATTTAAGAGCTAGCATAAACCTTATGCCATATAAGGTTTTTGCTAAGTTAGATCTGGGTGAACCTTCGCCCACTAGAATGAGCATTCGACTTGCAGATCGTTCAATCAAGTATCCGCGTAGATTCGTTGAAAACATGCTTATTAAAATCGATAAATTTGTTTTCCCCGTGGATTTTGTTATTCTTGACATGGACGAAGATTCAAAAGTACCATTAATACTTGGACGACTGTTCCTCAATACTACGAGGATGATTGTTGATGTGGCAGCTGGCCAAATCACACTCCGAGTAAATAACGAGCACGTGACTTTTGATATTAAACGATCAATGCAACATCCGCAAAGTCATAATGACATGCTTTACTATGTCGACCTAGTCGATACTTGTGTAAGCTCTCATTTCCAAGGCACTATTGAAGAAATTGATACGGACACACAACCTTTGTGTGTGAAACAAGATGGCATTTTGCAGGAGGGCCACGAAGCTGAGCAGCCGATTTTCCAAATTGGTTATGATGGTTCCCAAAGTCCAGATCAATTTGTGGAAATTGACCGTGAAGTTGAAGAAAAGTCAAAACCTTCGGTTGAAGATCCACCGTCTTTGGAGTTAAAAGAACTCCCATCGCATCTCGAACACACATTTCTAGACAAGGAGTGTCACTTGCCAGTCATCATTTCAGCATCCTTGGAAAAAGAGGAAAAGAGACAGCTGCTCAGAATTCTAACGCTCCACAAGAAAGCCATGGCATGGAAGATTATGGACATCAAAGGCATTAATCCTTCTTTTTGTACTCATAAGGTTCTGATGGAAGACGATTACAAGCCTAGTGCACAACATCAAAGGCATTTGACTCCTAATATGCAAGACGTGGTAAAGAAAGAAGTAATTAAGTTGTTAGATGCAGGGCTGATTTATCCTATATCTGATTCTGTTTGGATAAGTCCAGTGCAAGTAGTACCCAAGAAAGGTGGTATCACTATAGTTCTAAACGACATAAATGAACTTATTCCTACCCGTACCGTCACCGGATGGCGAGTTTGCATCGATTACCGCAAACTCAATGATGCCACCCGTAAGGACCACTTCTCGCTTCCATTCATCGGCCAGATGTTGGAACGTCTGTCGGGGAAGTCATTTTTCTGTTTTCTGGATGGGTTCTCTGGATACTTTCAAATTCCTATTGCTCCTGAGGACCAAGAAAAGACTACTTTCACATGTCCTTTCGGCACATTCGCCTACCGGCGTATGCCTTTTGGACTGTGTAATGCACGAGCCACATTTCAGCGTTGCATGGTAGCTATTTTCCATGACATGATTGAAGACTCCATGGAAGTATTCATGGATGATTTCTCTGTTTTTGGGAGTTCTTTCGATCAATGTCTTGGAAATCTGAAAAGAATGTTAATGAGATGTGAGGAAACTAATCTAGTGCTAAACTGGGAGAAATGCCACTTCATGGTGAAAGAAGGGGTAGTTCTTAGACACAAAATCTCTGAAGCCGGGTTGGAAGTCGATCCAGCGAAAATAGATATCATTTCTAAACGTCCTCCCCCAACCTCGGTCAGAGCGATTAGAAGTTTTCTGGGTCATGCAGGGTTCTATAGGCGATTCATAAAAGACTTTTCAAAAATTGCTAGACCTATGACCGTTTGTTAGAAAAAGACGCCCCATTTGTATTCTCCGACAAATGCATGAAAGCTTTCAAGCAGCTGAAACAAAGGCTTATCGAAGACCCTATTTTAGTTGAACCAGATTGGGCGTTGCCATTTGAGATAATGTGCGACGCCAGTGATTATGCAATAGGAGCAGTCTTAGGACAAAGAAGGGAGAAGCATTTTCATCCTATTTACTATGCCAGCAAGACTCTACATGATGCTCAAGAGAATTATACGACTACAGAAAAAGAGCTTTTGGCAGTAGTTTATGCTTTCGACAAATTCAGGCCGTGTGACAACTCGTATTTCAAACCTAGTTTTGTGTAACGTTACGTGATTATGTGAACTCTATTTGAATAACATGTTATACGTGCCTTGTGTGAAATTGTGAATGTTTGTTTATATGCTTGCGTGACCCACTCGACTATACAAGCCCATTCGGGCCACACACATCCGACTCGAGACCATGGGGCAGCCCAAGAGAGGGTTCGGCCCATTCCCCAAATCGCATAGCATATGAGGTGTTGTAAATATCTCACATTTTTACCAAACATACACAAAGTTCACAAACCCTACACACTCTCCTCCTCTCTCTTAAAGCCGGCGACAACCCTCTTGCAACTCGAGACCTTACGGGTTTTTATTCTTCGAATCCGGTTAGTGTATGTTTACTGATTTCATGTTTAATATGATGTTGTTATTAATCGGAGTACATGATCTAGGGTTCTTGTTAGCATGAATTATTATGTTGTTGATTCTTAGTGTTCATGAAATCGGCTGCATGTATGATTGGCAATATGATAGTTAGCCCGAATATTGCTTGTTAAACCGGCTGTGATAATATGATTTCGGGTTAGGATGGCATGTTTGGTCTAGAATCCGGTTACATAATAGTTAAATGATTCGGTTTAGGGTTGTATGTTGATCCGATTGTTTGTTCTTGATGATGATGATTATGAACATGCTCGAATATGGATTAATTGTTGATTTGATCTGTTTGCGAAACTGCCTAATCTGTTTGCTGATATCACGGAATAATTGTTGATGATTAATAAGGAAATCTGTTACACTTTGTCTCGACCGAGGTTGGGAGTCGAGAACCCTCAGTCTCGACTCGAGACCACAACACTCGCACACAAACAGCACAACTCGAGACCAGCGTTTGCGAGTCCCGTTGCGACTCGAGACCGTGTAGTCTCGACTTGACCTTGACCACTCGAGATATCCTTATTGCGACTCGAGACCTCGAAACCAGTACAACCCGAGACCGACTAGTCTCGACTCGAGACCGTGAACACTTGCACATTATTATTGGACTTGCACTGTCACGAGCCCAACTGTTTGGGCTGGATACTTGGACTTGTTTACGTGACTGCTATTGGACTGCTATGAGTACTTGTGTGTGCCATGATTATATTTGCCACAATACGTGTAGAACCTATGTGCTATATTCGAATACGAACCTGACTTGTATGATAACCATGCTAGGACGTGGTTGATCACCCTATAGCTTACTCGAACTTTCTGTGTATCTGCCGAGCAAACCAAGGTGAGTTCACACAGCCAAGGCATGGGGTTCCCGGGTGGGAATGGGATTGGATGACTTATTGTATATACTCGGATGATAGAACCTAACGACAAGATACGACTAGACTAGTAACACTTATTGAACTGATCTTCGCACACCTGCCAAGGGTTGGCCGCGATATTATGACTGACTTCGCACACCTGCCTTAGGAAGGCCGCGAATTAAATTTACTAATCTTCGCACACCTGCCTGGGAGGGGACGCGATACAATTAAACCTAGTCTAGAATACTTGGGAGGAACATCCTCTAATATCTTCGCATACCTGCCTGGGAGGCCGCGATGGAAACTGATACGATACATGACATAACGAACGAACATAATGCTACTCACACTATACTATTACTGAACTGTTAACTGTGAACTCGCTCAACTAGTTGTTGACTCTCTGCTGCATGCCTTGCAGGACCTTAGGTACTTATGGAGCTTGCACAAGGAGGAGCAGGTCGTTGCAGGTAATGGATCGTGAATGCTTGCTAAACACTTATGACATTTCATACATTATTTCTTATGTTGGGTTTTACTTACATGCTTCCGCTACTTAAAAGTTTGGTTTGAACATCAATCGTATTGAATTCGGTTTTATGAATTACTTTAACTATTACGCACTATGTTCGATATGATTGATGGCTTGATCCTGGTCATGTCACGCCTCCAAGCGGTGGTACTCCGCGTGTGGATTTTGGGGGTGTGACAGATTGGTATCAGAGCCATTGGTTATAGAGAACTTGGTTTTAATATGGGAAAAACGTTTTATTAAAACCAGACTATAACCAGAACAGTGCTCTCAACGATCCACAACGACGCTTCGCTCCACGTGCAAGACTCGACATCCTAGGTAATATGATTTATGTTTATTACCTGCTTGCTAGAACTATATAGAACTTTGCTCGTAGTATGCCTAGATACACATGAGAATACCTATGTGCTTACACTCTTCTGTCATCGCACTTTACGCAAACCTCTCTCTTACCGATGTTATCTTTGCTATGAAGATCATGTCTGGACGAATTAACATGACTCAAGCCCAGTTGACGGCTCTCATTAACGAACAAGTTGCTGCGGCATTTGCAGCCGCACAAGCAGGAGGTATATCCTGTAGTCATAACTCACACTAGGATCTTTAGATCCTACACTCCTAAACCAACTCTTGTGTTTAACTTTGCCCTATTCGTACACAATAGGTCAACACGCACCGCAACCAGTTTGCACTTTCAAGAACTTCATGGACTGTCGTCCAAGTACGTTCAGTGGCACGGAAGGAGCAGTGGGACTACTCCATTGGTTTGAGAAGCTCGAGTCAGTGTTCGAGATGTGTGAATGCCCTGAAGCTCGCAGGGTCAAGTACGCCACTGGTACGTTGGAAGGAATCGCACTAACCTGGTGGAACGCGCAAGTTCAGATTCTAGGGTTGGGAGCTGCTAACGCCACCCCTTGGAACGATTTTAAGGAACTCATCAAACGAGAATATTGCACGCGGGATGACATCCACAAGTTGGAAGATGAGTTTTACCACCTGAAAATGACGGGGTCAGAAATTGAAGCCTACACGAAACGGTCGAATGAACTGGCCATCTTGTGTCCAACCATGGTGGACCCTCCAATCAAGCGTATCGAATTGTACCTCAAGGGTCTAGCCTCAGAGATTCAGAGCCATGTTACATCGGCAAACCTCGACAACATCCAAGACATCCAGCGTCTTGCTCATCGCCTTACAGATCAGGCAGTGGAACAGAACAAGCTGCCCAAACGCATCAGTGCTACCACTACTACTGTCACTACTTCTGCTACTCCCAGTGACAACAAGAGAAAATGGGAGGGGGATTCCAGCAAGGGATCAGTTTCTGTTCAGTCTCAAGCACAGCAGCGCAAGACAAATGACTACCAAAGTCCGAATCAGCAATCAACAGGCAGTCAGGGATAGGGTAGATATCGGGGAGTTCACCCATGGTGTAGTAGGTGCAACAAACACCACAGTGGAAGATGTCACAGGGAACGTTGTCAAAGATGCCTCAAGATGGGTCATGAAGCAAAAGACTGCAGGAGTGCGTGACCAGCAAATCAGAACCAGCAACTCCCACCGCCAGCTCCACAGAACCAGCAGCAGCAGCCACAGCGTGGAAACCGGGGATGTTTCCAGTGTGGGGCTGAAGGCCACTTCAAACGTGATTGCCCTCAATTGAACCAGAACCAGAATCGCAACAACAACAATAACCAGGGCAACGGGAACAACAACAACGGGGGAAACAACAACAACAATGGCAACGAGGCAAGGGGTCGAGCTTTCGTGCTGGGGCGAGGAGACGCAATGAACGATCCCAATGTGGTTATGGGTAAGTTTCTCCTCGACGATATTTATGTTACTGTTTTGTTTGATTCGGGTGCTGATACAAGTTACATATCGCTAAAAGTCAGTAAATTGCTAAAACGTGCACCAACACTCTTAACCACCAAACATCTAGTAGAATTAGCTAATGGTAAGAGTCTAGAAGCCACGCAAGTAGTCAGGGGTTGTAAGATTGTCTTAGCCGGTCAAGCTTTCTCCATCGACCTTATTCCCATAGTCTTGGGGAGTTTCGATATTGTTATCGGGATGGATTGGTTATCCCAACATCAGGCAGAGATCTTGTGCAGCGAGAAGATCATCCGTATTCCCCGTTCTGGTCAGGAACCTCTCGAAGTTCAAGGCGATAAGAGTGGTGCTGTGGTTGGCATCATCTCTTTCCTAAAGGCTCAGAAATGTTTGCGGAAGGGTCACACCGCTATTTTGGCACTCGTTACTGATACATCAGCGAAGGAAAAGAAGTTGGAGGATATTCCAGTAGTACGCGATTTTCCTCAGGTGTTTCCTGAAGATTTACCAGGTCTACCGCCTCATCGTCAGGTCGAATTTCAAATCGAGCTCGCTCCAGGAGCAGCACCTATAGCTCGAGCACCATATCGTTTAGCTCCAACCGAACTGGAAGAACTGTCAAAGCAGCTACAAGAGCTCTTGAAAAAGGGCTTTATTCGTCCTAGCTCTTCGCCTTGGGGAGCTCCAGTGTTATTTGTGAAGAAGAAGGACGGTACATTCAGGATGTGCATAGACTACCGGGAACTCAACAAGGTGACGGTGAAGAACCGTTATCCTCTTCCACGAATAGACGACTTATTCGACCAGTTGCAAGGGTCGTGCTACTACTCCAAGATCGACTTGAGGTCAGGTTACCATCAGCTGAGAGTCCGAGAGGAGGACGTCTCCAAGATAGCATCCAGAACTCGTTACGGTCACTACGAGTTTCTTGTCATGCCGTTCAGGTTAACGAACGTGCGTGCCGTATTTATGGATCTTATGAACAGGGTGTGCAAACCGTATCTTGACAAGTTTGTGATTGTATTCATCGACGACATTCTGATCTACTCCAAGAGTCAGGAGGAACATGAGCAGCATCTGCGTCTTATCTTATCTTGGAACTTCTTCGAAAGGAACAACTGTACGCTAAGTTTTCGAAATGTGACTTCTGGCTTCGTGAAGTCCACTTCTTAGGCCATGTGGTGAACAGGGATGGGATTCATGTCGATCCATCCAAGGTAGATTCGATCAGGAACTGGCCTGCACCGCGTACACCAACGGAAATACGCCAATTCTTGGGTTTGGCGGGGTATTACAGACGATTCATCAAAGACTTTTCGAAGATTGCTCAGCCGCTTACACTACTGACACAGAAGGGTGTCACCTACCGTTGGGGTAATACTCAGGAAACTGCTTTCCAGCACCTAAAGGATAGGCTTTGCAGCGCACCTATTCTCTCATTGCCAGAGGGCACAGACGACTTCGTGGTTTACTGTGATGCATCCATTCAGGGTCTTGGATGTGTGTTAATGCAGCGCGACAAGGTCATTGCTTACGCTTCACGCCAACTCAGTGTCCACGAACGGAACTACACGACACACGATTTAGAGCTGGGAGCTGTTGTTTTTGCACTTAAGATATGGCGACACTACCTGTACGGTACCAAGTGCACAATTTACACCGATCACAGGAGTCTCAAGCATATTCTTAAGCAGAAGGATTTGAACATGCGTCAACGACGATGGGTCGAGTTACTCAACGATTACGAATGCGCCATCAAGTACCATCCAGGCAAAGCCAATGTCGTGGCTGATGCTCTCAGTCGGAAAGACACCACACCTAGACGCGTACGAGCTTTGCAGCTCACGATTCAGTCCAGTCTTCCTGCACAGATACGAACTGCTCAGATAGAAGCATTGAAACCCGAAAACGTCAAAGCTGAAGCCTTACGCGGCTCAAGGCCACGAATGGAACAAAAGGAAGACGGTGCCTACTATGTAACGGGGCGTATTTGGGTCCCACTTTATGGCGGCTTACGAGAACTTGTGATGGATGAAGCACACAAGTCTCGCTACTCTATACATCCAGGTTCGGATAAGATGTACGACGACATCAGAACTACTTATTGGTGGCCTAGCATGAAGGCCCACATTGCCACTTATGTCGGCAAATGCTTAACCTGTGCAAGAGTCAAGGCAGAATATCAGAAACCAGCAGGCTTACTTCAACAACCAAAGATACCACAGTGGAAATGGGAGGAAATTTCCATGGATTTTGTTACAGGCCTGCCTAGATCTCAGCGTGGGCACGATACTTGGGTGATCGTGGATCGACTCACCAAGTCTGCTCACTTCTTGGCAATCAAAGAAACGGACAAGTTTTCCACACTTGCAGACTTATACTTGAAAGAAGTAGTCTCAAGGCACGGGGTGCCCACCTCTATTATTTCGGATCGCGATGCACGGTTCACTTCAGAACTATGGAAAGCAATGCACAAAGCTTTTGGCTCACAGTTAGACATGAGCACATCATATCACCCTCAGACGGATGGACAGTCTGAACGCACGATACAAACTCTAGAAGACATGCTTCGGGCATGTGTTATCGATTTCGGCAACGGCTGGGAAAAGCATCTCCCTTTGGTGGAGTTTTCGTATAATAACAGTTACCACACCAGCATCCAAGCCGCTCCATTCGAGGCATTGTACGGGCGTAAATGCCGGTCACCTCTCTGTTGGGCAGAGGTGGGGGATAGTCAGATCACGGGTCCAGAACTTATAGTGGACACCACGGAAAAGATTGCACAGATAAGGCAACGCATGGCGGCAGCACGCGACCGTCAGAAAGCCTACGCGGATAAGCGTAGGAAACCATTGGAATTTCAGGTCGGGGACCGGGTTTTACTAAAAGTCTCACCCTGGAAGGGTGTGGTTCGTTTTGGCAAACGGGGCAAACTAAATCCGCGGTATGTCGGACCGTTCGAGATCATTGAGAAAATAGGCAAAGTGGCCTACAAGCTAAACCTACCAGCAGAACTCGGGGCAGTTCACAACGTTTTTCACGTGTCGAATCTGAAGAAGTGCTTGTCAGATGAGACCCTCATAATTCCTTTGAAAGAGCTCACTATCGAAGAACAGTTGCACTTCGTCGAGGAACCAGTGGAAATCACGGACCGGGATGTTAAGGTCCTCAAACACAAGAGAATCCCTCTTGTTCGAGTTCGTTGGAACTCCCGTCGTGGCCCAGAGTACACCTGGGAACGCGAAGACCAGATGACAGAAAAGTATTCCCAGTTATTCGGAACCAATGCAACCACTTCTGAGGCTGAAGCTACTACTGCGGAATTTCGGGACGAAATTCCAGATCAACGGGGGGAGGATGTGACACCCCAGGAAAACCAGTGAACGATACAACTTACCTAGCTTCCTCAGTGAGTGCGTACCAAATTTCGGGACGAAATTTCTTCTAAGTTGGGGATAATGTGACAACTAGTATTTCAAACCTACTTTTGTGTAACGTTACGTGATTATGTGAACTCTATTTGAATAACATGTTATACGTGCCTTGTGTGAAATTGTGAATGTTTGTTTATATGCTTGCGTGACCCACTCGACTATACAAGCCCATTCGGGCCACACACATCCGACTCGAGACCATGGGGCAGCCCAAGAGAGGGTTCGGCCCATTCCCCAAATCGCATAGCATATGAGGTGTTGTAAACATCTCACATTTTTACCAAACATACACAAAGTTCACAAACCCTACACACTCTCCTCCTCTCTCTTGAAGCCGGCGACAACCCTCTTGCAACTCGAGACCTTACGGGTTTTTATTCTTCGAATCCGGTTAGTGTATGTTTACTGATTTCATGTTTAATATGATGTTGTTATTAATCGGAGTACATGATCTAGGGTTCTTGTTAGCATGAATTATTATGTTGTTGATTCTTAGTGTTCATGAAATCGGCTGCATGTATGATTGGCAATATGATAGTTAGCCCGAATATTGCTTGTTAAACCGGCTGTGATAATATGATTTCGGGTTAGGATGGCATGTTTGGTCTAGAATCCGGTTACATAATAGTTAAATGATTCGGTTTAGGGTTGTATGTTGATCCGATTGTTTGTTCTTGATGATGATGATTATAAACATGCTCGAATATGGATTAATTGTTGATTTGATCTGTTTGCGAAACTGCCTAATCTGTTTGCTGATATCACGGAATAATTGTTGATGATTAATAAGGAAATCTGTTACACTTTGTCTCGACCGAGGTTGCGAGTCGAGAACCCTCAGTCTCGACTCGAGACCACAACACTCGCACACAAACAGCACAACTCGAGACCAGCGTTTGCGAGTCCCGTTACGACTCGAGACCGTGTAGTCTCGACTTGACCTTGACCACTCGAGATCTCCTTATTGCGACTCGAGACCTCGAAACCAGTACAACCCGAGACCGACTAGTCTCGACTTGAGACCGTGAACACTTGCACATTATTATTGGACTTGCACTGTCACGAGCCCAACTGTTTGGGCCGGATACTTGGACTTGTTTACGTGACTGCTATTGGACTGCTATGAGTACTTGTGTGTGCCATGATTATATTTGCCACAATACGTGTAGAACCTATGTGCTATATTCGAATACGAACCTGACTTGTATGATAACCATGCTAGGACGTGGTTGATCACCCAATAGCTTACTCGAACTTTCTGTGTATCTGCCGAGCAAACCAAGGTGAGTTCACACAGCCAAGGCATGGGGTTCCCGGGTGGGAATGGGATTGGATGACTTATTGTATATACTCGGATGATAGAACCTAACGACAAGATACGACTAGACTAGTAACACTTATTGAACTGATCTTCGCACACCTGCCAAGGGTTGGCCGCGATATTATGACTGACTTCGCACACCTGCCTTAGGAAGGCCGCGAACTAAATTTACTAATCTTCGCACACCTGCCTGGGAGGGGCCGCGATACAATTAAACCTAGTCTAGAATACTTGGGAGGAACATCTTCTAATATCTTCGCATACCTGCCTGGGAGGCCGCGATGGAAACTGATACGATACATGACATAACGAACGAACATAATGCTACTCACACTATACTATTACTGAACTGTTAACTGTGAACTCGCTCAACTAGTTGTTGACTCTCTGCTGCATGCCTTGCAGGACCTTAGGTACTTATGGAGCTTGCACAAGGAGGAGCAGGTCGTTGCGGGTAATGGATCGTGAATGCTTGCTAAACACTTATGACATTTCATACATTATTTCTTATGTTGGGTTTTACTTACATGCTTCCGCTACTTAAAAGTTTGGTTTGAACATCAATCTTATTGAATTCGGTTTTATGAATTACTTTAACTATTACGCACTATGTTCGATATGATTGATGGCTTGATCCTGGTCATGTCACGCCTCCAAGCGGTGGTACTCCGCGTGTGGATTTTGGGGGTGTGACAGGCCGTACCTTGTGTTGTCCAAAACAATTGTATATACCGATCATGCAGCAATCAAATACTTTTTTAGCAAACAGGATGCAAAACCGCGTCTTATTAGATGGATCTTGTTACTACAAGAATTTGACATTGAGATCCAAGACAAAAAGGGAGCTTTAAATGTTGCAGCCGACCATCTCTCGAGACTTGAGCATGGTAGTTCTGAAAATTTGGCGGAGGAACCAATAAACGACAATTTCCCCCACGAATTCCTCTTAAATATCGAGATTAATGACGAGTCACCGTGGTTCGCCGACTTTGCAAACTACCTCGCATGTGGAATCCTTATCAAAGGATTGTCATATCAGCAAAAGATGAAGTTCTTTGCAGATTTGAAGTATTACATATGGGACGAACCATATTTGTTTAGAATCGGAGCCGATCATGTGATCCGAAGATGTGTATTTGGAGAAGAGGCAGCTAGCATTCTACGTCATTGTCATGAAGGGCCAACCGGAGGTCATCATGGAGCAAATTACACTGCAAAGAAATTGTTAGACTCTGGGTTTTACTGGCCCACAATCTTTCGTGATGCGCATGAATGGGTTAGAGCGTGTGATGCTTGCCAGAGGGCAACGAATATCTCCGCACGCAATGAAATGCCTCACCATCCAATGCAAGTCTGTGAAGTTTTGATATATAGGGTATCAACTTCATGGGACCATTTCCAGCCTCACGAGGTAACAAATATATCCTAGTTGCTGTAGACTATGTCTCAAAATGGGCCGAAGCTCAAGCTTTGCCTACAAATGATGCTAGGGTAGTCGTGAGGTTCTTAAAAAGTTTATTTTCCTGATTTGGTGCTCCAAAAACACTTATCAGTGACCGTGGGACGCACTTCTGTAATGCACAGTTAGAATGAGCCTTGTCCTGTTATGGTGTTCATCATAGATTGGCTACGCCATATCACCCTCAAACGAGCGGGCAAGTCGAGGTTACGAATCGGGGTTTGAAAAGAATCCTTGAGCGGTCCATTAATAATAACCGCAAGGATTGGTCAGACAAGCTAGATGACGCTTTGTGGGCTTTTAGAACAGCATTCAAGACACCTACCGGGACCACTCCCTTCAGGTTGGTTTACGGAAAAGCTTGTCATCTACCTGTCGAGCTGGAACACAGGGTACTCTGGGCCTTGAAGACGGCGAATATAGATTTGAAAAGCGGAGGTGAAGCCCGTTTTCTGCAAATCCACGAACTCGAGGAGTTAAGAAACCATTCCTACGAAAGTTCTAGCAGATACAAAGAACGAGTCAAGAGGTTTCATGATAAAAGATTGAGAGAAAATAAAGATTTCCGCATGGGGATCTTGTTCTGTTGTACTCCTCATGACTGCGTTTATTCCCTGAGAAGTTAAGATCTCGATGGACGGGTCCATACACGGTCAAAGAAGTATTTCCATACGGAGCCGTCATCATCGAAAACTTAAGCGGGGAAACATTCAAAGTCAACGCTCAAAGACTCAAAAGTTACATCAACGGACCGGTTGACCTGGTGGAGGAAATTCTCGAACTCCACGTCCCACACACTTAAAACAAGTGTGGGGAGAATGAGTCTAGCTATCAACTCGCTGACAAATTTAGCGAGCGTGTTTTCACACGCTAAGGGTAATTTTGTATATATAAGTTTTTAATATTTAATTCGTAATTCGCTAATTTTTCGGTTTTAAATGTAGGTACATACGAGCTTGAACCATAACTTTTGAAAATTTGAAGTTGATTAATTGTTAAAATATATGAAATAGTGCAAAAATGGAAAATTTGGGTAAAAATTCGGAGTTAAAAGCTTACTGTGAAAAGTAACACAAAAAGGCCCAGGTGTTGCACGGTCATGCCAAATCGGCACGGTCATGCAATCCTTAGTCAAAACAGACCAAATACTCGTGCATCGGACGGTCATCGGATCGCACTACCGTGCGACCGCTGCACTACCATGCTACCCGATGACACAAGTCGAACCAGGAAGCGATCCAGGATGGCACGACCGTGCCACCAGTCGCACGACCGTGCGACTCGAAATCCGAACAGTAAAAAGTAGGGTATTTAAGCGATTATGCAGTAAAAACATATCATATTTTCGAAACCCTAAGCGCCGCACGGGAGTTCCAGCTCGCCTCCACCCAAAAATCATCTAATTTTTGCCTAGATTTCACTTCAATCATCTTCCAAGGTATGTTTCCTACTTATTTTGCAGATTAAACTTAGTTTCCGATGTAGATCTGATGTTTGAATCATGAAATTTTGAGGTGTTCTTAATAAAAGTCAAATAAACCCTTGTTCTTGAGTGCTTAGTGTTAAATCGATGGTTCTGGTGCTTGATTCAAGGTCTATTCACTAGTTATAAGTTAAATTTTGAAAGATGCAAGTTAAAATCAGTGAATTGGACTATTTTCTGATGTGATTTGCTGTCGCACGGTCACGCCCTTGAAATGGCATGACAGTGCCGGTCGGAAATCAAGTACAGATCATCGATTCAAAGCTGCGACGCCGAGTCACACGGCAGTGCCGATTTGGCACGGGAGTGCGTCATGATTTCCCGGAAACAGCCTTTTGACCGACTAAGAATGGCACGGCAGTGCCACCAGACGCACGACCGTGCGATTGCTAACACGACAACAGAATGTTGTAAACAGACTGTTCCAGTGGCGGCGATGAAATTTTTATATTCTGCTCTTATTTGGTTATATTCGTATGTGCAGATGAATCACAGATTCCTCCAGTTCAGCGAAAACAAATCAAAAGAACAGCCCTGTATTGCAAGATTACAAGCTTTATGGAACAGACAGGGACAAATCAGTGAACCAAGAAGGATCAACTTGGAAACTTTGACAACTCTAAACCAAGAAGAGAGGCTATCCGACATGATGTCACATCCAATTTCAAGGTTGCTCAACATTGCACGACCCATTTATCTTGAGCTAACATAGGAATTCTTCACTTCATACACTTATGTAAAACCAAGAAGCGGAAATCTAGACATTAGAAACAGGGAGACAATACAGTTCAGGTGGGGAAGAAAGTGGCATAAGTGGTCAGTTGCTAGACTTGGAAGAAGATTGGGCATATACTCAGCTGAAGACATCAATTCAGAACTTTTCACCAATATCTACAAGTTTGATAATGATCAGCGACGGACTAACTTTTGGGCATAAGTGGCAGTTGAACCACCCTATGAAGCTAGGAAAGCTAAAGCTTCACGACTACGAGACACGCTTCTGAGGGTAATTCATCTGGTCATGAGTCACACCATTTGTGGGCGCATGGACAGTGCAGGAAACTGTCCCACTCCGGATCTTCTTTTCTTATATTCCTTAGTGACTGGAGTGCACGTCAACCTCGCAGCTAGAATGGCAGAATTTTTCGTAAACAGTGCGGGGAGAACTACAAGCAGTGAAATCCATGGTGGTGAATATGTGACTCAGTTGGCATACAAGTTGGGGATTATGATAGATGAAGTAGTCAATGGTCTCACGGTGGTTCACGCAGGAGGAGACGTAGATATGGGGTCTTTAAGAGCGATGGGGCTGGTAGTAGATACAGATAATGGCCTGAGTGTGACAACTCGAGTTTCTGACTTTCACTTTCGCATTAAATGCGCGTTGACTTTGACTGTTTAGTTGTTTGGATTGTGGACTTGAAATTGTACGCGTTGTATTTTAATGAAACGTATTGTAGTTTTGCCTAAATGTGATTACTTGCTGTGGTAGAAAATAATATTAGAATTATTATTTAAAACATTTAGTCTAGATCACGAAACATGACTTACAGTTCGAAGGATCTCGAAACATATCCTTCGATTCGAAAGATAACCTTAGGTTCGAAGGATCTCGAAACATACCCTTCGAGCAGAGATAGGATCCTTCGACATCTTTCGGCCAGAAGGACCACGAAACATATCCTTCGACCAAGGATTTTATCCTTCGACATCTTTCGGCCCAGTCTTTCTAATGGGCTTGGCCCATTCCTGTGATACGTTTATATACGTGATGCATGTAACCGGCAGTTAGTTTCTAAAACCCTAATACCCTTCTCTCTCTCTCTCGAAGTCTTGAAGTCGGCTGAAAGTTCTTGTGCACCCGAAACCCCATTAGTTTCAATCCCCTAATCCGGTTAGTGTTTCACTATCATCGTTGATGACATGATGTTATTATTATTACCTGCTTTGATTAGAACGATTAGAATTGATTGTATGTTGAATGATATGAATCGTATAAAGATGATCTTGTAGTTGTATTGCATGATAATAAGTTTAAATCGATTCAATGATGCTTGTTATGTTCTGTGACGATGTATGCTCCGGATTGATAACTTGTTGATATATTAGTGAAATCGGGTTATTATGAAATCAGTTTACATGAGGTTGTTATGTCTTAATAGTAATCCGAATGAATATGGTTATTGTTCATGATTTTCGGTTAGGGTTCTTGAGATTAAATATATGAAATATGCTTGTTTGATCGGCTGTATGTTAATCGAGAAATTGGAAACCTGTTGATTGATAATTGTTATGTTTGGAAACAATGTAACAAATTCAGTAAGTTTAGGAAACACGTAACTGATATTTACCGAAAGATGGTAGTTAGTCGAAACATAGTAGTGACCGAAAGATACTTGTCCTTCGAACCATAGGAGCATTGACCGAAGGATAGCATTGACCGAAACATAATTAGGTTGACCGAAAGATGACAGTTTGGTCGAAAGATGGCATTGGTTCGAAACATAACATTCGGTCCAAAGGATAACTGTGATAACTGTTTGTCGAAAGATCACTAATGTACCGAAAGATAAAGGTGGATCGAAAGATATATAATTATGAACATATTTTGAAGGTTGGAATGTATGTTTGATTTATTTGGCATGCCATGCTTAGTGATGAATGTTAACATTGGTATTCGTGTACACTAGCTGATGATTTGATGTGAAACAATACGTGTTGTGCCGATATGCAAACTGACTGTTATGTGAACATTAAATTGCATGCGTATCATTGCGAACATGAACTGATTTGTTATACGTGCATACAATAGGACGTGATTAATTACTTGTGAGTGCATAACCTAGCATACCGAGCAAACCAAGGTGAGTTCACACAGCCAAGGCATGGGTTCCCAGGGTGGGAATGGGTTGGATGATTATTTGTGCATGCTTAAATGATACTTGTCGAACTGCCTTCGCACACACCCTGGTTGGTAAAGACTATGGTCGCGAACGAACTACTCAACTGCCTTCGCACACACCCTGGTCGGTAAAGACTATGGTCGCGAACTGATCAATTGCCTTCGCACACACCCTGGTCGGTAAAGACTACGGTCGCGAACTAATGAACCTAATCTTCGCACACATGCCTGTGAGGCCGCGATGCAACTGATACGATATGAGACTTAATTGAACGAACGCATTATTACCCAAACTAAACTATTAACTGTGAACTCGCTCAACTAGTTTGTTGATCATTCTGTTACATGCCTTGCAGATCGTTAGGTACTTGGAGCTTGCACTGGAGAAGCGGGTCGTTGTGGACAAGGATCGTGGCTTTTCTGTTGAACTATTATGACACTTAAAATTGTTAACTACTACTGGATTATTTACTATGCTTCCGCTACATTTTGAAACTATGGTTTTGTTTGAACACCTTTCGTGTTGAATGGATGGTTAACTTTTATTTTACTTGATATTAATTGCATGTTCAATATGATTGGTGGCTTGATCCTGGTCAGTCACGCTCCCAAGCGGTGATACTCCGCGTGTGGATTTTGGGGGTGTGACACTGAGACTGAGGGGTCTTAATGGGGAAATATGGTATCCGCTACCACTACCACCACAGGACGAAGACGTTAACATGGAGGAGCATCAGGTCCTCGAGCCACCACCACACAACCAGCCACCACATGATCAGCCAGATCCCGAACCACACCAGCATCAATATCAGCCAAACTGGCCTCCAGGTATACCTTCCTACCCTGAATTGTACCAGCAGTTCCAGCATATGCAGATCTCTCAGGACACCATGAGAGCCGACCAGGAGGCTATGCGAGCAACTCAAAATGCTTTGAGAGCCGACCAGTTAGCTATGCGGGCATCTCAACATACCATGCGGGAGGAAATGTATGCAGGTTTTTCCTACATCTTCGAAGGGCTAGAAAGCGTATATCCTAGCCACTTCGGCAACCCTCCACAGTTTCCGTTTGGAGACACAGGTACCTATGGGGCGGGTACATCTGGAACACGCCACCATGATGGTGATAATGATGAGGAGTAGGAGGAGGAGGAGGTAGGGCAGAACAGTTCAGAAACTAATGTTTTATGTTATTTCTATTTAGTACTTTGTTTGGGATATTTTTAAACTTTACGTCTGTTTTAAGTATTTAAGTAGTATGTTTGCTTTGTTTGAATAATGGATTTGGTTGAATTATCTAACATTTTGATCAAAAGGTAATGTTGACTATTTTAGCGCGTGACATAATTGGCAGATTTGTAAAGAAATGCACACAGAGTTGAGACGACTTCAAATCAAAGTCTACTCAAACAAGTCAACTCCAACTCTAAGGGAGTACCTCTTTCCCTTTTCACATTATTAGTTTAGCTCTTCATAATTGCTTAACTAATATGTATTTCACATTGAGGACAATGTGAAGTTCAAGTGTGGGGAGGGGTTTAAAAGGTTCTAAACTTTGTTTGTCCTTAATTGTTCTCATTTCTGTATATATTTTCGAAAAATAAAACAAAAATGGTCAATTTGTGTTCTTTAGAAAGCATCAAATTTGATAAAAATCGACAAGCCAAATTAATTTTTGAAAAAGATAACTAAAAAGCATGATAAAACAAAATGAAAGACTTGCATGTTTATCTTTATATTTATACCCATTCCTTCCGTTTATGTGAGCATATTTTTGAGCCTTTACAGCTTTCTTGTCAAATGCTTTTTTGTTTTTGCGGAAAAATGAGTGAGCCGGATGTTTCATGTAATTTAGAACTTGTCATTTGTAGACTTTTCAAAACCATGAATATGTGAAATTACATAGAAATGATAGAGGCAATTAGGATAACCCTTTGTCAGCCTGTTTCTTTGTTTTTATCCCGCAACCAACACAATCCATTAGTTCGCCATGTTGAGCCTATTTTCCATATTTTTCTTAAACTTTACCCAAAATTTTAAACCTACTCACCCAAATATAACCTTTTCATTTTTACCCTTTTTCGTTAAAAATTTGGCCATAAGCTTTCTAGATTAATATAAGTTTGAAAAAAAACACACTGTTTGTCAAAACTCTCTAGGGAAATTAAGGAAAGACTATCAAGAAAGAAAAATAGAGAGTTGATGTATAAATAGAATAAACTCTGAAGACCTGCACAAGTAGCTTAGCAACGTGTTCAGAATCTTAGAAAATAAAGCACCAAGTTTTTGGCCAAGTTTTAACCTTCCTTGCCACTTTCAAATATCCATTCCATACCCTAAACCTTAGCCTAACGTTACAACCCATCAAAGACCTCTTGATTTATGCTTTTCACATATTAATTGGTGGAGATTAGATCTTTTGACAAGCTTATGATATTGCATGATTCATTGACTAGGCATCGAGTGTTTTACATACACATTATATGTATGATTCAGAAATTTAACCAAGTGTGTGTGAACATTGTGAGAAATATAAGGATTTGCATGCTAAGTCATTCGAAAGTTAAATCATTGTTTTATAATTATCCTTTCATACATCTAACAAAGCTTGTTTGCTTTAAATCTTTGATGATGACTTTTTGAAAACCAATTTGACCACCAAACAAATTAGTGAACCTTGTGAATATTTAGATTTGATTCCGTATTTCATTTTAAGTTTGCTTGAGGACAAGCAAAGTTCAAGTGTGGGGATGTTTGATATACGTTAAATTATACATGTTTTTACACCCCAAAACACTTCCGTTTTAAGCGTTTTTTACCGAAAACATGACGTTTAGGTTCCAAATTCGGTACTTTTATATTTTCAGGTCTTAAACAGAGCATAATGGAAAATTATGATGAAAACGGACAAATTCTGATGCATTTCTGATGAAAAGAACAAAATTCTGATGACTGCCAGGTGTGGCACGACCGTGCCATCTGACGGCCCTACCGTGTCGATGCTCCGATCTCGGAAGCACTGCCAGTGCGACCGGGAGTGCCAAGCTTTTCTCGGGCCGCACTACCGTGTGACCCAACGCATGACCGTGCCAAGGCTTGACCAGGGTTTCTGACCAACATTTCTGATGATATCGCACTACCGTGCCATCCGCCGCACTACCGTGCCGATCTGATAACCCAGGCAACTCGTCCACTAGTCCACTTGGCTGACTTGGGATCGGAGAATCTGACATCACTCGACAACACCTGTCGTACGACCGTGCGACCCGTGGCACGACCGTGCCGATGGGAAAATCTCCTATAAATAGCAGCATTCACTACTGGTTCAAGTGTTGGGTTTTTCTCCATGTTTCTGGGCGATTTCTGGGTTCCGAAACAGTCCTGATCAGACCAATTTGAAGCTTAAAGACCGAATGGGACATAACCAATCCAACCCATCAATTCCTTGCTTGTTTATGGTTCGATTCCTTGTTCTTGAACATGTATTTTGATCATTTTGCAAGTTATGAGCTGATGTTAGTTTATGTTTAATTAGTTTATGTAATAGTAGTTATAAACTTGTTTCTTGAATAATCTTTATGTTGTAATCTTGTTTGTATGAAACTTTAATACTTTTTCATGTTTGAATCTTCATGATTATATAATGAACGTTTCATTGATGTTGAGTTCTTGATTGTGTTTGATTGTCTTGGATAATGAATCTGTGGTTAGTGGGATGGTAACTATTTCTTGATTAATCACTTGTTTGTAAACTAGTTTACACCATGAGACTCGAGAGGGGTATTGGTTTTATCTAAGATATATCTTATGTTGATTAGGAATGCTTTCTTGCACGTAAGGGTTCTAACGAATTATATGGTGTTGATTACATGTTCTTGCATGCGGTTTATGATCCTTGTTTAGTAGTTTTGGTCTGAAATTGCTGACATGGCAGATTTGTGTTCAAGACTTGTAAAGTGTCACACCCTGGCTTTGCGGAAGCGTGGTTAATTTGGTGTGACTTCTTAATACCATAGCTTAATCATGACAAGCTATATGAATTAAAAATATGCAAGATCATCCATTGATAATAAAAATATAAAACATTGTCTTAACAGGTTAACACCCAACAACCATAACTTGTCTAAACATTACAAATGCAAACTTAAAGTAAACATGATTCAAGGACTGTGACTTGTCCAGGAAAGAGTCACAAGCCTCGAACCCTGGATGACCTCGGCCTAATGCAGCGGAAAACAAGCCATACCGCGCCAGATCGTTAATTTCCTGAAATACATGTAAGTTGAAAAATCAACAATAATGTTGAGCGAGTTCATGCGAAAGATGAGTAAATAAACCTTTATCTTTATCAAAAACCCTGGTATGCAGCAAATAAGGAAAAAGAGATCACCAACGGTTTGCAAGGCCATTGATATGTGTAAATGCAAGTAGGAAGGCTCAAACCTAGCAAATTTATGCGTCGGGAACAAAGTCATCCCAAGGTCCGTTATGCTGGACCTGGGACTGGGCTCGCTACACCCAAATAGATCTACCGCTCCTGCCCCTCGGTCCCCACCCTGAGGATTAATGACCTCAAGTTTCCGCCTACCCATTCACATGATCTAAAAGTAACCCTCCTTACGCTAACATACCATGTATAAAGTAATCATAATCATTGTAACATGTATTTCACCCCCGCAGTTTAGAAAACTGAAAACAGTTAAGAGAAAAGGGGGACATGAACTCACAGTGAATGCGTCACAATATCAAGTAATCCAAATATCCAAGTGCTGCGCAACGACCTACATGTGCTAATTCTATTAGACGGATGGCCGTGCTTTAGCTTCATAGTTTATATTTTTGGGAAACGGTTAGACAACCGCTCCGTGTATATACTTGATAACGTATTTTCCTTCCCAAGGATGGGGGAATTAATACATGTGTAATTATATCATTTTATTAAGTCCCACTTAATACATTTTATTTCTTATTCCAAAAATATAATTATTTTTCTCAAAAATAATATATTTCCTTTTCCACATAATACTTTCCCAAAATAATATATATTGACAACACATGCGTTTATGAATATTTCCGAATAAAGCGTAAGTTTCGTTTTGGCGATTAAGTGGTAATGATAATTACCGTTGTAACTTATATTCTTGTCGTATAAGCGTTTGTATTATTTCGGGTTCGACAAGGTTTGTAAATATTATTTTTACTCTAAAAATAATATTTATACATCTTCACAAAATAATCATAAACAGTGTGGTGACAAAATATATTTACCGAATATATATTTATCACGTTTAGTTTTGTGAAAAATCCCACCTCCGATTATTTAATAAATAAAGTCATGGCGAAATATGTTTTGTAAATATTTCAAAAATAACTCTAACACTTGTAAATAATTCTAAGTGTTAGATTTTAGAAAAATTTCGCCAGAGTTTCCCCTGTAACTGGAGGTGGCCACGCTTTCAAGCGTATCATTTTCTTTTACAAAATCACTTCAACAATTCTTTAAATCAACCAAACAATTTCCAACACATTAACTCGTAGACTAGTATGTAAAATCACATTATTACATGAACTTGTAGTTTTTCTAAAACTATTGTATAGATCTCATTATATTTAGTGGATCTATATATATAATAGTTTAGTCTTGTAAAAACCCCGTTTTTAGAACAAATCATCCTTTACAACTTCCCGACAATTTTTATAAAAATTGTTATTTTGTCGGATCTTTCGTTTCACAAGTGTTCATACACTTGTAGTTTATAAAAATCACCTTTGTAAACATGTTATCCAACTTATACAAAAACATGATTTTCTCGACACTTGGTTCTACGAATGTACCACTTGTACATACGTAGATCGGCTCGTTTTAAATATTATTTTTCATGTCAAAACACTTTTACACAAGTTCATGCTTCCCGTGTGGTGGAGTTTCACCTTTTAACCCTTGTACAAAAGAAACAAGTGTATGTCAAGATTCGGGATCTTAACAAAGTCGGGTTAAACGATGATAAGAGCCACCACATCGTAGATCGGGTCTCTACAACCAACATATTCAAATACTACGACTTTTACACAAGACATGACCTTTTATCCAACGATATTCGAGTTCTAGTAAACTTTAAAGATTCAAAAGGTGGGTTACCGACTTTTAACCGTTAAAAATCCTTTTAACCACTTTAGATACGTTCAAGAACAAGTTTTAAATGTTATACCTCTAGCTCGGGGCTAGGGAAGATCTTTGGCGAAAAAGGCGTGGATAAAAGCAAATGAACGTGGTCCTCCAACTTCCGCTTGCTTCACAACTCCTAACACGAGATCCCCAACACTTGAGTACACTTGGAATGGCAAGACGAGAACCGAAAAATGGATGGATGGTTGTGGTGGTTCACGGCCGAGAGAGGGAGAGGGAGCAAGAGAGAGAGTGGAGTTGGGTGGTGTGTGTGTTCTATGTGTGTGAGAGTGTGTGTATTTATAGAGAGAAGTGAGATCATCGTCCAACGGTTTCAAGTCGTCTAGATATCCACGAAACTAATAAAATAATAAAAGCTTGTACCCTCTAGTTCCAAAGGGACCAAACCGGCCCTAAGGGGGGGTGGGGTCACCCGGTTGGATCTTGATCGTACAGTTAGAGTTTAGTTTGGTTAAGTCGGTTAACTTTAGGGACTAACCCCGTTAGTTGTTTAATGCGTTATAAAGCGGGTGTTAGGGTAATCAGGGACCCTAACTGGCTCAGAAAAAGGCTAATAATATTTCTGGCAATATTTTTATGTTCCGGGTATAGTCCGGTTGTTCGGTTGGATAGTAATCCGTTAAAGTGCTTAAATAATCCTTTAAGCGTCGTAAATAATATTTTTTTAGCGACACAATCTATTCTGCAAAGTGTCAGGAATATTTCCTCATGTTTTGGCACTTTATTAATTAGCTAGAAGCTAGTATGTTGACAGAAGTGCTGTGTTTTGTGCTTAGAATACGTTTTTGGCACATCCAATCTCTGTATCTTATTCATAGAGACGCAATTATACAACCCTTGTATTCCTACACACACTATGGGTGTAGTAAAATATTTCTGGCTCATACAGGCCTTTAGAGGCAGTGTCTGCCTGATGCTGGCTATATCAGCATGTCCAATAGGTTATCCGTTCAAATGCTACTGTGCTTTTGTGCATCATGTTTGTCACTAGAGTTCAGTAAATAAGTAACGTAGTGACGGAAAAATCAAAGTATGATGCAGATATGTACAGGTATCAACAGTCAAGTACAGTTTATCAGAAATCTCAGTTAAGCACAGTAATTAGGCAACAATTAATAGTTAATTAAGTCGTACGGATACCTGGTTTAGTGAGGGTTGTCACATTCTCCCCCCGTTAAATAAATTTCGTCCCGAAATTTTAAATTCTGCTTGTAGAAGCAGGGTTCTTAGGAAATAAGTGGGTGTATTTCTCTTTCATTCGGTCTTCACGCTCCCAGGTGAACTCAGGACCATGTCTAGCATTCCAGCGAACTTTGACGAGCTTGACACTGCTCCGGCGGGTTTTATTTACTTTCCAATCCGTGACCTCAACAGGTTCTTCAACGAAGTGGAGCGTGTCATCAACATGGATTTCGTCGGTAGGAATGGCAACGTTAACTTGAGTTGGACTTCTCTTCAGATTGGATACGTGAAATGTATCGTGAACATTATTCAGTTCGGCAGGTAGATCCAACTTGTATGCTACGGTCCCAATTCTTTCCAAAACCTTGAAAGGACCAATGTAGCGCGGATTCAACTTCCCACGCTTCCCAAAGCGTGCCACACCCTTCCAGGGTGATACCTTCAACAAAACCATATCCCCAACCTCAAACTCTTGAGGTTTCCTTTTCAGATCTGCGTAGGTCTTCTGACGGTCACGAGCCGCACTAATGTGATCTCGGATTTGCGCAATCTTATCTGTAGTTTCCTGAACTACATCGGGACCTACCAATTGTCTATCACCTGCGTCTGACCAACAGAGTGGCGACCTGCACTTGCGCCCATATAACGCTTCGAATGGCGCTGCACCAATACTGGTGTGGTAGCTGTTGTTGTATGAAAATTCAACCAGGGGTAAATGCTTATCCCAGCTACCGCCTAAATCCATCACACATGCTCTCAGCATGTCTTCCAACGTCTGAATCGTCCGCTCACTTTGGCCGTCGGTCTGCGGGTGAAACGCGGTGCTCATATTCAGCTTTGAACCAAAAGCTTCCTGGAAGGATTGCCATATCCTCGATACGAACCTTCCGTCTCTATCAGAAATAATCGAGAGAGGTACTCCATGGCGAGTAACAATTTCTCTCATGTAAATTTCAGCCAATTTGCTTGTATTATCCTTCTCGCGGATAGGCAAGAAGTGTGCTGATTTCGTCAATCGATCTACTATCACCCAGATAGTGTCATGGCCCTTTGGCGTTCTTGGCAACTTCGTAATAAAATCCATGGAGATTTCTTCCCACTTCCACTGGGGAATTTTTGGTTGCTGCAGAAGTCCCGAAGGCTTCTGGTATTCCGCCTTAACTTTGGCGCAACATTTGCTCACGTAAATAGCAACATCGCCTTTCATCCTAGGCCACCAGTAGTAATCTTTAAGATCCTGGTACATCTTATCCGCTCCAGGGTGGATAGAGTACCGTGACTTGTGAGCTTCTTCAAAGATAACCTCTCTTAAATCACCAAACAAAGGAACCCAAATCCTTTTCCCAAAACACAACGTTCCTTCCCTGTTTGGCACCAACATCTTCTCCATCCCACGGAGATATTCTGCCTCAAGGTTTCCCTCCTTGAGAGCTTCCTTCTGTGCTGCCCGAACGCGTGAGGAAAGATCGGTTTGAATAATCATTTCCATAGCCCTAACCCTTATGGGCTTGATTCTCTCTTTACGACTTAGGGCATCGGCGACCACATTCGCCTTCCCTGGATGATACTTGATTTCGCAGTCGTAGTCGTTTAGCAGCTCGACCCATCGCCTTTGCCTCATATTCAACTCCTTCTGGTTGAATATATGCTGGAGGCTCTTGTGATCGGTAAAGATCGTACACTTTGTACCGTAAAGGTAGTGTCTCCAAATCTTTAAGGCAAAAACCACTGCGCCTAGCTCCAAATCATGCGTGGTATAGTTCTTTTCATGCACCTTCAGTTGGCGTGATGCGTAGGCGATAACCTTTTGACGTTGCATCAACACACAACCCAATCCTTGACGCGATGCGTCGCAGTATACCACAAAATCGTCGGTACCTTCCGGTAGAGCTAAGATTGGCGCGTTACAAAGCTTATCCTTCAATGTCTGAAACGCCTCATCCTGTTTGATTCCCCAATCAAACTTCTTATCTTTTTGTGTGAGGAGTGTTAACGGTTGAGCGATCTTAGAAAAGTTCTCGATGAACCTTCGATAATAGCCAGCCAAACCCAAGAATTGCCGAATCTCGGTTGGCGTCTTTGGCGTTTCCCAATCTTTGATCGCCTCGATTTTGGTGGGATCCACGTGGATTCCATCTCCATTCACCACGTGTCCAAGGAATTGCACCTCACGTAGCCAAAACTCACACTTAGAGAACTTGGCGTACAATTGTTCCTTCTTTAGCAGCTCCAGAATGGCTCTAAGATGTTGCTCGTGCTCAGCCTTCGTCTTCGAATAAATCAAAATGTCATCGATGAATACGATCACGAACTTATCCAAGTACGGCTTACAAACTCGGTTCATCAAATCCATGAACACTGCAGGTGCGTTTGTTAAACCAAACGGCATAACGAGAAACTCGTAGTGTCCATATCGAGTTCTGAAGGCTGTCTTCGGGATACTCTCCTCCTGTATCCGTAGCTGATGGTATCCAGATCGAAGATCGATCTTTGAATAGAAGCTTGAACCTTGAAGTTGGTCGAACAGATCATCGATTCTTGGCAGGGGATACCTATTCTTGATCGTCAGCTTGTTCAACTCTCTGTAGTCAATGCACATACGGAAACTACCATCCTTCTTCTTGACAAACAAAACTGGAGCTCCCCAAGGCGAGAAGCTTGGTCGGATAAAACCCTTATCTAACAACTCTTGAAGTTGCATCGACAGTTCTTGCATCTCAGACGGAGCAAGTCTATAAGGTGCCTTAGCCACAGGCGCAGCGCCTGGAACTAAGTCGATGCGAAACTCCACTTGCCTTTGAGGTGGCAAGCCAGGCAAGTCTTCTGGAAAGACTTCTGGGTAATCCCTCACGACAGGGATGTCTTCGATCTTCGGCTTAGCAGCCTTCTTATCCACAATGTGTGCTAGAAAAGCAACACATCCTTTCCTCAAACACTTCCTTGCTTTCAGACAGCTAATAATCCGCAATGGCGTCTCACGCTTCTCCCCATGAACTACAATGGTCTCACCATCATCGGTCGGGATACGAATAATCTTCTCGTGACAAACTATCTCCGCCTTGTTGCTCGATAACCAATCCATTCCTACTACCACGTCGAAGCCTCCCAACTGGACTGGTAGTAGATCGAGAGCAAACTCACGCTCTCCTAATTCGATTACGCAACCTCTAATTACCTCGTTAGCTTCTACTAACTTCCCATTCGCTAATTCGATCGAGTAAGGAATATCTAACTTACTAGCGGCTAAACCAAGCATGTTTCTAAATTCTAGCGATACGAAGCTATAATCGGCACCAGTATCAAAAAAAACGGATGCATAGCGTTGGTTTACAGGGAACGTACCAGTGACAACGTTGGGATCCTGGCGCGCTTCCCTGGCTTCCATGTTAAACACTCTTCCGCGTGCCTGGTTTAACTCTGGGCAATTCCTCTTGAAATGCCCTTGATCTCCACAATTAAAACATCCGGGCCTCTGCCCGTTTCCACCATTGTTTCCAACTTGATGGTTTCCCTGGTTCCGATTCATGGTGCCCGCTTGGTTAGCATTGTTGGCACGGTTTCCATCACCTCCCAGGTTTCCTTGTGGGCGGTTCCTAACACCACCACGGTTGCTCCTATTCCCATTTCCTCCTTGACCTCCCCGGCCAGCAGTGGTCCAACAAGTCTCCTTCAGGTGGCCAACCTTTCCACATGCTTCACAAACTTTCAACCCACAACGACCAGAGTGATGCTTTTGGCATGAGTTGCACTTGGGTTGTGCACCCATGTATCCCTTCCCTTTCTTTCTACCACCAGCTGAATCATGAGCTGGCGCATTCGACTCTCCCTTTTTAACCACCGTCCCGGTGCTTTGCTTGAAACTTGAAAACTTCCGCTTATTACCACCAGATGACTCCACATGAGTCTCCTTTTTCTTGGGTTCAATCTCATCGAACTTGTTCAACCGAATCGCCTCTTCGGTGAGAGCCACACTTAGATCAATGGCTTCTGTGATGGTTGCAGGTTTGGAAGAAGTCACCATACTGATTATCTGAGGAGCCAATCCCCAGATGAAGCGTTCAATCCTTTTGAACTCAGGTGTAACCATATAGGGTACCACGTGCGACAAATCGTGGAACCTCTGAACATATTCAGCTATCTTCGAACCTTCCATCTTTAGGTGCCAGAATTCGGTCTCTAACCTCTGAATTTCAGCACGAGAACAGTACTTCTTGCGCATAAGCTCTTTCAACTCTGTCCAGGTCAGTGCGTAAGCAGCAGCTTCGCCGAGGGTCTGGACTTGCAGATTCCACCAGGATAGGGCTCCGTCCACAAAAAGCCCTAAAATGTAGGTGACTTGCTGATCGGGCGCGCATTTGCTCATGCGAAGTACGGACTCTGTCTTCTCGGCCCAGCGAACGAAAGAGACAGCACCTCCAGTGCCATCGAAGTTTGTGGGCTTACAGTCCAAAAATTGCTTGTAGGTGCACCCTGCACATACATTACAACATAGGAACGGCATTAGCATCCGCTAAAGGAATCCATTCAGGTCACGGTATGTCTAAATGACTAGGGTTACCATGAGGAGGATTTTGGTTGCCGTTGTTGTTTGAGCTGCTTCCGCTTGGTCCTCCTTGCGAGGCAGCATATTGAGCAATGGCGGCAGCAATAACTTGCTGTAGTTCTTCAGGAGTAGTGGGCATCGGCTGCGGTTGACGTCTGGGTGCCATCTTCTAAAGATGCGTACGTCGATTAGGCCATAATAAACATACGTATATAGTAATAGTAATAGCATATAACATCTCATGTTATCAATATATATCACACACAACATCCCATGTCCCAACATCCCATGTTGCAAATATCATACATACAACATTCCATGTCACAAAACATAAATAAGCAATTAAGTAAATCAGATATGGTGAGAATACGGCGATTGCTATATATATCGAGACCATAAAGTGTAATAAGTGTATCGTACAACCATCAATCACATAGGGGCTACATCACCCCTGTACAAAAACAATATCACATCAGTGTCACATACATCCAGTACATCAACAAATATCACCAAAAATCAGTATCGTCAGATGGTCTCCAAAAGGCTGTGCAGTCACAATCGCGGTCGTCTCACCATCGCCTACCACTATGGTACCAATGAGCCCTATGCGGATGGGGGTGGAGGAGGGGGAAAGTGAGCGTAAAGTAAGCGGCGTAAATGAAGCCAATCCTCCTCCATCGCCTGCTGAGTGCGAATAACAGATGCAATCTGCTGCTCCATAGTCGTAAGTCGGGCAGCAAAGTCAGGAGGTAATGATCGAAAAGGCTGAAAAGATGAAGATGTCTGACCAAGATATGGACCTAGTGATAACTGAGCTCTCTCGAGCTCCTGGAGTCGCTGTGTATGGGAATCATGCTGATGGACAAAGGACATCAAGACGTCCTCTATGGTATGTCCCATATGGAATGGATGATATGGATCAGTAGGTGGCATCGGTGAGGAAGATGACCAAAGCAGTGGCATGCTGGTGGGATCGAATGGTGCTACATGAACAGAAGATGGAACAGGTGTCATCTGAGGTACGAAAGGCATAGGCATCGGTATGTGCCCAAAGAGGTGGGCTGAAGAGCCCTCTCCAGGCCCTGCTGGAGGTACAAACGGTGGGATCTGAAATGAAAAATCAGTATGATGTGCCTCTGTGTGATGTGGGGGAAACGGTGGAACATCCTCGTCAGCCGGTATCCAACCGTGCTGAGCCTCCTCATCGGGTGGATCCATATGCTCTGCAAATAGAGCGTGCTCAGGCTCAATGGGTACAGGATCAAAAGGAGCAATGACAGGATCAACATGATCAATATGATGGTCAACAGGGACGTCAGCAATCAAAGGTGGGTCAACAAAAGGATCAACAGCATGATCAGCAACTAACAAAGGGACATCATCAACAGGAAGATCGCCAACAGGCGGGTCAGCCAAAACGGGCTCAACAGGAATGTCAGCATGTACCAAGTCATGCTCATGTACAGGATCGAAAGCAGCTGCCTGCTCTGGGGCTACGGCAGGCTCCGGGTCGTCAAAAGCCATGTCAAAATCAAACTCTGGATCAAAGGGATCGATAGGATCGACGGGATCAACAGGGTCCTCCATATGCTGGTCCATAGGAATATACTCAATATCGCGGTCAGGATCAAATCCTAGAGGAAAAACGGGATCGGAATCCTCAATATCGTCGTGCTCAAATACAAGGCTCGGAATGGGGGCGGCAGAAGACGCCTGATCAGGGTCCGAGTCATGATCAAAATGCTGAATGCTCACCTCGTGAGACGGAGCAGAAGCCACAGACTCAAAAGAGTCTGGGACTGGTGAGTGAGCGGGCGAGTCTCCAGCTGGGGCATCAGCAATCATCAAGAGACCGCCAGCGGGTAAAGGGGCTGCATCAGGATCCTCGTCCTCAAAAGGCTCGTCCTCGTAGAGATCAATGTCGCCATCAGCCTCGGCGTCTAGTAATAGCTCGTGTGCTGGATAAGAAGCAAGAGGAATCGGAGCTGGAATCACAACGAGGGGAAGATACTCAGCAGGATCGCCATCAATAGGCTCATAGGCACCCTCAGGTAAAGCGAAGGGCAAGGAGTCATCAGTATGCTCATCAATGCCGTCGGGTAGAGCGAACGGCTGGAAGTCATCATCATCCGTGCTCGTGTAGTCTGAGGTATGCACCTCACGCTCCGATGACACAATGTCATCCGACACTATGGGTAGAGGTCCAGTGGTATCTGAGTCTCCGGTGCCTGATGTATCCATGTGTCTGTAACACAATCACAAGTATGCACAAATAATCAGTAAATCAGGTAATCACATAAGTTACCAAATAATAGTCACATAATTCTCCTAGTCCCACTAGCCTCCCAGCCTCCCAGACTGTCCTTCCTAGTCCCACTAGCCAACTTTCCCAGCCTCCCAGACTGACTCCCTAGTCCCACTAGCAAACTTTCCCAGCCTCCCAGACTGACTCCCTAGTCCCACTAGCAAATTCTCCCAGCCTCCCAGACTGACTCCCTAGTCCCACTAGACAACTACCTCGATCCGTTAGGTCGAGCCTCGGCCTCCCAGACCGAGCCTCAGTCTCCCAGACCGAGCCTCAGCCTCCCAGACTGAGCCTAAAAATAATAAATAAAATATGCTCAACATTTGTTTACAAAAACGTTTTGGATCTGGACTTAAGTGGTATGCAGTAAAAATGTTTTCGTGAGAGCCCTAGTGATCATAGTCTAGACTCGAGAAGGAATCCTAGTTCGCTATGATCAGAGCTCTGATACCAAGCTGTCACACCCTGGCTTTGCGGACGTGGTGTGACTTCTTAATACCATAGCTTAATCATGACAAGCTATATGAATTAAAAATATGCAAGATCATCCATTGATAATAAAAATATAAAACATTGTCTTAACGGGTTAACACCCAACAACCGTAACTTGTCTAAACATTACAAATGCAAACTTAAAGTAAACATGATTCAAGGACTGTGACTTGTCCAGGAAAGAGTCACAAGCCTCGAACCCTGGATGACCTCGGCCTAATGCAGCGGAAAACAAGCCATACCGCGCCAGATCGTTAATTTCCTGAAATACATGTAAGTTGAAAAATCAACAATAATGTTGAGCGAGTTCATGCGAAAGATGAGTAAATAAACCTTTATCTTTATCAAAAACCCTGGTATGCAGCAAATAAGGAAAAAGAGATCACCAACGATTTGCAAGGCCATTGATATGTGTAAATGCAAGTAGGAAGGCTCAAACCTAGCAAATTTATGCGTCGGGAACAAAGTCATCCCAAGGTCCGTTATGCTGGACCTGGGACTGGGCTCGCTACACCCAAATAGATCTACCGCTCCTGCCCCTCGGTCCCCACCCTGAGGATTAATGACCTCAAGTTTCCGCCTACCCATTCACATGATCTAAAAGTAACCCTCCTTACGCTAACATACCATGTATAAAGTAATCATAATCATTGTAACATGTATTTCACCCCCGCAGTTTAGAAAACTGAAAACAGTTAAGAGAAAAGGGGGACATGAACTCACAGTGAATGCGTCACAATATCAAGTAATCCAAATATCCAAGTGCTGCGCAACGACCTACATGTGCTAATTCTATTAGACGGATGGCCGTGCTTTAGCTTCATAGTTTATATTTTTGGGAAACGGTTAGACAACCGCTCCGTGTATATACTTGATAACGTATTTTCCTTCCCAAGGATGGGGGAATTAATACATGTGTAATTATATCATTTTATTAAGTCCCACTTAATACATTTTATTTCTTATTCCAAAAATATAATTATTTTTCTCAAAAATAATATATTTCCTTTTCCACATAATACTTTCCCAAAATAATATATATTGACAACACATGCGTTTATGAATATTTCCGAATAAAGCGTAAGTTTCGTTTTGGTGATTAAGTGGTAATGATAATTACCGTTGTAACTTATATTCTTGTCGTATAAGCGTTTGTATTATTTCGGGTTCGACAAGGTTTGTAAATATTATTTTTACTCTAAAAATAATATTTATACATCTTCACAAAATAATCATAAACAGTGTGGTGACAAAATATATTTACCGAATATATATTTATCACGTTTAGTTTTGTGAAAAATCCCACCTCCGATTATTTAATAAATAAAGTCATGGCGAAATATGTTTTGTAAATATTTCAAAAATAACTCTAACACTTGTAAATAATTCTAAGTGTTAGATTTTAGAAAGATTTCGCCAGAGTTTCCCCTGTAACTGGAGGTGGCTACGCTTTCAAGCGTATCATTTTCTTTTACAAAATCACTTCAACAATTCTTTAAATCAACCAAACAATTTCCAACACATTAACTCGTAGACTAGTATGTAAAATCACATTATTACATGAACTTGTAGTTTTTCTAAAACTATTGTATAGATCTCATTATATTTAGTGGATCTATATATATAATAGTTTAGTCTTGTAAAAACCTCGTTTTTAGAACAAATCATCCTTTACAACTTCCCGACAATTTTTATAAAAATTGTTATTTTGTCGGATCTTTCGTTTCACAAGTGTTCATACACTTGTAGTTTATAAAAATCACCTTTGTAAACATGTTATCCAACTTATACAAAAACATGATTTTCTCGACACTTGGTTCTACGAATGTACCACTTGTACATACGTAGATCGGCTCGTTTTAAATATTATTTTTCATGTCAAAACACTTTTACACAAGTTCATGCTTCCCGTGTGGTGGAGTTTCACCTTTTAACCCTTGTACAAAAGAAACAAGTGTATGTCAAGATTCGGGATCTTAACAAAGTCGGGTTAAACGATGATAAGAGCCACCACATCGTAGATCGGGTCTCTACAACCAACATATTCAAATACTACGACTTTTACACAAGACATGACCTTTTATCCAACGATATTCGAGTTCTAGTAAACTTTAAAGATTCAAAAGGTGGGTTACCGACTTTTAACCGTTAAAAATCCTTTTAACCACTTTAGATACGTTCAAGAACAAGTTTTAAATGTTATACCTCTAGCTCGGGGCTAGGGAAGATCTTTGGCGAAAAAGGCGTGGATAAAAGCAAATGAACGTGGTCCTCCAACTTCCGCTTGCTTCACAACTCCTAACACGAGATCCCCAACACTTGAGTACACTTGGAATGGCAAGAAGAGAACCGAAAAATGGATGGATGGTTGTGGTGGTTCACGGCCGAGAGAGGGAGAGGGAGCAAGAGAGAGAGTGGAGTTGGGTGGTGTGTGTGTTCTATGTGTGTGAGAGTGTGTGTATTTATAGAGAGAAGTGAGATCATCGTCCAACGGTTTCAAGTCGTCTAGATATCCACGAAACTAATAAAATAATAAAAGCTTGTACCCTCTAGTTCCAAAGGGACCAAACCGGCCCTAAGGGGGGGTGGGGTCACCCGGTTGGATCTTGATCGTACAGTTAGAGTTTAGTTTGGTTAAGTCGGTTAACTTTAGGGACTAACCCCGTTAGTTGTTTAATGCGTTATAAAGCGGGTGTTAGGGTAATCAGGGACCCTAACTGGCTCAGAAAAAGGCTAATAATATTTCTGGCAATATTTTTATGTTCCGGGTATAGTCCGGTTGTTCGGTTGGATAGTAATCCGTTAAAGTGCTTAAATAATCCTTTAAGCGTCGTAAATAATATTTTTTTTAGCGACACAATCTATTCTGCAAAGTGTCAGGAATATTTCCTCATGTTTTGGCACTTTATTAATTAGCTAGAAGCTAGTATGTTGACAGAAGTGCTGTGTTTTGTGCTTAGAATACGTTTTTGGCACATCCAATCTCTGTATCTTATTCCTAGAGACGCAATTATACAACCCTTGTATTCCTACACACACTATGGGTGTAGTAAAATATTTCTGGCTCATACAGGCCTTTAGAGGCAGTGTCTGCCTGATGCTGGCTATATCAGCATGTCCAATAGGTTATCCGTTCAAATGCTACTGTGCTTTTGTGCATCATGTTTGTCACTAGAGTTCAGTAAATAAGTAACGTAGTGACGGAAAAATCAAAGTATGATGCAGATATGTACAGGTATCAACAGTCAAGTAGCAGTTTATCAGAAATCTCAGTTAAGCACAGTAATTAGGCAACAATTAATAGTTAATTAAGTCGTACGGATACCTGGTTTAGTGAGGGTTGTCACATAAAGGTGAAATATGTTGTTATATGATCTACTTAAATGCTTATCCTCGTGGCTGTATTATGACCATCGGTATTGCTTTCTTTGATAAGTGAGGTTAGAAAACTCCTAGCGGATGACTAATCTATCTTTAAAGGTTCACATGAATGAATATCAATAGCTTGCTAAAGAATGAGTTTAGGTGGTTAACTTGTGTTTATCGCGTTAACTTTCTGAAGAATCATCATGTTAGAAAACTCCTAGCGGATGACTAACTGTCTCGAAATTGGAAAATTGATTAACTGCTTTTGTGACATATCTGATAGATAACATGTTTAGGTTGTTTGTGAAACAAGATAATAGTATATTTATGTTTTAGATATAATTTAGATAGCTTAGTTAAACAATCATTCACCTATCTTTTTATCTGGTAATCTAATGACAAAGATTTAGTACATTATCACGCCCGTGTTCCATGGATCGATATCTGGCTCTTACCAATACTTTGCTACATATATGACGGGATACACTTGTCCTTTGTTGTGTGTGTTTCAACGTTAAGGTATAAACCATTTTTATAAATATAAAACACATTTCGCTGGGCGCGTGAAGATACTGTAAATAAATGTATATAACCGCCCACATCAGTTTTTCTCCAATTTCTGCCCAACAGACTGGAGTTCGGCACTTTCGTCCATAAAGTGCTTCAAATGGTGCAGCAATGATACTGGTATGATAGATACTGGTATGATAGCTGTTATTGTAGGAAAATTCTAATAATGGTAAATGTTCTTCCCAATTCCCTCTGAAATCAATTACACAAGCTCTGAGCATATCTTCCATTGTCTGAATTGTCCTTTCGCTTTGTCCGTCCATTTGAGGATGATAAGCAGTGCTTAGATTTAACTTGGTTCCCATTCCTTTTTGGAAACTAGTCCAAAAATTAGAAGTAAAATGGATATCTCTATCAGAAACAATAGATAAAGAAATTCCATGTGATGAAACTATTTCATTTACATATAACTTGGCTAATTGCTCCATATTGAAAGTTTCCTTCATTGGTAAGAAATGAGCAGACTTGGTTAATCTGTCTACAAACAACCAGATTATATCATTACCTTTTCGAGTCTTGGGTAATTTAGTAACAAAGTCCATTGTTATCAATTCCCACTTCCATATTGGCATTTCTAGTTGCTGCAATAAACTTGAGGGTTTCTGATGTTTGGCTTTAACCTGTGAACAGGTTAGACACTTGGCAACATAGGTGGCTATATCCTTTTTCATTCTTATCCACCAGAAATTCTTTCTTAAGTCTTGATGCATTTTATCATTACCAGGATGTATCATATACTTAGACTTATGGGCTTCTTCTAAAATTCGGTGGCGTAGGTTTCCTTGTTTGGGTATCTAGATTCTTTTCTTATGGAATCTCCAAATCCCGTCTGTTCCTTGTTCTAATTCTTTAATCATTCCTTTTAATTTTTCAGTATCGTCCTTGATTACTGATTCCTGTATTTCTCTAATTTGCTCATTTAAATCTATCTGCAAATTTAACTTGAGAGAACGTACTCTTCTTGGCTTTTCATGATAATTTCGACTTAAAGCATCAGCTACTACATTAGCCTTTCCTGCATGATACTGGATATTACAATCATAATCACTGAGAATTTCCATCCATCGTCTCTGTCTCATATTTAACTCTTTTTGCCCGAAAACATATCTTAGACTCTTATGATCGGTGAGAATAGTAAACTAGCTACCGTAAAGATAGTGTCTCCAAATTTTAAGGGCAAAAATTATGGCTCCTAACTCTAGATCATGGGTTGTATAATTCTCTTCATGATTATTAAGTTGTCTAGAGGCATAGGCTATAACCTTTTGACGTTGCATCAACACACATCCATAACCTAACTTAGAAGCATCATAATAGACTACAAAGTCTTAAATTCATTCATGTAACGCGAGTATGGGTGCGTTAGTTAATCTTTGCTTAAGAATTCTAAAAGCTTCATCCTGTTTTGGTCCCCATTCAAACTTAACTGATTTGCAAGTCAGTTTTGTTAAGGGAATTGCTATTCTAGAAAAATCTCGGATGAACCGTCTATAATATCCTGCCAGTCCAAGAAAACTTCTCACCTTCGTCGGTGATTCAGGGACTTTCCCCTTAGTAATCGCCTCGATTTTTGTGGGATCTACATGAATTCCTTCATGATTAACTAGATGTCCAAAAAATTATAATTCTTGTAACCAAAATTCACATTTTGAGAATTTAGCATAAAGCTTCTCTTTTCTTAGCAAATTTAAAAGTATATACAAATGCTCTGCGTGATCTTCTTTACTCTTAGAGTAAATAAGAATATCATTTATAAAGACAATTATCAATTTATCCAGATATGGTTTACATATTCTGTTCATCATGTCTGTAAATGCGGCTGGGGCATTGGTTAAACCAAATGATGTCACACCCCAACCACGATAAAACAACAAAATGTGGCGGAAACATCGGGGAGTGTTGTAACAGAATCATTGTTTCAAAACACACGGAAATTTGAAGTTTCGTTTTATTAAACATTAAACAATTACATCGTCTTGAAATCTAACAAACAAGTTAAACATAGTCTATCATTGTTATTAAGTCACTAAGGCCTCGTCCCGTCCTATGTGAGTATGCATCCTAGCAATCAACATCATTCAACAATACCTGAAACATATGTGAAAACAAAGTCAGCAAAGAAATGATGGCGAGTATATAGGTTTTATGAGAGTGTCGGATTCATGGCTAGTTTATATGTTGTAGTACCTCGTTAGACTCCAAGAGTCAAAATACATACCTTGTTTTGAAAAGTGTATTACAACATAAATAACCAAATCAAATCAAATTGGTTATAGTTTGTTATAAAATCTCGTAGCCATGATTCTTAACCCAAAACATTTAGTTAAATCAATTTATAAAAATCATGTAAAAACTTGTTAACAAAACTCGTATGGTTTATATCATTTCAAAAACCTCGTTGTGTGACATCGTTTTAAAATCGTTTCCCCACTGAACTAAATAATGACACAAAATGTAATATGATAAGAGTATTTATATATAAGATGTACCAGCGGCGTATCTACCATGCTTTTATCATGCTACACCTGTCCCATTATCTAATCACATCCCAAAACCAATCGTTTAACCAAATCGTTTATCTTGTTTAAGTCGTTTCAAATCGTGTAACTTATCCCAAATCGTTTAACTCGTTTTAATAGTGAAACTACTTTTGGTAGTCTCGCTAATAACATTTAAACCTTCGTGACTCGATTACCTCGCCTTTCGCATTAATAAACCACCAAAGGGTAAATTAACAATCAAAGATTCGGTTGTTACCCATCTAACCCACACATAACAATGGGTGCAGTCTGATAACGGGATTTGTCAGATCCTATGGTACCATAACCTAATACTGGTCGGCTTGATCAGAGCTAAGGAATGTCATTCGTTATGTAATTACAACCAACAAGCTTGTTCACATTATCAAAATCGTTATTAGTTTTAATATAAACTATCTTAATCGTTTTTGGAAAACATCGTTTAAACATTGAAATCATTTAACACATATGGATCACCCCAAAACAATCGAAAACAGTAAAATAGGGGAACTATGTACTCGCCTGAGAATGCTTAGCGGTCTTTGAAGAACAACCAAGCAAAGCTAGAGGGAGCACGGAATCAATCGGCAACCTAATAACTATATAAATAAACCGGACCTAAGTCGGAGGATCGGATATGACATGGTTTAACAATGCCTACATACTAAATTGAAACCTAACCTAAGTTCTTTCCACCCGTTACGACCCATTAAGGTAGCTTACGCTACTTTAACGCGTCGTGCGCGCAAACGCGCGTTCGAGACGTCTAACTAGTCCTATGACAAGTATTATATGCCTAAACATGTTTAAATTTAGCATAAAGCTTCTCTTTTCTCAGCAAATTTAAAAGTATATACAAATGCTCTGCGTGATCTTCTTTACTCTTAGAGTAAATAAGAATATCATTTATAAAGACAATTATCAATTTATCCAGATATGGTTTACATATTCTGTTCATCCTGTCCGTAAATGCGGCTGGGGCATTGGTTAAACCAAATGGTGTCACACCCCAACCACGATAAAACAACAAAACGTGGCGGAAACATCGGGGAGTGTTGTAACAGAATCATTGTTTCAAAACACACGGAAATTTGAAGTTTCGTTTTATTAAACATTAAACATTTACATCGTCTTGAAATCTAACAAACAAGTTAAACATAGTCTATCATTGTTATTAAGTCACTAAGGCCTCGTCCCGTCCTATGTGAGTATGCATCCTAGCAATCAACATCATTCAACAATACCTTAAACATATGTGAAAACAAAGTCAGCAAAGAAATGCTGGCGAGTATTTAGGTTTTATGAGAGTGTCGGATTCATGGCTAGTTTATATGTTGTAGTACCTCGTTAGACTCCAAGAGTCAAAATACATACCTTGTTTTGAAAATTGTATTACAACATAAATAACCAAATCAAATCAAATTGGTTATAGTTTGTTATAAAATCTCGTAGCCATGATTCTTAACCCAAAACATTTAGTTAAATCAATTTGTAAAAATCTCGTAAAAACTTGTTAACAAAACTCGTATGGTTTATATCATTTCAAAAACCTCGTTGTGTGACATCGTTTTAAAATCGTTTCCCCACTGAACTAAATAATGACACAAAATGTAATATGATAGGAGCATTTATATATAAGATGTACCAGCGGCGTATCTACCATGCTTTTATCATGCTACACCTGTCCCATTATCTAATCACATCCCAAAACCAATCGTTTAACCAAATCGTTTATCTCGTTTAAGTCGTTTCAAATCGTGTAACTTATCCCAAAATCGTTTAACTCGTTTTAATAGTGAAACTACTTTTGGTAGTCTCGCTAATAACATTCAAACCTTCGTGACTCGATTACCTCGCCGTTCGCATTAATAAACCACCAAAGGGTAAATTAACAATCACAGATTCGGTCGTTACCCACCTAACCCACACATAACAATGGGTGCGGTCTGATAACGGGATTTGTCAGATCCAATGGTACCATAACCTAATACTGGTCGGCTTGATCAGAGCTAAGGAATGTCATTCGTTATGTAATTACAACCAACAAGCTTGTTCACATTATCAAAATCGTTATTAGTTTTAATATAAACTATCTTAATCGTTTTTGGAAAACATCGTTTAAACATTGAAATCATTTAACACATATGGATCACCCCAAAATAATCGAAAACAGTAAAATAGGGGAACTATGTACTCGCCTGAGAATGCTTAGCGGTCTTTGAAGAACAACCAAGCAAAGCTAGAGGGAGCACGGAATCAATCGGCAACCTAATAACTATATAAATAAACCGGACCTAAGTCGGAGGATCGGATAGGATGAGGTCTTGTAAACCAAATGAGATATTGGAACTCATATGACATGGTTTAACAATGCCTACATACTAAATTGAAACCTAACCCAAGTGCTTTCGACCCGTTACGACCCATTAAGGTAGCTTACGCTACTTTAACGCGTCGTGCGCGCAAACGCGCGTTCGAGACGTCTAACTAGTCCTATGACAAGTATTATATGCCTAAACATGTTTAACTAAGTTGCATAATCAGTTTAGGTGACAAAAGTTAGGTTACATATGCTTAGAGTCCAATTATGCATGAAAAGGGCATTTTGGTAATTTACCTAAGGCATATAATCTACCTATCATACAACTACTTAAACTTGGTGACCATAAGGTATAACCTCAGAAGGTTATTCCCTATACAACTGTGGTCACTAAACATGCTTGGTCGGATCCTAAAGATCGACCAAACGGGTCAAGTTCGAAAGTCTAAGCGGTGGTTTAGACCGCTTGACTTACAACTCTAAACAAGCACTAAACTAAATGTGACGAGCTAAGCATGTTAAAACATGCTTAACTAAGTTAGAAAACAGGTTTTGATATCAAAACAAAGTGTTTTGATACCAAGAGTAGTTTGGTTGCAAAATACGCTTAAATGCGCATTTTGACCGAAACTACGACTCGTCACTACGCCTAGTCAACGTGGTAATCGGTAGGTATAGTCATTAAGGACTATAACTAACGTGATTACGCTCACGTTGCGAAGTTCAAACGAACTTCTCGTTGACCATCTCGTGGTCAAAGCTGAAAGTCAAACAAAGTTTGACTTTCGAGCTAGGAAAGCAATAAAAGAACGAAATAGGACTTACCAAGGGTCCAAAAAGATTTGGTTCCAAGTATTCTCAGGTAGGAAGTCAAATATCACAACCACTTAGAGAAATCTCAGACCAAATGTGCAGAAAATGGAATGGGGACATGGCTTTATATAGTTTTCGTAAAACCGTTAGGATAATTTCTTGGAGAGGAGGGCATGATCCAAGCCATACAAGTGTCAAGGAAGGATTGGGGGACTTGGAGAACACACAAACCAGTCCATAGCATTGAAAACCAGAGATCAAAACCAGCAAAAACGAGCAAAATGACCAGATTCAATGTTTCTGTCTGATAGGCTCACGCGCCCCGCGTAAGAATAAGGCTTGGGTTTACGCGGGCCGCCTGGCCATGTTTGACAGATTGACAGTTTCAGTCCCTGCAACTTAGAAACTTGCATTTCGGCTCATTTTTGACACGTTTAAGCCACGTTAACCTCATTTCAAGGCTCTAAAATGACGTTAAAGTATTGGGAACTCAAAACATGCTCAAAAACATCTCGGATGTCGGTTCGTTTGGTCGTACGATCGCGTTGTTCGGTTAACTACGACGGAAGTCGTAACGAACGCAAAAACGATCCAAATTATGCGACGGATGAAATTTTATCATGCCAATCACTAAAATAAAATATTTTAATGATACATAAATTTTTGGGTGTCAGGATATATTCAGAATGTAAGATATGTGCGAAAATGCAAACTTGTGCACCTTTTGACGCTTTTAGTCCCTGAATGACCAATAAGTTTATTTTTGCACACCAAACACCTCAAAGCCTATTTCTAAGCTATGTAAAGGATATTTAGGGCATGTTTAACTTATGATCAAGTTCCGGAATGTTCATTACAGTACGAATCGGCATACTTTCGCAGTTTGTCGAAATTAGTCCCTGTAAGCGAATAAACTTTATTTCGACACACCAAACCTTTCAAAAACTTATTTCTAAGTTATGTAAAGGTTATTTAAGGTATGTTAAGCCTATGTCACTATTCCTGAGTGTTTGTCGCGTTAAACTGATTGCGTTTACGCACCAGTTTGCGTATAACTTTCCAGAAAGCGATTTAGAGCTTGAAATCGAACGAGAATTGATATGTGCAAATGATACACATATTTATACAAATCTGTCACACCCCAACCACGTAGAACATAGAAAACGTGGCGGAAACGTCGGGGAGTGTTGTAACAGAATCAATTGTTTCAAATCCATGGCAATTGAAGTTTCGTTTTATTAATCAAACATGAAAGTTTACATTGTTTTAAACAAGAACCAAAGAGTACATAACATAATTTAACTAGTTCTTGTCTTGTTTTAAGTCACTAAGGCACAGGTCCGCCTAAGTATGTCTTGATAAGTCCTATGCATCATCTCCTGAAAACACATGTGAAAATAGGTACGTCAGCATAAAAATGCCTGTGAGATACATTGGTTTTGTGAAAACGGAATTCATGACTTATGTTTGAGAAAATGTTTAGTCATGAACCTTGTAATTTGCTTTGTCTTGTAAATCATTTGAAAAACGATAAGATCAGATGATATGTATAAATAAGAGAACACTGTGTGGTTAAACGGATAACCATGTAAAATGTGTTTGTATAAGATAAGTCGTTTGTAAAACAATGTCTCGTGAAAAGTGTGTTATTGGTATAAAATGTCATATGTCCCAAATTAAAATGATTCAAATAACGCTGCGATATGTAATACCATACAAACACTTATATATAGGAAGTACCAGCGGCGTATCCACCATGCTTGTATCATATTACACACGCCTCGTTACTTAATCACTTACTCAAACCAAACCATCAAGTTGAAATGTTTAACAGTTGTGGAAATGTTTATGTATAGTCAAATGTCTATTGTCAAATGTAAATCATGTCAACGGATACAACTGGTTTACACGGTTCAATGGCTAAAAACGGTTCATATAATCGAAAGGTTAAGACGGTTCACTTAGTCAAATGGCTACAACGGTTCAAAATGTAGTATAATGTGTTCATATGCTAGATGAGCATATGCAACAGAAATGCAATGTGAAACAATGTACTACGTATGCACACAATGGGCGTACGTAGCATGAAATGTATTGTAGAGTACAACGGTTCAAAATGTAGTATAATGTGTTCATATGCTGGATGAGCATATGCAACAGAAATACAAGGTAACACAATGTACTACGTATGCACACAATGGGCGTACGTAGCATGAAATGTATTGTAGAGTACAACGGTTCAAAATGTAGTATAATGTGTTCATATGCTGGATGAGCATATGCAACAAAAATGCAATGTGTAACAATGTACTACGTATGCACACAATGGGCGTACGTAGCATGAAATGTATTGTAAAGCAATGTACTAAGTACGCACACAATGGGCATACATAGCATGAAATGTAAAACGATGTACTAAGTACGCACACAATGGGCATACATAGCATGAAATGTAATGAAATCATGTACTATAATGTACTAATGAACATAGCAGATATACGATGTGAAAACATGGAAAGCATGAAAGTAACAGATAGGCACATGTGTTTCACCCCAAAACAGTTTGGAAAACAGTAAAAGAGGGGTTCAATGTACTCACCTGAGATTGCTTTGTAGTTCTTGTATAATAACCAAACAATGCAAGAGATCACGGAATATCAAATGGCACCTAATAGGTAGCTATGTTAATATACCGGACCTAAATCGGAAGGATCGGATAGTATGCGGGTTCGTAAACCAAATGAGTATGGAGACTCGTGTAATATGGTTTAACAAAGCCTACATACTAAAATGAAACCTAACCTAAGTGCTTACGGCCCATTACGACCCGTTTAGCTAGCTTATGCTACCTTAACATGTCGTTCGCGTAGAACGCGTTTGGAACGCCTAACATCGCGACCACAAGGTAAAACCTCGGAAGGTTATAGCTATGGTCACCTAATGTGTTTGGTCGGATCCTAATGATCGACCAAATGGGTCGGGTTCGAAAGTATAAGCGATGGTTTAGATCGCTTACCTTACGACCCTATATAAGCACTAAACTAAAAGTGACGAGCTAAGCATGTTAGAACATGCTTAACTAAGTTTAGAAAACAGGTTTGGCATCAAAGCAAACGGCTTTGATGCTCACGAGTAGTTTGGTTACAAAATACGCAAGAATGCACATTTTGGCCGAAACTACGACTCGTCACTGAGCCTAGATAACGTGGTAATCAGTAGGTATAGTCACTACGGACTATAACCATCGTGATCACGCTCACGTTATGAAGTTCCATGAACTTCGTGTTGACCATAGGCTGGTCAATGCAGAAAGTCAACAAAACGTTGACTTTCGGACTCGAAAAGCGAATAAAAGAACGAAGGAATACTTACGGAGGGTCCCCGAATGCTAATCTAGATCAAAGAGCTCAGGTATGAAGCAATGGCATCAACTTAGAGCATTTTGATCAGATTGTGTGGGTTTTTGGCAACAAGGGGGGGGGTATTTATAGGAAAAGTAGAACCGTTAGGATCGTTTCTTGAATATCGTGCCACGATCCTAAGCGTCCACTTGTCAAAATGTTGTGGTTACTGAATAATGGCCCTTGGCTCTTGATTGGGTGAAAGGGCATTGCCCCTTGAACGAACGAAAGGCCAACTGCAAGTGGATTCAACATTGAATCTGGTCTGATAGTCCCACGCGCCCCACGTAAGGATTTGGGCAATCCTTACGTGCCCCGCCTGTGGGTCATAGTTCAGAATTTTCAGTTTTAGTCCCTGCACTTCAGAAACATGCAATTTGGCCCATTTTTGGCATGTTTAAGCCCCGTTAACCTCATTTCAAGGCTCTAAGATGAAGTTAAAGTGTAGGGGACTTGAAATATGCTCAAAAATATTCCGGATGACGGTTCGTTTGGCCGTACGAATGCGATGTTTGGTTAATTACGACGGAATGCGCATAAGTGCGAAAAACGATCCAAAATGCGTGACGAATGGATTTTTCTCATGCCAAACACTAAGGCATAATATAAGGATGCTTACATAAATATTTGGATGTCCGGATGTATTCAGAATGTAAGTTATGCGCGAAAGTGCAAACTTGTGCACTTTTTGACACTTTTAGTCCCTGAATGATCCAAAAGTTTGTTTTAGCATACCAAACCCCTCAAAGCCTATTTCTAAGCTATGTAAAGGATATTTATGGTATGTTTAACTTATGGACATGTTCCGGAATGTTTGTTACAGTTCAAATTGGCATACTTTCGTAGTTTGTCAAGTTTAGTCCCTGTAAGCGAATTAACTTGTTTTTGCCATACCAAAGCCTTCAAAACTTATTTCTAAGTCATGTAAAGGTTATTTAAGGTATGTTGAGTATATGTTGATGTTCCGGAGTATTTGTCGCATTAAACTGAGTACGTTTACGCACTAGGTTGCGTATAATTCTCTAGAAAGCGTTGTAGAGTTTGAAATTGAACAAGAATTGATATGTGCGAAAGATACACATATTTATACAAGATCCCAAGTATGAAATATAATATTTCATCGGCTTGGTATTTGTTTGATGGTCGCGGTGACACAGGTGTCACAAAATCCCAAGTATGAAATACAATATTTCATTGATTTGGTATTTGTTTGATGGCCGTGGAGGCACAGATGTCACAGTCTCCCCTACTTCAGGAAATTTCGTCCCGAAATTTAATCAGAGGAAACTTGTGAGAGCTCAAAACATGAAGTCGAAAAGATAAGACAGCACTGGTTAGGGTTCTGAACTTCTAGTAACTTTAATAACATTATGATTGCAATGTAAGAGGGACACTTATATACAAGTATATGAAGCGCCGTTGGTGCGTCCACCGTACCTCCATTACATTGTTCACGTTCCGTTATTGTTGCCACTATTGGTTCTTACACATGATAAATCTTACTGTGGTTTCCATGCACTGAATTTCATAATTATGTACGCGTCCATAATTACATAATTCCATGCATAGTCCACACAGTGTATTTGATAATGTGTAGGGAAAAACCAAATGAATGAACCTGTGATGAGTGTGACTAGACCACCATAGAGTCCTTTAGATCAATAAATGATCTTTTAAAACAGACCACCAAGGAGTCTTTCCAGCTATATCATCACATGTCATTCCTAACCAGATTTGAATTAATCTTTTTACTAGACCACTCAAGGGGTCTTTTTCGTATTATGGAATGGTACTATATAATCCAAGGGTCTTAACTACCATGTAGAAGCCCATTAAGGATTTAAGGTAGTACCTTTGGATATCCTACTATGAATCCCTCATATGGAGATATGGAAGATTCTATGAGGATTTGGATAACGAAAATCGGATCACATAAAAACATAAAGGAGAACACATAAACACATAATCACAAAATCGCATAATTGATTAATTTGACCTTTAATTTGTTATCTTTGGACACGGGTATTTAAAGGATGCCAGGAATCCAATCCGTGGATCTCATTTGGCACTTTAAATATTTTCAAGAATCTAACTATGAAGATAGGAAGATCTTAATAGGAATTCGGTTTGTCCTTATTGAGTTGTAACATACATATTGAGGTGTACGAAGAATCCAATTAGGGCTCCGATTTGGGCGGTAATCATCCACAAGGATACTTAAAATAGAGCAACCCATCGTCTCTTTCGTTTCGAGTTTAAGCTCGAATTGTAGTGGTAGCTCATATTTCAAAAAGCCTTCGTTTACACAAGATCGTTGTGCTTGAAGGACACGAGATTGAATATCAAATAGAGTTTGAACAGAGTGAAGCTTGAATCTCTCCTTTCGACTAAGTGTATCGGCTATGGTATTCGCCTTACAAGGAAGGTAGCGAATCACGCAATCGTAATCGTTCAAGAGTTCAACCCACTGTCGTTGCCTCATGTTCAGCTCCTTTTGATTGAGAATATGCTGAAGACTTTTGTGGTCTGTGAAAACCACACACTTTGTGTCATAAAGATAGTGTCTCCAGATTTTGAGAGCAAAAACTACAGCACCTAACTCAAGATCATGAGTTGTGTAGTTCTTCTCATGACTTTTCAATTGTCTAGACGCATATGCAATGACTTTGCCTCGTTACATGAGAACACAACCAAGGCCTAAGTTGGACGCATCGCAGTAGACAATGAAATCATCGCTTCCTTCGGGTAAAGATAGAACAGAAGCATTACATAGTTTCTGTTTCAGCGTTTGGAACGCTTCATCTTGCTTGGGTCCCCACTCAAAAGGCTTATTCTTCTGAGTCAAAGCAGTGACTGGAACCGCAATCTTAGAGAAGTTCTCAATGAAACGACGGTAATACCCAGTAAGTCCGAGAAAAGAACGAACTTCTGTGGGTGTCGTAGGTGTATTCCAATCCTTAATAGCTGCTATTTTGGATGGATCCACATGAATACCTTGCTTATTGACTATATGTCCGAAGAACTGAACTTCTTTAAGCCATAATTCACACTTGGAGAATTTAGCAAAAAGTTGTTCCTTCTTTAGGAGTTCGAGAGTTAAACGAAGGTGTTGCTCGTGATCGGCTCGAGACTTCGAATAAATAAAAATATCGTCAATGAATACAATGATGAACTTGTCTAAATAAGGTTTACAGACCCTATTCATTAAGTCCATGAAGATGGCTGGAGCATTCGTCAGACCAAAAGGTATGACAGTGAGTTCGTAGTGTCCATATCTCGTGCGGAAAGCAGTTTTGGTAATATCTTCTTCGAATACACGAAGCTGATGATACCCAGAACGCAGGTCGATCTTGGAAAACAGGTAGTACCTTGTAGCTGATCAAAGAGATCATCAATTCGAGGTAGGGGATATCGATTCTTGATGGTAAGCTTATTAAGCTCACGATAATCGATACACATTCGAAAAGATCCATCTTTCTTTTTCACAGAGAGGACAGGAGCTCCCCAAGGTGAATAACTCGGATGGATGAATCCTTTATCAGATAACTCTTGAAGCTGTTTCGATAACTCATGCATCTCAGATGGTGCAAGACGATAAGGTGCTTTCGCAAACGGGTTGGCATTGGGTACAAGGTCAATATGAAACTCGAATTGACGAACTGGAGGCAAACTAGGTAGTTCATCAGGAAACACTTCTGGATAATCCCGAGCAATCGGAATATCCTGAATACTCTTGTTCTTTCCTTTTTCCTCGGTGACATATGTCATAAAGGCAACATATCCTTTTTGTAAATAACATTGGGTTTTTGTACAAGGCATAAATTTCAAACCAAAGATGGTTTAGAGCATCGCCAGATGAAAGAGGAATACGGACAATCTTATCGAAACAAACTACCTCAGCAAGATGTTCTGCTAACCAACCATCCCTATGATAATGTCGAAACTCCCATGTTGCATCGGTGTGAGCTCAAAGGAAAAAGGTGATTATCAAGGTTAAATTGACAATCGCGAATAACAGAATTGAGTACAAGAGGTTTACCAAGAACAACTTCGACAGATAACGGTTTCCTTAGTTATCTAACCAAGGAATCAAAGTGATTACTCAAATAGTCACTTCGTTCCTTAGAATGAAGCGAGCACTTAGATTTTTTCGAGAAATTCACGAGCGCTCAAATGAATGAGAGAACTACAAATACGGTTCTTTGAGGTCTTACGCTTCTTTGACCTTTTTGAAGGTTTGGCTTCTGCTTCCTTTGATGCTTCTCGGGTGGTTTCATCCTGGAGACGAGACATGGCAACAGCTAATTCAGCAGTCTTCAGGATTACTTCGCCTATTCGCTGGGCAACTTTAGTAGCCTGTTCGGACAATTTGAGCGTTGTTGCGATGAAGTGACATTGTAGAGGAAATGGGAGACATAGGAGGGAACAAGTGAAATAGAATGACAACGCATAGAAATTGCGATCATTTGTTTATTACCTAAGGTAAACAAATGAAACGGTGACTAATCAAAGTAAATGGGTCATATTAATGTATCACTAAAGACATGCTCGCCTATAAGTGAACACTCACCCCAAGAGTTCCCAGGTAAGAGTGACTGGTCCGATACTGCGGATTTGTACGAACACTCTAGCCTTAGACAGAAAACTCAGGGTACAGGCATTCACTCTTCCAGTTTGCACGTGTTCACATTATTTAGACCCAAACTTTGACGAGATTTTGAAAACTCAAAAGGCACCAAGCCAAAGATGAATCAAACCGGAAGGGTTCAAAACCATATAACAGAGGGTTCAAAACCTAGTAATCAATCATCCTAGAACAGATGATTAATTTTCGAAGCGGATTCGAAATTTATGTTCTTATTGTGGTTGTCACCTAAGGATAGGTGACGGTATTATTTTAAGATCTAAACACAAGAATCTTGTGTTAGGGTCCTAGGAAGGTTATAGACTAGGTCAAAGCATTACTAATAACCTAATTCCCTATAACCATGAGCTCTGATACCAACTTTCTGTCACACCCCGACCACGATAAAACAACAAAACGTGGTGGAAACATCGGGGAGTGTTGTAATCATTGTTTCAAAACACACAGAAATTTGAAGTTTCGTTTTATTAAACATTAACATCGTCTTGAAATCTAACAAACAAGTTAAACATAGTCTATCATTGTTATTAAGTCACTAAGGCCTCGTCTCGTCCTATGTGAGTATGCATCAAGCAATCAACATCATTCAACAATACCTGAAACATATGTGAAAACAAAGTCAGCAAAGAAATGCTGGCGAGTACATAGGTTTTATGAGAGTGTTAGATTCATGGCTAGTTTATATGTTGTAGTACCTCATTAGACTCCAAGAGTCAAAATACATACCTTGTTTTGAAAAGTGTATTACAACATAAATAACCAACTCAAATCAAATTGGTTATAGTTTGTTATAAAATCTCGTAGCCATGATTCTTAACCGAAAACATTTAGTTAAATCAATTTGTGAAAATCTCGTAAAAACTTGTTAACAAAACTCGTATGGTTTATATCATTTCAAAAACCTCGTTGTGTGACATCGTTTTAAAATTGTTTCCCCAGTGAACTAAATAATGACACAAAATGTAATATGATAAGAGCATTTATATATAAGATGTACCAGCGGCGTATCTACCATGCTTTTATCATGCTACACCTGTCCCATTATCTAATCACATCCCAAAACCAATAGTTTAACCAAATCGTTTATCTCGTTTAATTCGTTTCAAATAGTGTAACTTATCCCAAAATCGTTTAACTCGTTTTAATAGTGAAACTACTTTTGGTTGTCTCGCTAATAACATTCAAACCTTCGTGACTCGATTACCTCGCCTTTCGCATTAATAAACCACCAAAGGTAAATTAACAATCACAGATTCGGTCGTTACCCACCTAACCCACACATAACAATGGGTGCAGTCTGATAACGGGATTTGTCAGATCCTATGGTACCATAACCTAATACTGGTCGGCTTGATCAGAGCTAATGAATGTCATTCGTTATGTAATTACAACCAACAAGCTTGTTCACATTATCAAAATCGTTATTAGTTTTAATATAAACCATCTTAATCATTTTTGGAAAACATCGTTTAAACATTGAAATCATTTAACACATATGGATCACCCCAAAACAATCGAAAACAGTAAAATAGGGGAACTACGTACTCGCCTGAGAATGCTTAGCGGTCTTTGAACAACAACCAAGCAACGCTAGAGGGAGCACAGAATCAATCGGCAACCTAATAACTATATAAATAAACCGGACCTAAGTCGGAGGATCGGATAGGATGAGGTCTTGTAAACCAAATGTGTTATTGGAACTCACATGACATGGTTTAACAATGCCTACATACTAAATTGAAACCTAACCTAAGTGCTTCCGACCCGTTACGACCCATTAAGGTAGCTTACGCTACTTTAACGCGTCGTGCGCGCAAACGCGCGTTCGAGACGTCTAACTAGTCCTATGACAAGTATCATATGCCTAAACATGTTTAAATAAGTTGCATAATCAGTTTAGGTGACAAAAGTTAGGTTACATATGCTTAGAGTCCAATTATGCATGAAAAGGGCATTTTGGTAATTTACCTAAGGCATATAATCTACCTATCATACAACTACTTAAACTTGGTGACCATAAGGTATAACCTCAGAAGGTTATTCCCTATACAACTATGGTCACTAAACATGCTTGGTCGGATCCTAAAGATCGACCAAACGGGTCGAGTTCGAAAGTCTAAGCGGTGGTTTAGACCGCTTGACTTACGACTCTAAACAAGCACTAAACTAAAAGTGACGAGCTAAGCATGTTAAAACATGCTTAACTAAGTTAGAAAACAAGTTTTGATATCAAAACAAAGTGTTTTGATACCAAGAGTAGTTTGGTTGCAAAATACGCTTAAATGCGCATTTTGACCGAAACTACGACTCGTCACTACGCCTAGTCAACGTGGTAATCAGTAGGTATAGTCATTAAGGACTATAACTAACGTGATTACGCTCACGTTGCGAAGTTCAAACGAACTTCTCGTTGACCATCTCGTGGTCAAAGCTGATAGTCAAACAAAGTTTGACTTTCGAGCTAGGAAAGCAATAAAAGAACGAAAGAGGACTTACAAAGGGTCCAAAAAGATTTGGTTCCAAGTATTCTCAGGTAGGAAGTGAAATATCACAACCACTTAGAGAAATCTCAGAAAAAATGTGCAGAAAATGGAATGAGGACATGGCTTTATATAGTTTTCGTAAAACCGTTAGGATCATTTCTTGGAGAGGAGGGCATGATCCAAGCCATACAAGTGTCAAGGAAGGATTGGGGGACTTGGAGAACACACAAACCAGTCCATAGCATTGAAAACCAGAGATCAAAACCAGCAAAAACGAGCAAAATGACCAGATTCAATGTTTCTGTCTGATAGGCTCACGCGCCCCGCGTAAGAATAAGGCTTGGGTTTACGCGGGCCGCCTGGCCATGTTTAACAGATTGACAGTTTCAGTCCCTACAGCTTAGAAACTTGCATTTCGGCTCATTTTTGACACGTTTAAGCCCCGTTAACCTCATTTCAAGGCTCTAAAATGACGTTAAAGTATTGGGAACTCAAAACATGCTCAAAAACATCTCGGATGTCGGTTCGTTTGGTCGTACGATCGCGTTGTTCGGTTAATTACGACGGAAGTCGTAACGAACGCAAAAACGATCCAAATTAAGCGACGGTTGAAATTTTATCATGCCAATCACTAAAATAAAATATTTTAATGATGACATAAATTTTTGGGTGTCCGGATATATTCAGAACGTAAGATATGCGCGAAAATGCAAACTTGTGCACCTTTTGACGCTTTTAGTCCCTGAATGACCAATAAGTTTATTTTTGCACACCAAACACCTCAAAGCCTATTTCTAAGCTATGTAAAGGATATTTAGGGAATGTTTAACTTATGATCAAGTTCCAGAATGTTCATTACAGTACGAATCGGCATACTTTCGCAGTTTGTCGAAATTAGTCCATGTAAGCGAATAAACTTTATTTCGACACACCAAACCTTTCAAAAACTTATTTCTAAGTTATGTAAAGGTTATTTAAGGTATGTTAAGCCTATGTCACTATTCCAGAGTGTTTTTCGCGTTAAACTGATTACGTTTACGCACCAGTTCGCGTATAACTTTCCAGAAAGCGATTTAGAGCTTGTAATCGAACGAGAATTAATATGTGCAAATGATACACATATTTATACAAATACCAAGTATGAAATACAATATTTCATTGATTTGGTATTTGTTTGATGGCCGTGGAGGCACAGATGTCACAAATGGCATGACGGTAAATTCATAATGAGCATATCTCATTCTGAAAGCAGTTTTAGGAATGTCCTCTTCCTGTACTTTCAGTTGATGATATCCTGAGCGTAAATCGATCTTAGAAAAGAATCGAGCTCCTTGAAGTTGATCGAACAGATCATCGATTCTCGGTAGTGGGTACTGATTTTTAATCGTGACCTTGTTCAGTTCTCGGTAATCAATGCACATATGCATTGATCCGTCCTTTTTCTTGACAAACAAGATTGGTGCTCCCTATGGTGATGAACTAGGCTGTATGAAACCTTTCTCCAGAAGTTCGTCCAATTGTTTCTTCAGTTCTTGCATCTTCGCTGGTGTTAAACGGTAAGGTGCTTTGGCAATCGATGTTATCCCTGGTAGTAAGTGAATTCTGAATTCAACCTCTCTATCTGGCGGTAATCCAGGTAGCTCTTCTGGGAAGACATCTAAGAATTTAGATACTACGGGAATATCTTTCAGTTCTTTTCCTTTAGTGTTAGTGATTTTGGAAATCACATACACTAGTTATCCTTTCCTTGCATAACTTGTTGTTTTCATCACAGAGATGAATTTTGTGGACCTAGTTGGCTTGTCTCCTTTAATTGTGATCTTTTCACCCTTTGGTGAATTTACTTGTACTGACTTTTGATTACATAGAATACTGGCATGATTGGCTACTAACCAATCCATTTCTAATACGATATCAAATCCAGCCAGATTTATTGGATAAAGGTTAGCAATAAAATTATGGTTTAAAATTTCTATTCTTGCTCCCTGCAAGATTTCAGTGATCTTAATGGATTCTCCATTTGTCGTTTCTACCAGACATTCTTGTTGAAGTTTAGTAAATGGTTGATTGAGAAGTTTGCAGAATGAAGTATTAATAAAACTTTGGTTTGCACAAGAGTCAAATAATACTTTAGCAAAAATATCATTAACTAAAAACGTACCGACAAACACATCCGGAATCATCTTGGCTTCTTCCGCTGTCAGAACAAATGCTCTGGCATTCTAGGTAGTTTTGCTATTTGTGGCTGGAGCTAGTTTCGGACAGTTCGGTTTGATATGCCCAGTCTCTCCACAGTTAAAGCATAGCTTATTGCTGGGTTTCTTCCTGCAGTCTTCTTCCTTGTGACCAAACATTTTGCAGAAGTTGCAGTATATGAAACATCTTCCTAAATGCTTCTTCTTGCAGTACTTACAGTAAGGTGCAGAAGTAGTTGTACCTTTCCCACGATTGGAATTACCGTAGCGAAATTCCTAGGTAAGTTTTTGGGCTAGGTTCTTTCTCTGGTTTTTTTCTTGCGTACGTACCAATTCATCAGTCAAGGTATTGGCTAGTTCTATGGCTTCTTCTATGGTTTGTGGTCTAGCTGCCTTGACTACGTGTCTAATCTCACTAATTAATCCCCAAATATAACGGGAGATTAATACTGGTTCAGGTGAGGCAAAGGTTGGCACTATTCTAGCATATTTGAAGAATATGGTAGTGTAACCCTGGTAGTCTATTCCAGTCATTTTAAGATTTAAGAACTTGTCACACCCCCAAAATCCACGTGCGGAGTATCACCGCTTGGGAGCGTGACTGACCAGGATCAAGCCACCAATCATATTGAACATGTAATTAATTAGTAAAAGTTATCCATCAATACGAAAGGTGTTTATCATAACCAACATAAGTAAATGTAGCGGAAGCATTTATGTAAAACCCAACATAAGTATTAATGTTTGAAACGTCATAATTGTTTAATAAGTAATCACGATCCATCTGCCCACAACGACCTGCTCCTCCTTGTGCAAGCTCCGTTAGTACCTAAGGTCCTGCAAGGCATGCAGCAGAGAGTCAACAACTAGTTGAGCGAGTTCACAGAAAGTAAATGCGTAATAGTAAGTTCATGAATATCAGGTGGCTCTACTAGGCCGTTAGTACGTTCTATTGACTAGACTATTTATAACCATAAGTGTTCTTCACAATCCGAGAACAGTAGTAGGTATAAGTCACGCAGGTTTTACGTGAGTATCCTTCACATCCGAGGATAGTAATGGGTATAAGTATCCTTCACAACCGAGGATAGTGATCAGTATAAGTATCCTTCACAACCGAGGATAGTGATCAGTATAAGTATCCTTCACAACCGAGGATAGTGATCAGTATAAGTATCCTTCACATCCGAGGATAGTAATATGTATAAGTATCCTTCACATCCGAGGATAGTAATATGGTAGTCTAGTCATAGTGTCAATACGAATCTATTTAACCTTATCCTTTCAATCCCATTCCCAACACCCCGGGAATCCCATGCCTTGGTAAGAGTGTGAACTCACCTTGGGTTGCTCGGCAGATACACACAAAAGGGTTTCTTGAACTAAGGGCGGTCAACCACGTCCTAACAGGGTTACCATACAAGTCAGGTTTGGTTCAAGTAATGCACATAGGAATCATAGCAAACACGTATAGCACGTAAACAGTTAAAGTATAATATTCACCACTTGTGCGATTCGGATGGTTGGGCCAATGAGCTTGTGCGAGCCCAACCATCTTGTGCGATATGAATGTCTAAGCCCAAACTATACCGGGCCCAATATATAAGAAGTCCAACAGAAGAGAAGTCCAAACATAAACATACTCGGCCCATAAAAAAGGCCTTGTGCGATCCTAAATGGATTGTGCGATTGGACGAGTCCAAACCAATTTAACATCCGGCCCAAACAGCTAAACATAAGACTTGTGCGATACAGGGGACCTTGTGCGATTGAGAACCCCTTGTGCGGTCAAGACATCTTGTGCGACCGGATGACTTGTGTGATCGGATCAGCTTGTGCGAACGGACACTTGGGCTGTCTGGCCCAACAGTTTGTGTGTTAGTGGTTTGGGCCTCCTTGTGCGACTAGACTCCTTATGCGAGTGGCTAGTCTTGTGCGAACAGATCATCAACTTGTGCGTTATGGGTCCTTGTGCGAAGAGACCCCTTGTGCGACTAAGTAAACATGTGCGATTGATTTAGTCAATCCGAAAATCATGCATATTAGTTACAACTTTCAATAGTTTCCTTATTTATGTTTAAATCAATTAACAATTTCCAATTATTCTTGTAACATCCAATCGATCAAACTAAGCATTCTCTAAGCAATTCATATGAACCCTAATATGAATAACAAGAACATCAAACACAATCCTTAACATACATCCTATCACAGCCGATCACTAGGTGTTCGGTTCCATCTCTAGGTCATGCAATCCAAATCATAAACATCAACCAATTCTTCATGTAAATCAAACGAACCAACTAACCCTTTAATCTAGTAACCCGTGAACCATTTTCATAGACACTTCATTCTATCATTTACCAGCATAATCAACCTCATGAATCCATATTATCAACGATTTCAATAACAAGACCTTAGACTATCATGCAAAGTTATAGCATCACAACATCAATCATCATGCAATTAAATAATTAACAACACACTAACCGGTTAGAACAAAGGATGATCCCGATTAAAAGAGCTTCGAGGAAGGGAAGATGTTGCTGCCGTCGAGTTCGAGATTGAGGGAGAGAGAGCTAGGGTTTGTTGTGTGTATTGTGTTTTGTAAAAGTGTGAGATGATAATCATCTCCCAAGGGTATACGAGTAAGGGGATGGGCCGACTCAAACATGGGCTGCCTTAAGTCCGGTTACAAGCTTTACGGCCCAAAGGGCTTGTGCGACTTGGGTTTATGTGTGTTGTGCGATCGGGTTGTACAAGTATACACACTCACATGTAACACATAAAATCACATTAATCATAAGTTCACAAAATCACATATCATTCACATACGTTACACAAAGTAGGTTCGAAACACGAGTTGTCACATTATCCCTAACTAAAAGGAATTTCGTCCCGAAATTTGGTATGCACTCACTGAGGAAGCTAGGTAAGTTCAATCGTTCGTTCACTGATTTTCCTGGGGTGTCACATCCTCCCCCCGTTGATCTGGAATTTCGTCCCGAAATTCCAAAGTAGTAGCTTCAGCCTCAGTAGTGGTTGCATTGGTTCCGAATAACTGGGGGTACTTTTCTGTCATCCTGTCTTCGCGTTCCCAGGTGTACTCTGGGCCACGTTTGGAGTTCCAACGTACTCGAACAAGAGGGATTCTCTTGTTCTTGAGGACCTTAACATCCCGGTCCGTGATTTCAACTGGTTCCTCGACGAACTGCAACCGCTCATCGATAGTACGTTCCTTAAAAGGAACGATAAGGGTCTCATCTGACAAGCACTTCTTCAGATTCGACATGTGAAAGACATTGTGAACTGCACCGAGTTCAGCTAGTAGATTTAGCTTGTAGGCCACTTTGCCTATTTTCTAAGTGATCTCGAACGGTCCGACATAACGCGGATTGAGTTTGCCCCGTTTCCCAAAACGAACCACACCCTTCCAGGGTGAGACTTTAAGTAAAACCCGGTCCCCGACCTGAAATTCCAAAGGCTTTCTACGCTTGTCCGCGTAGGCTTTCTGACGGTCGCGTGCTGCCGCCATGCGTTGTCGTATCTGTGCTATCTTTTCTGTGGCGTCCACTACAATCTCTGGACTCGTAATCTGACTATCCCCCACCTCTGCCCAACAGAGAGGTGACCGGCATTTACGTCCGTACAATGCCTCGAATGGAGCGGCTTGTATGCTGGTGTGACAACTGTTATTGTACGAGAACTCCACCAAAGGGAGATGCTTTTCCCAGCCGTTGCCGAAATCAATAACGCATGCCCTAAGCATGTCTTCAAGAGTTTGGATCGTACGCTCAGACTGCCCATCCGTCTGAGGATGATATGCTGTGCTCATGTCTAACCGTGAGCCGAAAGATTTGTGCATTGCTTGCCATAGCTCTGACGTGAATCGTGCATCCCGATCCGAAATGATGGAAGTGGGCACCCCGTGCCTCGAAACAACTTCTTTAAGGTAAATGTCTGCGAGAGTGGAGAACTTATCCTTTTCCTTTATAGCCAGGAAGTGTGCAGACTTGGTGAGTCGATCCACGATCACCCATATGGTATCATTCCCACGCTGGGATCTAGGTAGGCCTGTAACGAAATCCATGGAAATTTCTTCCCATTTCCATTGCGGTATCTTAGGCTGCTGAAGTAGGCCCGCTGGTTTATGGTATTCAACCTTGACCCTCGCACAACTTGCCGACGAAAGTAGCGATGTGGGCCTTCATGCTAGGCCACCAATAAGTAGTTCTGATGTCGTGGTACATTTTGTCCGACCCTGGATGTACTGAGTAGCGGGACTTGTGAGCTTCGTCCATTACCAGCTCGCGTAGACCGCCATAAAGTGGGAGCCAAATACGCCCCGTTACATAGTAGGCGCCGTCTGCCTTCTGTTCTAATCGCTGTCGTGAGCCGCGTAAGGCTTCAGCCCTGACGTTTTCTGGTTTCAATGCCTCTGCCTGTGCATCTCGTATCTGTGCAGGAAGGCCAGACTGAATCGTAAGCTGTAGCGCTCGCACGCGCCGAGGTAAAGTGTCTTTCCGACTGAGAGCGTCAGCCACAACATTGGCTTTGCCGGGATGGTACTTGATGGCGCATTCGTAATCGTTAAGTAGTTCAACCCATCTTCGTTGACGCATGTTCAAATCCTTTTTGCTTAAGAATATGCTCAAAACTCCTGTGATCGGTGTAAATCGTGCACCTGGTACCGTACAGGTAGTATCGCCATATCTTAAGCGCGAAAACAACAGCTCCCAGCTCTAAGTCGTGCGTCGTGTAGTTCCGTTTGTGAATCTTAAGTTGGCGCGAAGCATAAGCAATAACCTTGTCACACTGCATTAACACACATCCAAGACCCTGAATGGATGCATCACAATAAACCACGAAGTCGTCTGTGCCCTCTGGCAAAGAGAGGATAGGTGCACTGCAAAGTCTATCCTTTAGGTGCTGAAAAGCAGTCTCCTGGGGCTCTCCCCAGCGATAGGTGACACCCTTCTGTGTTAGTAGTGTAAGCGGCTGAGCAATCTTTGAAAAGTCTTTAATAAACCGTCTGTAGTAACCCGCCAAACCCAAGAATTGACGTATTCCCGTTGGCGTACGTGGTGCAGGCCAGTTTCTGATCGAGTCTACCTTGGATGGATCGACATGGATCCCATCCCTGTTCACTACGTGGCCTAGGAAGTGGGCTTCACGAAGCCAGAAGTCACATTTCGAAAACTTAGCGTACAGCTGTTCCTTCCGTAGGAGTTCCAGAATAAGGCGTAGATGCTGCTCGTGCTCCTCCTGACTCTTGGAGTAGATCAGGATGTCATCGATGAATACTATGATGAACTTGTCAAGATAGGGTTTGCACACCCTGTTCATGAGTTCCATAAATACGGCAGGCGCGTTCGTTAACCCGAACGACATGACAAGAAACTCGTAGTGGCCGTAACGAGTTCTGAATGCTGTTTTGGAGACGTCCTCCTCCCGGACTCTCAGCTGATGATAACCTGACCTCAGGTCTATCTTCGAATAGTAGCACGACCCTTGCAATTGGTCGAATAAATCATCTATGCGTGGAAGAGGATAACGGTTCTTCACCGTCACCTTGTTGAGTTCCCGGTAGTCGATGCACATTCTGAACGTACCGTCTTTCTTTTTCACAAATAGTACTGGAGCTCCCCAAGGCGAAGAGCTTGGACGAATGAAGCCCTTTCCCAAGAGCTCTTGTAGCTGCTTTGACAGTTCCTCCTATTCTGATGAAGCTAGACGATACGGTACGCGAGCTATGGGTGCTGTCCAGAACTATAGGAATGAGGTCGGTAGGGAATGTCTGACCAGTGAGGATAAGATTACAATCCCTGAACTAAGTACAGCTTCTAGACCTTACCATTAACTAACACTACGACACGTTGGGTGTTCAAGGGAGTTGGTGTATGTTTTATCATTCGACTAACTTCAAGGACATACAATTGGTATTCACACTCGAATCAAACAATATAGTAACATAGAAGTCGACAAGAAGGAACTTACCCATTATTACGTTAAGATCGTCCCTTGCATCACCCTGACCCATCCCAAACACACGGTCGTGGGCGTCATTGTTTCCATTGTTTCCCTCATTGCTAACCCCATTGTCGTTCCTGCTTCCATGGTCGTGGTTCTGATTCTGGTTCCAGTTCAATTGTGGATAGTGTCTCTCATAGTGATCTTTTGTACCATACTGAAAACATTCTCTAAAACTTTGCTGCTGCCGCTGAGCCTGTGGGGCTTGGGGCTGTTGTTGTTGTTCCTGGCTTACAGGACGTGAGTTTCGACAATCCTTAGCTTCATGACCAATCTTGAGACATCTCTGACATCGTTCCTCGCGACATCGTCCACTATGGTGTCTGTTACAAATGTTGCACCATGGGTGAGTTCCTCGATATCTTTTCTGCCCATGACTACTAGACAACTGATGTCTGGGCCTTTGGTAGTCGTCTATCTCTTGCTTCTGCGTCAGGGGATGGACCAAAATTAATCCCGTGCTCAGGTTTTCATCCCACTTGCGTTTGTTATCTCTAGAAGCACGTGCAGTATCAGTCTTAGCACGTTTCGGTAGTTTGTTCTGTTCTACAGCCTGGTCTGTGAGACGATGAGCCAGTCGAGTGACTTGCTGGATAGTGCCAAGGTTAGCTGTGGTCATATGACTCTGAATTTCGGGCACTAGGCCCTTGAGATACAGTTCGATGCGTTTGGTGGGAGGGTCTACCATAGTAGGACAAAACGTGGCTAACTCGTTTGATCTCCTCGTATAAACTTCTATTTCAGACCCCACCATCTGTAGGTTGAGGAACTCTACCTCTAGTTTGTGGATGTCCTCTTGACTGCAAAACTCTTCCTTAATTAGGTCCTTGAACTCGTTCCAGGGAGTGGCGTTAGCAGCTGCCAGTCCTAACATCTGAACCTGTGCTTCCCACCAGGTTAATGCAGCACCTTCGAGTGTTCCGGTAGCAAACTTTACTCTACGAGACTCAGGGCAATCATGCACCTCGAAGTCAGTTTCAAGCCTTTCGAACCAATGGAGAAGTCCAACCGCTCCCTCCGTGCCGCTGAAGGTACTTGGACGACAGTCCATGAAATTCCTAAAAGTGCAGACAGGTGGCTGCGCGTGTTGACCTATTGTGTACGAATAGGGCAAAGTTTAAATACAAGGGCTAGTTTAGAAGTGTAGGATCTAAAGATCCTAGTGTGTGCTATACCGCAGGGTATACTACCTGCTTGAGCAGCTGCAAGTGCCGCAGCAACTTGAGCTTGAACGAGAGCCTCTAGCTGGGCTTGAGTCATGTTAATCCGTCCAGACATGATCTTCATTGTAAAAGTAATGTAAGTGAGAGTGGTTCGCGAGTAGGGCGATGACAGAAAAGTGTAAACACGTAGGTATTCTCATGTATTAAAGTCATGTGTATCTAAGCGTAATGCGAGCAAAGTTCTAAGCAGTTCTAGCAAACAGGCAATAAACATAAACCTTATTACCTAGGATGTCGAGTCTTGCACGTGGAGCGAAGCGTCGTTGTGGATCGTTGAGAGCACTGTTCTGGTTATAGTCTGGTTTTAATAAAAACGTTTTCCCATATTAAAACCAAGTTCTCTATAACCAATGGCTCTGATACCAATCTGTCACACCCCCAAAATCCACGTGCGGAGTATCACCGCTTGGGAGCGTGACTGACCAGGATCAAGCCACCAATCATATTGAACATGTAATTAATTAGTAAAAGTTATCCATCAATACGAAAGGTGTTTATCATAACCAACATAAGTAAATGTAGCGGAAGCATTTATGTAAAACCCAACATAAGTATTAATGTTTGAAACGTCATAATTGTTTAATAAGTAATCACGATCCATCTGCCCACAACGACATGCTCCTCCTTGTGCAAGCTCCGTTAGTACCTAAGGTCCTGCAAGGCATGCAGCAGAGAGTCAACAACTAGTTGAGCGAGTTCACAGAAAGTAAATGCGTAATAGTAAGTTCATGAATATCAGGTGGCTCTACTAGGCCGTTAGTACGTTCTATTGACTAGACTATTTATAACCATAAGTGTTCTTCACAATCCGAGAACAGTAGTAGGTATAAGTCACGCAGGTTTTACGTGAGTATCCTTCACATCCGAGGATAGTAATGGGTATAAGTATCCTTCACAACCGAGGATAGTGATTAGTATAAGTATCCTTCACAACCGAGGATAGTGATCAGTATAAGTATCCTTCACAACCGAGGATAGTGATCAGTATAAGTATCCTTCACATCCGAGGATAGTAATATGTATAAGTATCCTTCACATCCGAGGATAGTAATATGGTAGTCTAGTCATAGTGTCAATACGAATCTATTTAACCTTATCCTTTCAATCCCATTCCCAACACCCCGGGAATCCCATGCCTTGGTAAGAGTGTGAACTCACCTTGGGTTGCTCGGCAGATACACACAAAAGGGTTTCTTGAACTAAGGGTGGTCAACCACGTCCTAACAGGGTTACCATACAAGTCAGGTTTGGTTCAAGTAATGCACATAGGAATCATAGCAAACACGTATAGCACGTAAACAGTTAAAGTATAATATTCACCACTTGTGCGATTCGGATGGTTGGGCCAATGAGCTTGTGCGAGCCCAACCATCTTGTGCGATATGAATGTCTAAGCCCAAACTATACCGGGCCCAATATATAAGAAGTCCAACAGAAGAGAAGTCCAAACATAAACATACTCGGCCCATAAAAAAGGCCTTGTGTGATCCTAAATGGATTGTGCGATTGGACGAGTCCAAACCAATTTAACATCCGGCCCAAACAGCTAAACATAAGACTTGTGCGATACAGGGGACCTTGTGCGATTGAGAACCCCTTGTGCGGTCAAGACATCTTGTGCGACCGGATGACTTGTGTGATCGGATCAGCTTGTGCGAACGGACACTTGGGCTGTCTGGCCCAACAGTTTGTGTGTTAGTGGTTTGGGCCTCCTTGTGCGACTAGACTCCTTATGCGAGTGGCTAGTCTTGTGCGAACAGATCATCAACTTGTGCGTTATGGGTCCTTGTGCGAAGAGACCCCTTGTGCGACTAAGTAACCATGTGCGATTGATTTAGTCAATCCGAAAATCATGCATATTAGTTACAACTTTCAATAGTTTCCTTATTTATGTTTAAATCAATTAACAATTTCCAGTTATTCTTGTAACATCCAATCGATCAAACTAAGCATTCTCTAAGCAATTCATATGAACCCTAATATGAATAACAAGAACATCAAACACAATCCTTAACATACATCCTATCACAGCCGATCACTAGGTGTTCGGTTCCATCTCTAGGTCATGCAATCCAAATCATAAACATCAACCAATTCTTCATGTAAATCAAACGAACCAACTAACCCTTTAATCTAGTAACCCGTGAACCATTTTCATAGACACTTCATTCTATCATTTACCAGCATAATCAACCTCATGAATCCATATTATCAACGATTTCAATAACAAGACCTTAGACTATCATGCAAAGTTATAGCATCACAACATCAATCATCATGCAAATAAATAATTAACCACACACTAACCGGTTAGAACAAAGGATGATCCCGATTAAAAGAGCTTCGAGGAAGGGAAGATGTTGCTGCCGTCGAGTTCGAGATTGAGGGAGAGAGAGCTAGGGTTTGTTGTGTGTATTGTGTTTTGTAAAAGTGTGAGATTGTCACACCCCCAAAATCCACTCGTGGAGTACCACCGCTTGGAGGCGTGACATGACCAGGATCAAGCCACCAATTATATCAAACATAGCATTTAATAATAACCATAGACATAATTGATGTTCAAAACCAAACATTGAATATGTAGCGGAAGCATTAAATGTAAAACCCAAAACATAAGTATCAATGTGTGAATGTAAAAGTGTTTAATAAGCATTCACGTGTTCTTGTCCACAACGACCCGCTTCTCCTCTAGTGCAAGCTCCAAGTATACCTAAGGTCCTGCAAGGCATGCAGCAAATAATCAACAACTAGTTGAGCGAGTTCACAGAAAGTAAGTTCATAACAGTAATGCGTAAGTTCATCTAGTGGTGAGGGATTCTCACGATTATCCTTAACAATGGGGGATTCCCATTATAGTATTTACTAGACTAGTGCAACCATGTGTTCTTCTTAAACCGAGAACAGGAATACGTACAGGGTCACGCAGGATTTACGTGACGTGCCCTTCCCCGAGGACAGTGGTACGCGTGGGGGCTACGTAGGCTTTACGCAGCGTGTCCTTCCGACCCAGAAGACAGTAGATGGTATTGGGTTACGTAGGCTTTACGTAACGTGTCCTCCCGACCCGGGAGACAAATGGCAATTACTGGGTTACGTAGGCTTTACGTAACGTGTCCTGACTATCCTGAGGACGATGGTCTATAGTCTAGTGATCGCGTAAGTACGAGTAATCATATCATATCAACATTCCAACCCAATTCCCAACCCGGGAATCCCATGCCTTGGCTGTGTGAACTCACCTTGGTTTGCTCGGCAGATACACAAAAGAGGGTTCTTGAACTAACAGTGATCAATCACGTCCTAACAGGGTTATCACACTAGTCAGGTTTTGACTCAAGAAATGCACGTACGTTTCATACAAGTTAACACGTTAATAATCACGTATGGATCATGGCAGTATCTTAGCAGTCAAGTAATATCAAGAAGTCCAATAATATTTGGCCCAACATAATGTGCGATCCAATACTCCGGCCCATATACATAACATTTCATTAACATTTTCGGTCCAAAACAATTAACAACATATTGTGCGGCCCGGTAAACCTTGTGCGATCAAATCCAGCCCAATAACCTTCCGGCCCAGATAATATAAACCGGCCTTGTGCGACTCATATTGGGCTTAGAGGCCCAATTGTTAAACATGTGCGATCCGGCCAGTGTTGTGCGACTGGACAGGTTTTGTGCGATCAGCCAGACTTGTGCGATGGATGGTTTTGGGTCATACGGCCCATCAGCTTAATAACCCAACCCTTGTGCGGTCCAGCTAGCTTGTGCGACCAGGTCAATTGTGCGACTGGTCTGCTTGTTCGTGTGGGCATCTTTTGCGAACAAGATGCCTTGTGCGATTGGTAACCAAATTCCGTGATTTAAGCAATCAGTTACAAAGATCAATAGTTTCCAAACTTAACCTTCTATCAATTAACACAATTCCAATACTCTAACTAGCAAGCTATCGATCAAACAGGAAAACAAACATCGAATCTCATGAACCCTAATCTAATCAAAAATCACAAGAATAACATTATAACTTTCATACGGATCAACCTTATCATCTAGCATATCATTCGAGTTCACATCAGCCGATTACATGCACACTTATATCATCAATTAGCAACATCCAATCTAACATTATCATAATTAATCCGAGCATATAACATGATGGTCGATTAACTTCTCTTGTGGTTACATATCATGTTCATCACACAGTACACGATCATTCTAGTCTAAGCAATGAAATCATGTAATCATTCGATAAACAAAACAATACAAATACTAACCGATTAGGAGGTAACAAAGGTGATCCGAACAATAGTCTTCGGTTAGAAAGAGTTTGTGTGTGTGCCGTCGGGTTCCAAGCAACGAAGGAGAGAGAAGTCTAGGGTTTCTTGGTGTGTGTTTTCTTGTGTTTGCTAGTTGTGAGAAACAACCCACCACTTGGGGGTTTGTACGAATAAAAGGGGTGGGCCGGCCCTTGCTTGGGCTGCCCTCGGGCCGTGTGCGAGTGAAATAGCCCAACATAAGCTTATGCGATTGTTGTGTGTATGTGTTGTGCGGTTCGAGTCATAACCATACATAAATACATTACATACACAAGCATAATAATCATACTTTCAATAAATCGATCAAGTTCATATAATCACATATCGTGCACAAAGTAAATCTAAAGTTCGAGTTGTCACATTATCCCCAACTAATTGGAAATTTCGTCCCGAAATTTGGTATGCACTCACTGAGGAAGCTAGGTAAGTTCAATCGTTCACTGGTTTTCCTGGGGTGTCACATCCTCCCCCCGTTGATCTGGAATTTCGTCCCGAAATTCCGAAGTAGTAGCTTCAGCCTCAGTAGTGGTTGCATTGGTTTCAAATAACTGGGGGTACTTTTCTGTCATCCTGTCTTCGCGTTCCCAGGTGTACTCTGGGCCACGTTTGGTGTTCCAACGTACTCGAACAAGAGGGATTCTCTTGTTTTTGAGGACCTTCACATCCCGGTCCGTGATTTCAACTGGTTCCTCGACGAACTGCAACCTCTCGTCGATAGTGAGTTCTTTGAAAGGAATGATGAGGTTTTCATCTGATAGGCACCTCTTTAGGTTCGACACATGAAAGACATTGTGAACTGCCCCGAGTTCAGCTGGTAGGTTCAATCTGTAGGCTACCTTGCCAATCTTTTCTATGATTTCGAATGGTCCGACGTATCGCGGATTCAGTTTGCCCCGTTTGCCAAAACGAACCACACCCTTCCAGGGTGAGACTTTCAATAAAACCCGGTCCCCGACCTGAAATTCCAAAGGCTTTCTACGCTTATCCGCGTAGGCTTTCTGACGGTCGCGTGCTGCCGCCATGCGTTGTCGTATCTGTGCAATCTTTTCTGTGGCGTCCACTACAATCTCTGGACCCGTAATCTGACTATCCCCCACCTCTGCCCAACAGAGAGGTGACCGGCATTTACGCCCGTACAATGCCTCGAATGGAGCGGCTTGGATGCTGGTGTGATAACTATTATTATACGAGAACTCCACCAAAGGGAGGTGCTTTTCCCAGCCGTTGCCGAAGTCTATAACGCATGCCCTAAGCATGTCTTCAAGTGTTTGAATCGTTCGCTCAGACTGCCCATCCGTCTGAGGATGATATGCTGTGCTCATGTCTAATCGTGAGCCGAAAGATTTGTGCATTGCTTGCCAAAGTTCTGACGTGAATCGTGCATCCCGATCCGAAATGATGGAGGTGGGCACCCTGTGCCTCGAAACGACTTCCTTTAAGTATATGTCTGCGAGAGTGGAGAACTTATCCGTTTCTTTTATAGCTAAGAAGTGTGCAGACTTGGTGAGTCGATCCACGATCACCCATATGGTATCATTCCCACGCTGGGATCTAGGTAAGCCCGTAACAAAATCCATGGAAATTTCTTCCCATTTCCATTGAGGTATCTTAGGCTGCTGAAGTAGGCCAGCTGGTTTCTGATATTCAACCTTGACTCTTGCACAGGTCAAGCATTTTCCAACGTACGTAGTGATGTGGGCCTTCATGCTAGGCCACCAATAAGTAGTTTTGATGTCGTGGTACATTTTGTCCGACCCTGGATGTACCGAGTAGCGAGACTTGTGAGCTTCGTCCATTACAAGTTCGCGTAATCCGCCATAAAGTGGGACCCAAATACGCCCCGTTACATAGTAGGCGCCGTCTGCCTTCTGTTCCATTTGCTGTCGTGAGCCGCGTAAGGCTTCAGCCTTGACGTTTTCGGGCTTCAATGCTTCTACCTGAGCATCTCGTATCTGCGCAGGAAGGCTAGACTGAATCGTAAGCTGTAGCGCTCGCACGCGCCGTGGTAAAGTGTCTTTCCGACTGAGGGCGTCAGCCACAACATTGGCTTTGCCTGGATGGTACTTGATGGCGCATTCGTAATCGTTCAGTAACTCGACCCATCTTCGTTGACGCATGTTCAAATCCTTCTGCTTAAGGATATGCTCGAGACTCCTGTGATCGGTGTAAATCGTGCACCTGGTACCGTACAGGTAGTGTCGCCATATCTTAAGCGCGAAAACAACAGCTCCCAGCTCTAAATCGTGCGTCGTGTAGTTCCGTTCGTGAACCTTGAGTTGACGTGAGGCGTAAGCAATAACCTTGTCGCGCTGCATTAACACACATCCAAGTCCCCGAATGGATGCATCACAATAAACCACGAAGTCATCTGTGCCTTCTGGCAGAGAGAGGATAGGTGCACTGCAAAGCCTATCCTTTAGGTGCTGAAAAGCAGTCTCCTGGGGATCTCCCCAACGGTAGGAGACACCCTTCTGTGTCAGTAGCGTAAGCGGCTGCGCAATCTTCGAGAAATCCTTGATAAACCGTCTGTAGTAACCCGCCAAACCCAAGAATTGGCGTATTTCCGTTGGCGTTCGTGGTGCAGGCCAGTTCCTGATCGAGTCTACCTTGGATGGATCGACATGGATCCCATCCTTGTTTACTACGTGGCCTAAGAAATGGACTTCACGAAGCCAGAAGTCGCATTTCGAAAACTTAGCGTATAGCTGTTCCTTCCGAAGGAGTTCCAAAATGAGGCGTAGATGCTGCTCGTGTTCCTCCTGACTCTTGGAGTAGATCAGAATGTCGTCGATGAAAACAATGACGAACTTGTCAAGATAGGGTTTGCATACCCTGTTCATAAGATCCATAAATACAGCAGGCGCGTTCGTTAATCCGAACGGCATGACAAGAAACTCGTAGTGGCCATAGCGAGTTCTGAATGCAGTCTTGGAGACGTCCTCATCCCGGACTCTCAGCTGATGATAACCTGACCTCAAGTCTATTTTCGAATAGTAACACGACCCTTGCAACTGGTCGAATAGGTCGTCTATGCGTGGTAGAGGATAACGGTTCTTCACCGTCACCTTGTTGAGTTCACGGTAGTCGATACACATTCTGAACGTACCGTCTTTCTTCTTCACGAAAAGTACTGGAGCTCCCCAAGGCGAAGAGCTTGGACGAATGAAGCCCTTTTCCAAGAGCTCTTGTAGTTGCTTCGACAGTTCTTCCAATTCCGATGGAGCTAAACGATATGGTGCGCGAGCTATGGGTGCTGCTCCTGGAGCGAGCTCGATTTGAAATTCGACCTGACGATGAGGCGGTAAGCCAGGTAAGTCTTCAGGAAACACCTGAGGGTAATCGCGTACAATTGGAATATCCTCCAATTTCTTTTCTTTTGCTGATGCGTCTGTAACGAGTGCCAAGATTGCGGTGTGACCCTTCCGCAGGCACTTCTGAGCCTTCAAGAAAGAGATGATGCCAACCACAGCACCACTATTGTCGCCTTGGACTTCGAGAGGTTCTTGACCCGAACGAGGAATGCGAATTATCTTCTCACTGCATAAGATTTCTGCCTGGTGCTGAGATAACCAATCCATCCCAATCACGACGTCGAAGCTACCCAAAACTATGGGAATGAGATCGATAGAGAAAACTTGACCAGCTAGGATAAGATTACAACCCTGAACTACGTGCGTGGCTTCTAGACTTTTACCGTTAGCTAACTCTACTACATGTTTGGTGGGTAAAAGTGTTGGTGCACGTTTTAGCAGTTGACACATTTTCACAGACATATAGCTTGTATCCGCACCCGAATCAAACAAAACAGTAACGTAAATATTGTCGAGGAGAAACTTACCCATAACAACGTTGGGATCGTTCACTGCGTCACCTCGACCTAGCACAAAAGCGCGTCCCCTAGCCTGGTTGCCATCATTGTTGTTGTTCCCACCGTTGTTGTTCCCGTTGTCCTGATTGTTGTTGCGGTTCTGATTCTGGTTCAACTGAGGGCAATCGCGTTTGAAATGACCTTCAGCCCCACACTGGAAACATCCCCGGTTTCCACGCTGTGGCTGCTGTTGCTGCTGTGGGTTCTGTGGAGCTGGTTGTTGCGGTTGCTGGTTCTGATTTGCAGGACGAGGGCTCCTACAGTCTTTAGCCTCGTGCCCCATCTTGAGACACCTTTGGCAACGACCCTTGTTGCATGGGCCGCTATGGTGCCTGTTGCAATTGTGACACTTGGGGTGAAAACCCTGATATCTTCCCCGTCTATAACCACCAGAGGATTGTTGACCAGGACTCTGGTAGTGGTCAGTCTTCTGTTGCTGAGCTTGAGACTGAACGGATGCTGAACCTTTACTAGAATCTCCATCCCACTTTCTTTTGCTGTCACTAGTAGTAGCAGGAGTAGCTGAAGGAGTGACTGTAGTAGTAGCGCTGACACGCTTAGGCAGCTTATTCTGATCCACTGCCTGGTCGGTGATGCGATGCGCGAGACGTTGAATTTCCTGGATGTTGTCAAGATTAGCCGAGGTAACATGGCTCTGGATTTCTGGCGCCAATCCCTTGAGATACATCTCAATGCGCTTGTATGGAGGGTCCACCATAGTTGGACACAGCACGGCCAGCTCATTCGACCGTTTAGTATACGCTTCGATCTCTGACCCAACCATTTTCAAATTATACAGCTCGTCTTCCAACTTGTGAATATCTTCACGTGTACAATACTCCCTCTTGATAAGTTCCTTAAAATCGTTCCAGGGTGTGGCGTTAGCAGCTGCCAACCCTAAGATCTGAACTTGGGCGTTCCACCAAGTTAATGCTATCCCTTCCAAGGTGCCAGTTGCATACTTAACCTTGCGAGCCTCAGGGCACTCGCACATTTCGAACACTGACTCTAACTTTTCAAACCAATGGAGGAGTCCCACTGCCCCCTCGGTGCCACTGAAGGAATTTGGACGACAGTCCATGAAGTTCTTGAAAGTGCAGACAGGCTGCTGCGCGTGTTGACCTATTGTGTACGAATAGGACGAGATTTAGATTCGAGAGTTAATGCTGGATCTAAGGATCCTAGTATGAATCTATACTGCAGGGTATACTACCTGCTTGAGCAGCTGCAAGTGCCGCAACAACTTTTGCTTGAACGAGAGCCTCTAGCTGGGCTTGAGTCATGTTAATTCTTCCAGACATGATCTTCATAGTAAAAAGTAACGTGAGTGAGAGTGGTTCGCGAGTAGGGCGATGACAGAAAAGTGTAAGCACGTAGGGATTCTCATGCTATAGTATCATGTGTATCTAAACGTAATGCGAGCAAAGTTCTAAGCAGTTCTAGCAAACAGGCAATAAACATAAACCTTATTACCTAGGATGTCGAGTCTTGCACGTGGAGCGAAGCGTCGTTGTGGATCGATGAGAGCACTGTACTGGTTATAGTCTGGTTTTAATAAAAATGTTTTCCCATATTAAAACCAAGTTCTCTGTAACCAATGGCTCTGATACCAATCTGTCACACCCCCAAAATCCACACGCGGAGTACCACCGCTTGGAGGCGTGACATGACCAGGATCAAGCCACCAATTATATCAAACATAGCATTTAATAATAACCATAGACATAATTGATGTTCAAAACCAAACATTGAATATGTAGCGGAAGCATTAAATGTAAAACCCAAAACATAAGTATCAATGTGTGAATGTAAAAGTGTTTAATAAGCATTCACGTGTTCTTGTCCACAACGACCCGCTTCTCCTCTAGTGCAAGCTCCAAGTATACCTAAGGTCCTGCAAGGCATGCAGCAAATAATCAACAACTAGTTGAGCGAGTTCACAGAAAGTAAGTTCATAACAGTAATGCGTAAGTTCATCTAGTGGTGAGGGATTCTCACGATTATCCTTAACAATGGGGGATTCCCATTATAGTATTTACTAGACTAGTGCAACCATGTGTTCTTCTTAAACCGAGAACAGGAATACGTACAGGGTCACGCAGGATTTACGTGACGTGCCCTTCCCTGAGGACAGTGGTACGCGTGGGGGCTACGTAGGCTTTACGCAGCGTGTCCTTCCGACCCGGAAGACAGTAGATGGTATTGGGTTACGTAGGCTTTACGTAACGTGTCCTCCCGACCCGGGAGACAAATGGCAATTACTGGGTTACGTAGGCTTTACGTAACGTGTCCTGACTATCCTGAGGACGATGGTCTATAGTCTAGTGATCACGTAAGTACGAGTAATCATATCATATCAACATTCCAACCCAATTCCCAACCCGGGAATCCCATGCCTTGGCTGTGTGAACTCACCTTGGTTTGCTCGGCAGATACACAAAAGAGGGTTCTTGAACTAACAGTGATCAATCACGTCCTAACAGGGTTATCACACTAGTCAGGTTTTGACTCAAGAAATGCACGTACGTTTCATACAAGTTAACACGTTAATAATCACGTATGGATCATGGCAGTATCTTAGCAGTCAAGTAATATCAAGAAGTCCAATAATATTTGGCCCAACATAATGTGCGATCCAATACTCCGGCCCATATACATAACAATTCATTAACATTTTCGGTCCAAAACAATTAACAACATATTGTGCGGCCCGGTAAACCTTGTGCGATCAAATCCAGCCCAATAACCTTCCAGCCCAGATAATATAAACCGGCCTTGTGCGACTCATATTGGGCTTAGAGGCCCAATTGTTAAACATGTGCGATCCGGCCAGTGTTGTGCGACTGGACAGGTTTTGTGCGATCAGCCAGACTTGTGCGATGGATGGTTTTGGGTCATACGGCCCATCAGCTTAATAACCCAACCCTTGTGCGGTCCAGCTAGCTTGTGCGACCAGGTCAGTTGTGCGACTGGTCTGCTTGTTCGTGTGGGCATCTTGTGCGAACAAGATGCCTTGTGCGATTGGTAACCAAATTCCGTGATTTAAGCAATCAGTTACAAAGATCAATAGTTTCCAAACTTAACCTCCTATCAATTAACACAATTCCAATACTCTAACTAGCAAGCTATCGATCAAACAGGAAAACAAACATCGAATCTCATGAACCCTAATCTAATCAAAAATCACAAGAATAACATTATAACTTTCATACGGATCAACCTTATCATCTAGCATATCATTCGAGTTCACATCAGCCGATTACATGCACACTTATATCATCAATTAGCAACATCCAATCTAACATTATCATAATTAATCCGAGCATATAACATGATGGTCGATTAACTTCTCTTGTGGTTACATATCATGTTCATCACACAGTACACGATCATTCTAGTCTAAGCAATGAAATCATGTAATCATTCGATAAACAAAACAATACAAATACTAACCGATTAGGAGGTAACAAAGGTGATCCGAACAATAGTCTTCGGTTAGAAAGAGTTTGTGTGTGTGCCGTCGGGTTCCAAGCAACGAAGGAGAGAGAAGTCTAGGGTTTCTTGGTGTGTGTTTTCTTGTGTTTGCTAGTTGTGAGAAACAACCCACCACTTGGGGGTTTGTACGAATAAAAGGGGTGGGCCGGCCCTTGCTTGGGCTGCCCTCGGGCCGTGTGCGAGTGAAATAGCCCAACATAAGCTTATGCGATTGTTGTGTGTATGTGTTGTGCGGTTCGAGTCATAACCATACATAAATACATTACATACACAAGCATAATAATCATACTTTCAATAAATCGATCAAGTTCATATAATCACATATCGTGCACAAAGTAAATCTAAAGTTCGAGTTGTCACAGAGATGATAATCATCTCCCAAGGGTATACGAGTAAGGGGATGGGCCGACTCAAACATGGGCTGCCTTAAGTCCGGTTACAAGCTTTACGACCCAAAGGGCTTGTGCGACTTGGGTTTATGTGTGTTGTGCGATCGGGTTGTACAAGTATACACACTCACATGTAACACATAAAATCACATTAATCATAAGTTCACAAAATCACATATCATTCACATACGTTACACAAAGTAGGTTCGAAACACGAGTTGTCACAGAACTTATTAGCGATTTGTTCTTTATGTTCTTAAAGTCAGCCCATTCCATATTATAAATTTTATCACTTCCTCTAGACTGGAGAATAGTATTCCACCATTCTAAGGCTGCATTCTTAAAAAGATTAGAAGCAAACATAATCTTATCTTCATCTACACATGTGCTTATTTTTAAGACTGCTTCCGTCTTTTCTATCCAACGTAGAGCTGCAATGGCTCCTTCATTGCCAGATAATTCTATTGGTTTGTAGGACCAGAATTCTTTGTAAGAACAACCATATAACATGGTTCTTCTTCTTTTTAGAATAGGTAATTGAAGTAGCGGTCCATTGTTTATGCCGTGAATGGGTTCAGTAGGTGGTTGTTTACTTCCACTATTAGTTTTATTATTTTCTGCTTCTTTAACAGTCTCGATGATATATGGCATAGCATCTATGATTCCTTGTGCTACTATATGTTGGATGACACTGTTATCTATTTGGTCCCCATTATTATCATTATTCTGGTTTTCTTGATTTACTTGGTTGTCTATATGGATTACATACATTTATCAGGTATTAGTAACACAGAATAAGATTTGGTGCAAACAATCACGCAAACAAATTGATAAAAAACGTCGAGCATTGCGACTTTTACTCTTGTCATACATAAATATATATATATATATATATATATATATATATATATATATATATATATATATATATATATATATATATATATATATATATATATATATATATATATATATAGGAAGGTTAACGTACATTACGGGTTAACGTACATCACGTACGACAGGTAATTACATACGTTCATTTTAAAATCGCACACGTTATAATTCAAAAATCCAAAATCACGCACGTTGTTATACGTGAAGTACGTTAAGCCGTAATGTACGATATACTTTTTCTATATATATATATATATATATATATATATATATATATATATATATATATATATATATATATATATATATATATATAGGGGAAGGTTCAAATGAAAACCAATAGTTATCGCGAAAACTCGAAAACTAACTAAAAAAGCCAAATAAACATACCAATTTTTTTTTTTGCATACCAATTTTCGCCACTTTTAGTATATAAAAAAATTTTCAAAAAAATAATAATAATTTTTTGTAGTGCACATGTGTAATACAAAAAAAAAATTTTAAAAGTTTTTTTTATATAATAAAACCTGCGATTTTTTGTAAAAAAATTGAAAAAAAAATTTGGTGTGTTTTTTAGGCTTTTTTTAGTTAGTTTTTGAGTTTTCGCGTTAAAAGTGATTTTCATTTAAACCATCCCTATATATATATATATATATATATATATATATATATATATATATATATATAGGAGAAGATCATGCTAGAACCACCTCTTATTGCGAGAACCGCGAGAATCAATGTGAACACAACCAAAAATGCCTAAAAATAGCTAAAAATCACACAATTTTTTTTAATATTTTTATATAAAAATCGCTACTTTTCGAAGCCAAAAAAAATTAAATGTTTTTTTTTTAAATTGTTTTTTTTGCCACTAAAAGTAGCGATTTGAACATAAAAAATATAAAAAAAATTTAGATTTTTTTTTAATTTTTTAAGATTTTTTTTAGATTTTTTTAGGTTTTTTTAGGGGATTAGTTTTTAGCACTTTTGCTTGGGGGGGGGTTAGGTTTTTTTTTTCTTTTTTTGGGGGGGGGGGTTTAGGTTTTTTTTTTTTTGGGGGGGGTTTAGTTTTTTTTTAGGTTTTTTTAGCTATTTTAGGTTGTGTTCACATTGGTTCTCGCGGTTCTCACAATAAGGGTGGTTCTCGCATGAGCCCCTCCCTATATATATATATATATATATATATATATATGTTTATATTTTATTATTATTATAATAGGGGCCGTTCCTCCAGAACTGCATTTCTCGCTCGTCATATTTCCTTACGAGCTTTTCTCCTATTTTTCGTATCCTCTCTCATTCCTCCACTAACTCCTCACCAAATGTGCGGAGTTCCTACACATTCTCTTCACTCATGGATGGCAGTGGTGCAGGTACTGGGTCAGGGTACTGAGGTATAGGTTCTCCATATGGGTACGGGTCGCCTAACACACTCTGAAAATACGGGTCGTTATTCCAAAACGGATCTAAAGGATTAAGGTTGGTATATTGTGCTATGGGATCTCGCATCGGTCCTCCTGTGAATAAAGTTCCTGATATTCCCTATGGTCATCTTCCCATGGATCATATGCTAAAGGATTAGGTGCTGGGATTCTAGGTATCTCGTTAGGGTCAAATGCTGGTATGGGTAATTGGTTTCATTGGTAAAGTTCTATTTCCATTGGTTGGGTTGGGAATAGTGGCAGTGGTTGTGGTGCAATTATTTGGTCTAGGTTTGGATCTGCTGCTGTGGTGGCTAGTATATGAAAGTTTGCCAACCGTCTTTTAATTGCTTCTTGTATTTAGGAATTTACTTCCCTATTGGCTGCTGCTAACGCTCTTTGTTGTTGTAACTTTCTCATTCGCTTTCTCCTCTCTTGTGCTCCCCTACTGATAGAGAGGGTGAAACCCGAGCTTTAGAGTGTTTAATTATCATGATTTATGTGTAATTGATGTGTTTATTTGTTTAGAACGAAGTAACTATGAGATTTTGGTGATTTGCAGGTAAAGCATGTAATCCGGTGCATTTATGAGGGTTAAAGATGAAGTTATGAGCATAGGATTGGATATCGCAGTTCAAGGAGGGATGTTAAAGCTTGACCGGGTGATTTAAAGGCTCACGAGTGGAAGAAATGTGGAAAAGTGAAGTTCAGGGAGTAATTCGGTGATTTATGAAAGTTGTGTGGATCTTATATGTGCAAAAATCAAGGAATAATAAATTTCAGGGGGCATTTGGCAATTTATGGAAAGTTATTATATGATCAAGTATGGAAAAATAAGAACAAAAGTTGAGGGGTCATTCGGTACTAAGTTGAAAGTTGTGTTATGCTTACATATGATGGGAGAGTGACGACATAAAGTACAGGGACTAAATTGTCATTCATTGAAAGTTGAAAGAAAGAAGAGAATTGGGGGCTTGGACGCGATCGTAGCCTACGGGTTATCACTCGTAGGTTACGAGTGGATATGCTGAGTAAAGAAAAGGAACAGAACTTTTGATCTGTAAGCTACGAGTTATAACTCGTAGCTTACGAGTTAGTATATTCAGCAAGAAGGAACCATATGTAACCCGACCGTAGCTTACGAGTGGAGACTCGTAGCTTACTGTTTGGGTATAATGTGCAAACAGAGATCTTGTCTCGTAAGCTACGAGTTGAGACTCGTAGCTTACAACCCGGAAAGTTAAAAAACACGAAATTAAGGCTTCAAAGGCATATATTAGGGTTTGAAAAGAAGGGGATTATCATCAATCATTCACGGTCGATCAAGAGGCACTCGAAGGCAATCGAAGCTCAAGTTTTTCATCTCCAAACATCAAGATTCTCATTCCAATCATCGATTCAACCATGATTTCTTCATCAATTCAAGCTTTTGAAGATTCTTCGTGCGAGATGAGCGGCTAAACTTTTTGTGGTTTCCTCCGGATGGAGGGTTTTTTTTAAGTTAATGAATATTATGTGTTGATACAATCGTTTTGACTTGGTGATCTAAGCATTCGATGCTTTTCACCCTTGATTTGATTTCTTGATTGTAAACAGTTACGTTTATTTAAACCTTAATTTCTAAGCATTCAGTTCCCGAGAGTTCTAGTAATTGGGATATATTTGACATGGGGTTAGGGTTTGTAAATTGTAATTGATAATCATTCGATAACCTCCCGTTATGTATTGACCGGAGTACTTAGTCATTGGTTATCACAATTAATTAATCGAAATTAACACCTATGTCTATGTAGGTAATGATTAAACACATAATTGACGTTAACTACAAAACCTGAAATCTGGAGGAACCATCTTTCTTCTCATTGATTTAAAACACAATTTTTATTCGTTAATTTAGCTATTTCTCAAAATCAAACAAACCGATTTTCTTATTCAGTAATAGTTAATCAATCCTTTCCATTACGACACTTTCCACAGTCCTCCCTTGGTTCGATACCCTGCTTATTCTATACTAATAGTTTAAATAGGTTTTTGCATGTCACTAACGACAGACATCAAAATGGCGCCGTTGCCGGGGAGGCGTGCGCAAAGTGCTTAGTGTTAAGTTCTAGTTTAGTTAAATATACAAAAATTCAAAAATAGTGTCTTTTTAGTTTGTTCTGTTTTGTTTGGATTTACGCGAGGTTTTCTTGTTTTTGTTTGTGCAGATGATCTAGGAAGTTTATGCATCATACTCAGAATTCCGGGAAGTCATCACTATTAGTGTTCGACCCAGAGATCGAGAGAACAGTAAAGCATACAAAGAGAGTACTACATCGTGAGAACAAGATTCTTCAATCACCAACATCAACACTCAAGACAATGGAGAACTCAGCGACTCCAGAGAAACAACCGCAAAACCCACTTCCACAACAATAATTCTCACCAACACCTACCCAACCTTCACCAAACACTACTATACCATTTCCACCACCGCCACCAAAGTCAACTCAATCGACAACTAATCAAATTCCACCTAAACCATCCCCGTTTCACAACATTGATAACTTACACCGCGTCTCGACTTAATCAACATCTGTCCAGTACACGGCACCCACTCAACCAGCCACTGTTCGACATTCCTCGCCGTATGTGAGGATTATTGCGGATGATACCTCCATCCCACAGAACCAAAGTCAGCCTGGTATTTCATCAGTTATACCTCCTCTACAACCACAATCTTCCAATTATCAAGCATCTCAACAACAACCGTTTTCATTTAGAGCTTCAATGCAAGAACAACGGGATGGTGCAGATGCCTTTGAAGATGAATATGATGAATACGATGGTTGGGTAATCAGAGTAACAGACAAGTGGTCAATATGAGTACCTACGAGAGGCAAACAGTTGGGGCAGGTGGATTCGAAAGAGTCAATCAAGGGAATTTGGGGTATCAACAATATGTACAACCCACGCAGATACCACAACAATATCATCAACCTGACCCACTCAATCAGCAGCCTGCTCCGAGAAGGCCGGTGGTGGATATTCCATTACCACCGCTGGTACCTCAGATGCCGGGTCAGATAAGACCGCTACCACGCAACTTACACCGACATACGATTTTACCCTAAGGTATTCCACGGCGAAATAATCAGGGTCCAGTTCGAGGTATCGAGAGCCACTTCAGGCCTGCTATAGCTAACAACCCATCACCGGTTGTGATCCCGCAATTACAAGGAGGGCGCTCGTTTGAAGTACGAACACAATCGATATCCAGTATGCCTAAGTTTCATGGTCACGCGCATGAAGAATCATATCTACACATTGCTGCATATGATGCACGTTGCAACACAATCAGCAGCCAAGGTTTCTCAGTTGATGAAGTGAAATTGGTACTCTTCCAATTCACACTTGAAGACAAAGCGCAGCAATGGTTCCATTCGTTACCGTCAGCTTCGATTTTCACATGGGATGAAATGCAGCAACAATTTTTAGATGAATTCTATACTCATTTCCGCACCAACAATGCCAGGAAAGATATTAGGGGGTTTCAAAAACAGCCCGGTGAGTTATTTCACGAATCGTTCAATCGTTTCAAAATGATGCTTTAGAACTGTCAGCATCATGGTATTTATTTGTGGGAGCTTATGAATACGTTCCACGAAGGCCTAACAGATGAAGATGCAAGGGACGTAAATTCGATATCCAATGGTACTTTTGGAACAAACTATGAAGAGGATGATTAGGAATATTTAGAAAGAACCGCAAGGGCGTCAAAACGTAAGGCTCAATCTTCTAGAAATGCACGACAATTGACAGTGAGAGCGGTAGAAAATCCACCGGAGGCAAGTGGTCAGTTTCCATTGTGTGGACATTGTGGAGATCTAGGGCATATAGCGGATCAATGCCCAACCATTCATGGTAAAAGTGAGGATGCGAACTATGTGCAAGGTGGGGCGGTGGAAGAAATTTCAACATGCAATCCAACACATATCACCCGGGCCTTAGAAATCACCCGAATTTTAGCTATGGGAATACAAATAATCAGTTAAATCCGGGGTTTCAAGGCAACAATCAATCTGGTGGTCAAAGAAATTTCAATCAGAACTAATTTCAAGGTAATTTTCAGGGTGGCTACCAAAACGATCAAAGAGGACAAGCCGGGTCTTCTAACACTTCGGGGGGTAACGATATGATGGAGATGTTGAAATCAATTCAGCTTGAATTACAAAATCAAAGGCTTGAGTTGCAAAATTGTGCTCAAAAGGATGAGGGGCAAGATAAAGCCGTTCAATCATTAACCACACAAATGGCTCAACTTGCAACCGATGTGAAGGAGTTGAAACAGCAAAACGGGAAGCTTCCCAGTGACACTCAAACGAACCCCAAGCACGGGAAGAATATACCAGTTATCGGGGTAAGTTCCGTTCCTAAAAAAACTTGAATGATAAATTTTTAACTTCTTCTGTTTCCCATGTGATTGCAGGTTTAAGTGGCACAAATGAGGATGGAGATGGGTGTGACTCGGGAGAGCCGGTCGTCCCGATTCGAGTTGGAAAGTTCAAAATCCACAAGGCGTTGTTGGATTATGGAGCTGGGATGAGTGTTCTTCCCGGTAGCCTTTACGACTAGTACGACTTTGGTCCGTTACACGCGATTGATCAAATGGCAGTATTTGTGGATTCAAGTTGGAAAAAACCCCGAGGGGTTGTTGTTAGGGGTCGTTTTCTGAGCATATATATCCTGACTAATATTCTGCTTTTTATTGTTTACTCGTGATCGGGATACCGGATCAGGATATTGGTAACATCCTGGTGCGATATCCTGGTATTAAGTGAATTAACCACGTGTAGATTAAGAGTTACAAGTCGCCAACGTTCAAGAAGAATTCTTCCCCTTAAGACTCGGGCAAATCAGTTGGAATGGAGATGTTGAACCCGAAAGACCGGGTCTACAACGTTCGAATGGGGAATATCCACCGAATCCCGGTTTAATAGGGTAGTTTGTTACATTTCTTTTACTATAAATAGATGGATCGGATCGAGTTAAGGGACACTTTCATTCGCACAATTTACACTCTAGCTGCTAGCAACAACCACACACAAACACTTGTACTCAAATTACCTTGTAACACCTAGTTGATCCGCATCACATGCTGCACTGTATCTTGATATTTGAATCAATTGAAGAACAAGGCAACTGCGATTGTCAGCTCCCGAGGTTTTATGCCGGCGATCTAGATTGATCAAGGGCTTTCCTCGTATATTCGGTGTCACCCTTTACCTTTTTTGCTCATTGTTTGATCATAGATATAGCTCAATATCCTGAGCTATATCCTCCAACTGTTTTTACAAATAACTTAATCAACATATTTTAAACACATATTTCTAGCACACTACCTCACTTAACTAATTTGATCACTTAATTGCTTTGGTAATTTTTGACCAAATCGTGGGGCAAGTGGTGCTATTTTTAATCAATACTCTGTTAAAATCATTACTTGGTTGTCTGTTTTCGAGACTCTTTTCAAAACTATTTTTAATGGCCACAAGATCAAATATGAGCTCTTCTACCATGTTTGCTTCAACATCTGCAACAATTGGTTCGGTGCTTCCACCACCTCCTCCGAGATCCCAAGCTTCATCTAAAGGAACTGAAATTCATGTGGCTCGAGATGTTATCCCTACCCGCAATGTCCAGGGGTCCGGTCCTGTTTTAGCTTCAAATGAGGAAATTCTAAATTTGTTTGGTAGTGTACAGGAACAAATGAGGCAGCAGCAGGAGACTAATCAGATGCTGATAAGAGAGATACAACTCTTGAAGTCAAGCTCGAGCAGGCCTGCTGAAGACACTGCCACTCCCTTGCAACCTAGGGCTTTGAACTTCTGTTCTGCAGTTTATACTGAGGATAACCGAGGAAATACTGTGCCTAGCCATTCCTAGAATCATACTCCTAAAATACCCTCATTAGTTAGAATATCAACTGTGAGAAGCTCAGAATATGCTTCAGGATATGGCCAAAACCCTCAAAACGGTAATGTATCTAATAATAATAATATTCTTACCACTAACGGTGTTGGATCTTTGCAGGATGTAGGAACGACATCAGCGCTGTCTAGAGAGCTTCAGAAGCTGAAAGACATGATATCCAGTGTACCTGGGGTGGTGCAGCTGATTCCCGAAGTATCCCAGGATAGCCATAGGATATCGAGTTTGCACATCCCATTTGTGATGCTGAAATCCCAAAAGATTTCAAACACCTAATATGAAACTTTATGACGGAACTACGGATCCTGAGGAGCATATCGCCCAATATAGGGAAAGGATGGAGATTAATCCTATCCCTCCAGATCTCAAGGAAGCATGCTTGTGCAAGGGTTTTGGTTCTACCTTGACAGGATCAGCCTTAAAATGGCTGTTAAATGTTCCTCCTCATTCAATTACTTCGTTTGCTCATTTGGTTAATTTATTTAATAATCAGTTTTCTTGCAGCCGGAGTTTTGAGAAACTAACCAGTGACCTTTACAGGATAACTCAAGGACCTCAGGAATCCTTGAGGGATTATGTGAATAAGTTTAGCCGGGAATCCTTAGATATCCCGCACCTTGATGTTGCAACAGCTGTGCAGGCTTTCAAGATAGGATTGCAGAAAGATTTTCAATTTTCCAGGATCTTGTAATGAGTCCCTACAGGAATCTGGATGAAGCTCGTAACAGGGCATTGAGATACATTCGGCTGGAGGATGACAAAAAGATGCAAGAGAGAATGAATTCGTCCACAACTTACGAGTCAACCAACAGGAAATCAGAATCCTCGTATAAACCATATCGCTCAAAGCCATATGGCCGAAATGACAACAAGAAAGTCAATGCTGTTGAAGACGAGGATCCTGAGGAGTATCCTGAATTATCTGAATACTGTTTTTCTGTTAATATACCTGAACTGATCTATGCTATGCAAGGTTTAGGAGACAAAGCCAGGTGGCCTCGTAAGAATAAACAAAAAGCTGATTGGAAGGATATAGTCCAAATGGTGTGCCTTCCATGAGGATTTCGGACATGTTACTGCGGATTGCATTGCCCTGAGGAAAGAAATAAGTTATCTCTTGAGCAAAGGATATCTGAAGGATCTTCTGGGAAAAAAGAAGAATAAGGGTCAGGATATTGAGAAGGATCCTGAACGAGCAGCATCACCTCCTGCGGATGCCAAGATAATTAACTTTATTTCAGGAGGATCCGACATTTGTGGGACATCATATTCTACTGCCAAGAGACATGCAAAGGAGGCCAAGGCCGAAAGAGGAGAAAAGCCGACCAGGATGACGACGCTCACAACTGACAAACTGATCACTTTTGATAGTGATGACAGGGATACTGTTCAGGATCCTCACCATGATGCTCTAGTAATTACTTTATATGTCGCTAACCATTTTGTACGAAGGATACTGGTGGATAATGGCAGCTCCGTCAACATATTGAAAAGGATGAATGTATCTCCGATGGATATCACCTCAAAGTCCATTGTACTTGTTGGTTTCAGTAGGGAAGCCAGGAACACAGTAGGAGAGATAAAGTTGCCAGTATATGTTGAAGGGGTCAATTCAATACAACGTTTCTGTGTGATGGACTCCCTATCCTGCTATAACATCATACTAGGCAGGCCATGGATCCATGATATGAAGGCTGTGCCATCAACTTATCATCAATGCATCAATATCCCTACCCCTTTGGGGGTTTTCAAGGTTGATAGTGATCAGCAGGAGGCGAAGGAATGTTAGTCATCCTCAATGAAATCCTCAACCAAGCCTAATGCAGCACAGCAATTAAAGATGCGGGCCCAGGATATTATGGAGGCTTCGGAGCAGGATGTAAAGAAAATTGTCCTGGATCAGGATAATCCGGATATCTCGGTGCTCGTAGGAACCAATATCCCTCAGAATATTGAAGATCAATTAACTAACTTTTTGAAATGCAGGATGTCGACATTCGCATGGAAACATGAGGATATGACAGGTATTTCCAAGGATATTATAACACATAAGCTTGGTATTGACAGGTCATTCAAGCCTGTCCAACAGAAAAGAAGGAAGTTTGCCCCAGAACGAAACATAATCATTCAGGAAGAGGTTGAAAGACTATTGAAGTCCAAGATGATCAGGGAAGTCAAATTTCCCAAGTGGCTGGGAAATGTCGTTGTGGTTCAAAATAAGAATGGGAAATGGAGAGTTTGTGTAGATTACACCGACTTGAACAAAGCATATGCTAAAGATCCATTCCCTCTGCCTCATATAGACTCGATGGTGGATGCCACTGCCGGTCATGAGATGTTAACCTTCATGGATGCATCCTTAGGATTTCAGCAGATCCAAATGGAACCTTCAGACCAGGAAGATATTGCTTTCATGACACCAACAGGTATTTACTGTTATACTACTATGCCTTTTGGTTTGAAAAATGCAGGTGCGACATACCAGAGATTGGTGAACATGATGTTTAAAGACAAACTTCGGGACACCATGGAGGTGTATATTGATGATATGGTAGTCAAATCCAAGAAGGCGGAGGATCATCTTCAGGATATTGAAGGGGCATTTGACATCCTGGATCAGTATAACATGAAGCTAAATCCTGCTAAGTGCCATTTCGGAGTGGGGCCAGGAAAGTTTCTAGGATATATGGTGACTAAAAGAGGGATTGAAGCAAGCCCGGAACAGATCAAATCCATCTTAGACATCAAATCACCTTCAAACATGAAGGATGTTCAACGATTAACGGGGTGAGTAGTAGTGTTGAACAAATTTATTTCAAGATCCTCAGAAAAGTGCAAGGAATTTTATGATATCCTCAAGAAGAATAAGAAGTTCGAATAGGGAGCCAAGCATGAAGCAGCATTGCAGGATTTGAAGCAGTATCTTTCAACCGCACCCTTATTGATGAAGCCTGAGGATGGCGAACCATTATCCCTATATCTTGTAGTATCTGGGAATGCAGTAAGTGCTGTGCTGGTAAAGGATCACGAAGGTCAGCAGTATCCTGTTTATTATGTTAGTAAAAGTTTATTAGATGCTGAAACTAGGTATTCTCACCTAGAAAAGTTAATATTAGCCCTAGTTATGGCATCGACGAAACTTAGACATTATTTCGAAACACATAAGATTTATGTTAAAACTAATTATCCTGTTCAAAATGTGCTTAGGAAACCGGAAATGTCAGGTAGGATGGCTAAATGGTCAGTAAAATTAAGTGCCTTTAATCTAGTATATTAACCTAGAAATGCTAGTAAGTCTCAGGCTTTAGCAGACTTTGTGGCTGATTTCAGTAGTGATATCCAAAATGAAGTAGACCTAGAAGTACAGCAGCTAGGAGAAAACTTGTTGGTGCACTACATCTGTTGATTTCGTCTTGGATCAAGTCAAACATTGCATTATATAGATTAGGGCTCAATGTACGAGAAAATAGGCGAGTGTATGTGTTTAAATAGATAGTTTCGCTTATAGTGACAAACGTAGAGGTTCCGCTTATATGTCATTATATAGTTTCGCTTGAATGTCACTTGAGGTTTCGTTTGTATGACATGTATACTGAAGCGAAACCTCATATCCTATATAAAGGGTCTCATAAGCGAAACATTTAGAACTTTGACGATTTCCATACCGAGGTGCTGCCGGTGTGACGATTAAGCTGTAATCCTTGTCAAATCAATAAAACAGTAGATTAAGTGAAGAACAAGCTATTTCTACCTACGTTTTTTGTTATTCCGCACCTGAAACATAGAAGAACGCCTCTGAACGACTCGTTCGGGTCAGATCTCGATCCTACAAGTGGTATCAGAGCTTGGGAGGAGGTTTTCTACAGAAATTAGATGGATTTCATCATCATTTCTTACTTCTACACCTTCTTTGATCAATTCAGAAAGTCGTAACGGTTAGAATTGGCTCAAAATTTCTAAGACTGTGCGCAATAGAACAAAGATAAACCCTGGACAGTTTCATGCCAAAATATGGACTAAAAATGGACCAAATGATCTTCGGACTAGGTTTCGCTTCAAAGGACACTTGATAGTTTCGCTTCAAGGTTTCGCTTCAAGTGACAATTTGAAGTTTCGCTTGAGTAGTTCCGCTCCAAACTGCATCATAGTTCCGCTTTTGTGTCATTTTTAGTAAGGTTTCGCTCCTGAGTACACTAAGGTTCCTCTCCAAAGGCCATCAGTGGTTTCGCTTATCTGAACATCAGTAGATCCGCTTCAAAGGTTTCGCTCTTTTGTTCAAAGGGGTTTTCGCTTCAAGTGAATTTTGAGGTTCCGCTTCAAAGGTCGATTAAAGCATAGTTTCGCTTATCTGGTCAACAAGGTTTCGCTCATTCAGAAAACCCTAGTTCCGCTTATCTGAACATCCTGGTTTCGCTTATTTGTCACTGATATTGAAAAACATGTTGAAAAGTCATGAATACCGAGTTCTACAACGCGTTTGCAACACCGTCTACTCCAGCTGCGATTGCTCAGGCCATGAACTTAGATAACGAGCCGGGAACCACCCAAAAGCCCCCGAAATTGATGAGTATCGAAGAATACTACGGGTGGAAAGACAGATTCGAGAACTGGGTTCAGGCAAACCATCTTAGATCGTGGGAATATATCTTGAAGAAATATGTGTTGCCTCGATCAGAATTGTAGACTACCAAAAATTTGTCGGAATTCACGGAGCAGGAACAGGCTATGTACAAAGCTGAGAAAATGATGATAAGTCTGCTTCAGCAAGCGATCAAAGAAGACATCTTTATCTTGCTACAGCATGACAAAACAGCAAAATCAATTTGGGATGCACTTAAAGTCAAATTTGAGGGAAGCGAGAAAATGATAAAGAGCAAGAAAGCGTTGCTTAAGAAAGAGTTTGATCTATTCAGTAGTCTACCGGGTGAAGACACAAAGAAGCTGATTGAGAGATACTGCCATCTTGTACGATCAATGTCGATGTTAAGTATTGAAAAAGATTGTGAAGAGTGGGTAGACAAGTTAGCCGATGCGTTACCACAGAAAGAGAGGGGAACATATTTGATGATTCTGAAAAACACTGGTGTTTATGATAGGTTGACTATATCTCAGTTTATAGAAAAGATTGAAAGTCAGGATCTGGAACAACAGAAGATTGCTAGGATGAGTAATCCGAGTGGTCAACAGGATGTAAAGATGTATTACAAAGGTGGTGTTCCGGTTCCAGAATCTGAGAGAAGTCCAAAAATCCAAACTGCTTTCAGTGCTGGAGATTCAACAGAAAAAGCTGATCAGAATTCAACCAAAAGCAGCAGCGGATTCTCATCATATCCAAGTGTCAATCCTAAAGAATCAAACACAAGCTTTCAGTCACAAAGCACAAAAACTGGAAATGGCTACGTGATTCAATGTAACATAGCTCTAAATCTTCCAGAAGGGCAAAGCTTCTCGGAAGACACTGCTAAAGACCACATGGCTCTACATGGTTCAGTGTTGTTATCCTATGAGGGTCTAGTAGCTGGTCGGATTGGAAATCCCATGCTCACCAAAGAGGATTACGACCAAATAGATGCCGAAGAGATGGAATTAATGGATATCAAATGGTGTCTTGCAAGTGTTCTTCGACGTGCTGAAAAGTTCAAAACGATTACCGGGAGAAATGACTTTCTTGATGCTCATGCATCTACTTTAGGTTTTGATAAATCTAAAGTTACTTGTTTTCGTTGCAGGGAGAAAGGCCATTTCAAACGGGAGTGCAAGTGTAGAGAAGCTAGCGGAGCTCAGAATTCGTTCAGAAAAGATGATTACTACCGAAAAGCCATTTATCAGCAAGTTGGTCAATTACAAGATTCACAGACGGCTCATGGTAGGAAGATTGAAGATTCTAAGAGAGCGTGTTTAGTGGACTTCAGCTGGGACAAATACATATCTCCTGACAGCAAAGCCTGTATAGTTGATCAAGATGATGAGAGACTACCTGAAGGTTTCAGCTGGGATATGCTCGTTGATGAAAAAGGAGAATTCAAAGCCTTCATCGCCAAGATTGTCAGAGAGCCAGACATGTTTGCTACATGGATGAAGTCTATTGGAGTGAATGTGACGAGTGAGGAAGAAAAGTCTGTTACGTCTGATGAAAATTCAGAAAGTGTTGATGAACTTTCAGAAAATGTTGAGGAAATTTCAGAGAGTTCAGATGAGAGTGTTGAAAATGTTGCTAGTTCTGAAAAAGAAGTTGTGTTTGATCAAACACCATCTGATTCTAGTTTATCGGATGATGATTCTGAAAAGTCTGTACAGTTTGATCAGTCACCAGTTGATAGTAGCAGTGATGATGAGGAAGAGAAACATATAAATGTTGCAAAATCTCATCTTCCTCCTGAAAGTTTTCATTTGTATTTTGCAGATCGCTTGGAAAAGTTGAAGGCAAAAAGAGCTGAAAAAGAACACATGGAAATGAAGACTGAAAGTGTTGCTGAGGAGAATGACAAGACTGAGCTGGTGAGTGAAGAAAAGATGTCTGAAGTTGAGAAGGTGAAAGAAGAAGAAAAAGTGGTTGAAGTTGTAAAAACAATCGAAGTTGAAAAGATTGTTGAAGTTGTAAAGCCTTGCGAAAAGTGTTTGGAAGCTTGCAAGGAATGTGCAGCAAAAGATGACATAATAGCTGAGTACGAGAAGAAGAAAGAGCAGTTACTGTTTAACCTCAACTACGTGAAAGAATCGTATGATGTCTTGAACAAAACAGTAACTGGTCTCCAAAAGACAAATTCAGAACGAGAACAAGCACTGATGATGATGAATGCAGTCATGATGTCAAAGCAAAAAGCCATAAATTTCTACACCGAAGAAAGTGCTAAATGGAAGCAAGAGTTGGAAACAGAAAAGATTGAGAATGAGAGAATTAGACGTTTACTTCAAAGTTATTCTAGTTCTGATTATCTCATTGATCGTATTTACCCGACTGTTGCAGGTATGGAAGCTTTTCAAGACGAGAAGCCGAAGAAGAAGAAAGATTGTTGTAACAAACCGACTGTTAGCTATAACAAATGTCCGCCTCCAATTTGGGAAGGGTATTCTCCTAGAAAACCAAACGAGGAGCAACTTGAAAAAGCAGTCAATATAAAGCTAAAAATCGACATAACTGACGTTTTACCAGATAACATTGATGTCACGTTTACCTCGTCCGAAACTGATCATGAGTCTAAGTTAATCAAAAAGGTGGTCGATCAGGTGTTGGATACTGATGAGGAGTTCGAGTCAAAGTCTGAGTCTGGAAAGTCAAATTCGTCAATCAACAAGGAAAATTCGTCGGTCAAACGGTCTTACAGTAAAAAAATTTTGTTATCAAAAGCAAATTTGAATGATGAAACATTCGAAGTTGTTTATACTTTGAATGGTTCTGACAAATTATATTACTACAAAGAGTTCCCAATAATGAGTATTAAAACGGAATTGATTAACAAAACTTTCAAACTAATAGAGATTAATATTCCTGAATTGAAAGTTTTGAAAAGTTTTGAAAAATCTAAAAAATCTACTTCAAGAGTTCAACAACGGTTAAACAAGAAAAAAAGGTTACAATTCTGGTTCCGGTTTTCAAAAGAAACCTAACCAAAATCGTAGCTACAAAAAGAAAGGTCTTGCTTTTATTCCACCAGAAAATCATAAAAATGATAAAAATTTTAAAACAAAAACAGAATTTGTGTCAGGTGGAAGCTCAGAAGATGAACAGAAGAAACCATTCCGGAGACAGTCAAATCAAGAGTTTCTTGCTGAAAGAAAGAAGAATGGAACTGAAGTGTTTCATCAAAGAGAGACTCGAACCTGTTACAAGTGCAATGAAGCTGGTCACATTGCATGGAACTGTTCGACAAATGCAAAAACAAAACAGGGAGTTTCTCAGAAATTAAAAGAAAAAGTTGTTGATGTTGAACCACCAACCAATAGACTTAAAATTTTTGAAAATTCAAAATATGAGGTTGGTGAGTGTTCGAAGAAGAATTTTTACAAAAAGAAAGAAAAAGACAACCAAGTGTGGGTTGTTAAAAAGAATGATGAAAATGTCGGCGATGAATCTGGTTCCACAAAGCCAGAAGAGCCACAGGTCGAGGAGAAAATTTCAGTGAATGATGATGATTTTCCATCACTGAAATTTGAAGAAGTTAAAAAGAAAATTGAAAAAGTTGATATTTCAAAACAGTTTTACACTGAGAAAAAAGAATTTGATGTTGAGAAAACATTTAATGGAAGTGTAAAGAAAATTTTTGGGAAAATGTTGAATGGGAAAGCAAAGGGGGTTAAAGATTTTTATGCAACTAAAAAGGCAACATACAACCCCACTGCTCAAGAGTTGAAAGCCATCAAGTCTGAGAAGACTTGGATGGAAGTATGGTTTCCATGATAGTCGAAGGACTACGCCGGAGATCCCAAGTTTATATCGCGGATCATGAATCGGCATCATTCATGTTTTGATGATTGTGTATGAAAATTTTTGATAAGTGTTTGAATGTTTACAGGTTAAAGGACTACGCCGGAGCTTCCAGGTTGGTAAGTGTGAAGCTGGAATCGGCACTTTGATGGGTAAAATGTAGACGTAATATTCCTACAAGTGGTATTGGTTTGCCATGCCTACAAGTGGTATTGTTTGTGATCTTACAAATAGTCATTTTTTTCAAGTGGTATAGAGGTTTCTGAACTGTGAACAGTGAATCAAGGACATTAAGTTGTACTTGATTTACTACTTTGGATAAAACTGACAAGATGATGAACCATGTCCCCGTACTTAAACAAGTGGTAAACTTTCAAGTGGTAAAACCAAACTCATTTTCCGGAAAAATCATTTTGATTAAAACAAACTTAAGTGTTTTGAAATCTAAATGAGAAAATGATTTGTGTAAGGGGGAGTTCAGATTGTTTATGCCTAGTGAATGGCGATTTGATGCGATTCGATGTCGGTTGTCAAATTTCTGTAAAGTTTGTGTTGTTTTCTATATTTTCAAGTGGGTCAAGAGTCTTGTAGTTTTCAAATTTCCTTTGAAATGTGTTTGCATTTTAGGGGGAGTAGAAAATTTCAGAAAATCCAAAAACATTAGAAAATTTGAAAAAGCCAAAAACATGATAAAAATAAAAAATGAGTTTCGTTGTGAAAAGAGGAAATGATAGTACATCAGTGGATTGTCACAACATGCTAAAGAAATGTAAAGATAAAAAGTGATAAACAATCTCACTGAGGATGTGTCAGTAGGTTTTTACACATTTAATAGATTGTGACGAGATATAAACTAAATTTCAAACTTGCTTGTTCTGTGGGTTAACACAAACTTTGATATATAGGTAACCCCTGAAATCTTGTTTGAAAGGTCCCATATTCTGAGATACTAGGTCTTTATGCTCTGTGATATCTGCGGTATTATCCCGAGACTTCTGCTGTATGGAAGTACTGACCTAGTCCACGGATAATGCTTTCCGCAAAAGCTTGAAACATAGCTTCGCCCTCAGCATGCTGATGAAACAATAAAATTGATAGTCGCTGCTGTTGAAATTAAAAGATCCTCTAAAGGGGACACACCAAAAAGTCGAAGCCGTCATCTCTCTGCGTATATGGAAGTATCGACCTGAACTCTCACGGCCCTCGCATTTAACCCCTATACAGATATCAGCTGTGGTATACTCACCTGTAAGACTGAATATTGGGATCTGGATACGGGAGTATATTCAAGTAGTGAGACACACAAATAGGTTAATATCTAAGACATTAATATCGTATCTCGGATCAATTGAATTTTGTGTGAAAATTTAAGTGGACAAATATACTGACAATCTAGGTGAATTGTTTAGAACATAAAATGAAATGAAGCTTAACGGTGTTAGTGACATGTCTCATAAACTGATATGATCCTCTTACACAAACTCACAAAAATATGTTTGTAAATATTTCATTTCTACATTCTCGTATTTTTGCATGTGGTGTCATTTATTTTCTATTAGAAAATTCCAAAAAGATTTTGTGTGTGTTTTAGCATAAACTTTTGAAAAAGTCAAAAAGATTTTTTGACAACTGATGTAGGAAAGCTGATTTTCAAAATTCCGAGTGCTAAACATGATGACATTATTGTGAGGGGGAGTGCTTCAAATTATCAAAATATAGGTGTCAAATTTATAAGTGGTTCATCATAGTCTGAGGAAGAGTTGTAGTTGGTGCACATGGATTTGAGAGGGAGTTAGGGTTGGTGCACTCAAGTTGTTAAAACTAGAATTTTTATTGCTGGGTTAAGAATGTGCAGGTATAGTCAGGTTCTGATCTTGGATCTGAAGATAGAGTGCCAGGTTTCGATTCCTGAAGACCTCTGTTTGAGCCAGGTTGATCGATCCTGAGAACCTGTGAAGGTCAGACAATGATCTTGAAGATGTGCTGAAGAACAAAGGAATACTAGCAAATCGTGAGGGGGAGTCTGAAGATAGAGTAAGAGAAAAGCCCAGAGACTGATCAAGACTGAAGATGTGAAGATACAGCATTGTCGTGAATCGATGAACGACTCCATCAACATCTGAGGGGGAGTCTGTTGGTGCACTACATCTGTTGATTTCATCTTGGATCAATTCAAACATTACATTATATAGATTAGGGCTCAATATACGAGAAAATAGGCGAGTGTATGTGTTTAAATAGATAGTTTCGCTTATAGTGACATAGGTAGAGGTTCCGCTTATATGTCATTATATAGTTTCGCTTGAATGTCACTTGAGGTTTCTCTTGTATGACATGTATACTGAAGCGAGACCTTATATCCTATATAAAGGGTCTCATAAGCGAAACATTTAGAACTTTGACGATTTCCATACCGAGGTGCTGCCGGTGTGACGATTAAGCTGTAATCCTTGTCAAATCAATAAAACAGTAGATTAAGTGAAGAACAAGCTATTTCTACCTACTTTCTTGTTTTTTTTTTTGGGTAAAGGGTTACCCCGGTAAATTTTATATCAATCAAAAAAGCACAAAAGTGCAACTGAAATGTTACACACCTGCTAGCCTTGACAAACCAAGACTAGGACAACCAAAACAATCACAACCAAAAACAGAAAACAACAACCACACAAACAACCTAGCAAACACGGCCCTAACCAATAAACCAGAAACCGGCCTAAACAGTCCGCATCTAGCCAGGATCGATGACCAAGTTCGTATCCGGAATCTTCCACTTCTCTAGAAAAGATCTGCTCACAAAACCCATCTTGAACTTTAGTGTCATGAGTCGCATACGAACAATATTAATGATCTCCTCAGCAAGAATCTTCTCCGTACGCTGGTTCCGAGAGAACAACCTAGAATTCCTTTCTTGCCACACAAAATAAGAAGCCGCCGAGACCACCAGCCTACTCGTAATGTTGGCCGGTTGCTGCATATTCGAGTGCCGTGGAATACATTGTTTAAACCAAACCATATGAAACCAATCAACAATATTCTCTCGATGCCGGAGATTATTCCATACTTCCCTCGAAGAAAAGTGAACCGGTTTACCTTCAATATCAATCCAAACTAAACGATCTGGAGCTTCATGAAGTACCGGAGCCTGAATATTGATTAAGACGGGAAACAAATCAAACCAAGCAACCGGCCACTTCCAATGGCCGCTAGAATCCACCAACTCTGCCACAGTAGCTTGCAAGTTAAAACCTGCATTTGCAATATTTCTCGGACTAACATAAGCACGGATCGGACAATTAGCACACCACGTGTCGCTCCAAACATTCGTATTAGTACCATTACCAATAGCCTTCCACATATAAGGCCTAAGCAAATCACGTAAAGCAAGAATTTTCCTCCAACCCCATGTCATACTCCCCCTACAAGGAATCTCCCAAAAACTTCTACCCTTCAGTTTATAAATGTGAACCCATTGAACCCATAGAGACTTCCTGTTGGTCAACACACTCCAAACATGAGACGAAATGAGCGCTTTATTGACATCCGCAATGCATCGAATACCCAGCCCACCCTCATTTTTTGGAAGACAAACAATCTTCCAAGCAACCTTAGGTTTAACGTTCTGCTGATACTTACCAGTCCATAAGAAAGCACGCATACGTCTTTCAAGATCACTCACTAATTTAGCTGGTAAGAGAAAAACTGTAGCCCAATAAATGTGCATAGCTGATAGGACCGAGTTAACCAGTTGCAATCGACCAGCAAATGACAATGATCTCGTCATCCAGTTATCAATCTTCTTCTCCATTTTCTCAACTAGGATTTTACAATCCTTATAAGAAAGTCTGGTCGAAATTTAAGGAACCCCCAAATAACGTACAGGAAGCGTACCCTCTTTGAAAGGCATAATATGAAGAATACCATGTTTAATCGATTGTGGAACATTCCCGAAATAAACCGTACTCTTTGGCATACTAGGAACAAGACCCGACATGTTCGTGAAAATCTGAAGAGCGTCTCTTAACACCTTGACCGAAGCTAAGTCACCATTTGCAAACAAAAACAGGTCATCCGCAAACGAGACATTAATAATCTTTTGCTTTTTGCAATGAAGATGATATCTAAAAGCGTTACTTTTGGTGGCTGCATCTTTAAGAAGTAACGATAAGACCTCCATTACCAAAGTAAAAAGATAAGGCGATATTGGATCCCCCTGCCTCAACCCTCTTTTACCCTTGAAAAACCCATACAGATTACCATTAATGCTTAACGAATAAGACACAGTGGTAACACAAATCATGATCCAGTTTACCATCTTGTGGTGAAATCCAAAAGCACGAAGAATACTTTCCAAGAAAGACCAGCTAACCGTATCATAAGCTTTTTGTATGTCAATTTTGAACGCACACCGTGAAGGCCCAATCCGTAGGTGGTAGTTATGCATCAGCTCTTGGGTCAGTAAAATATTGTCCGAGATCTTTCTTCCTGGCACAAATGCCGACTGGTTAATATCAACAAGCACATCCAAACTACCTTTAATTCTGTCCGTTAAGATCTTACTAATGCATTTATAAATCACATTGCAGCACGAAATCGGCCGGTAATCAACCACAGTGTTCGGAGTAGGCACTTTTGGGACAAGGGCTATAATAGTATGATTGATTTGCTGCAAGAGTTTACCATTATCGAAGAAATCCCTGATTGCTTTTGTAACCTCACTGCCCACAATCTCCCAAGAACTTTTAAAGAAAGCCGAAGTATACCCATCCGGCCCTGGAGCCTTATTCTCACCAATAGAAAAAATAGCATTTTTTACCTCCTCTATAGACACTGGACGCACCATATTGGTGGCCACATGCGAATCCAAGACATTCGGGAAAGTAAAAGTACCAGGTAAAGGGTCCACCTGATCTTGCACACCCAAAAACTGAGAATAGTGCGAAACCAACACACCATACACTTCGTCACCATGGAATCGAACTCCAGAAGCATCTTGAATGCTATGTATTTTCATGCAAGCATTTCTCACCTTGATACAATTATGAAAATACTTTGTATTCGAGTCACCAGCAGCCAACCACTCCGCTTTAGATTTCTGCTTTAAGAAGCATTCCTCATCATACGAAGCAGATTGGAACTCTTGAAGACATGTAGCTTCAGCTTCTCTAAGAGAAACATCCATCGGGTTGGCATCAATGGCCAACTGCATTTCGTCCAGTTTTTTCCGTAAAAGAGAAACCCGCTCATGAAGATTACCTTGCAAGAACAGAAGCCGTCTCAACGGAGATTTCAATAACGCTAGTTTCTTTACAACCGAGTACATAGTAGCACCGTGTACCGTTGTACCCCAAACTTTAGCCACACTATCCAAGAAACCATCTTTTTTAGAAGAACGCCTCTGAACGACTCGTTCGGGTCAGATCTCGATCCTACAAAACTTAGAATCCTGGACTTTATATACTGATGGTGCATCTACTGTAAGAGGTGTAGGTTTAGGTATACTACTAAAATCGCCACAGGGGGACATATTACCCCAGGCTATTAGATGTGAGTTTCCTGCCACTAGTAATGAAGCAGAATATGAAGCTTTAATTGCAGGATTAGAATTGGCTAAGAATATGAGTATCAAGAATTTGCAAGTATATGTTGATTCCTTGTTAATCACTAATCATTTTAATGGATCCTATGCAGTTAAAGGTGAGAAGTTAATCGAGTACCTTGAAATTGTTAAAAAATTAGCAGGATATTTCGATGTTTTTACACTTGAACAGGTACCAAGAGAGGACAATGCTGAAGCTGATGCCTTGGCAAATCTGGGATCATCGGTCAGGATACCAGAAGGGACCCAAATACCGATATTACATATCCTGTATCCTGTGACGGATCCTCAGGGCAAGAAGGTAGTAAGTGTCCAGGATCCTGGTGGTGGGTATCCTGAAGAGGATCCTAGATCCTGGACGACTCCAATCACAAGATATCTCAAGGAAGGACACATCCCCAAAGATGAGAATCCTAAGGCCTTTAGGATGAAGGTATCACGATTTACAATTATAAATAATGGTTTATACAAGAAATCTCTTGCAGGTCCATATCTGAGGTGCTTGGAGGATCCCGAGACCAAAGAAGTTCTTCAGGATATCCACGAAGGGGATTGTGGTAACCACACTGGGGGTAGGTCATTGTTTTCGAAAGTATTAGGAACAGGATATTATTGGCCTACCATGAGAAAAGATGCTACAGAATATGCTCGAAAATGTGATGCATGCCAAAGACACTGTTAGGGCTGGATTTTTATCATACGTGATCCTTATACGTGATCCTAACCAGTGATCCTTGTTTCTTTGGCAGACAGTGATCCTCAGCAGGACTTCAGGATCAGGATCATGGACCATCAAAGGATCCTCATGCTAACAGTTACCTTCGTTTGAAACAATGTTATTTTGCAGGAACATCTAGCAGGATACGCTCTTAGCATCATAATCAAGGGACGCGTCTTCACAATTATAGCATGAGCTTAATCAAAGATGGACGTTGCAAAGGATATGGAAACTTAGCTTGATTTAAGGGCGGCGATTTAGGCTAGATTGTCTTTTATTTCTAAAGGGGTAATGAGCTGATTATTAGTCTTTTTACCTAAAATAGGTCACCTACACTTGTATAAATACCACTCTTCCTCATTTGGAAGAACACACGACATACAACGCAACTCTCACACACTTAGACACTCGAAACAATAGTGATCCTTGTACTCAGCTCATTATCATCCGAAGTTGTAACCATTTTTGTTCTTATATTGAAGTTTGGTGATCGGTAGTTGCCATCACCCGAGGTTTTTTATGCCGGAGATCATATATTGATCAAGGGCTTTTTCCTCGTATAAATCATTGTGTCTTTGCATATTTCTCAAAAAAGTGATCCTTTACTTTTATAATTAACCAAGCATCATACCCCGTTTACATAAAGTTTGGTTACATTATCCTTGTGTGATTTTTGACCAAAACAGTTTGGCGCCCACCGTGGGGCAATTGGTGCTTCATTCATAAGAAAACCTTTTGTTCGAAATCATTTCATAGAATTACATGGCTTCATCATTGGAAAACATGTCCACGGCAATGTCTGCAGTCACCTCGCCCCAGAACATTCTGCCTCCACCACCGGCAGGATCCCAGAAGAATGCTGAGAAGAAACAAACTCCTACTAATTCTAAAACTCCATCTCCTTCTGCTATGAATTCTTATATTCCCAGTACTAGTGATGTATTTACTTTAATTTTGCAGATGAAGGATCGTATGCAGCGGCAGGATGAAACTAACGAAAGGATCCTCAGGGAAATTGGAGATCTCAAAAGACAAAAGAAAGCGGCAGAGGATCATTCTCCACTAATGCCCAAATCCTTGAACTTTGATACTCCAATGATTACTTCTCAGCCATCAGGAATTCCAGACGTGCAAATCATAGGAGAATCAAGAGGATTGCACCACGGATCGACAGCAATGACTCAGGCATTAGGCTCACACTTCCAGCCGGCAGGATCCTACCCCCAGCATTTGGGATCCTTCATGAATCCGGGAGCCTATCCGGGGGCACAGCAGTTTCAAGGATCCTACTTTGTTCCAGGATCATTCCAGGGCCAAGGATCCTCCTTTGTTCCAGGATCATCCCAGGTTCAAGGATCCTCCTTCGTTCCAGGATCATTCCAGACACCAGGATCCTTCCAGATGCCAGGATCCCTAAAAAGTTTGCAAACAGGAAGTCTAGATGTCCATCAAGGGGACTTCATTCCAATGCAGACCATTGCTTCCACTGGTCCCTCCGTTGTTCCAGAATCCCAGCAATATGGATTCCCTAACTTGAACCCAATGGGAGGTAACACTTTAAATAATTATCCTACCACTAACCATGGATTCATGCATGATACAGGTACCAATCATGCTATGGCCAGGGAGTTGCAGAAGCTAAAAGATATGATCTCAAGTGTTCCAGGGGTAGTCAAGCCTATCCAAGAGATTGCAGATGGAAGCCACAAGGTATCTCGCTTTGCACCACCAATTTGTGATGCAGAGGTACCCAAAAGGTTCCATATTCCTACTATGAAGTTGTATGATGGTACAACGGATCCAGAGGAGCACATAGCACAATACAGGGAAAGGATGGAGATCAATCCTATCCCAGAAAAGTTGAAGGAAGCATGCCTATGTAAAGGATTTGGATCCACTCTTACTAGATCAGCTCTTAAGTGGCTGCTAAGTCTTCCCCCCTACTCTATTACTTCATTTGCTAATTTAGTTAATTTATTCAATAACCAATTCTCTTGCAGTAGAAAATTTGAAAGATTAACTAGTGATTTGTACAGGATAACCCAGAATCATAACGAATCATTAAGGGATTATATAACTAAATTTAGTAAGGAATCCTTGGACATTCCCAACTTGGATATGGCTACGGCTGTTGAAGCCTTCAAAACGGGACTGCTTAAGGATTCATTATTCTATGATGATCTTGTTATGACACCATGCAGGAATCTAGATGAAGTAAGAACTCGAGCACTCAGGTTCATACGGCTAGAGGATGACAAGAGGATCCAGGAGAGACAAATAGGGTCCTCAAAGCAGGAGAAGCATGGATCCTCCTTCAAGAGCAATAAGTTCAAATCCTACCATAGAAACGATAACCAGAATGTGCATGCTGTTGACCAGGAAGAGGATGATGAAGATTATCCTCCAATCTCAGAATACTGTTTTTCCGTTGATAATCATGAACTGATCCTTGCAATGCAGAATCTAGGTGAAAAGGCTAGATGGCCCAGGAAGAACGATAAACCATCCGGGACTAAAGACAAGTCGAAATGGTGTGCATACCATGAGGATTTCGGGCATCTAACTGAAGAATGCATAGCTTTAAGAAAAGAGATTGGATATCTGTTAAGCAAGGGGCACCTAAAAGAATTGTTGGGAAGAAAAAAGCAAAGAACTCAGGATCCTGAAAGGATCCCTGAAAAGGCTCCAGCACCTCCGTCAAATGCACAAGTGATCAACTTTATTTCCGGAGGATCAGACATCTGTGGTACATCCTTCTCGGCGGCCAAAAGACATGCAAAGGAGTCAAAAATGGATAATGGAGAAAGGCCTATTAGAACATCAAGTGTCTCAGAAGGGAAGATGATAACGTTTGATGAGGATGATCGCATTAACATTCAGGATCCTCATCATGATAGTTTAGTTATCACTCTCTTTATCTCTAACCATTTTGTCCGCATGATCCTTATTGATGGAGGAAGCTCAGTGAACATTATCCAGCTTGATGTTCTGAAGAAGATGGGAATCCTAGAATCAGACATCACACCAAGATCCTCCGTGCTTGTAGGATTCAGTGGGGAGACGAAGAAAACTCTGGGGGACATCAAACTCCCAATCTACGTGGAAGGATTACATAATTACCAGAAATTTTGCGTTATTGACTGTTTGTCTTGTTGCAATGTTATCCTTGGCAGGCCTTGGATATATGATATGAAAGCAGTCCCATCCACCTACCATCAATGTGTGAAGCTCCCTAGCCCATGGGGAATAATCAAGATCGACAGTGATCAGCAGGAGGCTAAGGATTGTTATACCTCATCCATGAAGCCAACCTCGAAGCCAAGGGAGCAATAGTAATTACAGTATCCTCCGAGGAATGTCTTGGAGGCAAGGGAACAAGACGTGGACGAAATCCTCTTGGATCCTAGTGATCCTGAATCAAAAATCTATATCGGATCAGGGATCCTTGGCAAGATGAAAGAAGACTTATTATCCTTCCTCAAAAGAAGAAAATCTACCTTTGCTTGGAAACATGAAGATATGACAGGTATATCTAAGGATATTATTACTCACAAACTTGGCATTGACAGGTCTATCAAACCAATCCATCAAAAAAGGAGGAAGTTTGCACCAGAAAGGAATACCATTATCCAAGAAGAAGTAGAGAGACTACTTCGAGCAGGTATGATCAGAGAGGTAAAATATCCAAAATGGTTAGCCAATGTGGTCGTTGTCCAAAAGAAAAATGGAAAGTGGAGGGTATGTGTCGATTTCACTGATCTAAATAAGGCATGTCCCAAGGATCCTTTCCCATTACCCCACATTGACTCCATGGTGGATGCAACAGCGGGGCATGAACTGTTGACCTTTATGGATGCATCATCTGGATTCCAACAAATTCAGATGGAACCATCTGACCAAGAGGATACAGCCTTTATGACCCCAACAGGTTTGTATTGTTATATTGCCATGCCTTTTGGATTAAGAAATGCAGGTGCAACATATCAAAGGCTGGTGAATATGATGTTCAAAGATCAAATTGGACAAACTATGGAAGTATACATAGATGATATGGTAGTCAAATCAAAGAAAGCTGAGGATCACCTAAGGGATTTAGAAGAAGCATTTGATATCCTTGATAAATATAACATGAAGCTTAATCCTTCAAAGTGCCACTTTGGTGTTAAGGCAGGTAAATTCCTAGGATATATGGTAACTCAGAGAGGCATTGAAGCAAGTCCGGAGCAAATTAAAGCACTAGTAAACATCAAGTCCCCTGCCAATGCTAAGGATGTGCAAAGGCTAACAGGCAGGATAGCAGCTCTGAACAGGTTCATATCAAAGTCCTCAGAAAAATGTAAAGAATTTTACGATATCCTAAGGAAGAACAAGAAGTTTGAATGGACTGAGAAACATGAGAATGCTTTACAAGCCCTTAAAGAATATATGTCCTCAGCACCAGCATTATCAAAACCCGAAAAAGGAGATGTGTTATCCTTATATTTGGCGGTATCCTCAACCGCTGTAAGTGCTGTCCTTGTGAAGGATCATGAAGGTACACAATATCCTATCTGTTTTGGTCAAAAATCACACAAGGATAATGTAACCAAACTTTATGTAAACGGGGTATGATGCTTGGTTAATTATGAAAGTAAAGGATCACTTCTGTGATAAAGATGCAAAGACACAATGATTTATACGAGGAAAAAGCCCTTGATCAATATATGATCTCCGGCACAAAAAACCTCGGGTGATGGCAACTACCGATCACCAAACTTCAATATAAGAACAAAATGGTTACAACTTTGGATGATAATGAGCTGAGTACAAGGATCACTATTGCTTCGGGTGTCTAAGTGTGTGAGAGTTGCGTTGTATGTCGTCTGTCCCCTTCCAAATGATGGAGAGTGGTATTTATACAAGTGTAGGTGACCTATTTTAGGTAAAAGGACTAATTATCAGCTCATTACCCCTTTAGAAATAAAAGACAATCTAGCCTAAATTGCCGCCCATAAATCAAGCCATGTTTCCATATCCTGTGCAACGTCTATCTCTGATTATGCTCCTGCCATAATTGTGAAGACGCGTCCCTTGATCATGATGCTAAGAGCGTATCCTGCTAAATATTCCTGCAAAATAACATTGCATTAAGTGAAGGTGACCGTTAGCATGAGGATCCTTTGATGGTCCATGATCCTGATCCTGAAGTCCTGCTGAGGATCACTGTCTGCCAAAGAAACAAGGATCACTGGTTAGGATCACGTGTAAGGATCACCTATAATAAAAATCCAGCCCTAACAATTGCCCCCAAAATATAAGGAGTTTATTGTAAATTAATGAGTTGTATTTTGATCTTATCTCCAACGGGTAACTCCGAATAACTAGCCGTTAATATCGAACTAGCCGTTGCGATTATTACGTCATAGATGTGACAATCCTTGCAAATCATGATTATAAATAGGAGATAGGGTTGGGATCACTCTGCATTTAAATTCGAGATATCTTCCCTTTATAATCGCTGCCGAAGATCGATCAGGTATTCTCTTTTCTTCTCTTTTCATTCTCCCTTCTCTTGCTCTGTTTTTCTGCTGTGAGAATGTTGCTACGAAACTCTCCCCATAAGGATCACGAGAAGAGCAATCCCCTGAAAAGCCAAGGGATCATTAAGGATTCTCCTACGGAGAGATGTTGCTTTACCGATGCTCATGTAGATAGGATTCGTCATTGTTTCCCGGCGGATGCTGTTTTCAAATCCTTCACATCCACTGCTTTGAGTGACTTTGTTTCAGACACCTGGGTGATCTTTCCTGCAACTCCATTTACCATAGGATATTCGTATCCTTTTCCGGCCTTCACCCAATCTTTCTTTTCTTTGACCGGCATATCTTATATCCAAGCTATGCTGATGATCTGGAGGGTCTTGTATACCTTCGAGAGGATCATCGAGCAGGAGGGGATTGATTTAGGGATGGCAGAGCTGGCCGCGCTTTATGATCTTACCACGTTTGGTTCTCATCGATATTTGTTGAAACGGAAGGCCGGGGAGGATCACCCTGTTATGAAAGTTACCAAAAATGACGCAAATTGGAAGCGTCGTTTCTTCTTTGTGAGAAGGGATTCCCTCCCTAATGGGAATGATCTGCCCAAGGAGTGGGCCACTCATGGTAGGGTAGAGGATCCTCGAAGGATCACTATCAGTCTTGTCTCATATGATGAAGATCACTTATGTCTTTTTTCCTTTGTCTTTTGTGCAGCTATTTTCGTTGCTCACCTAAAATTGACCCCTGCTGCAAGAGAAAGAGTGTTAGCTTTTAAAAAGCTTGATCCTGAGATCAGAAGTTTTCAAGTCACCATCCAAGATTCTCAAGAAGTATCCTCCGCATCTGCCACAATGTCAAGTAAGTATCCTTACCAAAAAGTATGTTCTATGCAAAAATATTAAATAAGTTAGGGGACTTATCTTGTTTTGATTGTGTAGGTGCTGGGAAATCTGCTAAGTCTGCCAAGTCTGCCTCCTTGTTTGGGATTGATGATCTTGCCAACGTCAAGTCTTCGAAGAAGAAGACTTCTGTTGCTAGTCCTTCTGCTTCAGCCCCTAAATTACCCATTAGGGGTAAGGGAAAGAAGAGGAAGGTTTCTGAGGATCTTCAAGGATTTCCCCTAATTCGCCAACAGTTTCTAGATTCTGTCAACGAGGTTAGGATCACTGCCCCTGTTGGTTATCCTGATGGTTTTTGAGGATCACCCGTGTCTGACGTCATATCCTGTTGTTTTTGCAGAAACTTACTGAAATAGAATCTTATGTTAGCCACGTTGAAGATCAGGATCGCCAGATTGCCGACCTTCAACAGATGGGTGTGCTGAAGGATCTCAAGATCGCTGATCTTGAGAAGGAGATCCGGGCTGTTAAGGATGAGGCTGTCAAAGCATTGATCAAGTTTGATTATGAGAAGCATGACATTACTCAGGACGCTAAAGTCTCTGCCGCGATAGCTATGTACAAGATACAACTGCAGATGGCTACGGAGGCTCAGGATCCTTCCTTTGATAAGAGCACATGGGATGTTGAAGGCTGGAAAGCAAGGCTAGCAGAGTTGGAGGATGACGATGATGCTGAGGATATCCCTATGCTCGAAGGTGGAGATGCTGGTAAGGATCAGGGGGAGGCAAGTGGAGCTGGTGGTGATGGTGCAGCGAAGGTTTGAGCTGCAAGATTGGGCGATGATGGAAACTTCTAGACATAGCCGGAGCCCAGTTTTTTTGAATTTTGATAGTAGTTTGTGGTATTTAAAACAATTATGGTCTGTAATCTCCGAACAATAGTTTTTAGGGTTGAGGATCCTGGATCCTTCGAACAATAGGTAGGATTACAAAAGGTGGAGGGATCCTCTGTTTGGGGGATGAAGCCTTTGTGATCCTGCCGCTTTTAATTTCCTGCACAATGCTAAGACCGCATAGATAATGGACACCCTTTGCCAACCCATGTGGACGGGCCACGTTTTGCTGGTAGAAACGTGGGTTGGCAATTTTGACAACTTTTTGCAAGGGTTAAAGATCCTTTTGCTAATAATATAACCTTAATCTTTTTGGCTTATCCTGTGTTGTTATCCTTTGTTTTTAGTTTCCAATTGTTTTAGAAATATATTTGTAACAATAATTAAGCAAACCATGTTCAAGAGATATAGGATATGGTCCTGGATCAAATATCCTATAATCGAAAATTTTCAAGGAAGTTTATTTTAAGGATCATAGGTTCAGTTGTCAAGGTCTAAAGGTTTTTCAAATGAATAATGAAATTAAAAATAGTTAAGGATCATACCTGAGGATCCGAGTTAGGATCCTAACCTTTAATCGGGGTAACCATAAGTAAAACTTTAATGGATGATAAGGATTAAGGATCCTTATTTGTTTAGCTTCGAGAACCTGAAAAATGGAACATATCTTGGGACTAAGCCAATGTAAGAGATAAATTAGTAGCTGGGGACATGCCCAAAGGATAACTGAGGATGATCCCGGAGCATCACTGGGGACAAGCCCAAAGGATAACTGGGGATGATCCCGGAGGATCACTGGGGACAAGCCCAAAGGATAACTGGGGACAAGCCCAAAGGATCGTATGTAAACTGGAGTATGGCCCTTTCTGGCGACTATCCAAACTTAGTGACATGAAAATGTCAAAACCCTAGCTAACGTGAAAACGTTAGAAACCTTAGGAACGGATGTATGGTACGTCTACCATTATACGTAGGATCCTAAATATAGCCAGTACGATGAGGTTGTCAGCCCCGGAAGTGGGTACTGGTCCCAAAGACGTGAACTATATCAGGATCATCGTGCGCTGCTGGCGGAAACTGGGGATAATCCCAAGGATAACTGGGGTTGGACCCAAGGATCTGCGGTGCTTTTGAAGATCTTTGACGATATGCTGAAGATACCTGAACTTATCATAACTCAAATGTTTCGTGAGTAGAGGATGAAGGATACATGATCCTTATCCTTAGGTAAAAAGTAAGAAAATGCAATAGTTTCTAGGATAAGCATATTACCAGAGTAAGGATCACTGATATCACCGGGATCCTTTAAGGATACTTCAATGTAAGGATCACGTGCACGGAGGATCATGTTCACATGAAATATTTCTTTAAGTGAACAACATTCCAGGCTCTTGGCAACAAGTTTCCTTCCATGGTTAGCAACCTGTATGCCCCCTTTCCTGCTTCAGCTTCAATCAAGTAGGGACCTTCCCATTTTGGTGCTAACTTTCCGTCAGCAGGATTGATAGTATTTTGAAATGCTTTTCTCAACACCATATCTCCGACTTGGAATTTCCTTAATCTGACATTTTTGTTGTAGGCACCAGCCATTCTTTGTTGGTAGCTTGCCATCCTTATCCTAGCTAGATCCCTGATTTCTTCAATAGTGTCCAAATCCTGAGCTAGAATTGTAGCATTTTCTTCAGGATCACGAGTACTTGTTCTAGCAGTTGGGATCACCATTTCTGTTGGGATCACTGCTTCTGCCCCAAATACTAAAGAGAAAGGTGTTTGACCAGTGGCATTCTTGGGAGTTGTTCTATCAGCCCATAGCACATAAGGTAACTCCTCTGCCCATTTCCCCTTCTTGGATCCTAGCTTCTTCTTCAGATTGTTGATGATGATCTTGTTGGATGATTCTGCTTGACCATTGGCTTGTGGATGAACTGGTGTTGATGTTATCATCTTGATTCCCCAACTGTCACAAAAGTTAGTGGTTCTGCTTCCAATGAATTGGGAGCCATTATCACATACAATTTCAGAGGGAATGCCAAATCTAGTTATAATATTTCTTTTGATGAAGGATATGACTTCCTTTTCTCTGACTTGGGCGAAGGCTTCAGCTTCTATCCACTTAGAAAAATAGTCAGTCATGGCAAGCATAAATACTTTTCCACCAGGTGCTTTAGGAAGCTTTCCCACTATATCCATTTCCCATCTCATGAATGGCCAAGAGGATGGTATAGGGTGTAGCAGTTCAGCTGGTTGATGAAGGATATTGCTGTGTCTTTGACAAGGATCACATTTCCTAGCATATTCTACAGCATCCCTTTTCATGGTTGGCCAGTAGTATCCTGTTCTAAGGATCCTCGAGAATAATGCCCTGCCCCCAGTGTGGTTTCCACAATCTCCTTCATGGAAGTCTCTCAACACTTCTTCAATTTCAGGATCCTCAATACATCTTAAGTATGGTCCTGCAAGGGATCGTTTATATAGCACATTATTTAAGATTGTAAATTGAGATACCTTGATCCGGAAAGCTCTAGGATTTTCTCCCATTGGAATCTCTCCGTTTTGCAAGTATTTCATGATTGGTGAGACCCATGATCCTGAATAAGATTGAGCTTCTTCACTAGGGATTATTGCAGTATCCTCTTCTATTTCCATGGCCACTTGATTTTCAATAGCAGGAGCCAGGATATGGATGATAGGGATACTTATGTCTTCTGGAATTTTTAAGGATGATCCTAAGTTGGCCAATGCATCAGCTTCCGTGTTATCCTGCCTTGGTACCTGTGTTAAGCTGAAAGAAACAAAAGAGAGTGCCAATTTTTTTTACTATCTCTAAATATTTGGTTAGTTTTTCACCTTTAACAGCATAGGATCCGTTAAAGTGATTGGTGATCAATAATGAGTCTACATATACTTTAAGATATTTTACCCCCATATCCTTAGCAATTTGCAAGCCAGCAATCAAGGCTTCATACTAGGCCTCATTGTTAGTCGCTTGGAACTCACAGGCTATGGAGTGGGGTATTATGTCCCCCTGTGGCGATTTTAGTAGGATCCCGAGCCCTGTGCTCTTGACATTTGAGGATCCGTCAGTGTGTAATATCCAAGGATCCTTGGTTTCATCCAGCTGCTGGACCTCCAATTCTGCTTCTTTTTGTAGATCACTACTGAAATCAGCCACAAAGTCGGCTAAGGCTTGTGATTTAATGGCTGTTCTTGGTTCATATCTTATATCATGGGCACTAAGCTTCACTGCCCACTTAGCCATTCTCCCTGACATCTCCGGTTTCCTGAGGACATTCTTAATTGGAAAATTAGTTTTAACAACAATAGTGTTAGGGCTGGATTTTTATTATAGGTGATCCTTACACGTGATCCTAACCAGTGATCCTTGTTTCTTTGGCAGACAGTGATCCTCAGCAGGACTTCAGGATCAGGATCATGGGACATTATAGGATCCTCATACTAACGATCATCTTCGCTTAATACAATGTTATTTTTGCAGGAATATCTAGCAAGATACGCTCTAAGCATCATGATCAAGGGACGCGTCTTCACAATTATGGCAAGAGCTTAATCGGAGATAGACGTTGCACAGGATATGGAAACATGGCTTGATTTATGGGCGGCAATTTAGGCTAGATTGTCTTTTATTTCTAAAGGGGTAATGAGCTGATAATTAGTCCTTTTACCTAAAATAGGTCACCTACACTTGTATAAATACCACTCTCCATCATTTGGAAGAGGGGACACGACATACAACGCAACTCTCACACACTTAGACACCCGAAGCAATAGTGATCCTTGTACTCAGCTCATTATCATCCAAAGTTGTAACCATTTTGTTCTTATATTGAAGTTTGGTGATCGGTAGTTGCCATCACCCGAGGTTTTTTGTGCCGGAGATCATATATTGATCAAGGGCTTTTTCCTCATATAAATCATTGTGTCTTTGCATCTTTATCACAGAAGTGATCCTTTACTTTCATAATTAACCAAGCATCATACCCCGTTTACATAAAGTTTGGTTACATTATCCTTGTGTGATTTTTGACCAAAACAGTTTGGCGCCCACCGTGGGGCAATTGGTGCTTCATTCATAAGAAAATCTTTTGTTCGAAATCATTTCGAAGAGTTACATGGCTTCATCATTGAAAAACATGTCCACGACAATGTCTGCAGTCACCTCGTCCCAGAACATTCTGCCTCCACCACCGGCAGGATCCCAGAAGAATGCTGAGAAGAGACAAACTCCTACTAATTCTAAAACTCCATCTCCTTCTGCTATGAATTCTTATATTCCCAGTACTAGTGATGTATTTACTTTGATTTTGCAGATGAAGGATCGTATGCAGCGGCAAGATGAAACCAACGAAAGGATCCTCAGGGAAATTGGAGATCTCAAAAGACAAAAGAAAGCGGCAGAGGATCATTCTCCACTGATGCCCAAATCCTTGAGCTTTGATACTCCAATGATTACTTCTCAGCCATCAGGAATTCCAGACGTGCAAATCATGGGAGAATCAAGAGGATTGCACCACGGATCGACAGCAATGACTCAGGCATTAGGCTCACACTTCCAGCCGGCAGGATCCTACCCCCAGCATTTGGGATCCTTCATGAATCCGGGAGCCTGTCCGGGGGCACAGCAGTTTCAAGGATCCTACTTTGTTCCAGGATCATTCCAGGGCCAAGGATCCTCCTTTGTTCCAGGATCATCCCAGACACCAGGATCCTTCCAGATACCGGGATCCCTAAAAAGTTTGCAAACAGGAAGTCTAGATGTCCATCAAGGGGACTTCATTCCAATGCAGACCATTGCTTCCACTGGTCCCTTCGTTGTTCCAGAATCCCAGCAATATGGGTTCCCTAACTTGAACCCAATGGGAGGTAACACTTTAAATAATTATCCTACCACTAACCATGGATTCATGCAGGATACAGGTACCAATCATGCTATGGCCAGGGAGTTGCAGAAGCTAAAAGATATGATCTCAAGTGTTCCAGGGGTAGTCAAGCCTATCCCAGAGATTGCAGATGGAAGCCACAAGGTATCTCGCTTTGCACCACCAATTTGTGATGCAGAGGTACCCAAAAGGTTCCATATCCCTACCATGAAGCTGTATGATGGCACAACGGATCCAGAGGAGCATATAGCACAATACAGGGAGAGGATGGAGATCAATCCTATCCCAGAAAAGTTGAAGGAAGCATGCCTATGTAAAGGATTTGGATCCACTCTTACGGGATCAGCTCTTAAGTGGCTGCTAAGCCTTCCCCCCTACTCTATTACTTCATTTGTTAATTTAGTTAATTTATTCAATAACCAATTCTCTTGTAGCAGAAAATTTGAAAAATTAACTAGTGATTTGTACAGGATAACTCAAAATCATAATGAATCATTAAGGGATTATATAACTAAATTTAGTAAAGAATCCTTGGACATTCCCAACTTGGATATGGCTACGGCTGTTGAAGCCTTCAAAATGGGACTGCTTAAGGATTCATTATTCTATGATGATCTTGTTATGACACCATGCAGGAATCTAGATGAAGTAAGAACTCGAGCACTCAGGTTCATCCGGCTAGAGGATGACAAGAGGATCCAGGAGAGACAAGTAGGATCCTCAAAACAGGAGAAGCAAGGATCCTCCTTCAAGAACAACAAATTCAAATCCTACCATAGAAATGAGAACAAGAATGTGCATGCTGTTGACCAAGAAGAGGATGATGAAGAATATCCTCCAATCTCAGAATATTGTTTTTCCGTTGATAATCATGAACTAATCCTTGCAATGCAGAATCTAGGTGAAAAAGCTAGGTGGCCCAGGAAGAATGATAAACCATCCGGGACTAAAGACAAGTCAAAATGGTGTGCATACCATGAGGATTTCGGGCATCTAACTGAAGAATGCATAGCTTTAAGGAAAGAGATTGGATATCTGTTAAGCAAGGGGCACCTAAAAGAATTATTGGGAAGAAAAAAGCAAAGGACTCAGGATCCTGAAAGAATTATTGTCCGCAGGATCCTTATTGATGGAGGGAGCTCAGTGAACATTATCCAGCTTGATGTCCTGAAGAAGATGGGAATCCCAGAATCAGACATCACACCAAGATCCTCCGTGCTTGTAGGATTCAGTGGGGAAACGAAGAAAACTCTGGGGGACATCAAACTCCCAATCTACGTGGAAGGATTACATAATTACCAAAAATTTTGTGTTATTGACTGTTTATCTTGTTGCAACGTTATCCTTGGAAGGCCTTGGATACATGATATGAAAGCAGTCCCATCTACCTACCATCAATGTGTGAAGCTCTCTAGCCCATGGGGAATAATCAAGATCGACAGTGATCAGCAGGAGGCTAAGGATTGTTATACCTCATCCATGAAGCCAACCTCGAAGCCAAGGGAGCAATAGCAATTACAGTATCCTCCGAGGGATGTCTTGGAGGCAAGGGAACAAGATGTGGACGAAATCCTTTTGGATCCTAATGATCCTGAATCAAAAATCTATATCGGATCAGGGATCCTTGGCAAGATGAAAGAAGACTTAATATCCTTCCTCAAAAGAAGAAAACCTACCTTTGCTTGGAAACATGAAGATATGACAGGTATATCTAAGGATATTATTACTCACAAACATGGCATTGACAGGTCTATCAAACCAATCCATCAAAAAAGGAGGAAGTTTGCACCAGAAAGGAATGCCATTATCCAAGAAGAAGTAGAGAGACTACTTCGAGCAGGTATGATCAGAGAGGTAAAATATCCAAAATGGTTAGCCAATGTGGTCGTTGTCCAAAAGAAAAATGGAAAGTGGAGGGTATGTGTCGATTTCACTGATTTGAATAAGGCATGTCCCAAGGATCCTTTCCCATTACCCCACATTGACTCCATGGTGGATGCAACAGCGGGGCATGAACTGTTGACCTTTATGGATGCGTCATCTGGATCCCAACAAATTCAGATGGAACCATCTGACCAAGAGGATACAGCCTTTATGACCCCAACCGGTTTATATTGTTATATTGCCATGCCTTTTGGACTAAGAAATGCAGGTGCAACATATCAAAGGCTGGTAAATATGATGTTCAAAGATCAAATTGGAAAAACTATGGAGGTGTACATAGATGATATGGTGGTCAAGTCAAAGAAAGCTGAGGATCACCTAAGGGACTTGGAAGAAGCATTCGATATCCTTGATAATTACAACATGAAACTTAATCCTTCAAAATGCCATTTTGGTGTTAAGGCAGGAAAGTTCCTAGGATACATGGTAACTCAGAGGGGCATTGAAGCAAGCCCGGAACAAATCAAAGCATTAGTAAATATCAAATCTCCTGCCAATGCCAAGGATGTTCAAAGACTGACAGGCAGGATAGCAGCTTTGAACAAGTTCATATCGAAATCCTCAGAAAAATGCAAAGAATTCTACGATATCCTAAGGAAGAATAAGAAGTTTGAATGGACTGAGAAGCATGAGAACGCTTTACAAGCCCTTAAAGAATATATGTCCTCAGCACCAGCATTAGCAAAACCGGAAAAAGAGATGTGTTATCCTTATACCTGGCGGTATCCTCAACCGCTGTAAGTGCTGTCCTTGTCAAGGATCACGAAGGAAACCGGAGATGTCAGGGAGAATGGCTAAGTGGGCAGTGAAGCTTAGTGCCCATGATATAAGATATGAACCAAGAACAGCCATTAAATCACAAGCCTTAGCCGACTTTGTGGCTGATTTCAGTAGTGATCTACAAAAAGAAGCAGAATTGGAGGTCCAGCAGCTGGATGAAACCAAGGATCCTTGGATATTACACACTGACGGATCCTCAAATGTCAAGGGCACAGGGCTCGGGATCCTACTAAAATCGCCACAGGGGGACATAATACCCCACTCCATAGCCTGTGAGTTCCAAGCAACTAACAATGAGGCTGAGTATGAAGCCTTGATTGCTGGCTTGCAAATTGCTAAGGATATGGGGGTAAAATATCTTAAAGTATATGTAGACTCATTATTGATCACCAATCACTTTAACGGATCCTATGCTGTTAAAGGTGAAAAACTAACCAAATATTTAGAGATAGTCAAAAAATTGGCACTCTCTTTTGTTTCTTTCAGCTTAACACAGGTACCAAGGGAGGATAACACGGAAGCTGATGCATTGGCCAACTTAGGATCATCCTTAAAAATTCCAAAAGACATAAGTGTTAGGGCTGGATTTTTACTGTAAGTGATCCTTATACGTGATCCTAACCAGTGATCCTTGTTTCTTTGGCAGGCAGTGATCCTCAGCCGGACTTCAGGATCAGGATCATGGGACGTTATGGTGATCCTTATACTAACGGTCACCTTCGCTTACTACAATATTATTTTGCAGGAACATCTAGCAGGATATGCTCTAGGCATCATGATCAAGGGACGCGTTTTCACAATTATGGCAAGAGCTAAATTGAAGATAGACGTTGTACCGGATATGGAAACTTGGCTTGATCTAAGGGCAGCAATTTAGGCTAGATTATCTTTATTTCTAAAGGGGTAATGAGCTGATTAATAGTTTACCTACCTTAAATAGGTCACCTACACTAGTATAAATACTACTCTTCCTCATTCGGAAGAACACACACGACATACAACGCAACTCTCACACACTTAGACACCAAAAGCAATAGTGATCCTTGTACTCAGCTCATTATCATCCAAAGTTGTAATCATATTTTTGTTATATTGAAGTTGGTGATCGGTAGTTGCCATCACCCGAGGTTTTTTATGCCGGAGATCATTCACTGATCAAGGGCTTTTTCCTCGTATAAATCATCGTGTCTTTGCATCCTTTATCACAGAAGTGATCCTTTACTTTCATTATTAACCAAGCATCATACCCCGTTTACTTAAAGTTTGGTTACATTATCCTTGTGTGATTTTTGACCAAAACAGTTTAGCGCCCACCGTGGGGCAATTGGTGCTTCATTCATAAGAAAATCTTTTGTTCGAAATCATTTCAAAGAGTTACATGGCTTCATCATTGAAGAACACGTCCATGGCGATGTCTGCGGTCACCTCATCACAGATCACCTTGCCTCCTCCACCGGCAGGATCTCAGAAAAATACTGAGAAGAGATCAACTCCCACTTCCTCTAAACCTCTATCTTCTTCTGCTATGAATTCTTCTATTCCCAGTACTAGTGATGTATTTGCTTTAATTTTGCAGATGAAGGATCGTATGCAGCGGCAAGATGAAACTAACGAAAGGATCCTCAGGGAAATTGGAGATCTCAAAAGACAAAAGAAAGCGGCAGAGGATCATTCTCCACTGATGCCCAAATCCTTGAGCTTTGATACTCCAATGATCACTTCCCAGCCATCAGGGATCCTGGACGTGCAAATTATAGGGGAGTCAAGAGGATCACATCTCAACTCGGCAGCGATGACTCAGACATCAGGCTCACATTTTCAGCCCGTAGGATCCTATCCTCAGTACATGGGATCCTTCAGGAGTTCGGGAGCCTATCCGGAGACACAGCAGTTTCCAGGATCCTACTTTATTCCGGGATCATTCCAGGGCCAAGGATCCTCCTTCGTTCCAGGATCATCCCAGATACCAGGATCCTTACAGATGCCAGGATCCCTAAAAAGTTTGCAAACAGGAAGTCTAGATGTCCATCAAGGGGACTTCATTCCAATGCAGACCATTGCTTCCACTGGTCCCTCCGTCGTTCCAGAATCCCAGCAATATGGATTCCCTAACTTGAACCCAATGGGAGGTAACACTTTAAATAATTATCCTACTACTAACCTTGGATTCATGCAGGATACAGGTACCAATCATGCTATGGCCAGGGAATTACAGAAACTAAAGGACATGATCTCAAGTGTTCCAGGGGTAATCAAGCCTATCCCAGAGATTGCGGATGGAAGCCACAAGGTATCCCGTTTTGCACCACCAATTTGTGATGCAGAGGTACCCAAAAGGTTCCATATCCCTACCATGAAGTTGTATGATGGCACAACGGATCCAGAGGAGCATATAGCACAATACAGGGAGAGGATGGAGATCAATCCTATCCCAGAAAAATTGAAGGAAGCATGCCTATGTAAAGGATTTGGATCTACTCTTACCGGATCAGCTCTTAAGTGGCTGCTAAGTCTTCCCCCTTACTCTATTACTTCATTTGCCAATTTAGTTAATTTATTCAATAATCAATTCTCTTGTAGTAGAAAATTTGAAAAATTAACTAGTGATTTGTACAGGATAACTCAAAATCATAACGTATCATTAAGGGATTATATAACTAAATTTAGTAAAGAATCCTTGGACATTCCCAACTAGGATATGGCTACGGCTGTTGAAGCCTTCAAAATGGGACTGCTTAAGGATTCATTATTCTATGATGATCTTGTTATGACACCATGCAGGAATTTAGATGAAGTAAGAACTCGAGCACTCAGGTTTATCCGGCTAGAGGATGACAAGAGGATCCAGGAAAGACAAGTAGGATCCTCAAAACAAGATAAGCAAGGATCCTCCTTCAAAAGCAACAAGTTCAAATCCTACCATAGAAATGAGAACAAGAATGTGCATGCTGTTGACCAAGAAGAGGATGATGAAGAATATCCTCCAATCTCAGAATATTGTTTTTCCGTTGATAATCATGAACTGATCCTTGCAATGCAGAATCTAGGTCAAAAAGCCAGATGGCCCAGGAAGAATGATAAACCATCCGGGACTAAGGATAAGTCCAAATGGTGTGCATACCATGAGGATTTCGGGCATCTAACTGAAGATTGCATAGCCTTAAGAAAAGAAATTGGATACCTGCTAAGCAAGGGGCATCTAAAAGAATTATTGGGGAGAAAAAAGCAAAGGACCCAGGATCCTGAAAGGATCCCTGAAAAGGCTCCAGCACCTCCGGCAGACGCACAAGTGATTAACTTTATATCCGGAGGATCGGACATTTGTGGTACATCCTTTTCAGCGGCCAAAAGACATGCAAAAGAATCAAAAATGGATAATGGAGAAAGGCCTATTAGAACCTTAAGTGTCTCAGAAGGGAAGATGATAACATTTGATGAGAATGATCGCATTAACATTTAGGATCCTCACCATGATAGTTTAGTGATCACTCTCTTTATCTCTAACCATTTTGTCCGCAGGATCCTTATTGACGGAGGGAGCTCAGTGAACATTATCCAGCTTGATGTCCTGAAGAAGATGGGAATCCCAGAATCAGACATCACACCAAGATCCTCCGTGCTTGTAGGATTCAGTGGGGAAACGAAGAAAACTCTGGGGGACATCAAACTCCCAATCTACGTGGAAGGATTACATACTTACCAAAAATTTTGTGTTATTGACTGTTTATCGTGTTGCAACGTTATCCTTGGCAGGCCTTGGATACATGACATGAAAGCAGTTCCATCTACCTACCATCAATGTGTGAAGCTTCCTAGCCCATGGGGGATAATCAAGATCGACAGTGATCAGCAAGAGGCTAAGGATTGCTATACCTCATCCATGAAGCCAACCTCGAAGCCAAGAGAGCAATAGCAATTACAGTATCCTCCGAGGAATGTCTTGGAGGCAAGGGAACAAGATGTGGACGAAATCCTCTTGGATCCTAGTGATCCTGAATCAAAAATCTATATTGGATCAGGGATCCTTGGCAAGATGAAAGAAGACATGATATCCTTCCTCAAAAGAAGAAAATCTACCTTTGCTTGGAAACATGAAGATATGACAGGTATATCTAAGGATATTATTACTCACAAACTTGGCATTGACAGGTCTATCAAACCAATCCATCAAAAAAGGAGGAAGTTTGCACCAGAAAGGAATGCCATTATCCAAGAAGAAGTAGAGAGATTACTTCGAGCAGGTATGATCAGAGAGGTAAAGTATCCAAAATGGTTAGCCAATGTGGTTGTTGTCCAAAAGAAAAACGGAAAGTGGAGGGTATGTGTCGACTTCACTGATCTGAACAAGGCATGTCCCAAGGATCCTTTCCCATTACCCCACATTGACTCCATGGTGGATGCAACGGCGGGGCATGAACTGTTAACCTTTATGGATGCATCATCTGGATTCCAACAAATTCAGATGGGACCATCGGACCAAGAGGATACAGCCTTTATGACCCCAACAGGTTTGTATTGTTATATTGCCATGCCTTTTGGATTGAGAAATGCAGGTGCAACATATCAAAGGCTGGTAAATATGATGTTCAAAGATCAAATTGGAAAAACTATGGAGGTGTACATAGATGATATGGTGGTCAAGTCAAAGAAAGCTGAGGATCACCTAAGGGACTTGGAAGAAGCATTCGATATCCTTGATAGTTACAACATGAAACTTAATCCTTCAAAATGCCATTTTGGTGTTAAGGCAGGAAAGTTCTTAGGATACATGGTAACCCAGAGGGGCATCGAAGCAAGCCCGGAACAAATCAAAGCATTAATAAATATCAAATCTCCTGCCAAAGCCAAGGATGTTCAAAGACTCACAGGCAGGATAGCAGCTTTATATCGAAATCCTCAGAGAAATGCAGAGAATTTTACGATATCCTAAGGAAGAATAAGAAGTTCGAATGGACTGAGAAGCATGAGAATGCTTTACAAGCCCTAAAAGAGTATATGTCCTCAGCACCAGCATTAGCAAAACTGGAAAAAGGAGATGTGTTATCCTTATATCTGGCGGTATCCTCAACCGCTGTAAGTGCTGTCCTTGTTAAGGATCACGAAGGTACACAATATCCTATCTACTATGTAAGTAAAAGTCTACTTGATGCCGAATCCAGGTACTCACACCTCGAAAAACTTATCCTTGCATTAATCATGGCTTCCACTAAGTTAAGGCATTATTTTGAAACCCATACTATTGTTGTTAGAACTAATTTTCCAATTAAGAATGTCCTCAGGAAACCAGACATGTCAGGGAGAATGGCTAAGTGGGCAGTGAAGCTTAGTGCCCATGATATAAGATACGAACCAAGAACAGCCATTAAATCTCAAGCACTAGCTGACTTTGTGGCTGATTTCAGTAGTGATCTACAAAAAGAAGCAGAACTGGAGGTCCAGCAGCTGGATGAAACCAAGGATCCTTGGATACTACACACTGACGGATCCTCAAATATCAAAGGCACAGGGCTAGGGATCCTACTAAAATCGCCACAGGGGGACATAATACCCCACTCCATAGCCTGTGAGTTCCAAGCAACTAACAATGAGGCTGAATATGAAGCCTTAATTGCTGGCTTACAGATTGCTAAGGATATGGGGGTAAAGTATCTTAAAGTATATGTAGATTCATTATTGATCACTAATCATTTTAACGGATCCTATGCTGTTAAAGTTGAAAAACTAACCAAATATATAGAGATAGACAAAGAATTGGCACTCTCTTTTGTTTCTTTCAGCTTGACACAGGTACCAAGGGAGGAGAACACAGGGGCTGATGCATTGGCCAACCTAGGATCATCCTTGAAGATTCCAGAAGATATAAGTATCCCTATCATCCATATCCTGGCTCCTGCTATTGAAAATCAGATGGCCATGGAAATAGAAGAGGATACTGCAATGATCCCTAGTGAAGAAGCCCAATCTTATTCAGGATCAAGTGTTGAGGGACTTCCATGAAGGAGATTGTGGAAACCACACTGGGGGCAGGGCATTATTCTCAAGGATCCTTAGAACAGGATACTACTGGCCAACCATGAAAAGGGATGCTATAGAGTATGCTAAGAGGTGTGATCCTTGCCAAAGACATAGCAATATCCTTCACCAACCAGCTGAATTACTACACCCCATACCATCCTCTTGGCCATTCATGAGATGGGGAATGGATATAGTTGGCAAGCTCCCTAAAGCACCTGGTGGAAAAGTATTTATGCTTGCCATGACTGACTATTTTTCCAAATGGATAGAAGCTGAAGCCTTCGCTCAAGTCAGAGAAAAGGAAGTCATATCCTTCATTAAAAGAAACATTATAACTAGATTTGGCATTCCCTCTGAAATTGTATGTGATAATGGCTCCCAATTCATTGGAAGCAGAACCACTAACTTTTGTGACAGTTGGGGAATCAAGATGATCACATCAACACCAGTTCACCCACAAGCCAATGGTCAAGCAGAATCATCCAACAAAATCATCATCAACAATCTGAAGAAGAAGCTAGGATCCAAGAAAGGGAAATGGGCAGAAGAGTTACCTTATGTGCTATGGGCTGATAGGACAACTCCCAAGAATGCCACCGGTCAAACACCCTTCTCTTTAGTGTTTGGGGCAGAAGCAGTGATCCCAACAGAGATGGTGATCCCAACTGCTAGAACAAGTGCTCGTGATCGTGAAGAAAATGCTACAATCCTAGCTCAGGATTTGGATACTATTGAGGAAAACAGGGATCTAGCTAGGATAAGGATGGCAAGCTACCAACAAAGGATGGCTGGTGCCTACAACAAGAATGTCAGGATAAGAAAGTTCCAAGTTGGAGATATGGTGTTGAGAAAAGCATTTCAAAATACTATCAATCCTGCTGACGGGAAGCTAGCACCAAAATGGGAAGGTCCCTACTTGATTGAAGCTGAAGCAGGAAAGGGGGCATACAGGTTGCTAACCATGGAAGGAAACTTGTTACCAAGAGCCTGGAATGCTGTTCACTTAAAGAAATATTTCATGTGAACATGATCCTTCCTGCATGTGATCCTTACTTGAAGGATCCTGAAGATATCGGTGATCCTTACTCTGGTAATATGCTTATCCTAAAACTATTACATTTTCTTACTTTTTGCCTAAGGATAAGGATCATGTATCCTTCATCCTCTACTCACAAACCATTTGAGTTATGATAGTTCAGGTATCTTCAGCAAATCGTCAAAGATCTCCAAAAGCACCACAGATCCTTGGGTACAACCCCAGTTATCCTTGGGATTATCCCCAGTTTCCGCCAGCAGCGCACGATGATCCTGGTATAGTTCACGTCTTTGGGACCAGTACCCACTTTCGGGGCTGACAACCTCATCGTACTGGCTATATTTGGGATCCTACGTATAATGGTGGACGCACCATACATCCGTTCCTAAGGTTTCTAACGTTTTCACGTTAGCTAAGGTTTTGACATTTTCATGTCACTAAGTTTGGATAGTTGCCAGAAAGGGCCATACTCCAGTTTACATACGATCCTTTGGGCTTGTCCCCAGTTATCCTCTGGGCTTGTCCCCAGTTATCCTATGGGCTTGTCCCCAGTGATCCTCTGGGATCATTCTCAGTTATACTTTGGGCATGTCCCCAGTTACTAATTTATCTTTTACATTGGCTTAGTCCCAAGTTATATCTCACTTTTCAGGTTTTGGAAGTCTAAACATATAAGGATCCTTAATCCTTATTAACTATCAAAGATTGTCTTGATTGAAGGTCAGGATCCTAACGTGGATCCTCAGGTATGATCCTTGACTATTTTTATACTCTTTATCCTAACCAACCCTTATACTTTGACAACCGAACCTATGATCCTTGAACTAAAAATTTTCAATATGAGGATATTTGATCCAGGATCATATCCTAAGTTTATTAAACACTTTGTCAACACCTGTTATTTTAACAAATATAGCAATTGAGAAATAAAGAGGATCATTGAAGGATAACAACACAAGATAAGCCAGAAAAGTTAAGTTATATTATTAAACAAAAAGATCATTAACCCTTTCAAAAAGTTGTCAAAATTGCCAACCCACATTTCTACCAGCAAAACGTGGCCCGTCCACATGGGTTGGCAAAGGGTGTCCATTGTCTATGCGGTCTTAGCATTTTGCAGGAAATAAAAGCGGCAGGATCACAAAGGTTTCATCCCCCAAACAGAGGATCCCTCCACCTTTTGTAATCCTACCTATTGTTCTAAGGATCCAGGATCCTTAACCCTAAGAAACTATTGTTCAGAGATTACAGACCATAATTGTTTCAAACATCAACAACCACAAAAAACCACTACCAATCCTAAAAAATTGGGCTCCGGCCTAGTCTCGAAATATCCATCATCGCCCAATCATGCAGCCTACACCTTCGCTGCTTCATCACCACCAGCATCTCCACCTTGATCCTTCTCAGCATCACCACCTTCCAGCATGGGGATCACCTCAGCCTCATCCTCGTCCTCCAGGTCTGCCAGCCTTGCCTTCCAACCTTCAACATCCCACGAGCCTTTGTCAAAGGTAGGATCCTGAGCCTCCTCGGCCATCTGAAGTTGTATCTTATACATAGCAATTGCCGCGGAGACCTTAGCATCTTGGGTGATCTCCTGCTTCTCGTTATCCATATCAATCAACCTCTGAGCAGCCTCAGCCTTCATGACCCGGAGTTCCTTCTCAAGATCTCCTATCTTGAGATCCTTAAGCACGCCCATTTGTTGAAGGTCAGCAATCTGGCTCTCTTGGTCCTCAACATGGCCAAGATAGGTCTCAATCTCGGCAAGTTTCTGCAACAGGAGAAGAAAAAGATAAGCATAGGATCAGATGATCCTCAAGAAAAGCAGGATATGCTAGGCGGATAACCTACAGGGGCAGTGATCCTTACCTCATTCACATAGTCAAGGAATTGCTGACGGAGGAGGGGAAATCCTTGTAGATCTTCAGTAGTCTTCCTCTTCTTCCCCTTGCCCCGGATAGACGCTTTGGGAGCTGATGCTGAAGGACTGGCAGCAGGAGCCTTCTTCTTTGAAGACGTAACATTGGCAAGATCACTTAACCCAAATTTAGAAGCTGATTTGACAGACCTGGCAGACTTTCCGGCACCTACACAATCAAAAAACAAGATAAGTTGCTTTATTAATCAAACAATCCTACATATAATTTATTTTCTGTAAGGGTACTTACTTGACATAGTGGCAGATGCAGAGGATACTTCTTGAGAATCTTGGACGGTGACCTGGAAACTTCTGACTTCAGGATCAAGCTTTTTAAAAGCTAACACTCTTTCTCTTGCAGCAGGGGTCAATTTTAAGTGAGCAACGGAAATAGCTGCATAAAAGACAAAGGAAAAAAGACATTAGTGATCCTCATCATATGAGACAGGACTGACAGTGATCCTTCGAGGATCCTCTACCCTACCATGAGTGGCCCATTCCTTGGGCAGATCCTTCCCATCCGGGATGGAATCCCTCTTAACATAGAAAAACCGACGTTTCCAGTTTGTATCATTCTTGGTAACTTTGAAGATAGGGTGATCCTCCCCAGCTTTCCGTTTCAGCAGATACCGATGTGATCCAAACGTAGTAAGATCATAGAGCTCAGCTAGCTCCGCCATCCCCAGGTCAATTCCTTCCTGCTTAATGATCCTCTCGAAGGTATAAAGAACCCTCCAGATCATCGGCATAGCTTGGATGTAAGAGATGCCGGTTAAGGAAAAGAAAGACTGGGTAAAGTCTGGAAAAGGATATGAGTAACCTATAGCAAACGGAGTAGCAGGAAAAGCCACCCAGACATCTAAGACAAAGTCGCTCAAAGCAGTAGGATCAAAGGATTTAAAAACAACATTCGCCGGAAAGCAATGGCGAATCTTGTCTATGTGGACATCAGTAAAGCAGCACCTCTCCGTAGGAGAATCCTTGATAATCCCCTGGCTTTTTAAAGGACTATCCTTCTTGGAATCCTCGTGTGGGGAGTTCCGGAGCAGCATGATTGTGATCGAGTAAAAAGAAACAGAGCAAAGAAGAATAGAGAGAAGAAGAAAGAGAAGAGGAGAATACCTGATCGATCTTCGGTGTAGAATATGAAGGGAGTGTATCTCGAATTTAAATACAAACTGATCCTCACCCTATCTCCTATTTATAATCATGATCTGCAGGATTGTCACATCTCTGACGTAATGATCATAACGGCTAGTCCGAGCATAACGGCTAGTTTCTTGGAGTCGCCCGTTAGAGATAAGATCGAAACAAAATATAACTCGTCTATTTACAATTAACTCCTTATATTTTGGGGGCAATTGTTAGGGCTGGATTTTTACTGTAAGTGATCCTTATACGTGATCCTAACCAGTGATCCTTGTTTCTTTGGCAGGCAGTGATCCTCAGCCGGACTTCAGGATCAGGATCATGGGACGTTATGGTGATCCTTATACTAACGGTCACCTTCGCTTACTACAATATTATTTTGCAGGAACATCTAGCAGGATATGCTCTAGGCATCATGATCAAGGGACGCGTTTTCACAATTATGGCAAGAGCTAAATTGAAGATAGACGTTGTACCGGATATGGAAACTTGGCTTGATCTAAGGGCAGCAATTTAGGCTAGATTATCTTTATTTCTAAAGGGGTAATGAGCTGATTAATAGTTTACCTACCTTAAATAGGTCACCTACACTAGTATAAATACTACTCTTCCTCATTCGGAAGAACACACACGACATACAACGCAACTCTCACACACTTAGACACCAAAAGCAATAGTGATCCTTGTACTCAGCTCATTATCATCCAAAGTTGTAATCATATTTTTGTTATATTGAAGTTGGTGATCGGTAGTTGCCATCACCCGAGGTTTTTTATGCCGGAGATCATTCACTGATCAAGGGCTTTTTCCTCGTATAAATCATCGTGTCTTTGCATCCTTTATCACAGAAGTGATCCTTTACTTTCATTATTAACCAAGCATCATACCCCGTTTACTTAAAGTTTGGTTACATTATCCTTGTGTGATTTTTGACCAAAACAATAAGTATCCCTATCATCCATACAGGTTGCTAACCATGGAAGGAAACTTGTTGCCAAGAGCCTGGAATGCTGTTCACTTAAAGAAATATTTCATGTGAACATGATCCTCCGTGCACGTGATCCTTACATTGAAGTATCCTTAAAGGATCCCGGTGATATCAGTGATCCTTACTCTGGTAATATGCTTATCCTAGAAACTATTGCATTTTCTTACTTTTTACCTAAGGATAAGGATCATGTATCCTTCATCCTCTACTCACGAAACATTTGAGTTATGATAAGTTCAGGTATCTTCAGCATATCGTCAAAGATCTTCAAAAGCACCGCAGATCCTTGGGTCCAACCCCAGTTATCCTTGGGATTATCCCCAGTTTCCGCCAGCAGCGCACGATGATCCTGATATAGTTCACGTCTTTGGGACCAGTACCCACTTCCGGGGCTGACAACCTCATCGTACTGGCTATATTTAGGATCCTACGTATAATGGTAGACGTACCATACATCCGTTCCTAAGGTTTCTAACGTTTTCACGTTAGCTAAGGTTTTGACATTTTCATGTCACTAAGTTTGGATAGTCGCCAGAAAGGGCCATACTCCAGTTTACATACGATCCTTTGGGCTTGTCCCCAGTTATCCTTTGGGCTTGTCCCCAGTTATCCTTTGGGCTTGTCCCCAGTTATCCTTTGGGCTTGTCCCCAGTTATCCTTTGGGCTTGTCCCCAGTTATCCTTTGGGCTTGTCCCCAGTGATCCTCCCGGATCATTCTCAGTTATCCTATGGGCTTGTCCCCAGTGATCCTCCGGGATCATCCTCAGTTATCCTTTGGGCATGTCCCCAGCTACTAATTTATCTCTTACATTGGCTTAGTCCCAAGATATGTTCCATTTTTCAGGTTCTCGAAGTTAAGCAAATAAGGATCCTTAATCCTTATCATCCATTAAAGTTTTACTTGTGGTTATCCCGATTAAAGGATAGGATCCTAACTTGGATCCTCAGGTATGATCCTTAACTATTTTTAATTTCATTATTCATTTGAAAAATCTTTAGACCTTGACAACTGAACCTATGATCCTTAAAATAAACTACCTTGAAAATTTTCGATTATAGGATACTTGATCCAGGATCATATCCTATATTTCTCGAACATGGTTTGCCTAATTATTGTTATTGGAAACTAAAAAGATAAACAAAGGATAACAACACAGGATAAGCCAGAAAGATTAAGGTTATATTATTAGCAAAAGGATCTTTAACCCTTGCAAAAAAGTTGTCAAAATTGCCAACCCACGTTTCTACCAGCAAAACGTGGCCCGTCCACATGGGTTGGCAAAGGGTGTCCATTGTCTATGCGGTCTTAGCAGGTACAGGAAAGTAAAAGCGGCAGGATCACAAAGGCTTCATCCCCCAAACAGAGGATCCCTCCACCTTTTGTAATCCTACCTATTGTTCAAAGGATCCAAGATCCTTTACCCTAAAAACTATTGTTCAGAGATTACAGACCATAATTGTTTCACAAACACCACTACCACAAAAAACTATTACCAAACCTAAAAAATTGGGCTCCGGCCTAGTCAAAAATATCCATCATCGCCCAATCCAGCAGCTCACACCTCTGCTGCTCCATCACCACCAGCATCTCCACCTTGATCCTTCTCAGCATCACCACCTTCCAGCATGGGGATCTCCTCAGCCTCATCCTCGTCCTCCAGGTCCGCCAGCCTTGCCTTCCAACCTTCAACGTCCCACGAGCTTTTGTCAAAGGTAGGATCCTGAGCCTCCTCAGCCATCTGAAGTTGTATCTTGTACATAGCAATTGCCGCGGAGACCTTGGCATCTTGGGTGATCTCCTGCTTCTCGTTATCCATATCGATCAACCTCTGAGCAGCCTCATCCTTCGTGGCCCGGAGTTCCTTCTCAAGATTTGCTATCTTGAGATCCTTAAGCACGCCCATTTGTTGAAGGTCGGCAATCTGGCTCTCTTGATCCTCAACATGGCCAAGATAGGTCTCGATCTCGGCAAGTTTCTGCAAAGAGGGAAATAAGGTAAGTTCAGAACCGGATGATCCTCAAAGAAACAGGATACACAAACAGGATATTCGAAATGGATAACCAACAGGGGCAGTGATCCTTACCTCATTCACATAGTCAAGGAATTGCTGACGGAGGAGGAGAAATCCTTGGAGATCTTCAGAGGTTTTCCTCTTTTTTCCCTTGCCCCGGATAGGTGCCTTGGGGGCTGAAACTGAAGGACTGGCAGCAGGAGCCTTCTTCCTCGAAGACTTGACGTTGGGTGAGATCATCTATCCCAAATTTAGAAGCAGATTTGACAGACCTGGCAGACTTTCCAGCACCTACACAATCAAAAAACAAGATAAGTTGCTTTATTAATCAAACAATCCTACATATAATTTATTTTCTATAAGGATACTTACTTGACATAGTGGCAGATGCAGAGGATACTTCTTGAGAATCTTGGACGGTGACTTGGAAACTTCTGACTTCAGGATTAAGCTTTTTAAAAGCTAGGACTCTCTCTTTTGCAGCAGGGCTTAACTTCAGATGAGCAATGGATATAGCTGCACAAGAGATAAAAAGAGATATTAGTGATCCTCATTAAATGAGACAGGGCTGATAGTGATCCTTCGAGGATCCTCTATCCTACCATGAGTGGCCCATTCCTTGGGCAGATCCTTCCCATCTGGGATGGAATCCCTCCTAACAAAGAAAAAGCGACGCTTCCAGTTTGTATCGTTCTTAGTGACCTTGAAGACAGGATGATCCTCCCCGGCTTTCCGTTTCAACAAATACCGGTGAGAACCAAATGTGGTGAGATCATAAAGATTAGCCAACTCCGCCATCCCCAGATCAATCCCTTCCTGCTCGATGATCCTCTCGAAGGTATACAGAACCCTCCAGATCATCGGCATAGCTTGGATGTAAGAAATGCCGGTTAAGGAGAAGAAAGACTGGGTAAAGTCTGGAAAAGGATATGAAAACCCTATGGTGAACGGGGTAGCAGGAAAAGCCACCCAAACATCTGAAACAAAGTCGCTTAAAGCTGTAGGAACGAAGGATTTGAAAACAGTATTCGCCGGAAAGCAATGACGAATTCTGTCTACGTGAACATCAGTAAAGCAACATCGCTCCGTAGGGGAATCCTTGATAATCCCCTGGCCTTTTAGGGGACTATCCTTCTTGGAATCCTTGTGTGGAGAATTCCGGAGCAACATGTTTGTGACGGAACAGAAACAGAGACGGAGCAAAAAACAGAGCAAAGAGAATATAGAAAGGAAAGAGAGAAGAGGAGAATACCTGATCAATCTTCGGTGGAGAATATAAAGGGAGTATATCCTGAATTTAAATACAAACTGATCCTCACCCTATCTCCTATTTATAATCATGATCTGCAGGGATTGTCACATCTATGACGTAATGATCGCAACGGCTAGTCCATGTGCAACGGCTAGTTATTCGGAGTCGCCCGTTGGAGATAAGATCGAAACAAAATATAACTCGTCAATTTACAATAAACTCCTTATATTTTGGGGGCAATTGTTAGGGCTGGATTTTTATTATAGGTGATCCTTACACGTGATCCTAACCAGTGATCCTTGTTTCTTTGGCAGACAGTGATCCTCAGCAGGACTTCAGGATCAGGATCATGGGACATTATAGGATCCTCATACTAACAATCATCTTCGCTTAATACAATGTTATTTTTGCAGGAATATCTAGCAAGATACGCTCTAAGCATCATGATCAAGGGACGCGTCTTCACAATTATGGCAAGAGCTTAATCGGAGATAGACGTTGCACAGGATATGGAAACATGGCTTGATTTATGGGCGGCAATTTAGGCTAGATTGTCTTTTATTTCTAAAGGGGTAATGAGCTGATAATTAGTCCTTTTACCTAAAATAGGTCACCTACACTTGTATAAATACCACTCTCCATCATTTGGAAGAGGGGACACGACATACAACGCAACTCTCACACACTTAGACACCCGAAGCAATAGTGATCCTTGTACTCAGCTCATTATCATCCAAAGTTGTAACCATTTTGTTCTTATATTGAAGTTTGGTGATCGGTAGTTGCCATCACCCGAGGTTTTTTGTGCCGGAGATCATATATTGATCAAGGGCTTTTTCCTCGTATAAATCATTGTGTCTTTGCATCTTTATCACAGAAGTGATCCTTTACTTTCATAATTAACCAAGCATCATACCCCGTTTACATAAAGTTTGGTTACATTATCCTTGTGTGATTTTTGACCAAAACAAATAGTATGGGTTTCAAAATAATGCCTTAACTTAGTGGATGCCATGATTAATGCAAGAATAAGTTTTTCGAGGTGTGAGTACCTGGATTCGGCATCAAGTAGACTTTTACTTACATAGTAGATAGGATATTGTGTACCTTCGTGATCCTTGACAAGGACAGCACTTACAGCGGTTGAGGATACCGCCAGGTATAAGGATAACACATCTCCTTTTTCCGGTTTTGCTAATGCTGGTGCTGAGGACATATATTCTTTAAGGGCTTGTAAAGCGTTCTCATGCTTCTCAGTCCATTCAAACTTCTTATTCTTCCTTAGGATATCGTAGAATTCTTTGCATTTTTCTGAGGATTTCGATATGAACCTGTTCAAAGCTGCTATCCTGCCTGTCAGTCTTTGAACATCCTTGGCATTGGCAGGAGATTTGATATTTACTAATGCTTTGATTTGTTCCGGGCTTGCTTCAATGCCCCTCTAAGTTACCATGTATCCTAGGAACTTTCCTGCCTTAACACCAAAATGGCATTTTGAAGGATTAAGTTTCATGTTGTAATTATCAAGGATATCGAATGCTTCTTCCAAGTCCCTTAGGTGATCCTCAGCTTTCTTTGACTTGACCACCATATCATCTATGTACACCTCCATAGTTTTTCCAATTTGATCTTTGAACATCATATTTACCAGCCTTTGATATGTTGCACCTGCATTTCTTAGTCCAAAAGGCATGGCAATATAACAATATAAACCGGTTGGGGTCATAAAGGCTGTATCCTCTTGGTCAGATGGTTCCATCTGAATTTGTTGGAATCCAGATGATGCATCCATAAAGGTCAACAGTTCATGCCCCGCTGTTGCATCCACCATGGAGTCAATGTGGGGTAATGGGAAAGGATCCTTGGGACATGCCTTATTCAAATCAGTGAAATCGACACATACCCTCCACTTTCCATTTTTCTTTTGGACAACGACCACATCGGCTAACCATTTTGAATATTTTACCTCTCTGATCATACCTGCTCGAAGTAGTCTCTCTACTTCTTCTTGGATAATGGCATTCCTTTCTGGTGCAAACTTCCTCCTTTTTTGATGGATTGGTTTGATAGACCTGTCAATGCCAAGTTTGTGAGTAATAATATCCTTAGATATACCTGTCATATCTTCATGTTTCCAAGCAAAGGTAGGTTTTCTTCTTTTGAGGAAGGATATTAAGTCTTCTTTCATCTTGCCAAGGATCCCTGATCCGATATAGATTTTTGATTCAGGATCATTAGGATCCAAAAGGATTTCGTCCACATCTTGTTCCCTTGCCTCCAAGACATCCCTCGGAGGATACTGTAATTGCTATTGCTCCCTTGGCTTCGAGGTTGGCTTCATGGATGAGGTATAACAATCCTTAGCCTCCTGCTGATCACTGTCGATCTTGATTATTCCCCATGGGCTAGGGAGCTTCACACATTGATGGTAGGTAGATGGGACTGCTTTCATATCATGTATCCAAGGCCTGCCAAGGATAACGTTGCAACAAGATAAACAGTCAATAACACAAAATTTTTGGTAATTATGTAATCCTTCCACGTAGATTGGGAGTTTGATGTCCCCCAGAGTTTTCTTCGTTTCCCCACTGAATCCTACAAGCACGGAGGATCTTGGTGTGATGTCTGATTCTGGGATTCCCATCTTCTTCAGGACATCAAGCTGGATAATGTTCACTGAGCTCCCTCCATCAATAAGGATCCTGCGGACAAAATGGTTAGAGATAAAGAGAGTGATAACTAAACTATCATGGTGAGGATCCTGAATGTTAATGCGATCATCCTCATCAAATGTTATCATCTTCCCTTCTGAGACACTTGATGTTCTAATAGGGCTTTCACCATTATCCATTTTTGATTCTTTTGCATGTCTTTTGGCCGCCGAGAAGGATGTACCACAGATGTCTGATCCTCCGGATATAAAGTTGATCACTTGTGCATTTGCCGGAGGTGCTGGAGCTTTTTCGGGGATCCTTTCAGGATCCTGAGTCCTTTGCTTCCTTCTTCCCAATAATTCTTTTAGGTGCCCCTTGCTTAACAGATATCCAATCTCTTTCCTTAAAGCTATGCATTCTTCAGTTAGATGCCCGAAATCCTCATGGTATGCACACCATTTTGACTTGTCTTTAGTCCCGGATGGTTTATCATTCTTCCTGGGCCACCTAGCTTTTTCACCTAGATTCTGCATTGCAAGGATTAGTTCATGATTATCAACGGAAAAACAATATTCTGAGATTGGAGGATATTCTTCATCATCCTCTTCTTGGTCAACAGCATGCACATTCTTGTTCTCATTTCTATGGTAGGATTTGAATTTGTTGTTCTTGAAGGAGGATCCTTGCTTCTCCTGTTTTGAGGATCCTACTTGTCTCTCCTGGATCCTCTTGTCATCCTCTAGCCGGATGAACCTGAGTGCTCGAGTTCTTACTTCATCTAGATTCCTGCATGGTGTCATAACAAGATCATCATAGAATAATGAATCCTTAAGCAGTCCCATTTTGAAGGCTTCAACAGCCGTAGCCATATCCAAGTTGGGAATGTCCAAGGATTCTTTACTAAATTTAGTTATATAATCCCTTAATGATTCATTATGATTTTGAATTATCCTGTACAAATCACTAGTTAATTTTTCAAATTTTCTGCTACAAGAGAATTGGTTATTGAATAAATTAACTAAATTAGCAAATGAAGTAATAGAGTAGGGGGGAAGACTTAGCAGCCACTTAAGAGCTGATCCCGTAAGAGTGGATCCAAATCCTTTACATAGGCATGCTTCCTTCAACTTTTCTGGGATAGGATTGATCTCCATCCTCTCCCTGTATTGTGCTATATGCTCCTCTGGATCCGTTGTGCCATCATACAGCTTCATGGTAGGGATATGGAACCTTTTGGGTACCTCTGCATCACAAATTGGTGGTGCAAAGCGAGATACCTTGTGGCTTCCATCTGCAATCTCTGGGATAGGCTTGACTACCCCTGGAACACTTGAGATCATATCTTTTAGCTTCTGCAACTCCCTGGCCATAGCATGATTGGTACCTGTATCCTGCATGAATCCATGGTTAGTGGTAGGATAATTATTTTAAGTGTTACCTCCCATTGGGTTCAAGTTAGGGAACCCATATTGCTGGGATTCTGGAACAACGGAGGGACCAGTGGAAGCAATGGTCTGCATTGGAATGAAGTCCCCTTGATGGACATCTAGACTTCCTGTTTGCAAACTTTTTAGGGATCCTGGTATCTGGAAGGATCCTGGTGTCTGGGATGATCCTGGAACGAAGGAGGATCCTTGAACCTGGGATGATCCTGGAACAAAGGAGGATCCTTGGCCCTGGAATGATCCTGGAACAAAGTAGGATCCTTGAAACTGCTGTGCCCCCGGATAGGCTCCCGGATTCATGAAGGATCCTAAATGCTGGGTATAGGATCCTGCCGGCTGGAAGTGTGAGCCTATTGCCTGAGTCATTGCTGTCGATCCGTGGTGCAATCCTCTTGATTCTCCCATGATTTGCACGTCTGGAATTCCTGATGGCTGAGAAGTAATCATTGGAGTATCAAAGCTCAAGGATTTGGGCATCAGTGGAGAATGATCCTCTGCCGCTTTCTTTTGTCTTTTGAGATCTCCAATTTCCCTGAGGATCCTTTCGTTGGTTTCATCCTGCCGCTGCATACGATCCTTCATCTGCAAAATCAAAGTAAATACATCACTAGTACTGGGAATATAAGAATTCATAGCAGAAGGAGATGGAGTTTTAGAATTAGTAGGAGTTTGTCTCTTCTCAGCATTCTTCTGGGATCCTGCCGGTGGTGGAGGCAGAATGTTCTGGGACGAGGTGACTGCAGACATTGTCGTGGACATGTTTTTCAATGATGAAGCCATGTAACTCTTCGAAATGATTTCGAACAAAAGATTTTCTTATGAATGAAGCACCAATTGCCCCACGGTGGGCGCCAAACTTGTTAGGGCTGGATTTTTATTATAGGTGATCCTTACACATGATCCTAACCAGTGATCCTTGTTTCTTTGGCAGACAGTGATCCTCCGCAGAACTTCAGGATCAGGATCATGGGACATTATGGTGATCCTCATACTAACGGCCACTTCCGCTTAATACAATATCGTTTTGCAGGAACATCTAGCAGGATATGCTCTAGACATCATGATCCAGGGACGCGTCTTCACAAATATGGCAAGAGCTTAATCGAAGAAAGACGTTGCACAGGATATGGAAACATGGCTTGATTCATGGGCAGCAATTTAGGCTAGATTGTCTTTATTTCTAAAGGGGTAATGAGCTGATAATTAGTCCTTTTACCTAAAACAAGTCACCTACACTTGTATAAATACCACTCTTCCTCATTCGGAAGAACACACACGACATACGACACAACTCTCAAACACTTAGACACTCAGTGATCCTTGTACTCAGCTCATTACTATCCGAAGTTGTAACTACATTTTTATCATATTGAAGTTGGTGATCGGTAGTTGCCATCACCCGAGGTTTTTTATGCCGGAGATCATACATTGATCAAGGGCTTTTTCCTCGTATAAATCATTGTGTCTTTGCATCTTTTATCACAGAAGTGATCCTTTACTTTCATAATTAACCAAGCATCATACCCCGTTTACATAAAGTTTGGTTACATTATCCTTGTGTGATTTTTTACCAAAACAGTTTGGCGCCCACCGTGGGGCAATTGGTGCTTCATTCATAAGAAAATCTTTTGTTCGAAATCATTTCAGAGAGTTACATGGCTTCATCATTGAAGAACACGTCCACGGCGATGTCTGCGGTCACTTCATCACAGATCACCTTGCCTCCTCCAACGGCAGGATCTCAGAAAAATACTGAGAAGAGATCAACTCCCACCTTCTCTAAACCTCTATCTTCTTCTGCTATGAATTCTTCTATTCCCAGTACTAGTGATGTATTTGCTTTAATTTTGCAGATGAAGGATCGTATGCAGCGGCAAGATGAAACTAACGAAAGGATCCTCAGGGAAATTGGAGATCTCAAAAGACAAAAGAAAGCGGCAGAGGATCATTCTCCACTGATGCCCAAATCCTTGAGCTTTGATACTCCAATGATCACTTCCCAGCCATCAGGGATCCCGGACGTGCAAATCATAGGGGAGTCAAGAGGATCACATCTCAACTCGGCAGCAATGACTCAGACATCAGACTCACATTTTCAGCCTGATCATTCCAGGGCCAAGGATCCTCCTTTGTTCCAGGATCATCCCAGGTTCACGGATCCTCCTTCGTTCCAGGATCATCCCAGATACCAGGATCCTTACAGATGCCAGGATCCCTAAAAAGTTTGCAAACAGGAAGTCTAGATGTCCATCAAGGGGACTTCATTCCAATGCAGACCATTGCTTCCACTGGTCCCTCCGTTATTCCAGAAACCCAGCAATATGGATTCCCTAACTTGAACCCAATGGGAGGTAACACTTTAAATAATTATCCTACCACTAACCATGGATTCATGCAGGATACAGGTACCAATCATGCTATGGCCAGGGAATTACAGAAACTAAAGGACATGATCTCAAGTGTTCCAGGGGTAGTCAAGCCTATCCCAGAGATTGCAGATGGAAGCCACAAGGTATCTCGTTTTGCACCACCAATTTGTGATGCAGAGGTACCCAAAAGGTTCCATATCCCTACCATGAAGTTGTATGATGGCACAACGGATCCAGAGGAGCATATAGCACAATACAGGGAGAGGATGGAGATCAATCCTATCCCAGAAAAATTGAAGAAAGCATGCCTATGTAAAGGATTTGGATCCACTCTTACTGGTTCAGCTCTTAAGTGGCTGCTAAGTCTTCCCCCTTACTCTATTACTTCATTTGCCAATTTAGTTAATTTATTCAATAACCAATTCTCTTGTAGTAGAAAATTTGAAAAATTAACTAGTGATTTGTACAGGATAACTCAAAATCATAATGAATCATTAAGGGATTATATAACTAAATTTAGTAAAGAATCCTTGGACATTCCCAACTTGGATATGGCTACGGCTGTTGAAGCCTTCAAAATGGGACTGCTTAAGGATTCATTATTCTATGATGATCTTGTTATGACACCATGCAGGAATTTAGATGAAGTAAGAACTCGAGCACTCAGGTTTATCCGGCTAGAGGATGACAAGAGGATCCAGGAAAGACAAGTAGGATCCTCAAAACAAGATAAGCAAGGATCCTCCTTCAAAAGCAACAAGTTCAAATCCTACCATAGAAACGAGAACAAGAATGTGCATGCTGTTGACCAAGAAGAGGATGATGAAGAATATCCTCCAATCTCAGAATATTGTTTTTCCGTTGATAATCATGAACTAATCCTTGCAATGCAGAATCTAGGTGAAAAAGCTAGGTGGCCCAGGAAGAATGATAAACCATCCGGGACTAAAGACAAGTCCAAATGGTGTGCATACCATGAGGATTTCGGGCATCTAACTGAAGATTGCATAGCCTTAAGAAAAGAAATTGGATACCTGCTAAGCAAGGGGCATCTAAAAGAATTGTTGGGGAGAAAAAAGCAAAGGACCCAGGATCCTGAAAGGATCCCTGAAAAGGCTCCAGCACCTCCGGCAAACGCACAAGTGATTAACTTTATATCCGGAGGATCAGACATCTGTGGTACATCCTTTTCAGCGGCCAAAAGACATGCAAAAGAATCAAAAATGGATAATGGAGAAAGGCCTATTAGAACCTCAAGTGTCTCAGAAGGGAAGATGATAACATTTGATGAGGATGATCGCATTAACATTCAGGATCCTCACCATGATAGTTTAGTTATCACTCTCTTTATCTCTAACCATTTTGTCCGCAGGATCCTTATTGACGGAGGGAGCTCAGTGAACATTATCCAGCTTGATGTCTTGAAGAAGATGGGAATCCCAGAATCAGACATCACACCAAGATCCTCCGTGCTTGTAGGATTCAGTGGGGAAACGAAGAAAACTCTGGGGGACATCAAACTCCCAATCTACGTGGAAGGATTACATAATTACCAAAAATTTTGTGTTATTGACTGTTTATCTTGTTGCAACGTTATCCTTGGCAGGCCTTGGATACATGATATGAAAGCAGTCCCATCTACCTACCATCAATGTGTGAAGCTCCCTAGCCCATGGGGAATAATCAAGATCGATAGTGACCAGCAGGAGGCTAAGGATTGTTATACCTCATCTATGAAGCCAACCTCGAAGCCAAGGGAGCAATAGCAATTACAGTATCCTCCAAGGAATGTCTTGGAGGCAAGGGAACAAGATGTAGATGAAATCCTCTTGGATCCTAGTGATCCTGAATCAAAAATCTATATCGGATCAGGGATCCTTGGCAAGATGAAAGAAGACATGATATCCTTCCTCAAAAGAAGAAAATCTACCTTTGCTTGGAAACATGAAGATATGACAGGTATATCTAAGGATATTATTACTCACAAACTTGGCATTGACAGGTCTATCAAACCAATCCATCAAAAAAGGAGGAAGTTTGCACCAGAAAGGAATGCCATTATCCAAGAAGAAGTAGAGAGACTACTTCGAGCAGGTATGATCAGAGAGGTAAAGTATCCAAAATGGTTAGCCAATGTGGTTGTTGTCCAAAAGAAAAACGGAAAGTGGAGGGTATGTGTCGACTTCACTGATCTGAACAAGGCATGTCCCAAGGATCCTTTCCCATTACCCCACATTGACTCCATGGTGGATGCAACAGCGGGGCATGAACTGTTGACCTTTATGGATGCATCATCTGGGTTCCAACAAATCCAGATGGAACCATCTGACCAAGAGGATACAGCCTTTATGACCCCAACCGGTCTATATTGTTATATTGCCATGCCTTTTGGACTAAGAAATGCAGGTGCAACATATCAAAGGCTGGTAAATACGATGTTCAAAGATCAAATTGGAAAAACTATAGAGGTGTACATAGATGATATGGTGGTCAAGTCAAAGAAAGCTGAGGATCACCTAAGGGACTTAGAAGAAGCATTCGATATCCTTGATAATTACAACATGAAACTTAATCCTTCAAAATGCCATTTTGGTGTTAAGGCAGGAAAGTTCTTAGGATACATGGTAACCCAGAGGGGCATTGAAGCAAGCCCGGAACAAATCAAAGCATTAATAAATATCAAATCTCCTGCCAATGCCAAGGATGTTCAAAGACTGACAGGCAGGATAGCAGCTTTGAACAGGTTCATATCGAAATCCTCAGAGAAATGCAGAGAATTTTACGATATCCTAAGGAAGAATAAGAAGTTCGAATGGACTGAGAAGCATGAGAATGCTTTACAAGCCCTAAAAGAGTATATGTCCTCAGCACCAGCATTAGCAAAACCGGAAAAAGGAGATGTGTTATCCTTATATCTGGCGGTATCCTCAACCGCTGTAAGTGCTGTCCTTGTTAAGGATCACGAAGGTACACAATATCCTATCTACTATGTAAGTAAAAGTCTACTTGATGCCGAATCCAGGTACTCACACCTCGAAAAACTTATCCTTGCATTAATCATGGCATCGACTAAGTTAAGACATTATTTTGAAACCCATACTATTGTTGTTAGAACTAATTTTCCAATTAAGAATGTCCTCAGGAAACCAGATATGTCAGGGAGAATGGCTAAGTGGGCAGTAAAGCTTAGTGCCCATGATATAAGATACGAACCAAGAACAGCTATTAAATCTCAAGCACTAGCTGACTTTGTGGCTGATTTCAGTAGTGATCTACAAAAAGAAGCAGAATTGGAGGTTCAGCAGCTGGATGAGACCAAGGATCCTTAGATACTACACACTGACGGATCCTCAAATATCAAAGGCACAGGGCTAGGGATCCTACTAAAATCGCCACAGGGGGACATAATACCCCACTCCATAGCCTGTGAGTTCCAAGCAACTAACAATGAGGCTGAGTATGAAGCCTTAATTGCTGGCTTACAAATTGCTAAGGATATGGGGGTAAAGTATCTTAAAGTATATGTAGATTCATTATTGATCACTAATCACTTTAACGGATCCTATGCTGTTAAAGGTGAAAAACTAACCAAATATTTAGAGATAGTCAAAGAATTGGCACTCTCTTTTGTTTCTTTCAGCTTGACACAGGTACCAAGGGAGGAGAACACAGGGGCTGATGCATTGGCCAACCTAGGATCATCCTTGAAGATTCCAGAAGATATAAGTATCCCTATCATCCATATCCTGGCTCCTGCTATTGAAAATCAGATGGCCATGGAAATAGAAGAGGATACTGCAATGATCCCTAATGAAGAAGCCCAATCTTATTCAGGATCATGGATCTCACCAATCATGAGATACTTGCAACATGGGGAGATTCCGACGGGAGAAAATCCTAGAGCTTTCAGGATTAAGATATCTCAATTTACAACTTTGAATAATGTATTATATAAGCGATCTCTTGCAGGACCATATTTGAGATGTATCGAGGATCCTGAAATCGAGGAAGTGTTGAAAGATTTCCATGAAGGAGATTGCGGAAACCACACTGGGGGCAGGGCATTATTCTCAAGGATCCTTAGAACAGGATACTACTGGCCAACCATGAAAAGGGATGCTATAGAGTATGCTAAGAAATGTGATCCTTGCCAAAGGCATAGCAATGTCCTCCATCAGCCAGCTGAATTTTTACACCCAATACCATCCTCTTGGCCATTTCATGAGATGGGGGATGGATATAGTTGGCAAGCTCCCTAAAGCACCTGGTGGAAAAGTATTTATGCTTGCCATGACTGACTATTTTTCTAAGTGGATAGAAGCTGAAGCCTTCGCTCAAGTCAGAGAAAAGGAAGTCACATCCTTCATTAAAAGAAACATTATAACTAGATTTGGCATTCCCTCTGAAATTGTATGTGATAATGGCTCCCAATTCATTGGAAGCAGAACCACTAACTTTTGTGACAGTTGGGGAATCAAGATGATAACATCAACACCAGTTCATCCACAAGCCAATGGTCAAGCAGAATCATCCAACAAGATCATCATCAACAATCTGAAGAAGAAGCTAGGATCCAAGAAGGGGAAATGGGCAGAGGAGTTACCTTATGTGCTATGGGCTGATAGAACAACTCCCAAGAATGCCACTGGTCAAACACCTTTCTCTTTAGTATTTGGGGCAGAAGCAGTGATCCCAACAGAGATGGTGATCCCAACTGCTAGAACAATTGCTCGTGATCCTGAAGAAAATGCTGCAATCTTAGCTCAGGATTTGGATACTATTGAGGAAATCAGGGATCTAGCTAGGATAAGGATGGCAAGCTACCAACAAAGAATGGCTGGTGCCTACAACAAAAATGTCAGAATAAGGAAGTTCCAAGTCGGAGATATGGTGTTGAGAAAAGCATTTCAAAATACTATCAATCCTGCTGACGGGAAGCTAGCACCAAAATGGGAAGGTCCCTACCTGATTGAAGCTGAAGCAGGAAAGGGGGCATACAGGTTGCTAACCATGGAAGGAAACTTGTTACCAAGAGCCTGGAATGCTGTTCACTTAAAGAAATATTTCATGTGAACATGATCCTTCATGCATGTGATCCTTACATTGAAGTATCCTTGAAGGATCCCAGAAATATCAGTGATCCTTACTCTGGTAATATGCTTATCCTAAAACTATTGCATTTTCTTACTTTTTACCTAAGGATAAGGATCATGTATCCTTCATCCTCTACTCACAAACCATTTGAGTTATGATAGTTCAGGTATCTTCAGCAAATCGTCAAAGATCTCCAAAAGCACCACAGATCCTTGGGTCCAACCCCAGTTATCCTTGGGATTATCCCCAGTTTCCGCCAGCAGCGCACGATGATCCTGGTATAGTTCACGTCTTTGGGACCAGTACCCACTTTCGGGGCTGACAACCTCATCGTACTGGCTATACTTAGGATCCTACGTATAATGGTAGACGTACCATACATCCGTTCCTAAGGTTTCTAACGTTTTCACGTTAGCTAAGGTTTTGACATTTTCATGTCACTAAGTTTGGATAGTTGCCAGAAAGGGCCATACTCCAGTTTACATACGATCCTTTGGGCTTGTCCCCAGTTATCCTTTGGGCTTGTCCCCAGTTATCCTATGGGCTTGTCCCCAGTGATCCTCTGGGATCATTCTCAGTTATCCTTTGGGCTTGTCCCCAGTGATCCTCCGGGATCATCCCCAGTTATCCTTTGGGCATGTCCCCAGTTACTAATCTATCTTTTACATTGGCTTAGTCCCAAGTTATATCTCACTTTTCAGGTTTTGGAAGTCTAAACATATAAGGGTCCTTAATCCTTATTAACTATCAAAGTCTTATCTATGATTGTCTTGATTAAAGGTTAGGATCCTAACGTGGATCCTCAGGTATGATCCTTGACTATTTTTGATTATACTCTTTATCCTAACCAACCCTTATACTTTGACAACCGAACCTATGATCCTTGAACTAAAACACTTTGAGAATCTTCAATATGAGGATATTTGATCTGGGATCATATCCTAAGTTTATTAAACACTTTTTCAACTCTTGTTATTTTAACAAATACAGCAATTGAGAAATAAGAGGATTATTGAAGGATAACAACACAAGATAAGCCAGAAAGATTAAAGTTATATTATTAACAAAAGGATCTTTAACCCTTTCAAAAAGTTGTCAAAATTGCCAACCCACATTTCTACCAGCAAAACGTGGCCCGTCCACATGGGTTGGCAAAGGGTGTCCATTGTCTATGCGGTCTTAGCATTTTGCAGGAAATAAAAGCGGCAGGATCACAAAGGTTTCATCCCCCAAACAGAGGATCCCTCCACCTTTTGTAATCCTACCTATTGTTCTAAGGATCCAGGATCCTTAACCCTAAAAACTATTGTTCGAAGATTACAGACCATAATTGTTCACAAACACCACTACCACAAAAAACCACTACCAATCCTAAAAAATTGGGCTCCGGCCTAGTCTCGAAATATCCATCATCGCCCAATCATGCAGCCTACACCTTCGCTGCTTCATCACCACCAGCATCTCCACCTTGATCCTTCTCAGCATCACCACCTTCCAGCATGGGGATCTCCTCAGCCTCATCCTCGTCCTCCAGGTCCGCCAGCCTTGCCTTCCAACCTTCAACGTCCCACGAGCTTTTGTCAAAGGTGGGATCCTGAGCCTCCTCAGCCATCTGAAGTTGTATCCTGTACATAGCAATTGCCGCGGAGACCTTTGCATCTTGGGTGATCTCCTGCTTCTCGTTATCCATATCAATCAACCTCTGAGCAGCCTGATCCTTCGTGGCCCGGAGTTCCTTCTCAAGATCTGCTATCTTGAGGTCCTTAAGCACGCCCATTTGTTGAAGCTCGGCAATTTGGCTCTCCTGGTCCTCAACATGGCCAAGATAGGTCTCAATCTCGGCAAGTTTCTGCAACAGGAGAAGAAAAAGATAAGCATAGGATCAGATGATCCTCAAAGAAAAGCAGGATACACAAACAGGATATGCGAGGCGGATAACCAACAGGGGCAGTGATCCTTACCTCATTCACATAGTCAAGGAATTGCTGACGGAGGAGGGGAAATCCTTGTAGATCTTCAGTAGTCTTCCTCTTCTTCCCCTTGCCTCGGATAGGCGCTTTGGGAGCTGATACTGAAGGACTGGCAGCAGGAGCCTTCTTCTTTGAAGATGTGACATTGGCAAGATCACTTATCCCAAATTTGGAGGCAGATTTAACAGACCTGGCAGATTTTCCAGCACCTACACAATTCAAAAACAAGATAAGTTCCCTTGTTTACTCTTACATAAAACTTACTTTCTATGAGGATACTTACTTGACATTGTGGCAGATGCAGAGGATATCTCTTGAGAATCTTGGATAGTGATTTGGAAGCTTCTAACTTCAGGATCAAGCTTTTTAAAAGCTAACACTCTCTCTTTTGCAGCGGGGGTTAATTTCAGACGAGCAATGGAAATAGCTGCATAAAAGACAAAGGAAAAAAGACATCAGTGATCCTCATCATATGAGACAGGACTGATAGTGATCCTTCGAGGATCCTCTACCCTACCATGAGTGGCCCATTCCTTGGGCAGATCCTTCCCATCCGGGATGGAATCCCTCTTAACAAAGAAAAACCGACGTTTCCAGTTTGTATCATTCTTGGTAACTTTGAAGATTGGGTGATCCTCCCCAGCTTTCCGTTTCAACAAATACCGGTGAGAACCGAAGGTGGTGAGATCGTAAAACTCAGCTAACTCCACCATCCCCAGATCAATTCCTTCCTGCTCGATGATCCTCTCGAAGGTATAAAGAACCCTCCAGATCATCGGCATAGCTTGGATGTAAGAGATGCCGGTTAAGGAAAAGAAAGACTGGGTAAAGTCTGGAAAAGGATACGAGTACCCTATAGCAAACGGGGTAGCAGGAAAAGCCACCCAGACATCCGAGACAAAGTCGCTCAAAGCAGTAGGATCAAAGGATTTAAAAACGGCATTCGTCGGAAAGCAATGACGAATTTTGTCTACGTGAGCATCACTAAAGCAACACCTCTCCGTAGGAGAATCCTTGATAATCCCCTGGCTTTTTAAGGGACTATCCTTCTTGGAATCCTTGTACGTAGAATTCCGGAGCAACATGTTTGGAACAGAAACAAAGTAGAAACGGAAAACAGAGCAAAGAAAGTAGAGAGAAGAAAAAGAGAAGAGGAGAGTACCTGATCGATCTTCGGTGTAGAATATAAAGGGAGTGTATCTCGAATTTAAATACAAACTGATCCTCACCCTATCTCCTATTTATAATCATGATCTGCAGGATTGTCACATCTCTGACGTAATGATCACAACGGCTAGTCCGAGCATAACGGCTAGTTTCTTGGAGTCGCCCGTTAGAGATAAGATCGAAACAAAATATAACTCGTCTATTTACAATTAACTCCTTATATTTTGGGGGCAATTGTTAGGGCTGGATTTTTATTATAGGTGATCCTTACACATGATCCTAACCAGTGATCCTTGTTTCTTTGGCAGACAGTGATCCTCCGCAGAACTTCAGGATCAGGATCATGGGACATTATGGTGATCCTCATACTAACGGCCACTTCCGCTTAATACAATATCGTTTTGCAGGAACATCTAGCAGGATATGCTCTAGACATCATGATCCAGGGACGCGTCTTCACAAATATGGCAAGAGCTTAATCGAAGAAAGACGTTGCACAGGATATGGAAACATGGCTTGATTCATGGGCAGCAATTTAGGCTAGATTGTCTTTATTTCTAAAGGGGTAATGAGCTGATAATTAGTCCTTTTACCTAAAATAAGTCACCTACACTTGTATAAATACCACTCTTCCTCATTCGGAAGAACACACACGACATACGACACAACTCTCAAACACTTAGACACTCAGTGATCCTTGTACTCAGCTCATTACTATCCGAAGTTGTAACTACATTTTTATCATATTGAAGTTGGTGATCGGTAGTTGCCATCACCCGAGGTTTTTTATGCCGGAGATCATACATTGATCAAGGGCTTTTTCCTCGTATAAATCATTGTGTCTTTGCATCTTTTATCACAGAAGTGATCCTTTACTTTCATAATTAACCAAGCATCATACCCCTTTTACATAAAGTTTGGTTACATTATCCTTGTGTGATTTTTGACCAAAACAAAACTGTTTTGGTCAAAAATCACACAAGGATAATGTAACCAAACTTTATGTAAACGGGGTATGATGCTTGGTTAATTATGAAAGTAAAGGATCACTTCTGTGATAAAGATGCAAAGACACAATGATTTATACGAGGAAAAAGCCCTTGATCAATATATGATCTCCGGCACAAAAAACCTCGGGTGATGGCAACTACCGATCACCAAACTTCAATATAAGAACAAAATGGTTACAACTTTGGATGATAATGAGCTGAGTACAAGGATCACTATTGCTTCGGGTGTCTAAGTGTGTGAGAGTTGCGTTGTATGTCGTCTGTCCCCTTCCAAATGATGGAGAGTGGTATTTATACAAGTGTAGGTGACCTATTTTAGGTAAAAGGACTAATTATCAGCTCATTACCCCTTTAGAAATAAAAGACAATCTAGCCTAAATTGCCGCCCATAAATCAAGCCATGTTTCCATATCCTGTGCAACGTCTATCTCTGATTATGCTCCTGCCATAATTGTGAAGACGCGTCCCTTGATCATGATGCTAAGAGCGTATCCTGCTAAATATTCCTGCAAAATAACATTGCATTAAGTGAAGGTGACCGTTAGCATGAGGATCCTTTGATGGTCCATGATCCTGATCCTGAAGTCCTGCTGAGGATCACTGTCTGCCAAAGAAACAAGGATCACTGGTTAGGATCACGTGTAAGGATCACCTATAATAAAAATCCAGCCCTAACACTATCTACTATGTAAGTAAGAGTTTACTTGATGCCGAATCCAGGTACTCACACCTCGAAAAACTTATTCTTGCATTAATCATGGCATCAACTAAGTTAAGGCATTATTTTGAAACCCATACTATTGTTGTTAGAACTAACTTTCCAATTAAGAATGTCCTCAGGAAACCAGAGATGTCAGGAAGAATGGCTAAGTGGGCAGTAAAGCTTAGTGCCCATGATATAAGATATGAGCCAAGAACAGCCATTAAATCCCAAGCACTAGCTGACTTTGTGGCTGATTTCAGTAGTGATCTACAAAGAGAAGCAGAATTGGAGGTCCAACACCTGGATGAGACCAAGGATCCTTGGATACTACACACTGATGGATCCTCAAATGTCAAGGGCACAGGGCTCGGGATACTACTAAAATCGCCACAGGGGGACATAATACCCCACTCCATAGCCTGTGAGTTCCAAGCAACTAACAATGAGGCTGAATATGAAGCCCTAATTGCTGGCTTACAAATTGCTAAGGATATGGGGGTAAAATATCTTAAAGTATATGTAGACTCATTATTGATCACCAATCACTTTAATGGATCCTATGCTGTTAAAGGTGAAAAACTAACCAAATATTTAGAGATAGTCAAAGAATTGGCACTCTCTTTTGTTTCTTTCAGCTTAACACAGGTACCAAGGGAGGATAACACGGAAGCTGATGCATTGGCCAACTTAGGATCATCCTTAAAAATTCCAGAAGACATAAGTATCCCTACCATCCATATCCTGGCTCCTGCTATTGAAAGTCAAGTGGCCATGGAAATAGAAGAGGATACTGCAGTAATCCCTAGTGAAGAAGCTCAATCTTATGCAGGATCATGGGTCTCACCAATCATGAAATACTTGCAAGACGGAGAGATTCCAATGGGAGAAAATCCTAGAGCTTTCAGGATCAAGGTATCTCAATTTACAATCTTAAATAATGTGCTATATAAACGATCCCTTGCAGGACCATATTTAAGATGTATTAAGGATCCTGAAATTGAAGAAGTGTTGAGAGACTTCCATGAAGGAGATTGTGGAAACCACACTGGGGGCAGGGCATTATTCTCAAGGATCCTTAGAACAGGATACTACTGGCCAACCATGAAAAGGGATGCTGTAGAATATGCTAGGAAATGTGATCCTTGTCAAAGACACAGCAATATCCTTCATCAACCAGCTGAATTGCTACACCCCATACCATCCTCTTGGCCATTCATGAGATGGGGAATGGATATAGTCGGCAAGCTCCCCAAAGCACCTGGTGGAAAAGTATTTATGCTTGCCATGACTGACTACTTCTCTAAGTGGATAGAGGCTGAAGCTTTTGCTCAAGTCAGAGAAAAAGAAGTTATATCCTTTATCAAAAGAAACATTATAACTAGATTTGGCATTCCCTCTGAAATTGTATGTGATAATGGTTCCCAGTTCATTGGAAGCAGAACTACTAACTTTTGTGACAGTTGGGGAATCAAGATGATAACATCAACACCAGTTCATCCACAAGCCAATGGCCAAGCAGAATCATCCAACAAGATCATCATCAACAATCTGAAGAAGAAGCTAGGATCCAAGAAGGGAAAATGGGCAGAGGAGTTACCTTATGTGCTATGGGCTGATAGAACAACTCCCAAGAATGCCACTGGTCAAACACCTTTTTCTTTAGTATTTGGGGCAGAAGCAGTGATCCCAACAGAGATGGTGATCCCAACTGCTAGAACAAGTGCTCGTGATCCTGAAGAAAATGCTGCAATCCTGGCTCAGGATTTGGATACTATTGAGGAAATCAGGGATCTGGCTAGGATAAGGATGGCAAGCTACCAACAAAGAATGGCTGGTGCTTACAACAAAAATGTTAGGATAAGGAAGTTCCAAGTCGGGGATATGGTGTTGAGAAAAACATTCCAAAACACTGTTAATCCTGCTGACGGAAAGTTAGCACCAAAATGGGAAGGCCCTTACTTAATTGAAGCCGAAGCAGGAAAGGGGGCATACAGGTTGCTAACCATGGAAGGAAATTTGTTACCAAGAGCCTGGAATGCTGTTCACTTGAAGAAATATTTCATGTGAACATGATCCTTCAAGCATGTGATCCTTATATTGAAGTATCCTTGAAGGATCCCGATGATATCAGTGATCCTTACTCTGGTAATGTGCTTATCCTAAAACTATTACATTTCCTTACTTTTTACCAAAGGATAAGGATCCTGTATCCTTCATCCTCTTCTAACGAACCATTTGAGTTATGATAGTCCAGGTATCTACGGCATGTCGTCAAGAATCTTCAAAAGCAACGCAGATCCTTGGGCTTGTCCCCAGTTATCCTTGGGATTATCCCCAGTTTCCGCCAGCAGCGCACGATGATCCTGATATAGTTCACGTCTTTGGGACCAGTACCCACTTCCGGGGCTGACAACCTCATCGTACTGGCTATACCCAGGATCCTCCGTATAATGGTAGACGTACCATACATCCGTTCCTAAGGTTTCTAACGTTTTCACGTTAGCTAAGGTTTTGACATTTTCATGTCACTAAGTTTGGATAGTCGTCAGTAAGGGCCATACTCCAGTTTACATACGATCCTTTGGGCTTGTCCCCAGTGATCCTCCGGGATCATCCTCAGTTATCCTTTGGGCTTGTCCCCAGTTATCCTTTGGGCTTGTCCCCAGTGATCCCCCGTGATCATCCTCAGTTATCCTTTGGGCTTGTCCCCAGTGATCCCCCGTGATCATCCTCAGTTATCCTTTGGGCATGTCCCCAGCTACTAATTTGTCTTTTACAATGGCTTAGTCCCAAGATATGTTCCATTTTTCAGGTTTTCGAAGATTAAACAATTAAGGATCCTCAATCCTTATTATCCATTAAAGTCTTACTTATGGTTGTCCCGACTAAAGGTTAGGATCCTAACTTAGGATCCTCAGGTATGATCCTTAACTATTTTTTAATTTCATTATTCATTTGAATAACCTTTAGACCTTGACAACTGAACCTATGATCCTTAAAATAAACTACATTGAAAATTTTCGATTATAGGATATTTGATCCAGGATCATATCCTAAATTTCTTGAACATGGTTTGCTCAACTCTCGTTACTCTAACAAATATGTTTCTAAAACAAACTGGAAAATAAAAAGATAAATAAAGGATAATAACACAAGATAAGCGACAAAAGTTTGAGATTTTATTTATTAACGAAAGGATTAACCCTTCAAAAGTTGTCAAAATTGCCAACCCACATTTCTACCAGCAAAACGTGGCCCGTCCACATGGGTTGGCAAAGGGTGTCCATTGTCTATGCGGTCTTAGCAGGTACAGGAAAGTAAAAGCGGCAGGATCACAAAGGCTTCATCCCCCAAACAGAGGATCCCTCCACCTTTTGTAATCCTACCTATTGTTCAAAGGATCCAGGATCCTTTACCCTAAAAACTATTGTTCGGAGATTACAGACCATAATTGTTTCACAAACCATCAACAACCACAAGAAACTATTACCAAACCTAAAAAATTGGGCTCCGGCCTAATAAAAAATATCCATCATCGCCCAATCATGCAGCCTACACCTTCGCTGCTTCGTCACCACCAGCTTCTCCGCCTTGATCCTTGTCAGCATCACCACCCTCCAGCATTGGGATATCCTCGGCTTCATCCTCGTCCTCCAGTTCCGCCAGCCTTGCTTTCCAGCCTTCAACATCCCATGTGCTCTTGTCGAAGGAAGGATCCTGAGCCTCCGTAGCCATCTGCAGTTGTATCTTGTACATAGCTATCGCGGCAGAGACTTTAGCATCCTGAGTAATGTCATGCTTTTCATAATCAAAGTTGATCAATGCTTTGACAGCCTCGTCCTTAACAGCCCGGATCTCCTTCTCAAGATCAGCAATCTTGAGATCCTTCTGCACACCCATCTGTTGGAGGTCGGCAATTTGACGATCTTGATCTTCAACCTGGTTAACATAAGTCTCCATTTCGGTGAATTTCTACAAGAAAAACAGGAAAACAACATCAGACATAAGTGGTCCCTAAACTTGTCAGGACAATCAACAGGGGCAGTGATCCTAACTTCGTCAAAATAATCAAGGAATTGCTGACGAAGAAGGGAAAATCCTTGGAGATCTTCAGAAGTTTTCCTCTTCTTCCCCTTGCCTCGGATAGGTGCCTTAGGAGCTGAAGCTGAAGGACTAGCAGCAGGAGCCTTCTTCCTCGAAGACTTGACGTTGGTAAGATCACTAATCCCAAATTTGGAAGCAGATTTGACAGACTTGGCAGACTTCCCGGCGCCTACACAATCAAAATCAAGATAAGTTGCCTTATTAATCAAACAATCTTACATATAATTTATTTTCTATAAGGATACTTACTTGACATAGTGGCAGATGCAGAGGATACTTCTTGTGAGTCTTGGACGGTGACTTGGAAACTTCTGACCTTAGGATCAAGCTTTTTAAAAGCTAAGACTCTTTCTCTTGCAGCAGGGGTCAATTTTAGGTGAGCAACGGAAATAGCTGCACAAAAGACAAAAGAAAAGAGACGTTAGTGATCCTCATCGTATGAGGCAGATCTGATAGTGATCCTTCCAGGATCCTCTATCCTACCATGAGTAGCCCATTCCTTGGGCAGATCCTCCCCATCTGGGATGGTATCCCTTCTAACAAAGAAAAAGCGACGCTTCCAGTTTGTATCGTTCTTAGTGACCTTGAAGACAGGGTGATCCTCCCCGGCTTTCCGCTTCAGCAAGTATCGATGAGAACCAAATGTGGTAAGATCATAAAGCTCGGCCAACTCCGCCATCCCAAGATCAATCCCTTTCTGCTCGATGATCCTCTCGAAGGTATACAAGACCCTCCAGATCATCGGCATAGCTTGGATATAAGATATGCCGGTTAAAGAAAAGAAGGATTGGGTGAAGGCTGGAAAAGGATACGAATACCCTATGGTGAACGGAGTAGCAGGAAAAGCCACCCAGACGTCTGAAACAAAGTCGCTCAAAGCGGTAGGAGTGAAGGATTTGAAAACTGCGTTCGCCGGAAAGCAATGACGAATTCTGTCTACGTGAGCGTCAGTAAAGCAACACCTCTCCGTAGGAGAATCCTTGATGATCCCTTGGCTTTTTAGGGGACTACTCTTCTTGGAATCCTTGTGTGGAGAATTCCGGAGCAACATGCTTGTGACGGAACAAAAACAGAATAAAAGCAAAAAACAGAGCAAGAGAAGGAAGAAAGGAAAGAGAGAAGAAGAGAGTACCTGATCAATCTTCGGTAGCGATTATAAAGGGAAGATATATCGAATTTAAATGCAGAGTGATCCTAACCCTATCTCCTATTTATAATCATGATTTGCAGGGATTGTCACATCTGTGACGTAATGATCACAACGGCTAGTCCGCTTATAACGGCTAGTTATCCGAATAGTCCGTTGAAGATAAGATCAGAGCAAAATATAACTCGTTTATTTACAATAAACTCCTTATATTTTGGGGGCAATTGTTAGGGCTGGATTTTTATCATACGTGATCCTTATACGTGATCCTAACCAGTGATCCTTGTTTCTTTGGCAGACAGTGATCCTCAGCAGGACTTCAGGATCAGGATCATGGACCATCAAAGGATCCTCATGCTAACAGTTACCTTCGTTTGAAACAATGTTATTTTGCAGGAACATCTAGCAGGATACGCTCTTAGCATCATAATCAAGGGACGCGTCTTCACAATTATAGCATGAGCTTAATCAAAGATGGACGTTGCAAAGGATATGGAAACTTAGCTTGATTTAAGGGCGGCGATTTAGGCTAGATTGTCTTTTATTTCTAAAGGGGTAATGAGCTGATTATTAGTCTTTTTACCTAAAATAGGTCACCTACACTTGTATAAATACCACTCTTCCTCATTTGGAAGAACACACGACATACAACGCAACTCTCACACACTTAGACACTCGAAACAATAGTGATCCTTGTACTCAGCTCATTATCATCCGAAGTTGTAACCATTTTTGTTCTTATATTGAAGTTTGGTGATCGGTAGTTGCCATCACCCGAGGTTTTTTATGCCGGAGATCATATATTGATCAAGGGCTTTTTCCTCGTATAAATCATTGTGTCTTTGCATATTTCTCAAAAAAGTGATCCTTTACTTTTATAATTAACCAAGCATCATACCCCGTTTACATAAAGTTTGGTTACATTATCCTTGTGTGATTTTTGACCAAAACAGACACAGCAACATACTACATCAGCCTGCAGAGCCCTTATATCCTATTGTATCCCCTTGGCCGTTCATGAAATGGGGAATGGATATAGTAGGAAAATTGCCAAAAGCTCCAGGAGGAAAAGTCTTCATGCTGGCTATAACTGATTATTTCTCTAAGTGGGTTGAAGCTGAAGCATTTGTTCAAGTCAGATACCAGGAAGTAGTATCCTTTATAAAGAGGAATATACTGACTAGATTTGGTGTGCCAGCTGAAATAATTTGTGACAATAGATCTCAATTCATAAGTAAGAGGACTACTGACTTCTGCAAGAGTTGGGGAATCAAAATGATCACATCTACACCAGTACATCCTCAAGCGAATGGACAAGCAGAATCCTCAAACAAGATAATTGTTAACAACCTGAAGAAAAGATTGGGAGCCAAAAAAGGAAGATGGGCAGAAGAATTACCCTTTGTTTTGTGGGCTGATAGAACAACAATAAAGAGTGCAACTGGCCAAACCCCTTTCTCCTTAGTATTTAGAGCAGAAGTGGTGATCCCAACAGAAATGGTGATACCTACGGCAAGATCCAATCTGCGGGATCCTGGGCAGAATCCTGAAGCAATGTGCCAAGAATTAGATACTGTGGATGAAACAAGAGATGCAGCAAAGCTAAGGATGGCAGCATATCAACAGAGGATATCCAGATCATACAACAAGAATATAAGGACTAGGAGGTTTCAAGTCGGGGATTGGGTGTTAAGAAAAGCTTTTCAGAATACTACTAATCCTGCTGATGGAAAGTTGGCTCCAAAATGGGAAGGACCCTATGAGATTGAATCAGAATCAGGGAAAGGAGCATACCGACTCAAGAATATGGAGGGGGATATGCTACCAAGATCCTGGAATGCTATACATTTAAAGCTCTATTTCAAGTGAGTTAGGAATTTAATTTCTAACTCAGGATGGTATGAATTTTATCTCTTTTAATACATTTAATATTATTTACTATTTTGAACCCATTACTGGTTTAAGCATCGGAGGGGTGTTAGCCAGGCTAACACCCACCTTAGCTTACGATTGTTTTGCAGTATAAGATTTGGGATATAGCTCCAGGATGCATACTCAGGATACTTTGAAAGATTAGAGGATTGGCCCCCTCTCTCACGTTTAAGGGATTCTGATCCCTTCACAGGTTTAAAGGTATCACCTTTCTCACAAATTGGGTTTGAACACCCCGCCTGGAGCGCAAGTTGTCCAGGGATAGTTCAAGGTGGCGGGACCAGTTCATGTAAAAGTGGCTGACAATTTCGTCACTGTTGGCTATATCCTGGATCCTTAAGGTCTTTGAGGATTGATCACCCTCTCTCACCAAAGAGTATTTTCATACACTCTAAGGTTTAAAGGTTATCACATTTCTAAATCTTGGAGTTTATACACTCCCGCCTGTAGCGCATGAAAATTTGGGATTTTCCCCAGGGCACTAAGTATTTAACTCCAGTATATTTTTGGGTTTTACCCTTGTAACACAAGAATTGTCCAAACAGTTGGAACTGATATTCAAAAATTTTCTAAGTGTTCATACACAAGAGACATCCCTTCTAAGACGACTATGTAAGGCTCAAAGAATCAAATTTGAACCTAGTATACTAAGACTGGGGACATCTTAGTGGAAGGAGTTGCAAGAAGGATTGAGGTTCGGTACTAGGGTTACACCATATTCCCGGTATGATCTTTCCTTTGCGAATCTTACATGACTTGTTTGAACTTTTGAAACCATGTTTAAAATTTAAGTATCCTGATCAGGAGATATCTTTAAGATATATTCTCAAAATGTGACAACTCGTAATTTGAACCCACTTTGTGTAACGTTACGTGCTCACGTGAACTATGTTGATTGAATGTTATGTTTATTTTTATGTGAATGTGTGTTTATACAAGTGACCCGACCGCACAAGACTCTCGAACGCACAACACTTACTTGAACGCACAAGGCCATTTGGGCCGTATTCCTTGTAACCGCAACCAATGGGCAGCCCATTAGGGGTTTCGGCCCACTCCTCTTATACGTACAACACACACACACCATGAGGGGGTTATTTCTCATTTGGTTGCAAAACACTTAACACACAAAGAAACCGTAGCTCTCCTTCTTTCTCTCGAGAAACCGACGGCAATTAATCCCCCTCCATCGAAGCTTGTTCGGATCCATCCTCAATTCTTGTGCACCTCTCAATCTGGTTAGTGTTTTACTGTTTATTTGTTGCTTGATTGTATGATGTGCGATATATAGGTATGTGTTGCATGATAGTCTTGGAATGTTATCGTATGGGTGTTGATATGAATGTTAGTGATAATGTGACCGGTTCATATGTGTGGTTCGGAGCATGTTTATGTTAATCGGATATTGTCATAAGTCGGGATACATGTCATTGATTTAGAACCGTGTAGATGCTAATCGGATTTGCATATTATTCTGGAAACGAATGTTTGTTAACCGGCTGCATGTGTGAAATCGGATTGAATTATAAGAGTTGTTTAGATATTGTTATGTTTTGATCATGTTAGGGTTCATGAGATTTGGTGTTAAAAATGTTTGTTTGATTCGTTTGGATTATAGCAAAACTGTTAATTGATTCGATTTGTGAAACTGCCATATCTGTTTGCTTATGTTAAGGAGATTATGAGATGCAAATCAGGAAATCAGTTACAACATGGATTGCGAGTCGAGAACTCACTGTCTCGACTCGAGACCACATAAGCGACACAAAACAGCACAACTCGAGACCATGGTCGCGGGTCCGGTTGCGACTCGAGACCGTGTAGTCTCGACAAGCACATGAGAACTCGAGATCAGCTTGTTGCGACTCGAGACCCCGAAACCAGTACAACCCGAGATCACCTAGTCTCGACTCGAGATCTCTGGTCTCGACTCGAGACCACATATACGTACACACTATTGGGCCTGCACACTATTACGAGCCCAATTGATTGGGCTGAACACTTGGACTCTGCTTGTTTACGTGATTGTTTACGGGATTGTTTACGTGATTGTTTACGTTGATACCTATACGTGGAATACAATGTTGAATACTTGTACAACCTGTTGCAATATGTGTGGAACATACGTGCACTACTTGTATACGAATCTGACCAGTATAATAACTTTGGTAGGACGTGGTTAATCGCTCTATAACTTAATTGAACTGTGTGTATCATACCGAGCAACCCCAGGTGAGTTCAATGCATTTTCTCAAGCATGCGTCCCGGTAGTTTGGGACAACTGGTAAACATTTGGAAGGGAAACTTGGGGTAAACAACTGGAACATAGAAACAATCATCTACCGGATTGCCTGTAAGGCAATGGGGTAATTAGTTGATAGCGCTATTAGGTTTGGCACCCTCACACCGGGCCGTAAGGACGGGCGTGAACTAATTACTGGGACAACTTGTGAATACAACGCGGATATAAGACCTCCTACAGCTTGTCAAGGTTGTTTGATACCTGGACTTTGACCAATGCCTGGTTATGGGCATTGGGGTTAGGCATTCCCATCATTGACGCTGCATACGGTACAATAAACAAGTTAACAACGACACCTGAACCGAAACAATGAGTTGATTTAACTAATATCTGGTAACTTCACACGTAAGCAACACTTTGAACTCACCAGCGTAGTCTGACACACTTGTTTGCATGCTTGTAGGTCATTAACGTTTGGAACATGGACTTGCTATCTGGGAGTGCTGGAGTGGTCATGGATCGAGGCTCTTGGATTAACTTACATTTGATACATTGGTTTTAAGTATTATTATGAAACATTTGCTAAACGATTATTTACATGCTTCCGCTACACAACACTTTGGGATTTGACATTATGCTTTATTTAAGTATTTACCATTGGTTCAATGTGATTGGTGGCTCGAACTCTGATGCGTAACACGCCTCGCGGGGTTTCCGCAGGTGGAATTTTGGGGGTGTTACAGTTGGTATCAGAGCCACTGGTTATAGTGAACTAGGTTTTAAAACGTTTTGTAAAACCAGACTATAACCAAACAACTTCGAAGATCGATCATGACACTCAGCTCCAGATTGCAAGGTTCGTCTCTCTCTCACCTTATACATTACTTGCTTAGCAGTCACACACTCACAACGTATATGAACTGAAACGTTTAACACCATAGTGACTTGATAGTGTGACACTACTCTTCGACTCATGAAAACCATAGACCTGTGATACCATCTGTTGTGTTGTTTGAACGGGGGAAACTTCGAGCGCAAGCTAAGAGGCACTGAGATAAGCATGCAAATTGCCTTATTATTATGGGTGCACACTTAATAATAACGCGGGGTGCATGCAAGTCCCAGTGAGGCTTATCGAGCGTGAGGAGGGTTCTGCCTTACTATGTGTGAACTTGGTAGTACGTAAATATCAGTATGATACTTGACTCCCATCTCGTTTCGATTTCTAAATCGGTTTATTCCCAACTATAGAAACATGAGTGGACGAGGACACGGACGTGGCAACATCAACATGACTCAGGCTGAGTTGACTGACTTAATCAATACCCGTGTGGCTGAGGCCTTAGCAGCCTATCAAGCTGGTCAGCAAGTGCAACCTCAACCCAACCAGCCTGCGTGTACGTTTAAAATGTTTATGGATTGTAAGCCACAGACCTTCACCGGGACTGAAGGGGCTGTGGGACTTCTGAGATGGTTTGAGAAAGCAGAGTCTGTGTTTGCTATCTGTAACTGTCCCGCTGGGGACAGGGTGAAATATGCTGCGGGTACCTTGGCGGACGGTGCCCTAACGTGGTGGAACGCCCAGGTGCAGTTGTTGGGCATCGAGGCAGCGAATGCCACAACCTGGGAAGACTTCAAAGAACTGATCAGGGAGGAGTACTGTCCTCGGGATGAAGTCCAGAAGTTGGAAAACGAGTATTACAACTTGAAAATGGTTGGATCCGAAGTCGAAGCATATGTGAAGCGATCGTATGAACTGGCCGACATGTGCCCGAACTTGTCCCGGCCTATGTCTCGGAGGATTGAGTTATTCATCAAAGGGTTGCCTTCGCGTGTGAAGAGTTTGGTCACTGCAGCCCATCTCAATGATTTGACACAGATTGTTCGTCTGACTCATAAGATTGTGGACCAAGAGGTCGAGAGCAATTCGTTACCCCCGCGTATTTCGGCCACTACTGCTGCTACACCCACTGCCACTGCGTCCGCTAATGATAACAAGCGAAAGTGGAGTGATTATGATAAAGCATCCAGTGCTGGTCAGACTCAGAAAAGGCCAGACAACAACAACAACCGCAACATCAGCCAGTCGTCTTCTGTCAATCAAGGCCAGGGAAGTGGCCAAAGTCAGGGCTCGTATGCAGGGAAGAAACCGCAGTGTAATAGGTGTGGCTACCATCATTTCGGGCCGTGTAGTTGCACATGTCGCAGGTGTGGTAAAGTGGGCCATGAGGCCAAGGATTGTAGGGCCCCACAGCCCAAACACCAGCAGCAACAAAACCAGCAGAATCAGAGACAACAGGGACAACCACCCCAGCAGAACCAGGGTTTCAGGAAGGGGTGCTATCAGTGTGGTGACGAGGGTCACTTTAAGCGGGATTGCCCTCAGTTAAACCAGAACGCTAACGACAACAACCGCCCGAATAACAACAATGCTGGAAACAACAACAACAACAACAACGGCAACAATGGGGGAAATGGTGCTCGCGGTAGAGTGTTCCAGCTTGGAGCAGGGGATGCCAGGAATGACGGCAACATTGTAACTGGTACGTTTCCTGTTAACAATCGTATTGCTTCTGTATTATTCGATTCGGGTGCCGATTGGAGTTATGTGTCCCTAGAGTTTAGTCAACGATTAGGGATAACCCCAACACCTTTAAAAGTTAAACAAGTAGTAGAACTAGCAGATGGTAAAACGATAGAAGCCTCGAATGTCCTTTTTGGATGTAAACTAGATCTCGTGGGTCAGGTGTTTGATATTGACCTCCTTCCCGTTACGCTCGGTAGTTTTGACATAGTGGTAGGCATGGATTGGTTGTCTAGGCACCAAGCAGAAATTTTGTGTAAAGAGAAGATTGTGCGTATCCCTCTCCCTGATGGGGAGGCATTATTAGTTCAAGGGCATCGTAGTGGGACGATGGTTGGTATTATCTCGGCCATGCGTGCACAGCAATATCTGCAAAAGGGGTATCCTGCAATGTTAGCGCTAGTTACCAACGCTCAGTCTGAAGAAAGAAAGATCGAGGACCTACCAGTGGTGCGAGAATTCGCTGATGTGTTCCCAGAGGAGCTACCAGGGTTACCTCCTCATCGTCAAGTAGAATTCCAGATTGATCTTGCGCCAGGAGCGGCTCCGGTTGCTCAAGCTCCATACCGGTTAGCACCTGGAGAGTTACAAGAACTGTCTAATCAACTGCAAGAGTTGTTGGACAGGGGCTTTATTCGACCCAGTTCTTCGGCTTGGGGAGCCCCAGTACTATTTGTAAAGAAGAAAGATGGGTCATTTCGTATGTGTATTGATTATCGAGAGCTCAACAAGGTGACCATTAAGAACCGCTATCCGTTACCACGCATCGACGACTTGTTTGACCAGCTGCAAGGGTCAAGTTTCTATTCCAAGATCGACTTAAGATCGGGTTATCACCAGGTAAGGGTTAGAGAGGAAGATGTTCCTAAGACGGCTTTTCGAACACGCTACGGACACTATGAGTTTTTGGTCGTGCCGTTTGGATTGACCAATGCACCAGCGGTTTTCATGGATCTCATGAATCGCGTATGTAAGCCATACCTCGACGAGTTTGTTATAGTGTTTATTGATGACATCCTAGTTGTTGATGCATATTTTGTCTATCGCCTTCGTCAATCCGAGTTGTAGTGAAAAGCCGGAAGGAATCAAGCGCATAATGTCATATTTAGTTAGAAATGGCAAGGTGGCAAACTTGTAATTAATGTGAACTTTCATTAAGTTGCCTTGACCATATAAATAGGGGATTATGTCACTAGTTTAGTTAGATTTTGATAGAAGATTTGGAGAAGACTTGGAGAGAAGACTTTCTAGAGAGAGAAAGTAGAGAGAGAAAGTATTGTATTTGTGATTCTTGTACCGTACACGTCAATTCTATCAATAGAATCACATTAGTAGTACGTTATCGTGTGTTCGGTCACGTTCGTTCACGGATTCCGCACGTCAAACGTTCGTTACGCAATCGAACGGCGTCAAAACCGGTCCTACAATTGGTATCAGAGCTAGGAGCTCGATTGCAAGATCAAACACATCATTTCGTACCAGATTTCAGCGAATTCAGAGCCAAATCAGATCCGGATTCATTGATTTCTTCATTTTCTACTCGTTTCTTACGGTTTTTACGGAAATTCGACAAATTGAACGTGATTTCACGGTTCGTTTTGCCTGAATTTCTAACATATTGTGCGAAATACATAGAATTAAAACCCTACCAAGTTTCACATCGAAACTCCAAGCCGTTTTGGAGAAATCGTGGTTTTTCGGGTCCGATTCGCGTCAAATTTCAGTTCAGGACCGCTCATGTGACAAGATTTAGGATCGCTTATGTGAAATTAGCATGGATCGCTCATAGGGAAATCGTTGAGGACCGCTCCAAAAGTGTCTACTGTGGCTCGCCTTTAAGTCAAGTATATGAATCGCTCATGTGTCACTTTTGAACCGCTCATTTGGTCGTGAGTTGAGAATCGCCTTTATGTCACTTTGTGGTCCGCTCCAACTGTTTTATTAGTCAGTTCGCTGTTTTTGTCATCTTCTACATCGGAACAGGTAATTGCAGGCTCATTAAATTTGAAGTGGAGGTTTAATCAGATTGTGGTTGAACAATAGAAAAGTGTTGTCGGCTGCATTGCAAGTTGTTATTTTTGTTTTGATTGCACCGCCCAAAACCGATTCCAGTTGCACATACAAAGTGATGGCCCAATCACAGTGTGGATAGAATATTACTAAAGGTTGTCGGCAAGCTTTCTTATTAAGCGCCCCATTTGATAAAATAGCCCAATCACCGAAGCCCCTTGCACCGTCCATTTTTTTAAAAAAAAGGAACAAATTATTTTTGTTGTTTGGCACCGCCCCAATATATCTCTTAGGCCCAATCACAAGTTAAAATTGATTGTTGGGTGGCAGGTTGTGTATGTTTGTTGTTTTATCACTGCCCATTTGTTTAGAAAGGCCCACCGGCTCACTTGGTATCACAGCCCAATCACACCATTCAAGATTGTTGAAACTGGTTTAGTGTGCTTTGTGGAAATTGAAATTGTGTGAGCTTTGAGCGAAAAACAAATTTTTGAATCAAGTCACTTAGCGAAGAAAGTGAGATCAAAATGTTTGATGAAGAAGAAAATTATTATTTTGAGAGATTTAATGATTGGCATCACGGATTTCTAGATGAGGGTTATAGAAAAGTGAGCAAAGATGGATGGGCAAAAAGGTTTAAATATTTCGTGTGTCTGAAAGACGAAACGTTGGATGATCTTAAAGACCGATATAGTGTTTTACTGAATTATCTGAAAGATCATGAGATATATCCGTCAAATGTTGAGAAATTGGAGAAATTTGCAGATGCATTACCGATTGAATGGGGTGAATGTTTGAAAAATTTAAGAGAGGACTCAAATTTTTCAAAACTACCTTTAAATCAATTCATCAGCAAACTTAAAGCTCATGAACTTGAAATCAGAAAGAGAAAGAAAGATATAATCAAGGTTTTGGAGAGTAATGTGCTAGATTTGAGTTTAGATGTGTTTGAGGAGATGATCAAAAGGATTGGTAAATGTATCAGGGCAAAACATGTGCTGAAATACGATTTCAAACGAGGTTGTTATATTGATAATAATGGAAATCCTCTTGATTTCGTTAAAATGTTCTGTGCAGGTACATTCACAGCAAAGGAAGAAGAAAGTCCAAAAGCTGAAGAATCGGTGAAGAATGAAACAGTGTGCTCTAAGTGTGACAACTTTAAGACTGACAATGACAAACTCGTGAAAGACATGGCAAGTTTGGCATCTGAAGTCAAAAAGTTGAAAGACGAGAAGCACGTTGCTGAAAATCAGATTCTTATTCTGAAAGAAAATTGTGAGAAGTTGAAAGCTGAAAATGACAAACTGTTGGTTGGTTTTAACAGTTTGACTTTGAAAAATCAAGAATTTGAGGGGCAAGTGAAAATTCTTGAAGATGGGAGAAATGTGTTCAGTAAAAACAACATTGAAAAACAGAAGATGATAAATTCCCATCTTCAGAAAATTGTCGAACTTGAAAAAGAAGGTGAACGCGCTCAAAAGAAAATCAAAGAGTTGGTAAAAGAGCTTGAAAGCAAACAGAAATCTTCAGAAGATTTAGATTTCTGGATTAAACTTGAAAACAAGAATCTGAAAGCGAATGAATCAAAATTTCAGGAACAGATAAAAGTTTTGATAAATGAAAAATCTGTTCTTGAAAATTTGAAGAATGATAATGAAAAAACTATCAAGTCTCATTTTGGGAGAATATCTCAACTTGAAAGTGAAGCTGAGAATTCGAGGAACAAAATTGATGAACTTGAGAAGAAATTGATAGGTTTTGTGACTAAATCTGACAGTTTGAATTTTCCCTGTCCAAAACCAATCAATTCAGTTCCGATAAGTGAAAATGTTACAGACTTTGACAAAGTCAAAGTTGAAGATTGTGATGAGAAAACTGATGATGAAAATGAGAAATTTTATCCAGCAGATGAGTCTGAGACAGAGTCTGATGCTGAAATTAAGAAAAAGAAAACAATTTCAAAATTAAGAGGAAAATTTCAGAAAACTGTTTTGCAATCGACTGAAAAGGGAGAATGCTCTAAGCAAAAACCTGTGAAGAAGATTGTAGAACAGAAACAAAAATTTACAAATGAAGGAAAAAACTCATCAGTACGATCATCCAATCAAAAGAAAAAATTACAAAAAGTAGAAAATGAAAATTCAAAAATTGTTGGGTGCAGGACAGACCACAGTACTTCAAAGCCAAATCCAGCAGATTTGAGGAAGGAATATCACCAAGCTAGACAATGCTATGATCTGAGCGTTTGGTGTGAAGGTGGTATACGGTACGATAACAGAGTGTGTTACAGCTGCGGATATCACGGACACATTGCTGTTAACTGCCAATACTGGAGTTATGAAACCAGGAGATGCTATAATTGCAATATCAAAGGTCACATTGCCCGAGATTGCCCAAGGAGATCGCATGAAAGATTGAGGGCCAATTCTCAGAAAATGGCAAAGAAGATACCAGTCGTTGTCAAGCCCAAAGAATTGAAAGTTTCGGGCCCAAACGTCAGAGAACAGAAGGTCAAAGAACCTAAAGGTCAAGAAACAAAAGTGAAGCTTTCTCAGGGGCAGAAAGATCGACTGAGGAAAAAGAGAAAGAAAGCGAGAGAATATCTAGAAAAGATTTTGTCCTCGGGTTCATCCGACAGATCGAAGAAGAGTGCTGATGAATCAACTCCCTCAACTGCTAAGTCAAGCAAGTCGAATTCATCAGATGCAAATCTGAGGACAAAAGAGGAGAAAAAGAAGAAAGTGAAGTTTTTACTTCCTGGCGATGAATTTGTTTCTTCGAAAACAAAGGAGCCACATGTCGGCGATGAATCTGACTTACCAAAGTCAGACAAGCCACATTCAGGCAATGATTCTGGTATGGTAAAACCAGAAGAGCCATGTGTTGAGGTAAAGGTCGAGAATTCTAGTTTAACAATGGATGAGAAAAATTTTCCACCATTGTTGAATAAGAATTCAAAATCACCCAAGGCTGGTCAGGCTTGGGTGAAACTATTCAAATAGAAAAAACCTGACTTGCCGGAGCTCCCAGGTTTGTAAGAGTGGAGCATGAATCGGCATCTTTTTAAATCTGTGTTTGAAGATTTTGCAGGAATTGCCGGAGATCCCAAGATGGTATCGTGGATCATGAATCGGCATCTTTCTTGAATTTTATTCGGTAACGTCGATCAAGCAAACGGTAAAGAGGTTTGGTTGTGTTTGTGAATGTTTTACAAGTGGTACAGAGGATTCTGGACTGCATATGGTAAATCAAGGACATTAACTTGTACTTGGATTTTCCTACTTTTGTGTAGAAAACAAGATGATGAAGTAACCCCGTACCTAAACTGTTTGGTAAACAAACTAAGTTTTCCGGAAAAGCCATTTTGATTAAAACAAACTTAAGTGTTTTGAAATCACAATGGGAAAATAGTTTGTTGTGAGGGGGAGTTCTGATTGTTTACGCCAAGTGGATGGAGAATTGAAGTGATTCTCATCAGGTTGTCAAGTTTGTACAGTTTGTTTCAAATTTTCCCAGAAAATCAAAATTGAAACATATTTTGATTTTAGGGGGAGAAAAATTTTAAAAAAAATTAGAAAATTTGAAAATGTCAAAAACATTAAAAATTTAAAAATGAGTTTTGTTGTGAAAAAGAGGAAATGATTGTAAATCAGTGGACTATCACAGCATGCTAAAGAAATGTAATGTAAAATGTGATAAACGGTCTCACTGATGATGTGACGATAGGTTTTTGTACATTTAGTAGATTTATTCGGGATATAAACCTAAAATTTCAAACTTGTGAAATTCGTGGGGAACACTACTTGGATATATAGGTAACCCCTGAAATCTCGTTTGAAAGGTCTCGTATTCTGATATACTAGGTGTTTATACTCTATGATGTCTGGGGTATTATTCCGGGACTTCTGCTGAACGGTAGTTCTGACCTAGTCCTTGGCTAATACTTTCCACAAAATGCTTGAAATATAGCATAAAGCCCTTAGTTGATTAGACAATAAAATTGATAATCATCTGTTGTAGCTGAAAAGATCCTCTAAAGGGGACACACTGCTAAGTCGAAGCTGATATCTCTCTGCTGAACGGAAGTTCTGACCTGAGATCCCCCAGTTCTCGCATCTTTCCCCTAATTTATGTACAGACATCATTGTAGTGTTCATACCTGTAAGACTGAATATTGGGATTCTGGATACGGGAGTATATTCAAGAGGTGGGACACATGAATTGAACTAAGTTCATAAAATACCTAAATAGTATCCTGAATAGATTGAAAATTGTATGAAAATTTAAGAGGACAATTATATCGTCAATCTACGTGAATCGTTTAGAACTTAAAACGATTAAAAGCTTAACGGTGCTTGTGTTATGTCTCAAAAACTGATATGATCCTCTTGCACAAACTCACAAAAATATGTTTGTTTTGCATTTAAATTTCTGTCTTTGCATTTATGTTTCATATTTTCAAAAATCCAAAAAGATTTTCGACAACTGATGGTGAAGAGCTGATTTTCAAAATCTCAAAGGCTAAACTTGATGAACATACAGGTTGGTTAAGAGATTTGAAATGTTTAAAATGATTCATTAATTTTTTTAATTTGAATTAGAAATTGAAATGTTTCAAATTTGTGATTAGTGTTTAATTTGTAAAAATTCTCAAATGATTTGTTGATTCATTAAGTTGAATCACAACTTTATTTGTTTGTGATAGAGTGTTTGAGATATATGCAGATGATGCAGATGATGAGCTGAACAGAGAGAAGTCAGGAGATAATTTCTATGGTGGTAACAAATCCCAGATGTCTATCCTAGCAGGGTGATAGGGGAAGTCTGATGAAAGTTATAGCCAAAGAAAGAAAGATCCAGGCAGAATTTCTGAAGAAGACCATGCTATATCCGAGAATGTCATGTTGAAGACTCTCACTGAAGATTCCGTCAACATTCAATCTGTTGATACGCAAAGCCAGGTGTCGATCCCAAAAGCACGGAAGCTTGACGAAAGGGGGAGCCTGAAGATTCTGAAGAAAGAGAGCAACGGAAGCCGAAGACAGATCCACCGGGATTCTGTTCAAGCAAGAGGAACTCAAGAGAGAGAGAAAGTCAAGTCGCTACGAGTTTCACTACGAGATTGACTACGGCAATATCCAAGGGGGAGATTGTTGATGCATATTTTGTCTATCGCCTTCGTCAATCCGAGTTGTAGTGAAAAGCCGGAAGGAATCAAGCGCATAATGTCATATTTAGTTAGAAATGGCAAGGTGGCAAACTTGTAATTAATGTGAACTTTCATTAAGTTTCCTTGACCATATAAATAGGGGATTATGTCACTAGTTTAGTTAGATTTTGATAGAAGATTTGGAGAAGACTTGGAGAGAAGACTTTCTAGAGAGAGAAAGTAGAGAGAGAAAGTATTGTATTTGTGATTCTTGTACCGTACACGTCAATTCTATCAATAGAATCACATTAGTAGTACGTTATCGTGTGTTCGGTCATGTTCGTTCACGGATTCCGCACGTGAAACGTTCGTTACGCAATCGAACGGCGTCAAAACCGGTCCTACACTAGTCTATTCGAAGAACAAGGAAGAACACGAGCGTCACCTACGACTCATCTTGGAACTTTTGAGAAGGGAACAGCTGTATCCGAAGTTTTCTAAGTGCGACTTTTGGATTCGAGAAGTGCATTTCCTTGGGCACATTGTTAACAAGAAAGGGATACATGTGGATCCTGCGAAGGTGGATGCAGTTAAGAATTGGGCGGCACCAAAGACTCCGTCTGAGGTGCGACAATTTCTTGGTCTCGCAGGGTATTATCGAAGGTTCATTAAAGATTTCTCGAAAATCGCGCAACCCCTCACCTCGCTAACACAGAAGAACACGGCGTACTCTTGGGGAACGAAGCAGGAAGAGGCCTTCCAGTTGTTAAAACAGAAACTTTGCAGTGCACCGATCTTGTCGTTACCGGAGGGAACCGAAGATTTTGTGGTTTATTGTGATGCTTCGATTCAGGGTCTCGGTTGCGTGTTGATGCAACGCGAGAAAGTGATAGCTTATGCTTCTCGTCAGCTAAAGGTGCACGAGAAGAACTACACGACACACGACTTGGAGTTAGGAGCGGTGGTATTTGCGTTGAAGATATGGAGGCACTTTCTGTACGGTACCAAATGCACCATCTACATCGACCATAGGAGTCTCCAGCACATCTTCGACCAGAAAGAATTGAATATGCGACAACGACGATGGGTGGAATTATTGAACGATTATGAATGTGCCATCAAGTATCATCCGGGCAAGGCGAACGTTGTAGCTGACGCCCTCAGCAGGAAGGATAATGCACCTAGACGTGTGCGAGCATTGCAACTCACGATCCAGTCCAACCTCCCTTCCCAGATAGGAGACGCTCAGTTAGAAGCGTTGAAACCAGAGAACGTTCGAGCTGAAGCCTTACGTGGCTCGAGGCAATGACTAGAACGAAAGGGAGACGGTGCTTACTACGTGACTGGACGCATTTGGGTCCCGTTCTTTGGCAACTTACGAGAACTTGTAATGGAAGAGGCACATAAATCACGCTACTCTGTACATCCTGGATCAGATAAGATGTACCACGACTTGAAAACTACCTACTGGTGGCCCAGCATGAAGGCCCACATAGCAACCTACGTCAGCAAATGTTTGACTTGTGCGAAAGTCAAAGCGGAACATCAAAAGCCCTCAGGTCTACTGCAGCAACCAGAGATACCCACATGGAAGTGGGAACAAATCACCATAGATTTCGTGACAGGACTACCAAAAACTCAGGCTGGGAATGACACCATTTGGGTGATTGTTGATCGCCTCACGAAATCAGCACACTTCCTAGCAATCAAGGAAACAGACAAATTCTCTCAGCTGGCAGCAGTGTATCTTAAGGAGGTGGTTTCTAGGCATGGGGTGCCAACTTCTATCATTTCGGACCGCGATCCGCGTTTCACTTCAGAGTTATGGCAGTCAATGCATAAATCGTTCGGTTCCCAACTCGACATGAGTACCGCTTATCACCCGCAGACGGATGGTCAAAGCGAGCGCACCATCCAAACACTTGAAGACATGCTACGGGCATGTGTAATCGACTTTGGGAAAGGGTGGGAGAAGCATTTACCGTTGATAGAATTCTCCTACAACAATAGCTATCATACAAGTATTAAGGCAGCTTCGTTCGAAGCACTGTACGGACGGAAATGTCGTTCACCCCTCTGTTGGCTTGAGGTGGGTGACAGTCAGATCACAGGCCCTGAGTTTGTGCTTGAGGCATCAGAAAGCATTGTGCAAATCCGAAACCGTATGGCCGCAGCTCGCGACCGCCAGAAAAGTTACGCTGACAAGCGTAGTAAACCGCTGGAATTTGAAGTTAATGACCGCGTTATGTTTTGGGAAACGCGGCAAACTAAACCCTCGTTATGTGGGACCGTTCAAAATTCTGGAACGAATTGGAAAGGTGGCCTACAGGTTGGAATTACCTGCTGAGTTGGGTAATGTCCATGATGTGTTCCATGTATCACAGCTAAAGAAGTGTTTGGTTGATGAAACACTAGTAGTACCATTTCAAGAGCTGAAGATAGACGACAAATTGCAGTTTGTTGAAGAACCAATTGAGATCATGGATCGGGAAGTTAAAGTTCGTAAACACAGCCGTATACCGATTGTGAGAGTTCGTTGGAACTCAAGACGTGGTCCAGAGTTCACGTGGGAACGCGAGGACCAGATGAAACTTAAGTATCCACATTTGTTCCCCGAAGACCAGTCAAAACCTAGCAAACCTAGTGTTGATGCAACTAGTGAATTTCGGGACGAAATTCCCATTCAAGTTGGGGAGGATGTGACACCCCAAGAAAACCAGCAAGCGATATAACTTACCTAGCTTTAACTTATCTAGCTTTCTCAGTGAGTGCGTACCAAATTTCGGGACGAAATTTCTTTTTAGTTGGGGATACTGTGACAACTCGTAATTTGAACCCACTTTGTGTAACGTTACGTGCTCACGTGAACTATGTTGATTGAATGTTATGTTTATTTTTATGTGAATGTGTGTTTATACAAGTGACCCGACCGCACAAGACTCTCGAACGCACAACACTTACTTGAACGCACAAGGCCATTTGGGCCGTATTCCTTGTAACCGGAACCAATGGGCAGCCCATTAGGGGTTTCGGCCCACTCCTCTTATACGTACAACACACACACACCATGAGGGGGTTATTTCTCATTTGGTTGCAAAACACTTAACACACAAAGAAACCCTAGCTCTCCTTCTTTCTCTCGAGAAACCGACGGCAATTAATCCCCCTCCATCGAAGCTTGTTCGGATCCATCCTCAATTCTTGTGCACCTCTCAATCTGGTTAGTGTTTTAGTGTTTATTTGTTGCTTGATTGTATGATGTGCGATATATAGGTATGTGTTGCATGATAGTCTTGGAATGTTATCGTATGGGTGTTGATATGAATGTTAGTGATAATGTGACCGGTTCATATGTGTGGTTCGGAGCATGTTTATGTTAATCGGATATTGTCATAAGTCGGGATACATGTCATTGATTTAGAACCGTGTAGATGCTAATCGGATTTGCATATTATTCTGGAAACGAATGCTTGTTAACCGGCTGCATGTGTGAAATCGGATTGAATTATAAGAGTTGTTTAGATATTGTTATGTTTTGATCATGTTAGGGTTCATGAGATTTGGTGTTAAAAATGCTTGTTTGATTCGTTTGGATTATAGCAAAACTGTTAATTGATTCGATTTGTGAAACTGCCATATCTGTTGCTTATGTTACGGAGATTATGAGATGCAAATCAGGAAATCAGTTACAACATGGATTGCGAGTCGAGAACTCACTGTCTCGACTCGAGACCACATAAGCGACACAAAACAGCACAACTCGAGACCATGGTCGCGGGTCCGGTTGCGACTCGAGACCGTGTAGTCTCGACAAGCACATGAGAACTCGAGATCAGCTTGTTGCGACTCGAGACCCCAAAACCAGTACAACTCGAGATCACCTAGTCTCGACTCGAGATCTCTGGTCTCGACTCGAGACCACATATACGTACACACTATTGGGCCTGCACACTATTACGAGCCCAACTGATTGGGCTGAACACTTGGACTCTGCTTGTTTACGTGATTGTTTACGGGATTGTTTACGTGATTGTTTACGTTGATACCTATACGTGGAATACAATGTTGAATACTTGTACAACCTGTTGCAATATGTGTGGAACATACGTGCACTACTTGTATACGAATCTGACCAGTATAATAACTTTGGTAGGACGTGGTTAATCGCTCTATAACTTAATTGAACTGTGTGTATCATACCGAGCAACCCCAGGTGAGTTCAATGCATTTTCTCAAGCATGCGTCCTGGTAGTTTGGGACAACTGGTAAACATTTGGAAGGGAAACTTGGGGTAAACAACTGGAACATAGAAACAATCATCTACCGGATTGCCTGTAAGGCAATGGGGTAATTAGTTGATAGCGCTATTAGGTTTGGCACCCTCACACCGGGCCGTAAGGACGGGCGTGAACTAATTACTGGGACAACTTGTGAATACAACGCGGATATAAGACCTCCTACAGCTTGTCAAGGTTGTTTGATACCTGGACTTTGACCAATGCCTGGTTATGGGCATTGGGGTTAGGCATTCCCATCATTGACGCTGCATACGGTACAATAAACAAGTTAACAACGACACCTGAACCGAAACAATGAGTTGATTTAACTAATATCTGGTAACTTCACACGTAAGCAACACTTTGAACTCACCAGCGTAGTCTGACACACTTGTTTGCATGCTTGTAGGTCATTAACGTTTGGAACATGGACTTGCTATCTGGGAGTGCTGGAGTGGTCATGGATCGAGGCTCTTGGATTAACTTACATTTGATACATTGGTTTTAAGTATTATTATGAAACATTTGCTAAACGATTATTTACATGCTTCCGCTACACAACACTTTGGGATTTGACATTATGCTTTATTTAAGTATTTACCATTGGTTCAATGTGATTGGTGGCTCGAACTCTGATGCGTAACACGCCTCGCGGGGTTTCCGCAGGTGGAATTTTGGGGGTGTTACACAAAATAAATTCTCTGTATATGAATCAGGATATTTGGTTGGAACCTTTGGGATACGATACTTGGGTTTAAGTATCAGAGTTAGATTTGTTTATAAATTCTAAGTAAATTATCTTTTTTCCTTTGAAAACTTTATTTAAGTTAGTTGAGATTTTGAAAAATAAACTATTTTGAAAAACTTTGTCTGAATTATTGATAAGTCTTACTTTACGAAAGTCTGCGTAGGATATCACAGAGTATATTGATCAGGATTTCTTCACCGAAATGATAACACCGGTTTTACAAAACTGTAATCTAAACTAAGTAATGCATGGCAAAAAATTAAAAGGCAACAACAAGTAAAACGAAAGATGAAATTGTCTGAAATAAGCAATACTAGTTGATAACCAAAGGCTTCATCCTAAAACCTAGGACCCATCCACCTTCAGCTATCAAGTCATTTTAATGCAGGAATAGAAATTGTTCATAGAGCAAAAAGTAAAATTGTTCAAACATAATCATCAAATTTAAAAGAAACGAATTCTAGAGGGCAACGCCTTCTTCAGTCATGGCGTTTTCGACAGCATCTGCTCCGGGATCAGCTTGAACATCTCTTTCAGCACCGGTAGATTTTTCAACCGCCTTTGAAGGCCCTTCAGCTGCAGATTTAACAGGATTGCTGCTGAGACTCCTTAGCTTTGTCTCCCAGGCATGGACATCCCAGGAAGGGCATTCGAAGCCTAGTGCCTTAGCTTCATGGGCCATCTTTAGCCTAGCTTGGAGGAATGAGGTTATGACGGAACTCTTAAGGCCCTCCCGGTAGGTGATCATGTCCCGTTCGTGTAGGGCATGGGCGTAGTCGAGATTAGCTTGGGCCTCGAGGGTAGCTTTGTTAAGGGCGGCCTGGTGTTCCTGGGTCATAGCCTTGAACTTATCCTCGTAGTGCCCGGATTTGGCAGCAGCAATCACGCCCTGGTGGAAAATGGTGACCTCGGCTTTCTTCAATTTGGACTCGAGTATCTTGTTGAGCTCACAGGATTCTTGGTATAGATGAACTAGATGTTCAAGGCCCTACATCTGGAAGCACAGGTATTATGATAATCAAGATATTGCTTTGACATATATGTGCAGGATAAGGAATAGAACTTTGTACCTGGTTAAGAAAAGAGGTCATGAACCCGCTCGCTTCGATAAACCTATGGTTTTCATAGGGAAATGTATCAGAAATAGCAGGAGAGTCGGTTTCTTTCCTTCTGCGGGAACTTGAACTCCGGGGTTTAGTTGCTGGTGATGGCTTGGGAATGACGATGGCTTTGGAGCTGCTGGGCTTGGACGTGGCTGTAGCTTTGGGGCTAGGCTCCTTCTTGACTAGGATATGATCAGAATAGCTATCTAGCTCATCAAGATCAAAAACTTCAGGGATCTTGGTTGGTGCTGCATAAGAAGGGAAGTCCTATATCCTTATTTACTCTTCATTATATTCTGCTAACCAATCGTGTATGAAGTAACTCTTACCAGACATCTCGGAGCTGGATCTCTGGCTTGGCTTTACAGATGATAGGGAAAAAGTTCTCTCACTCTTTGAAAGCTGGTAAATGCTTTTAATCCTCTGTTTAGACTCGGCGCTTGGAGGGGCTAGTTCTTTGAGATTTGCTGCACAAAAGATAAAGATATCAATATACAACTACAGGATACGATTAGGGATATTCCTAAAACCCTAAATCCTACAAGAAGTCAACCACTTCACCGGAAGGTCAAAACCTCCAGTAATAGAATCCCTTTTTACAAAAAAGAACTTTTGTTTCCATTTCTCCTCATTTTTCGTGGCTCTAAGAATAAGAGGATTTTTAGAGGTAGAAAAAAGGAGAAAACGATTGTTGCCATGAGAGCGAAGGCGATAGGCCATGGAGAGATCCTCAACACAGAGGTCAGGGGTAAAACGGGATTTGATTCGGTCCAAGGTCACTAGCACCCGCCAAACCATAGGCAGGGTCTGGGCATAAGTAAGGCCGGTAGGCTCAAAGAAATGGGATATGAAGGCCGAAAAGGGATATCGGAGTCCGATGGAAAAGGGTAAGCCAGGAAGCAGACCCATTCGGTGGAAGAAAAGTCCGATCGGATTTCCCTATCAAAAGGACGGATGATTGTACCAACGGGGAAGGCACCAGAAGGTTGTAGGGAGGCGATGTCGGCATTGTCAAACGTGCAAACCTCTTTTTCTGGTTCTTCAAGAAGATTTTGGGCTTCAAAGGATGGAGTCGAGTCGTCTGTGTGTGATCTCGTTGTACTAGCCATAAAGAGTTTTTGTGAAGAAAGACAAAGGAAAAAGAAGGAAGGAGAAAAGTACCTGAGAAATTGCTTGAAATATGGTGACAATGATGTGGAAAGGCTGAGTATAGGGGGTAAAGAGTAAATGTTGCATTGCAAGTTGCACAATGTCACCTCAACCGTCATTTCGTTTCAATTGCCTCGGTTTACGAGATAAGATTTTAAAATATATCCGTTGGACTGGTATACCAACAGATATATTTTGGGGACAATTGTTAGGGGTCATTTTCTGAGCATATATATCCTGACTAATATTCTGCTTTTTATTGTTTACTCGTGATCGGGATACTGGATCAGGATATTGGTAACATCCTGGTGCGATATCCTAGTATTAAGTGGATTAACCACATGCAGATTAAGAGTTACAAGTTGCCAACGTTCAAGAAGACTTCTTCCCCTTAAGACTCGGGCAAATCAGTTGGAATGGAGACGTTGAACCCGAAAGACCAGGTCTACAATGTTCGAATGGGGAATATCCACCGAATCCCGGTTTAATAGGGTAGTTTGTTACATTTCTTTTACTATAAATAGATGGATCGGATCGAGTTAAGGGATACTTTCATTCGCACAATTTACACTCTAGATGCTAGCAACAACCACACACAAACACTTGTACTCAAATTACCTTGTAACACCTAGTTGATCCGCATCACATCCTGCACTGTATCCTGATATTTGAATCAATTGAAGAACAAGGGATGGTTACCATGAGCTATGAGAATCGTAAATTATACTTTAATGTGTTTTTAAAAACCGTATCTTACGATCTTCTTGCTGATTTGAGTTATACAGGTGCTACTAACGAATTTGTTTCAAGTGTTAGCACAGTCAGGTTAAATGCGAATGGGGTTGCGGTGTACAGGTCTGAGTTGAAGAGTGATGGGAGTCAGGTAAACAAGATAACTGTGAGAGAAAGAGCAAATGAAGGAAGACCACCCGATGGTGGGAGTGAGTGGGGCAACAAGGCTGATGTTGAACTCAACTGGCGTGGAGCTGTGAACCTCCAACAAGATTGGACAATGATGTATGGAGAGAAATGGGGAGGCAAGCGTTCATATGAAACCCCCTAAGCACGTCAGGTACGGTCTAGCTGAAGACCTAAAACTTAGCGCTCTCGGGAGGCAGCCCGAGGATGTAGAGTATTGTATTTCGTTTTGGTTCGTTTGGTGTGTTGTGTTCTAACAGGTTTCTACGCGTTTATCTTCGCGGAGGCAAGATTCAAGTGTGGGGATGTTTTGCAACATCCCCGATGAGACATCATTGTAGGATCGAGAATCGACCTGAACGAGTCTATTAGAAGAGTTCTAATCCATATCAAAGGCAGAAACAATGATACAGACTTGAATACAGCTTGATTTCCTCTTTAAATGTCTTGTATATTGATATTACATTGTTACAGATCGAATGACACGTCGGCAGCAGTTCGGTACCGGAATCAAAAAAACGTTACAAATGAGATGGCACATCAGGTATATATAGGGATGGGTATTTCGCACGGAATGACTCTGAACCCGTTTCGTGCGAAATAGCCAAAGGTCATTTCGTACGAAATGACTCTTTGCCATTTCGTGCGAAATAGCTCAAACATACTCAAACCCTATTTTCCTCGTATAACGTGCGCTAATCTATCATCCCTATTACAAGACTCGATACAAGACGAAGTCGACAGACATATGCACCAACAGACTCCCCCTTGGATGTTGAGGAAGTATTCAGTGTCGAGTCTTCACAATCTTCAGTCTTTATCAGTCTTCGTACTCTTCCAACGTATCTAACAATGTAAGCATCCTCAATCTCTATCTCTTCTTCTCTCATCAACAATCTTTCCCCTTGGATGTTGATCTAACAGTCTTAACATTTTCTTGATCAGATCTCTTGATTCCTTAAGTTCTTCAATCATCAGGAATCGAATCTGGCTTTTACATCTTCATACTCCCCTTTTACTTAGCAGACTTCCCCTTGAATTGTGCTGGGATCATAGTCTGGCTTTCACAGGATCAGGATCATGACCTGGCTCTCTATTAAATGGATTGTAACTGAATAGCATGATTTCCGGAATGATAAGATCAATCGCACAAGACCCCTGGTCGTACAAGGAGTCCCGTCGCACAAGCTGATTCAATCGTACAATTTGAATCGGACCGCACAAGTTGAATCAGGTCCTTTTCGTTGGGCCACACGAACACACAAACGCACAAACTGATTGGGCCGGACAGCCCAAGTGTCCAGTCGCACAAGGTTACCGGGCCGCACAAGATTTCTGTTTATTTGTTGTTTGGACTATATGTTTACCTGTTGGGCTTCTAATCTTTGGGCCGGGTTTATGATGAATCGCACAACCCAAGCAGATCGCACAAGTCTGCTTGGATCGCACAATGTCACTCGTATGTTATAAGTTGGGCCGGGTGATTATGCTTGGGCCGAGACTTATGTGGGCTTCGTCCGTATGATAAACTTATAACATTTAAAACATGCTATGTGTGTACTATGTTGCCATGATCGATACGTGTTAGCAATTTGTGAAACTATGTGTAATCATACGTGCTTTAATTGAACCTAAACTTGACTTGTATGATAACCCTGTTAGGACGTGTTTGACCAACCTTAGTTCAAGAACTCTTTCCTTTGTGTACCTGCCGAGCAACCCAAGGTGAATTCACACAGCCAAGGCATGGGGTTCCCGGGTGGGAATGGGATTTGTTGAATTACTGAACATACTCAGCTGATAGAACCTAACGATACGATACGACTAGACTAGTAACACTTACTGAACTGATCTTCGCACACTTGCCAAGGGTTGGCCGCGATATTATGACTGACTTCGGACACCTGCCTTAGGAAGGCCGCGAACTAAACTTACTAATCTTCGCACACCTGCCTGGTAGGCCGCGATACAAATAAACCTAGTCTAGAATACTTGGGAGGAACATCCCCTAACATCTTCGCATACCTGCCTGGGAGGCCGCGATGGAAATATGATATATGATATAACGAACGAACTTACTACTACTCACACTATACTATTACTGAACTATTAACTGTGAACTCGCTCAACTAGTTGTTGACTCTCTGCTGCATGCCTTGCAGGACCTTAGGTACTTACGGAGCTTGCACAAGGAGGGGCAGGTCGTTGTGGACAAGGATTAGTGAATGCTTGCTAAACATTTATGACATTTTTAACTGTTAACTATGTTGGGTTTATTTACATGCTTCCGCTACTTAAACAAAGTTTGGTTTTGAACATCAATCATGTCGTGATGAATTACATTATCTACTTTTATTATTAAATGCTATGTTCGATATGATTGGTGGCTTGATCCTGGTCATGTCACGCCTCCAAGCGGTGGTACTCCGCGTGTGGATTTTGGGGGTGTGACCAGGGTGTGTAAACCCTATCTTGACAAGTTCGTCATTGTCTTCATCGACGACATTCTGATCTACTCCAAGAGTCAGTAGGAACACGAGCAGCACTTACGTCTTATCTTGGAACTTCTTCGAAAGGAGCAATTGTACGCCAAGTTTTCAAAATGCGACTTCTGGCTTCGTGAAGTCCACTTTCTAGGCCATGTGGTGAACAGGGATGGGATTCATGTCGATCCATCCAAGGTAGATTCGATCAGGAACTGGCCTGCATCGCGTACACCAACGGAAATACGCCAATTCTTGGGTTTGGCGGGGTATTACAGAAGATTCATCAAAGACTTCTCGAAGATCGCACAGCCGCATACAATGCTGACACAGAAAGGTGTTACCTACCGTTGGGGAGATTCCCAGGAAACCGCTTTTCAGTACTTAAAGGATAGGCTATGCAGCGCACCTATTCTCTCATTGCCAGAGGGCACGGATGATTTTGTGGTCTATTGTGACGCATCGATACAGGGGCTTGGTTGTGTATTGATGCAGCGGGATAAAGTTATTGCCTACGCTTCGCGGAAACTCAAAGTTCATGAACGGAATTATACGACGCACGATTTAGAGCTGGGAGCTGTTGTTTTCGCGCTCAAGATATGGCGACACTACCTGTACGGTACCAAGTGCACTATCTACACCGATCACAGGAGTCTCGAGCATATCTTCAAGCAGAAGGAATTGAACATGCGTCAACGACGATGGGTCGAGTTACTTAATGATTATGAATGCGCCATCAAGTACCATCCAGGCAAAGCCAATGTTGTGGATGACGCTCTCAGTCGAAAGGTTACTTTACCTAAGCGCGTACGAGCTTTGCAGCTCACTATTCAGTCTGATCTTCCTGCACAGATACGAGATGCTCAGGTGGAAGCATTGAAACCAGAAAACGTCAGGGCTGAAGCCTTACGCGGCTCAAGGCAACGATTAGAACAGAAGGAACACGGCGCCTACTATGTAACAGGACGCATTTGGGTCCCACTATATGGCGGTTTACGAGAACTTGTGATGGATGAAGCACACAAGTCTCGCTATTCGGTACATCCAGGTTCGGATAAAATGTATCACGACATCAGAACTACATACTGGTGGCCTAGCATGAAGGCCCACATTGCAACTTACGTCGGCAAATGTTTGACTTGTGCGAGAGTCAAGACAGAGTACCAAAAACCCTCAGGCCTACTTCAGCAACCCAGGATACCACAGTGGAAATGGGAAGAAATTTCCATGGATTTTGTCACTGGCCTGCCTAGGTCCCAGCGCGGGAATGATACTATTTGGGTAATCGTAGATCGACTCACAAAGTCTGCTCATTTCTTGGCTATCAAAGAAACAAATAAGTTCTCTACGTTAGCAGACATCTACTTGAAAGAAGTTGTTTCGAGGCACGGAGTGCCAACCTCTATTATTTCGGATCGGGATGCACGATTCACTTCAGAACTATGGCAAGCAATGCACAAAGCTTTTGGATCTCGATTAGACATGAGTACAGCTTATCACCCTCAGACGGATGGGCAGTCTGAGCGCACGATCCAAACTCTAGAAGACATGCTTCGGGCGTGTGTTATCGATTTCGGCAACAGCTGGGAAAAGCACCTCCCTTTAGCCGAGTTTTCGTACAATAACAGTTACCACACCAGCATACAAGCCGCTCCATTCGAGGCATTGTACGGACGTAAATGCCAGTCACCTCTCTGTTGGGCGGAGGTGGGGGATAGTCAAATTACAGGTCCAGAAATGGTAGTTGATGCTACTGAACGAATTGCACAAATACGACAACACATGGCGGCAGCTCGTGATCGCCAGAAAAGCTACGCTGATAAAGGCCCTTGAATTTGACGTTGACGACTACGTACTCCTAAAGGTATCACCTTGGAAGGGTGTGGTCCGATTCGGCAAGAAAGGGAAACTAGTGCCTCGATATGTTGGACCTTTTAAGATTCTGGAAAAGATCGGAAAAGTCGCCTTCAGACTCGAACTACCGGAGGAACTTAGTAACGTCCACCCAACTTTCCATGTGTCAAACCTCCGAAAATGCCTAGCTGATCATGATATGATTGTACCTCTCGACGACCTTCAGATCAATGAAACGCTACACTTCGTGGAAAAGCCTGTCGAAATCATGGATCGCCAAATCAAGCAACTCAGACGCTCACGCATCCCTATCGTGAAAGTCCGATGGGAAGGCAAACGAGGCGCAGAGTTTACTTGGGACGCAGTTGTTTAAATGAAGATCTGAAGTGTGAAATTGGTAATATCATTCACGGTGCTGTGCAGCTTCAAGCCTAATTTCGGGACAAAATTCCCTAAACAAGGGGAGGCTGTAACACTCCGTGTTTTCAAATGTCAAAGTGAAAGTCAAAGTCCAAGTCAACTTTGACTTCTTTGACTGTAATTAGTCTATTTTATGTTTTAATCAAGGGATCGAGGTAATCGAATGTTTAATCAACACAAAACGATTTACGACTGTGAATAGTAGGAAGTAACAATGCGATAAAGTTAATCAATCAATAATCAAGCTAATCAAATCATCAATCAACTCAAAACTCGAACTATGCGAATTTGGTATTATATTACGTGTGTGTGTGCCTTATGTGTTACCTGTGCATGCTTACTTTATGTTTTGTGTGGTGATCAGTCGAATCAATAGAATCGAAACTCAAAACTCAATCAAACTCAATCGAAATCAAGTTGGTGGAGAAATGATTACGCAAGATATAGATGATTACATGTTAGATATAGTGGTTGGGATTAAAAGTAATTTGAATAGGAAACTCTATCGTACTCGTATCGTCTTCAATCGAAATTGAAATATTAGAAATCGTCGCACCGAACACTCGAACCAGGCTGTTGATCGATCAGGCTGTCAGCCGATCGGACGGACTGTCCGATCGAGCATGCTGTCCGATCGGGATGCCTGGCCGATCGGCCAGCCCTTTCCTCTTTTGGAGCCTGTAAATAGGCCTGTCATTGTCATTCTTTCCGCTTTTGGAAACTCTCTGACCGACCAGCTCGTGCTCCTCCTCTTTTCTCAGATTTCTTCCAATTCCGGTAAGTTTTCATCCTAAATCTTGTGCTTTCTTGATCAATACACACTCCTACACCTTTCTATCTTTCAAATCTTGATTTCTAGCCATGAAATCATCAAGATCTAAGCATTCTAGGATGATGTCATCATGGTGTTCTTCAAGAACATCATGTTTTGGCCTCAATCCACCAAGAATCACTTGGATCTAGCCGATTTCCACATAAATAAACTAAGATCTATCATAGATCTAAACATTTACATGACGTGAAGGATTGAAAGAAGGATTTCCAACTTTCTTTCAACTCTTTTACACTCAATGCCTCCAAACCGGTAGAAACGAAGCTTGAGCCAACTCACCAATCATTCTAATGGTCGTGTGGTTCAAGATTCGTATTCTATCTACGAGGTTCACCGATTTCGGGTTAAACGTTAAACTACCGTTTCGAACCGTTCACCGGCCGGACATGGGTGATTCCTGTCCGATCAGGGGAAACAAGTAAGAACGAAAGTGTTATGGTTCAGGTTGTTGTCAAAATACCTCGATATAACATCAAACAATCAGAAAAGCCAAGTGTTAGACGAACAGGCCGACCAGGTCAGGATGCTGACCGATCGGACAAGCTGTTCGAACGGACAGCCCAGCCGATCGGACATGTCAGCCGATCGACCAGGCCAGCCGATCGGCTAGCATATGGCCCCACACTTTGACAATTTTGTGAAGTATGGTGTTGAACGAAGTAATGTCCGATCGAACGACTGTTTAGTAACATTACTCTTCGGATCATGAGATACTATGCTTCAACACTTAATCGATTTTCAACTCGTTCGACGTATTGAAGTGCCACCCGATCGAACATCCTGTCCAATCAGGTGACATCCCACTGAGGACCCATTCTGAAGCACCTAACCAATTGGTTAAGCCGGCCGATCGAACAGGCTGTTCGATCGATCGACCTGAAAGGTAAGGACACTTCAGTGTTCTCAAATCCTACAACGAAAACTTCAAAAGGTCAAGCCATCATACACAAACACATCCTACACAAAGGAAGAAACAATGCACTCGAACAGTCCAACCGATCGAGCCTACCAGCCGATCGAACAGGTTGTCCGAACAGACTACCTAACCGAACGAACAACCCGTTCGATCGAACCTGCTGTCCGATCGACCAGGTTGTTCGACCCATCATAACTTGTTTCCATTTTACGTGTTACTCATCGTTATACTATCGAACTATTCAGGCTAACCCTACTTTCAAGCGCTCCCTTCAATCCATCAATCAATCGCTGTGAGTATACTCGAATCCTTTTTGCTTTTAGCACTTTTGGGTGTTACATACGTTACTTATAAAAATCACAATCGATCACACTACTCAATTATTTGAACGCTAACCGATTCGCATGCATTACGTGACTAAATGAATGCTTGTTGTTATGTTTACACGTGGAATGCTGTCTACCAGCCTTAACGACGTAGTACTATAGTTTGAACTCAGCACCCGTTCACACTGGGGTTGTTAAGGACAATTACTTGCATGGATTACGGTGGTAATCATGTATTGCGAACTGTCTCGAACAGTCAACCCGCAGTCATTGGTATCGATAGATCCATGTCGATAATTAACATGCTTCGTTTTCCTCTGTGTATGTGCTGGTTATGCGTAAACTATTTCGAACTCTATTATGCTATTATCAAACTTGTATGCTCACCTTTACATTCTATGTATTGACTTTATTTTAACGTATGTGACAGGTGTTTAAGGTGTTTACTTGCTAGGGAAGCGAGGCTAGAATAAAGCTATAGAGCCCCCCAACAAATAGTTGTCTGAAGTCAACAGAATAGGGGTCTTTAGAAGCAAACAAACTATTTTATTATTCATTAAAATCTGAGTTGTCGGAACAGAATATTTGACTAGTTGTTATCTGTAATAATTTGTTTTACTATTTGGGATACGGTATGGGACTCTATTATTTAAACTAAATGGTAATGATAGTTGTTGTGGAAACTTCTGGACAATCCGTTTCGCTCAGTGCCATGCCCCGATGATTCCGCCATCGGTTGGGGTGTGACACCTTGTAAAAAGTGTGAACTCACCTCGGTTTGCTCGGTATGCTAAGATTGCTTGCACAAACAATTCAGTCAAAGCCTATAATATGCATGTACACACAATCAGTTTGCATTCACATGTTCGACTAACAGGCAAGATCATCACGTACATGCAAGCAACAACTAACACATAGCATTCATCAGTTATCCAGGTTCATGCAAGTCATGCTTATCATTTAACAACAGTTGACTAACCCAGTTAACCCTTAACAGACTTAACTGAGTTCACTGTGAAGTTTACCCATCTGATGAAACAAATTCGTTTCGTCGTGAACCCCCTTCGACGAAACAACCTCTTGTTTCGTCATGACTGGCCTCGGTGAAACACCTTCTTGTTTCGTCGTAACTGTCGCTTCGTCATATCACATGTGTTACGTCGTGTATCATTTTCAACACAGAAAACCCTAATCATTCTGAACAGCCGTTTCACACTATCATCGATCATCATCAGCAGCAGAAATCATACGATATTCATTCATTGCTAATTATCATAATAACATTTGGCATCCAGGATGGATCCTAATTCGTAAGGTAACCATATACAACCTGGATTATGACATGTGAGTATCCTATGCTCGGATTCATTCAATACAGCACGACAGATAACATACTGAGTCAACATCAAATCATAAACTCAATGAATCAATCATCATAAGCGAATCATTGTGGTTACAAGCATACGTCAACAATTTCTATCATCCAACCCTATGCCACATGAGACTATAATCCATCAAACATACGAGCCAGGCATCGTTCATTATCAATACATAAAAGACAAACATCAGAAAATAACTAACCGATCCTAAGGATGGTCCAGGGGTTATGTGCGGTGATCGAGCTTCAAAGAATGGAGATGGCCGTCGGGTTTCAAAGAGGTGGAGAAAGTGTCTAGGGTTTGGATTTCACGCAACCTACAGCCTTATATACGGAAGTTTGTAACGTGTTGGGCCCTTAGTGGGCTTCGGCGAATCAGTGGGCCGGCGAAACGCCTGTTTCGTCGAGGTGTGTGTGACGAAACGGTGTGACAAAACACACCTTGTTTCGTCGAGGTGTTCGGGGTGCAACATTTCAAGGTTTCAACTTCTAAGATTCTCACATCTAAACAAGTTAATAGGTTACCAGTTTAAATCACCAAACATATAACACAGTAATCACAATATGTTTTAATATATCACAAACGTGTACGGTTACAAAGCAACAATTCGTCTAAACAAACAACTTAACAATTAATGTGCAATTAATGTGAAGATGGAATCTTGGAAACTCGAGTTGTCACATTATCCCCAACTTGAAAGAAATTTCGTCCCGAAATTTAGCATGCGGTTACTAAGGAGGCTAGTTAGGTTGCGTGGTTTACTGGTTTTCCAGGGGTGTCACATCATCTCCCCGTTGATTTGGAATTTCGTCCCGAAATTCTGTAGTAGCTTCAGCCTCAGTAGTAGTTTCCTTGTTTCCGAACAACTGGGAATACTTGAGTTTCATTTGGTCTTCTCGTTCCCAGGTGAACTCTGGGCCACAACGGGAGTTCCAACGAACTCGAACAAGAGGTATTCTGGTGTGCTTGAGAACTTTCACATATCGGTCAGTAATCTCTGCTGGTTCCTCGACGAATCGCAACTGGTCGTCTATAGTAAGCTCCTTAAGAGGAACTATGAGGGTCTCATCTGACAGACACTTCTTCACATTTGACACGTGAAATACGTTGTGAACTCCACTGAGTTCCGTTGGTAGGTTCAGTTTGTAGGCCACCCTGCCTATTTTCTCGATGATTTCGAACGGTCCAACGTAATGCGGGTTAAGTTTACCTTGCTTGCGAAAACGAACCACACCTTTCCACGGTGAGACTTTGAGTAGCACTCGATCCTCAACCTGGAACTCGAGTGGTTTCATGCGCTTATCAGCTTAGCTTTTCTGACGGTCACGAGCTGCTGCCATTCATTGTCGTATATGTGCAATCCTTTCCATTGTGTCTACTACAAGTTCTGGACCCGTGATCTGACTATCCCCCACCTCTGCCCAACAAAGAGGTGATCGGCATTTATGCCCGTATAATGCCTCAAATGGTGCGGCTTGAATGCTGGTGTGGTAACTGTTGTTATACGAAAACTCCACCAATGGGAGGTGTTTTTCCCAGCCGTTGCCAAAATCAATCACACATGCCCTAAGTATGTCTTCAAGGGTTTGGATGGTGCGTTCAGACTGCCCATCCGTCTGCGGATGATAAGCGGTGCTCATGTCTAAACGTGAGCCAAAGGATTTGTGCATTGCTTGCCACAGTTCCGAAGTAAAACGTGCATCACGATCTGATATAATAGAGGTTGGCACCCCGTGCCTCGAAACCACTTCCTTTAAGTACACGTCTGCTAATGTTGAAAACTTATCCGTTTTTTTGATAGCTAAGAAGTGTGCAGACTTAGTCAATCGATCATTTCCACGTCGAGATCTAGACAGGCCAATAACAAAATCCATGGAAATTTGTTCCCATTTCCATTGTGGTATCTCTGGTTGTTGAAGTAGGCCCGATAGTTTCTGATATTCAGTCTTGACTGTCGCACAAGTCAAGCATTTGTTGACGTAAGTTGCTATGAGAGCTTTCATGCTAGGCCACCAATACGTAGTCCTGAGATCGTGGTACATCTTATCTGAACCAGGATGTACTGAGTAGTGGGACTTATGTGCTTCATCCATCACAAGCTCTCGCAGGTTGCCATAGAGCGGGACCCAAATGCGTCCTGTTACATAGTAGGCGTCGTCTTCCTTTTGTTCTAACCGTTGCCTTGAGCCGCGCAGAGCTTCAACCCTGACGTTTTCTGGTTTAGGAAGGAAGACTAGACTGAATGGTGAGTTGTAACGCTCGCACGCGTTTAGGTGTAGTATCCTTTCAACTGAGGGCGTCGGCCACAACATTAGCTTTGCCCGAATGGTACTTTATCGCGCATTCGTAATCATTCAGTAACTCGACCCATCGACATTGACGCATGTTTAATTCCTTTTGTTGAAAGATATGCTTGAGACTCCTGTGATCGGTGTAACTGGTGCACTTGGTACCATACAGGTAATGTCTCCATATCTTAAGCGCGAAAACAACAGCTCCCAGCTCCAGATAGTGTGTAGTGTAGTTCTTTTCGTGAACTTTAAGTTGGCATGAGGCGTACGCAATGACTTTATCCCGTTGCATCAACACACAGCCAAGACCCTGAATCGACGCGTCACAATACACTACGAAATCGTCTGTGCCCTCTGGCAATGAGAGAATAGGTGCGCTGCAAAGTCTATCCTTTAAGTGTTGAAATGCAGACTCCTATGCATCACCCAAACGATAGGTGACACCTTTCTGAGTGAGTGAGGTGAGAGGTTGCGCAATCTTGGAAAAATCCTTGATGAACCTTCTGTAGTAGCCCGCCAAACCCAAGAATTGGCGGATTTCTGTTGGTGTACCGGGTGCAGGCCAGTTCTTGATCAAATCTACCTTGGATGGATCGACATGAATCCCATCCTTGTTTACCACGTGGCCTAGAAAGTGAACTTCACGAAGCCAAAAGTCGCATTTCAAAAACTTGGCGTATAACTGTTCTGCTCGAAGGAGTTCCAAGATAAGCCGTAGATGATGCTCGTGTTCCTCCTGACTCTTAGAATAGATCAGGATGTCGTCGATGAATACAATCACAAACTTATCCAGGTAAGGCTTGTACACTCTGTTCATAAGATCCATGAAGACTGCAGGTGCATTCGTTAATCTGAAAGGTATAACTAGAAACTCGTAATGTCCATAACGAGTTCTAAATGCTGTCTTAGAGACATCCTTGTCTCGAACCCTCAGTTGATGGTAGCCTGACCTTAGGTCAATCTTTGAGTAGTAGCTCGACCCTTGCAGCTGATCGAACAAGTCGTCAATGCGCGGAAGTGGATAGCGATTCTTTACGGTCACCTTGTTGAGTTCGCGGTAGTCGATGCACATTCTGAAAGTACCGTTTTTCTTCTTCACAAATAACACTAGAGCTCCCTAGGGCGAAGAGCTAGGACGAATAAAACCCTTATCTAAGAGCTCTTGCAGTTGCTTGGAAAGTTCCTCCAGTTCTGATGGAGCTAAACGATAAGGCGCTCGAGCTATTGGCGCTGCTCCAGGAGCTAGCTCGATTTGAAATTCAACCTGACGGTGGGGCGGTAGACCAGGTAATTCTTCAGGTAACACCTCAGGAAAATCACATACAACCGGAATATCTTCAATTTTCTTCTCTTTTGCTGATGCGTCAGTAACGAGGGCTAGTATAGCAGTGTGGCCCTTTCGCAAACAATTTTGGGCCTTAAGAAAAGAAATGATGCCCACAACAGCAACACTCTTGTCGCCTTGAATCATGAGAGGTTCTTTACCAAAACAGGTAATACGAACGATCTTCTCTTTGCAAAGGATCTCTGCTGGATGTTGCGATAACCAGTCCATACCAATTACGACGTCGAAACTACCCAGAACGATAGGAATGAGGTCGATAGGAATGAGGTCGATAGGGAAGGTCTGACCAGCTAAGATGAGATTACAACCCTTAACTACGTGTGTGGCTTTTAAACTTTTACCGTTTGCTAACTCTACGACATGCTTGGTGTTCAAAAGTGTTGGTGTGCGCTTTAACATTTGACTGACTTTTAAGGACACATAACTTGTCACACCCCTAAAATCCACGTGCGGAGTATCACCGCTTGGGAGCGTGACATGACCAGGATCAAGCCACCAATCATATTGAACATGTAATTAAATAGTAAAAGTTATCCATCAATACGAAAGGTGTTTATCAAAACCAACAAAAGTAAATATAGCGGAAGCATTAATGTAGAAACCCAACATAGGTGTTAATGTATGAAAAGCAATAAGTGTTTGTTCACGATCCAATCCCCACAACGACCTACTCCTCCCTGTGCAAGCTCCATAATGTACCTAAGGTCCTGCAAGGCATGCAGCAGAGAGTCAACAACTAGTTGAGCGAGTTCACAGAAAGTAAATGCGTAATAGTAAGTTCATGAATATCAGGTGGCTCTACTGGGCCGTTTGTACGTTCTATTGACTAGACTATTCATAACCATAAGTGTTCTTCACAATCCGAGAACAGTAGTAGGTATAAGTTCACGCAGGTTTTACGTGAGTATCCTTCACATCCGAGGATAGTAATGAGTATAAGTATCCTTCACAACCGAGGATAGTGATCAGTATAGGTATCCTTCACAACCGAGGATAGTGATCAGTATAGGTATCCTTCACAACCGAGGATAGTGATTAGTATAGGTATCCTTCACAACCGAGGATAGTGATATGTATAAGTATCCTTCACATCCGAGGATAGTACTATGGTAGTCTAGTCATGGAGGCAGTATCCTTCACATCCGAGTATAGGTATCCTTCACAACCGAGGATAGTGATCAGTATAGGTATCCTTCACAACCGAGGATAGTGATTAGTATAGGTATCCTTCACAACCGAGGATAGTGATATGTATAAGTATCCTTCACATCCGAGGATAGTACTATGGTAGTCTAGTCATGGAGGCAGTATGAATCTATTCAACTTTATCCTTATCAATCCCATTCCCAACACCCCGGGAATCCCATGCCTTGGTAAGAGTGTGAACTCACCTTGGTTTGCTCAGCAGATACACAATAAAAGATTCTTGAACTAATAGTGGTCAACCACGTCCTAACAGGGTTACCACACGAGTCAGGTTCGGTTCAATTAATGCACGTATACATCATAACAAACACGTATGCACGTAAACAGTCAACACGTCATATATACCACTCGTGCGATTCGGATGGTTGGGCCATCAAGCTTGTGCGAGCCCAACCACCTTGTGCGATCTCATGACTGAGCCCAATCCATACCCGGCCCATCAAACAAACAAACAGTTTAACCTATACGGCCCAATAACTAACATACGTATGACATTGTGCGATCCAGCTGGTCTTGTACGATCCAGCTGGGTTGTGCGATCAGGAATGGGCTTGTGCGTCTGGATCTTTGGGCTGTCCGGCCCAACAGTTAAATAAACATATAACCTGTGTGTGGCCCAACACCTTGTGCGATCCACACTAGCTTGTGCGATCCACCAGGTGTTGTGCGGTCAGGCAAGGCTACTTGTGCGTCTAATACTTGTGCGACTGAGGCGCCTTATACGATTGAACTTGTGTGTGCTCTTGTGCGATCAGTTTAAATACCCGGATCTTATGCGATCGGTTGCAACAATTAACAGTTTCCAAGTATATCGAAATCAATCAACAATTATCCGGTTTCCATGATTATCATCAAATCAATTAACAGTTTCTCTTTCAAGCAATCATCGATCAAATGGGCAATAATCAACCGGTTTTCTCATGAACCCTAATCAAACATTCATGAACACTAATCTATTCCATACCATCTAATTGAATCAACCCTAGAACTTTACACATAACATACGGGTTCACTTCATATCACAGCCGATTAACACAAGTAAACAGCCGATTACCAAGCATCATTCTATACAACCTAAATCAATACACGACATTTAAGCAAACCAAATAGCAAGAACATCAACAACGATCAAACATCATCAACACGCATGCAAGGCGTAGCAATATCAAATCGGTTTAGTTTAAACACTAGCAATACTCATCCGAATCATACATGGATCATACAATCAAAACATACTAACCGATTAATGGCAGCAAAGGTGATCCGAACAATAGTCTTCGGTTGCCTTGTGTTGTTGCCGTCGAGTAGAGAGAGAGATAGGAAGTCTAGGGTTTGTGTGTGTGTGAGAATTGTAACAAGTGAAAGAACAAAACCCCTAGATGGATGCTTGTTTGCGTGCAAAACAAGTGGGCCGAACCCCATTCGGGTGCCCTATGGACCCGCGTACAAGGTGTAAAGCCCAAATGGCTTTGTGCGATCAAGTGTGGGTGTGTGTGTGTGTGCGATCCGGTCATGTAACATTCATATAGTATACATACAACACTCGTAACACATCAAGCACATAACATTTCATGAAATCATTAAATAGTAAACTTTCACGTTAGCACGTAACGTTACACAAAGTAAGTCTAAGGTTCGAGTTGTCACATTATCCCCAACTAAATAGAAATTTCGTCCCGAAATTTGGTATGCACTCACTGAGGAAGCTAGGTAAGTTCAATCGTTCACTGGTTTTCCTGGGGTGTCACATCCTCCCCCCGTTGATCTGGAATTTCGTCCCGAAATTCCAAAGTAGTATCTTCAGCCTCAGTAGTGGTTGCATTGGTTTCGAATAACTGGGGGTACTTTTCTGTCATCCTGTCTTCTCGCTCCCAGGTGTACTCAGGGCCACGTTTGGAGTTCCAACATACTCGAACAAGAGGGATTCTCTTGTTTTTGAGGACCTTCAAATCCCGGTCCGTGATTTCAACTGGTTCCTCGACGAACTGCAACCGCTCGTCGATAGTGAGTTCTTTGAAAGGAATGATAAGGGTCTCATCTGATAGGCACTTCTTCAGATTCGACACGTGAAAGACATTGTGAACTGCACCGAGTTCAGCTGGTAGGTTCAACTTGTAGGCTACTTTGCCTATTTTCTCAATGATTTCGAACGGTCCGACGTACCGCGGATTTAGTTTGCCCCGTTTGCCAAAACGTACCACACCCTTCCAGGGTGAAACTTTGAGTAAAACCCGGTCCCCGACCTGAAATTCCAATGGCTTTCTACGCTTATCCGCGTAGGCTTTCTGACGGTCGCGTGCTGCCGCCATGCGTTGTCTTATCTGTGCAATCTTTTCCGTGGCGTCCACTACGATCTCTGGACCCGTGATCTGACTATCCCCCACCTCTGCCCAACAGAGAGGTGACCGGCATTTACGTCCGTACAATGCCTCGAATGGAGCGACTTGTATGCTGGTGTGATAACTGTTATTGTATGAGAACTCCACCAAAGGGAGATGTTTTTCCCAGCCGTTGCCAAAATCGATAACGCATGCCCTAAGCATGTCTTCAAGAGTTTGGATCGTCCGCTCAGACTGCCCATCCGTCTGAGGATGATATGCTGTGCTCATGTCTAACCGTGAGCCGAAAGAGTTGTGCATCGCTTGCCATAGCTCTGACGTGAATTCGTGCATCGCGATCCGAAATGATGGAGTTGGGCACCCCGTGCCTCGAAACAACTTCTTTAAGATAGACGTCTGCGAGAGTGGAAAACTTATCCGTTTCCTTTATAGCTAGGAAGTGTGCAAACTTGGTGAGTCGATCCACGATCACCCATATGGTATCATTCCCACGCTGGGATCTAGGTAGGCCTGTAACGAAATCCATGGAAATTTCTTCCCATTTCCATTGAGGTATCTTGGGTTGCTGAAGTAGGCCCGCTGGTTTCTGGTATTCAACCTTGACTCTCGCACAGGTCAAACACTTGCCAACATAAGTAGTGATGTGGGCCTTCATGCTAGGCCACCAATAAGTGGTTCTGATGTCGTGGTACATTTTGTCCGACCCTGGATGTACCGAATAGCGAGACTTGTGAGCTTCGTCCATCACAAGTTCGCGTAGACCGCCATAAAGTGGGACCCAAATACGCCCCGTTACATAGTAGGCGTCGTCTGCCTTCTGTTCCAATCGCTGTCGTGAGCCGCGTAGGGCTTCAGCCCTGACGTTTTCGGGTTTCAATGCTTCTACCTGTGCATCTCGTATCTGTGCAGGAAGGCTAGACTGAATCGTAAGCTGTAGCGCTCGCACGCGCCGTGGTAAGGTGTCTTTCCGACTGAGAGCGTCAGCCACAACATTGGCCTTGCCTGAATGGTACTTGATAGCACATTCGTAATCGTTTAGTAATTCAACCCATCGCCGTTGACGCATGTTCAAATCCTTCTGCTTAAGGATATGCTCGAGACTCCTGTGATCGGTGTAAATCGTGCACCTGGTACCGTACAGGTAGTGTCGCCATATCTTAAGCGCGAAAACAACAGCTCCCAGCTCTAAATCGTGCGTCGTGTAATTCCGTTCGTGAATCTTGAGTTGACGTGAAGCGTAAGCAATAACCTTGTCGCGCTGCATTAACACACATCCAAGTCCCCGAATGGATGCATCACAACAAACCACGAAGTCATCTGTGCCCTCTGGCAAAGAGAGGATAGGTGCACTGCAAAGTCTATCCTTTAGATGCTGAAAAGCAGTCTCCTGGGGATCTCCCCAACGGTAGGTGACACCCTTCTGTGTCAGTAGCGTAAGCGGCTGAGCAATCTTTGAGAAATCCTTGATAAATCGTCTGTAGTAACCCGCCAAACCCAAGAATTGGCGTATTTCCGTTGGCGTACGTGGTGCAGGCCAGTTCCTGATCTAGTCTACCTTGGATGGATCGACTTGGATCCCATCCTTGTTCACTACGTGGCCTAGAAAGTGGACTTCACGAAGCCAGAAGTCGCATTTCGTAAACTTAGCGTACAGCTGTTCCTTCCGTAGGAGTTCCAGAATAGGGCGTAGATGCTGCTTGTGTTCCTCCTGACTCTTGGAGTAAATCAGAATGTCGTCGATGAATACTATGACGAACTTGTCTAGGTAGGGTTTGCACACCCTGTTCATAAGGTCCATAAATACGGCAGGTGCGTTCAATAATATCAAACCATCCATCATATCAAACATAAAGTATAGTAGTTAAAAATAATTCATAAAATCCAAAACGATTGATGTTCAAGTCAAACTTTGTTTGAGTAGCGGAAACATAATAATGAAAACCCAAAATAAGTTATAAGTTCAAATATCATTCATTGCGTCTCCTCGTCCTAACACGAAAGCTCGACCTCTTGCCTCGTTTCAATTGTTGTTGTTGTTTTCCCCGTTGTTGTTGTTGTTCCCGTTGCCCTGGTTATTGTTGTGGTTCTGATTCTGGTTCCAGTTAAATTGTGGATAGTGTCTCTCATAGTGATCTTTTGTACCATACTGAAAACACTCTCTAAAACTTTGCTGCTGCCACTGAGCCTGTGGGGCTTGAGGCTGTTGTTGTCGTTGTTCCTGACTTACAGGACGTGAGCTTCGACAATCTTTAGCTTCATGACCAATCTTGAGACATCTCTGACATTGCTCCTTGCGACACCGTCCACTGTGGTGTCTGTTACAAATGTTGCACCATGGATGAATTCCTCGATATCTTTTCTGCCCATGATTACTAGAAAACTGATGTCTGGGCCAATGGTAGTCACCTATCTCTTGCTTCTGCGTCAGAGGCTGGACCAAAATTAATCCCGTGTTCAGGTTTTCATCCCACTTGCGTTTGTTATCTCTAGAAGCACATGCAGTATCAGTCTTAGCACGTTTCGGTAGTTTGTTCTGTTCTACAGCCTGGTCTGTGAGACGATGAGCCAGTCGAGTGACTTGCTGGATAGTGCCAAGGTTGGCTGTGGTCATATGACTCTGAATTTCGGGCACTAGACCCTTGAGATACAGTTCGATGCGTTTGGTGGGAGGGTCTACCATAGTAGGACAAAATGTGGCTAACTCGTTTGATCTCCTCGTATAAACTTCAATTTCAAACCCCACCATCTGTAGGTTGAGGAACTCTACCTCTAGTTTGTGGATGTCTTCTTGACTGCAAAACTCTTCCTTAATTAAGTCCTTAAACTCATTCCAGGGAGTGGCGTTAGCAGCTGCCAGCCCTAACATCTGAACCTGTGCTTCCCACCAGATTAATGCAGCACCCTCGAGTGTTCCGGTAGCAAACTTTACTCTACGAGACTCAGGGCAATCATGCACCTCGAAGTCAGTTTCAAGACTTTCGAACCAATGGAGAAGTCCAACCGCTCCCTCCGTGCCGCTGAAGGTACTTGGACGACAGTCCATGAAATTCCTAAAAGTGCAGACAGGTGGCTGCGCGTGTTGACCTATTGTGTACGATTAGGGCAAAGTTTAAATACAAGGGCTAGTTTAGAAGTGTAGGATCTAAAGATCCTAGTGTGTGCTATACCGCAGGGTATACTACCTGTTGAGCAGCTGCAAGTGCCGCAGCAACTTGAGCCTGAACGAGAGCCTCTAGCTGGGCTTGTGTCATGTTAATTCGTCCAGACATGATCTTCATAGTAAAAGTAGCGTATGTGAGAGTGGTTCGCGAGTAGGGCGATGACAGAAAAGCGTAAGCACGTAGGTATTCTTATGTACTAAAGTCATGTGTATCTAAGCGTAATGCGAGCAAAGTTATATATAGTTCTAGCAAGCAGGCAATAAACATAAACCTTATTACCTAGGGTGTCGAGTCTTACACGTGGAGCGAAGCGTCGTTGTGGATCGTTGAGAGCACTGTACTGGTTATAGTCTGGTTTTAATAAAAACGTTTTCCCCATATTAAAACCGAGTTCTCTATAACCTGGCTCTGATACCAATCTGTCACACCCCCAAAATCCACGTGCGGAGTATCACCGCTTGGGAGCGTGACATGACCAGGATCAAGCCACCAATCATATTGAACATGTAATTAAATAGTAAAAGTTATCCATCAATACGAAAGGTGTTTATCAAAACCAACAAAAGTAAATATAGCGGAAGCATTAATGTAGAAACCCAACATAGGTGTTAATGTATGAAAAGCAATAAGTGTTTGTTCACGATCCAATCCCCACAACGACCTACTCCTCCCTGTGCAAGCTCCATAATGTACCTAAGGTCCTGCAAGGCATGCAGCAGAGAGTCAACAACTAGTTGAGCGAGTTCACAGAAAGTAAATGCGTAATAGTAAGTTCATGAATATCAGGTGGCTCTACTGGGCCGCTTGTACGTTCTATTGACTAGACTATTCATAACCATAAGTGTTCTTCACAATCCGAGAACAGTAGTAGGTATAAGTTCACGCAGGTTTTACGTGAGTATCCTTCACATCCGAGGATAGTAATGAGTATAAGTATCCTTCACAACCGAGGATAGTGATCAGTATAGGTATCCTTCACAACCGAGGATAGTGATCAGTATAGGTATCCTTCACAACCGAGGATAGTGATTAGTATAGGTATCCTTCACAACCGAGGATAGTGATATGTATAAGTATCCTTCACATCTGAGGATAGTACTATGGTAGTCTAGTCATGGAGGCAGTATGAATCTATTCAACTTTATCCTTATCAATCCCATTCCCAACACCCCGGGAATCCCATGCCTTGGTAAGAGTGTGAACTCACCTTGGTTTGCTCGGCAGATACACAATAAAAGATTCTTGAACTAATAGTGGTCAACCACGTCCTAACAGGGTTACCACACGAGTCAGGTTCGGTTCAATTAATGCACGTATACATCATAGCAAACACGTATGCACGTAAACAGTCAACACGTCATATATACCACTCGTGCGATTCGGATGGTTGGGCCATCAAGCTTGTGCGAGCCCAACCACCTTGTGCGATCTCATGACTGAGCCCAATCCATACCCGGCCCATCAAACAAACAAACAGTTTAACCTATACGGCCCAATAACTAACATACGTATGACATTGTGCGATCCAGCTGGTCTTGTACGATCCAGCTGGGTTGTGCGATCAGGAATGGGCTTGTGCGTCTGGATCTTTGGGCTGTCCGGCCCAACAGTTAAATAAACATATAACTTGTGTGTGGCCCAACACCTTGTGCGATCCACACTAGCTTGTGTGATCCACCAGGTGTTGTGCGGTCAGGCAAGGCTACTTGTGCATCTAATACTTGTGCGACTGAGGCGCCTTATACGATTGAACTTGTGTGTGCTCTTGTGCGATCAGTTTAAATACCCGGATCTTATGCGATCGGTTGCAACAATTAACAGTTTCCAAGTATATCGAAATCAATCAACAATTAACCGGTTTCCATGATTATCATCAAATCAATTAACAGTTTCTCTTTCAAGCAATCATCGATCAAATGGGCAATAATCAACCGGTTTTCTTATGAACCCTAATCAAACATTCATGAACACTAATCTATTCCATACCATCTAATTGAATCAACCCTAGAACTTTACACATAACATACGGGTTCACTTCATATCACAGCCGATTAACACAAGTAAACAGCCGATTACCAAGCATCATTCTATACAACCTAAATCAATACACGACATTTAAGCAAACCAAATAGCAAGAACATCAACAACGATCAAACATCATCAACACGCATGCAAGGCGTAGCAATATCAAATCGGTTTAGTTTAAACACTAGCAATACTCATCCGAATCATACATGGATCATACAATCAAAACATACTAACCGATTAATGGCAGCAAAGGTGATCCGAACAATAGTCTTCGGTTGCCTTGTGTTGTTGCCGTCGAGTAGAGAGAGAGATAGGAAGTCTAGGGTTTGTGTGTGTGTGAGAATTGTAACAAGTGAAAGAACAAAACCCCTAGATGGATGCTTGTTTGCGTGCAAAACAAGTGGGCCGAACCCCATTCGGGTGCCCTATGGACCCGCGTACAAGGTGTAAAGCCCAAGTGGCTTTGTGCGATCATGTGTGGGTGTGTGTGTGTGTGCGATCCGGTCATGTAACATTCATATAGCATACATACAACACTCGTAACACATCAAGCACATAACATTTCATGAAATCATTAAATAGTAAACTTTTACATTAGCACGTAACGTTACACAAAGTAAGTTCTAGTAAAAGTAGCGTATGTGAGAGTGGTTCGCGAGTAGGGCGATGACAGAAAAGCGTAAGCACGTAGGTATTCTCATGTACTAAAGTCATGTGTATCTAAGCGTAATGCGAGCAAAGTTCTATATAGTTCTAGCAAGCAGGAAATAAACATAAACCTTATTACCTAGGGTGTCGAGTCTTGCACGTGGAGCGAAGCGTCGTTGTGGATCGTTGAGAGCACTGTACTGGTTATAGTCTGGTTTTAATAAAAACGTTTTCCCCATATTAAAACCGAGTTCTCTATAACCTGGCTCTGATACCAATCTGTCACACCCCCAAAATCCACGTGCGGAGTATCACCGCTTGGGAGCGTGACATGACCAGGATCAAGCCACCAATCATATTGAACATGTAATTAAATAGTAAAAGTTATCCATCAATACGAAAGGTGTTTATCAAAACCAACAAAAGTAAATATAGCAGAAGCATTAATGTAGAAACCCAACATAGGTGTTAATGTATGAAAAGCAATAAGTGTTTGTTCACGATCCAATCCCCACAACGACCTACTCCTCCCTGTGCAAGCTCCATAATGTACCTAAGGTCCTGCAAGGCATGCAGCAGAGAGTCAACAACTAGTTGAGCGAGTTCACAGAAAGTAAATGCGTAATAGTAAGTTCATGAATATCAGGTGGCTCTACTGGGCCGTTTGTACGTTCTATTGACTAGACTATTCATAACCATAAGTGTTCTTCACAATCCGAGAACAGTAGTAGGTATAAGTTCACGCAGGTTTTACGTGAGTATCCTTCACATCCGAGGATAGTAATGAGTATAAGTATCCTTCACAACCGAGGATAGTGATCAGTATAGGTATCCTTCACAACCGAGGATAGTGATCAGTATAGGTATCCTTCACAACCGAGGATAGTGATTAGTATAGGTATCCTTCACAACCGAGGATAGTGATATGTATAAGTATCCTTCACATCCGAGGATAGTACTATGGTAGTCTAGTCATGGAGGCAGTATGAATCTATTCAACTTTATCCTTATCAATCCCATTCCCAACACCCCGGGAATCCCATGCCTTGGTAAGAGTGTGAACTCACCTTGGTTTGCTCGGCAGATACACAATAAAAGATTCTTGAACTAATAGTGGTCAACCACGTCCTAACAGGGTTACCACACGAGTCAGGTTTGGTTCAATTAATGCACGTATACATCATAGCAAACACGTATGCACGTAAACAGTCAACACGTCATATATACCACTCGTGCGATTCGGATGGTTGGGCCATCAAGCTTGTGCGAGCCCAACCACCTTGTGCGATCTCATGACTGAGCCCAATCCATACCCGGCCCATCAAACAAACAAACAGTTTAACCTATACGGCCCAATAACTAACATACGTATGACATTGTGCGATCCAGCTGGTCTTGTACGATCCAGCTGGGTTGTGCGATCAGGAATGGGCTTGTGCGTCTGGATCTTTGGGCTGTCCGGCCCAACAGTTAAATAAACATATAACTTGTGTGTGGCCCAACACCTTGTGCGATCCACACTAGCTTGTGCGATCCACCAGGTGTTGTGCGGTCAGGCAAGGCTACTTGTGCGTCTAATACTTGTGCGACTGAGGCGCCTTATACGATTGAACTTGTGTGTGCTCTTGTGCGATCAGTTTAAATACCCGGATCTTATGCGATCGGTTGCAACAATTAACAGTTTCCAAGTATATCGAAATCAATCAACAATTAACCGGTTTCCATGATTATCATCAAATCAATTAACAGTTTCTCTTTCAAGCAATCATCGATCAAATGGGCAATAATCAACCGGTTTTCTCATGAACCCTAATCAAACATTCATGAACACTAATCTATTCCATACCATCTAATTGAATCAACCCTAGAACTTTACACATAACATACGGGTTCACTTCATATCACAGCCGATTAACACAAGTAAACAGCCGATTACCAAGCATCATTCTATACAACCTAAATCAATACACGACATTTAAGCAAACCAAATAGCAAGAACATCAACAACGATCAAACATCATCAACACGCATGCAAGGCGTAGCAATATCAAATCGGTTTAGTTTAAACACTAGCAATACTCATCCGAATCATACATGGATCATACAATCTAAACATACTAACCGATTAGTGGCAGCAAAGGTGATCCGAACAATAGTCTTCGGTTGCCTTGTGTTGTTGCCGTCGAGTAGAGAGAGAGATAGGAAGTCTAGGGTTTGTGTGTGTGTGAGAATTGTAACAAGTGAAAGAACAAAACCCCTAGATGGATGCTTGTTTGCGTGCAAAACAAGTGGGCCGAACCCCATTCGGGTGCCCTATGGACCCGCGTACAAGGTGTAAAGCGCAAATGGCTTTGTGCGATCAAGTGTGGGTGTGTGTGTGTGTGCGATCCGGTCATGTAACATTCATATAGCATACATACAACACTCGTAACACATCAAGCACATAACATTTCATGAAATCATTAAATAGTAAACTTTCACGTTAACACGTAACGTTACACAAAGTAAGTCTAAGGTTCGAGTTGTCACATTATCCCCAACTACATAGAAATTTCGTCCCGAAATTTGGTATGCACTCACTGAGGAAGCTAGGTAAGTTCAATCGTTCACTGGTTTTCCTGGGGTGTCACATAACTGGTATCGGCACCCGAATTAAATAAAACAGTAACATAAAAGTCGTCGAGAAGGAACTTACCCATCACCACGTTAGGGTCATTCCTTGCTTCACCCTGACCGATCACGAACACATGGCCCCGGGAGCCATTGTTTCCATTGTTTCCCCCGTTGTTATTTCCGTTGTTGTTCCCGTTCCCCTCATTTTTGTTGTTGTTATTCTGATTCTGATTTAACTGGGGGCAGTTTCTCTTGAAGTGGCCTTCAGCACCACACTAAAAGCATCCCCTCTTACCCTTCTGTTGCTGCGGCTGGTTTTGTGGAGCCTGCTGTTGCTGTTATTGACGATTCTGATTCACAGGTCGTGCACTCCTGCAATCCTTTGCCTCATGACCAAACTTGTTACACCTCAAACAACGACCCTTGTTGCATTGCCCACTGTGATGCCTGTTGCATCTATTGCACTTGGGGTGGTTTCCCATGTATCCACCCTGCCCGACTACCAGACGATTGCTGACCAGGACTCTGGTAGTCATCAGTCTTTCGCTGCTGAGACTGAGACTGAGCAGATGGTGAACCCTTGCTTGAAACTCCATCCCATTTGCGCTTGTTGTCGCTGGGGGCATCAGAAGTAGTAGCAGTAGTAGTGGCACCAATACGCTTGGGTAGTCTGTTCTGCTCGACTGCTTGATCGGTGAGACGATGAGCAAGTCGAGTGACTTGCTGGATGGTGGTGAGATTTGCTGCTGTCACGTGACTGTGGATCTCTGGAACTAGACCTTTGAGGTACAACTCGATTTGCTTGATGGGAGGATCCACCATGGTAGGATACAAAATTGCCAGCTCGTTTGACCTTTTTGTATACGCTTCAATTTCTGACCCCGTCATCTTTAAGTTGAAGAACTCGACTTCCAACTTGTGGATGTCGTCGCGACTACAATACTCTTCCTTGATCAGTTCCTTGAAATCATTCCATGGGGTGGCATTAGCAGCAACAATCCCCAGCATTTGAACCTGCGCGTTCCACCACGTGAGCGCTATTCCTTCAAGAGTACCAGTAGCATACTTCACCCTACATGCCTCAGGGCATTCATACATCTCGAAAACAGATTCGAGCTTCTCGAACCAGTGGAGGAGGCCTACAGCCCCTTCAGTGCCGTTGAAAGTAGTAGGTCGGCAGTCCATAAAGGTTTTGAAAGTACACACAGGAGGCTGTGCAGGTTGACCTGTCGTGTGTGTAAGAATAAACAAAGTTAAGCACAAGTGTTGGTTCATGAGAGTAGGATCTAAAGATCCTAGAGTAAGTTGCAATGGCAGGTTATACCTCCTGCCTGAGCGGCTGCGAGTGCTGCAGCTACTTGCTCATTGATTAAAGCCGTCACCTGGGCTTGAGTCATGTTGATACGTCCACTCATGATCTTCATATCAAAGAAAACATGATTGAGAGAGGTTCGTGAAAGTGCGATGACAGAAGAGAGTGAGCACACATGTATTTTCAAACAATGATTGTGACGTTCATCTAAGCATATCATGAGCAAAATTCTATGTTACTAGCAAGTAGGCAATACAAACATAAACCATACCACCTAGAATGTTGAGTCTTGCACCTGGAGCGAGGCGTCGTTGTGGATCGTTGAGCATTGTACAGGTTATGGTCTGGTTTTAACAAAAACTTTATCCCTTATTAAAACCAAGTTCACTATAACCAATGGCTCTGATACCAATCTGTCACACCCCTAAAATCCACATGCGGAGTATCACCGCTTGGGAGGCGTGACTGACCAGGATCAAGCCACCAATCATATTGAACTCTTAATTAATAAATACAATTCAACCACACAATATGAAAGGTGTTCAAAACAAACGCATAGTTAAAATATTCAGCAGAAGCATAAATATAAAAACCCCAAACATATGTAATAAGTTTATAAAGTGTAAATGTTTAACATGGATTCAACAGTCCATGTTCCCACAACGATTTCGCCTCCCGTGCAAGCTCCATGAATACCTAACGACCTGCAAGGCATGAAACAACGAGTCATCAACAAAGTTGAGTGAGTTCACAATTGGTTGATCAGTTTTACCAGTTCGTTTTGAAAACATATGTTGTTTCGTAAACCACGAGTTAATCAGTTCTTCTGTTTCCCAAACCATAACCATAAGTAGTGGGGGGCTTCCCCTATGAACCACTAGACCATACCATATCGACTACTAACGAAATATAAGTGCTGCCCTACATCAGTGTCTATCATCACTGACAGTTTGCCATAGTCCATCAGTACACGCCCGTTCGAACGACACGGTGTGAGGTTTGTTAAACCTAATAGCGCTATTAACTAATGACCCACTCGCCATCAGCCTCGGCGATTAAGTCGATACAAAGAGGAGGGACTTCATGATAGAGTTTTGTCTAGTAAGTTAAGGTTGTTGTCCTACCCAAGGAGAACGAACGTACGTAGTTCTACCCAAGGAGAATATGCAGGAGTTATAGTGGCATCCTACCCAAGGAGGATGGCCGTACATATCCAACCCAAGGAGGATATGTAGTTTCCGTTTTAGTTTATTAACCCATTCCCAACCCTTGGGAATCCCATGCCTTATATAAAGTGTGAACTCACCTTGGTTTGCTCGGTATGCTAAGATTACTCGCACAAACAATTCAGTCAAAGCCTATAATATGCATGTACACACCATCAGTTTGCATTCACATGTTCGACTAACAGGCAATATCATCATGTACATGCAATCAACAACTAACACATAACATTCATCAGTTATCCAGGTTCATGCAAGTCATGCTTATCATTTAACAACAGTTAACTAACCCAGTTAACCCTTAACAGACTTAACTGAGTTCACTGTGCAGTTTACCCATCTGACGAAACACATTCATTTCGTCGTGAACCCCTTTCGACGAAACACCCTCTTGTTTCGTCGTGACTGGCCTCGGCGAAACACCTTCTTGTTTCGTTGTGACTGTCATTTCGTCATATCACATGTGTTACGTCGGGTATCAGTTTCAACACAGAAAACCCTAATCATTCTGAACAGCCGTTTCACACTATCATCGATCATCATCAGCAGCAGAAATCATACGATATTCATTCATTGCCAATTATCATAATAACATTTGGCATCTAGCATGGATCCTAATTCGTAAGGTAACCATATACAACCTAGATTACGACATGTGAGTATCCAATGCTCGGATTCATTCAATACAGCACGACAGATAACATACTAAGTCAACATCAAATCATCAACTCAATGAATCAATCATCATAAGCGAATCATTGTGGTTACAAGCATATGTCAACAATTTCTATCATCCAACCCTATGCCACATGAGACTATAATCCATCAAACATACGAGTCAGGCATCGTTCATTATCAATACATAAAAGACAAACATCACAAAATAACTAACCGATCCTAAGGATGGTCCAGTGGTTATGTGCAGCGATCGAGCTTCAGAGAATGGAGATGGCCGTCGAGTTTCAAAGAGGTGGAGAAAGTGTCTAGGGTTTGGATTTCACGCAACCTACTGCCTTATATACGAAAGTTTGTAACGTGCTGGGCCCTTAGTGGGCTTCGGCGAATCAGTGGGCCGGCGAAACGCCTGTTTCGTCGAGGTGTGTGTGACGAAATGGTGTGACGAAACACACCTTGTTTCGTTGAGGTGTGTGTGACGAAACACACCTTGTTTCGTCGAGGTGTTCAGGGTGCAACATTTCAAGGTTTCAACTTCTAAGATTCTCACATCTAAACAAGTTAACAGGTTACCAGTTTAAATCACCAAACATATAACACAGTAATCACAATACGTTTTAATATATCACAAACGTGTACGGTTACAAAGCAACAATTCGTGCAAACAAACAACTTAACAATTAACGTGCAATTAATGCGAAGATGGAATCTTGGAATCTCGAGTTGTCACAGATGATGTCATTAATGATGAGGAAGATGTTGAAGAGGATGATGATAAAGAGGATGATGATGAAGAGGATGATGATGAAGATAATGTTGATGATGCAGATGATGTATTCTCTGCAAGTAGTCATAGCGATGATGATGATGACGATGGTCAGGGTGGTACTGGTGTTAAAGTTACTGAAGCATCGAATGAACAAAATGTTGATGACTTTCTTCACGATGATGTGAATGAATAGGCTGAGGATGCTACAGGAGAGGGGGAGAATGTTGAAGATCAAAATGTTGAAAAGGAAAGATTGATTTTACGTTTAGAGCCTGAGGTAGAGGAAGGAGAAATCAGGCACATGTATTCGATGGCTGATATTATTGAAATGACGCGTATTGATGATCCTGATTTTAAGTTTGATTTTGAAGAAGAGTTGAATGCATTTGATGTCAATCAACAGCCCGAGTATCAGTACAAGTATGTTTATGAAGCTGATAATTATGATAGGGTCAAGGTTGAAGACTGCAGCGACGAAGAAAATGTGAATGTAGATACTTCTAACTTTCCAACTCTTGTTGAATTTTTCAGTCAAGAGAACATCGATGAATTAAGAAGGAAAGTGGAAGAGTGTCTAAAAGATAAGAACTTTGATGGTACAAAAAAAGATGCACAGAAGGAAGAAAGAAAGAAGTGGTTTAGAAAGAGCAATGAAAGAAAATTCAAGCGGCCATTGAAGTATTACAAAAGAGACAGGGATGTGTCACTGGGGGATATCATCAGTTGGGGATTCTTGCCTCAAGTGAATGTGTATGCTATTCGAAGAGAATTTGGAGTGCAATACTTTGAATATATTCAGGACATCATGTCACTACCTTAGTGGGATGTCGAAGAATTGTAGAAAGTAAGAACGTTGGATTACCCGGTAAGAAAACATGATGTGCCCATCTGGGGTTTAATGAAGTTTGAAGCCTTCAGAGGATTTAAACACTGGAAACCTCACTACCCGAAGAAAGTGAAGAGGGTAGATCCAGTAACTGGAGTTGAAGAAACAATCTTGAATGTAAAGAAGCCGAAAGTTATAAAGAACATTCCAGTGCCAAAGTTGGAGCAGGATTTCCCTACAGGATTCTTGTATTGGGTGTACAACTGTTTGACTACTGAAGCTGTGATTACCTATAGAGTTGAAGCTGAAGTCAGATATATTCATGTGTATGATCCTTTATGGTTGGTGAACTGCTCAGCAAAAGACATAGAATGTTTGTTTGTGTACAAGATCGGATTTAAAGCTGAAGACAGGGAGCAGGCAATGCAATTTCAGAAAGTTGTCTCTATTTGCTTCCAGAAGGGAATAAATGCTGAAAGTCAATGGTCGTCAAAGTGGCGAAAGATTGAGGAAGAGGAAAAGTTGAAGGCTAAAAAAGAACGAAAGGCTCGTGAAGATAGAGATAACATGTTAAGACATACTGTTAATCAAAGAATGGTTGCTGAGGAAAAGAAAAGAGTTGAAGAGAACGAAAAGCTTAGGAAGCTGCTGATGAAAAAGCCTAAGCCGAGGGAAGAGAAGTTCAAGTCGCTGTGAACAAGTACTGAAGACCAGACTGAAGACTCCGGCAATATCCAAGGGGGAGTTTGTTGGTGCATAATGTCTATAGCCTACATCTTAAGTCTAGGTCATGATGTATAGGGGTCTAAGGGGTTAAAATGTAAATTTATGATGTTTTGTAGTAATTTCGCACGAAATAGCATGTTGCTATTTCGCACGAAATTAAGTTGTGTAATTTCATACCAAATAGCACATGGCTATTTCGTGCGAAATCAGTGGCCTATATATAGGCAGGTCATGCTTCTCATTTGGTACGGAATTAGGTGAAGTGTAACGAACTGCTGTCGGATTTCCACCGTGTATTCAAGTCAATTATCAATGAGAAGCTTGTTTTAAGTGATATACTCTGTTACTACTCATTCCTTTCACTGATTCTAGGCTGTTTTTTTGTTTCCGCCTCTCAAACAGTTGTGTATTGATTCTGAACGAGTCATTAGGTCGCAAAAACGATCCTACATGTATTATACTTGAACTTCTGATTTTGCGGAAGCAATAGCCTAGTACTCGTTAATGCTTTGCATTGCTTAAATCTTTAAGCTCACCCTTAGTACAAAAAATGATGAAACATTGAAAAATGCTAATCATTTGCTGTTGAAGAAAAGATCCCCAAACGGGACACACCTAAAGACGAGCCATCATCTCTTTGTCTGAACAGAAGTTCTAACCTGAGCTCTCATGGTCTCGCATTACCCGTTTACAGATATCATTAGTGTACATTCACCTGTAAGACTGAATATAGAAGTCTGGATACAGGAGTATATTCTGAGGTGGGACACATGAATAAGTTTAAGTCATTAAAACACTAATCTCGTATCTCGGAACAGTTGAACTTTGTGTGAAAATTTAAGTGGATCAGTATACTGACAATCTAAGTGAATTGTTTAGAACATAAAATGTTTAAAGCTTAACGGTGTTAGTGATTTGTCTCATAAACTTGTATGATTCTCCTACACAAACTCACAAAAATATTGTCTTTATACATTTCTTTACTACGTTTCATTAAAAACAAAAACCCAAAAAGATTGTGTTTTAGTAGTTTAAAGTTTTAAAAAATCCAAAAAGATTTTATTTCATCTTATTTTTCGACAATTGATGTTGAAAAGCTAATTTTCAAAATTCCAAGTGCTCAACATGACGACAACTGGATTGGGAATATGTGTTTGAAAAAGAAAATGATGGTATTACAAGTGGTTTTCAAAGTTATTTTGATTTTGTTCTTACAAGTGGTTCATCAGAGAGTAACATTGTAAAATCATGTCTTGGATGATTAATACCTGCAAGTGATATAAATTTGTCAAATTTTAAATTTGTGAAATTTATTGTGAGGTAGAGGATGTGCAGGTAAGCTAGGCTTTCGATTCCTGAGAAGTTTGTGTTTATAGAGAGCCAGGTTTCGATTCCTATGCAGAGTGTGTGCCAGGTCACAATCCTGATCCCATCTTATTGATCTTATTGATAGGGGGAGTCTGTATATGAAAAGAGCCAGGTTCTGATCTTGGAGATGTATTCATGCAAGCTGATGATGCTGATGAACTTAAGGAATCATGAGATCTGATCAAGAGAATTAGAGTGAGGTAGGAGCCAGGTCGAGATCCTGGAGTTGAAAAGAGAAGAGAGATTGAGGATACTTTACATTGTCAGATATTTCGGAAGAGTTCGAGAAGACTGATAAAGACTGAAGATTGAAGACTCGACACTGAAGACTTCGTCAACATCCGAGGGGGAGTCTGTTGGTGCATACGTCTGTCGACTTCGTCTTTTATTGAGTCTTGTATTAGAATAGATAGATCAGGGCACGTAGTACGAGAAAAATGTCAAAATGTGTGTTTATGGCTATTTCGCACGAAATAGCTATTTCGTGTGAACTTGCTTTCGCTTGAGTGGTTTCGTACGAAATAGGGCCGCCTATAAATACCTGAGGTGTCTTGTCATTTGTAACTTTCCGGTTTCAGTACCGAACTGCTGCCGAAGTGTCTACTCGCTGTAAAACGTTGTTAAATCAATCAAAAGACAGTTTAAAGTGAATTGCAAGCTGAATTACCTCGATATGTCTGTTTCCGCCTTTCGTATTGAGCAAAAACTCTTCTGAATGACTCGTCAGGTCGCACAAACGATCCTACATGCAATTTGTGGTTGTTGTTCTTGAGCAACTTGATGATAGATCGCTTTCGATTATAATCATTGTTTCCAAAAGGATTTTGTGCTCCACTTGCTTCACGGTTTGTGCATTCTCGCTTGAAGTGCCCTTTTTCCTTGCAACGAAAACAAGTAACTTTAGATTTATCAAATCCTAAAGTAGAAACACTAGCATCATGGAAATCATCTCTTCCCGTAATCGGTTTAAATTTCTCAACTCTCCTCAACACACTAGCTAAACACCACTTAATATCCATTTATTCCATCTCCTCAGCATCGATCTGATCGTAATCCTCTATTATCAACATTGGATTTCCGATTCTTCCTGCAACTAAACTTTCATAAGATTCTAACACGGTCACTAACAAAGACATATGACCTTTTGCAACCTCTTCCGAGAAATTTTGACCATTCCCAAGATTTATCGCAATGTTGCATCGTAGTACTTTTCCATTCTTGGTTGCTGAAAAATTTGGATCGAATGATGGATATGAAGAGAATTCTTTGTTGTTGTTCGATCCTCGAGATGACCCTCCAGAAGAACTTTTTGCATTGAAAGCAGTTTCAATCTTTGGTGAAGAGTTGGTTTGATCACTAATACCTCCTTTATAATACAGACCAATGTCTTGTTCACCGTCAAAATCCTTCATTCTCGCTATTTTTCGTTGTTCCATCTCTTGAGCTTCTAGCTGTTCAATAAGCGTGCTCAACGTTAGATTGTCAAATTCAGGTTTATTTTTCAACATCATAAGATACGTGCCCCAAACTTCTTGTGGCAACGCATCGGCTAACTTTTCAATCCATTCATCATCATCTTTCTTGATGTTCAATCTCTTCATGTTCATCACCAAATTGCAACATCTTTCTATAATCTGCTTGGTGTTTTCATTTTTTAATCCACGAAATAGATCGAATTCTTTCTTCAAAAGCGATGTTTTGTTCTTGATCATGTCTTTACTTCCAACAAACTTTGATCTTAGTTATTTCCATATTGAAAATGCACTTCCATTGTGTTGTAATAAGATCAAGATTTCTTCTTTAATAGCTTGCTGCAATAGACTAACCATCATCTTTTCACTTTTGTATTTCTTTTTCTCATCAACACTTAGATCTTTAATAGCAACCTTCTCTCCTGCGTCATTAACCGGTCTAATATATCGATATTCAATACATTCCCAAGCATCTAAGTAATTTGCTTGAACCCAATTTTCAAAAAGTTCCTCCCATCCACTATACTCCTCAATACTCATGAGTTTAGGCGGTTTTTGCATGGTACCCGTTTCATTTTCTAACATCGTGTTCTGAGTTACAGTGATCAGAGTTCCAAAGGCGTTGTAGAACTCGTTCTCCATTTTTCGGTTTCAAAACTTTCACAAACTAAACACTTTCATACTAAATGAGACCTCACACGAACTGGATTTGAAATGAAATGGTCAATTTTTTAATTCGTGCGAATTGGTATTTGAACCTCAAACGAAATGAACCTAATCTCCCACTTCGTGTGAACTGATCTTTGTTTCACGAGAACTGGTCAAGATTCAAACGAATTGGATCCTTTTCACCCACTTCTTGCGAATTGGAATGTATTTCAAACGAATTGGATGAACTTTAAACGAATTGGTCCAACCAATACTCAATCCGTACGAAATGGATGTATGTTTCACACGAATTGGGCTTTTCAAGCGACCTGACCACACTAAATGTCTATTTCGTGCGAATTGGGAGTTCAATACGTGCGAATTGAATGATGATGTCACACGATCGGACGGTTTTTGCCAAAATTGATCAAGTTTTACTTCGATTTTAGGTCTGATTCTTTCAAGGATTTGTTAAAAAAGTATTCCGCACGTTATATGTGAAAATCAAGCCATTTTATCCGTAAAATCTCTGTTAATTTTGAAAAACATGAAGAAGAATGAGTAGAAGTCAGAAATTTAGATGAAAAACAGCTGAAAGTGGTAAGAACTCTTCCTCCTGAGCTCTGATACCACTTGTAGGATCGTTATGCGACCTTAACGAATCGTTCAGAAGAGATCTCGTCCAATACGAGAGGTGGAAACAGATGTATCGAAGTTATTTCAGCTTGTAATGCACTAGAATCACTTAAACTATCTCTTGTATTGATTTGATGACGAAATACAACCTGGAGATACTTCGGCAGAGCTTCACTACCGGAATCCAAACGTTACAAATGAAAAGAACAAGCCCACTATATATAGGAGATCCAATCCGCATGGAATGGCTCACACGAAATGGACATTCCCAATTCGTACGAACTGGACACATCCCAGTTCGTGCGAAATGGACTTCCTACACTAAAACCCTATTTTCTAGGCAACCGAGCTTTGTTGTTTCTAATCTATCTACAAGACTCGATACAAGACGAAGTTGACAGACATATGTACCAACACTGGATAAGTTTGTTATTGTTTTCATCGACGACATCGTGATCTATTCTAAGAGTCAGGAGGAGCACGAACATCATCTGCGTCTTATTCTAGAACTTCTTCGAGCAGAGCAGCTGTATGCTAAGTTTTCAAAATGCGAATTTTGGCTTCGTGAAGCCCATTTCTTAGGCCACGTGGTAAATGCTGATGGGATTCATGTGGATCCATCCAAGGTTGACTCGATCAAGAACTGGCCTGCACCCCGTACACCAACTAAAATCCGCCAATTCTTAGGTTTGGCGGGTTACTACAGAAGATTTATCAAGGATTTCTCAAAGATTGCGCAACCACTCACTTCGCTAACTCAGAAGGGTGTCACCTACCGTTGGGGTGATGCACAGGAATCCGCGTTTCAGCACTTAAAAGAGAGACTTTGTAGTGCACCTATTCTCTCGTTACCTGAAGGCACCGACGATTTTTTGGTTTATTGCGACGCGTCAATCAAAGGACTTGGTTGTGTGTTGATGCAACGTGAGAAAGTCATTGCTTATGCATCACGCCAACTTAAGGTTCACGAAAGGAACTACACTACTCACGATCTGGAGCTGGGAGCCGTTGTTTTCGCACTTAAGATATGGAGGCATTACCTGTACGGTACCAAGTGCACCATTTACATCGATCACAGGAGTCTCCAGCATATCCTTGAACAGAAGGAGTTGAACATGCGACAGCGTCGATGGTTCGAACTCTTGAATGATTACGAATGCGTGATCAAGTACCATCCGGGCAAAGCCAATGTTGTGGCCGACGCCCTCAGTCGAAAGGAGACTAAACCTAAGCGTGTACGTGCGTTACAGCTTACCATCCACTCTAGTCTTCCCGCTCAGATAAGAGATGCTCAGATTGAAGCATTGTAAGCAGAGAACATCAGGGCTGAGTCCCTGTGGGGATCGAAGAAGCGGCTAGAATAAAAGGAAGACGGTGCTTATTACATAACATGACGCATTTGGGTTCCACTTTATGGAAATCTATGTGAGCTTGTGATGGATGAATCACACAAGTCTCGTTACGCGGTACATCCTTGTTCGGATAAGATGTACCACGATCTCAAAACTACGTATTGGTGGCCTAGTATGAAAGCCAACATAGCAACTTATTTTAGTAAATGTTTGACTTGTGCGAGAGTCAAAATCGAGTACCAGAAACCATCAGGCCTACTTCAACAACCAGAGATACCGACTTGGAAATGGGAGCAAATCCCCATGGATTTCATTACTGGCTTGCCTAAATCTCAGCGAGGAAATGATACCATTTGGGTGATCGTGGATCGACTGACCAAGTCTACACATTTTCTGGCCATCAAGGAAACGGATAAGTTTTCTACTCTAGCAGACATTTACCTAAAGGAAGTAGTTTCGAGGCACGGGGTGCCAACCTCGATCATTTCTGATCGTTACTCACGTTTTACATCTGAATTGTGGCAAGCGATGCACAAGTCCTTTGGCTCTTGATTAGACATGAGAACGGCATATCATCCACAGACGGATGGGCAGTCTGAACACCCCATCCAAACCCTTGAAGACATGCTTCGAGCATGTGACAACCCTCACAATTATAGGTATACGTACAATTAATTAATATTAAATTTGTGCTTAATGACTGTGCTTGATTACAACTGACAGATTAAACTGCTTTCTGATTTCTGTTATATATATACATATGCATCACATTTCATACTGTCACTCCATATATTACACACAAACCTTAGTGACAAATTTGATGCACAAAGCACAGTTAGCACAGTGAGCGGATAACCCAGAAAACATGCTGACGATGCCAGCACATAGACAAATAATATATTGAGGCCAAGTATGAGCCAGAGTCAAGGTACTACACTAGTAGAGAGTGTAGGGAAGTGAGGACCATAAAACTGCGTCACTAGGTGATAGTTAAAGTGCCGGGAAGTGCCTAAAACCCACTAATAATGCAGAATTCTGCATTTTCAGCAAAAATTCAGCATTTAATATGCTAGTAATGTGCCAAAAAATATGGCAGAATGGTCTTGTATGCTTTCCTAAGTGCCGGGAATTAATTGTGACACAAAAAGCTATATAAAAGACACTTTGCGGAATAATTAAGCACTTTAACGGAACGATACCCAACCGAACAACCGGACATTACCCGGAACATAAAACTATTGTTAAACACATTGTTTCACTTTTACTGAGCTAGTTATGATCCCCGAACATCATAACACATCATACAAAGTATCTAGTAACTTATATCACTAACTAAATACTAGAAATCTAACTAAACATCCAACTAACTAGTTGAAACCCAACCCTATACCCCCCTCCCCCACCTTACGGTTACAAGGGTGGTATCCCACCCTTGATTTTCTTGATTTGTTTAATACAATTGCTCTGTACTTAGGAAACATTCTAACTAATGGATATTAGAATGTTGGAGGATTATTTATAAAAACCACAAGACCTTCACTCCTATCATCTTCACACCATCAACATTTCATCTTCCTCTTCCCCTCTCTTGTGCTCTCGGTCGAACCCAACCACCCTCACCATCATCATCATTCAATCATCTTCAACCAATCTAAGAGCATACAAAGGTGTTGAAGTGCATACAATGAAGCTTGGTGTTCTCGGAAGTTGAAGGACCTTCTCTACTTACTATTAACCACCACTTTTCTTCTCTTGAACTCCCATAGCCTTGAGCTAGTGGTAAGAACTTGAATCCCTTCATTTTACATCTTATGAAAGTGGTTAAAGTATGATTCATAATGTTAAACTTGAAGAACACTAAGAATCAAAAGAAAGAAACCTTTACATAAGCTTAAATCATGAAGAAACCATGTTATTTTGGTGTTAATATGCTTGTTGATTAGTGATTGTTTGTAGATATGATGTTGATCATCATAAGATCTTGCTAGATCATGATTAAAAACATAATCTAGCAAGATGTAAGAAAGGAAAATGTGGTAGGATGATGGATCATCCACACATAAATCATGAACTTGAATGAATAAATGGTTTTCTTGAAAAATAAAGATCAAAGTAGGTTGATAATCATGTAGATCTAAAGATCCATGAGTGGTTTTCAAAAGAACCAAGTTAAAAATATAAGTTTCATTAAATCTTGGATCTTACATAAACTAATCTCATTTTTGGTGGATAAACAAGTGTAGAAACACTTGTGTAACAAGAAAATTTCATAAAGAAATATTTTTAGAAAATATGATTGGAAGTTGTAAACACTTAAACTCTTTAAAAATGAAGTTTTTAAAGAACTAATCACATTTTAAGGGGTAACAAGACTTACTAAGAACACTAGTAAGTTACTACAAAATTTTATAAACTTTCAAGTTCATGATGTAGAAAATTAATGCTTGTTTTTAACAAAATTGTTAAGTAAAGATTGTATATTGTTGATTGGTGAATGTTGAATGAAATTTTGAAAACAAAATGATATGCTTATAAGCATGGACACCTCCATTTACAAAGGAAACTCTGGCGAAATTTTCTAAAAATCCGACACTTAGAAAATATTTTTCTAACAAGTGTTTACAAATATATTTTTGACTTTGCTTTTTAAAAATAAACTTCGCCATAGTTTTTTTTTTTACAAAATACCAAGTATCGGAGGTGGTTTTTGTAAATAAAAATGGGTATATATATATTTAGAATATATATTTCCTACTAAGGCACTTGTGTGAATATTTATATATTTTATGAACTAGTTATATTATTTTAGGGTAAAATAATATTACTTAATAACTACCATGGAAAATTACAACTCCAAAATAATACCAAGAATATCAAGGAATAAAATATTTAAGTTACCTATATTATATTGTAAAACCGAGCTAGAAAACGTAACTTATGAATTATTCCAGAAAATACTCTTACAAATATATTTTTGGTGAAATATTATTTTGAAAACTAAAGAAGTAAAAATATATTATTTTTGGGAAAAATACATATATTTTGGGAATATATTATTTTGGACAAATAAGTTAAACATCTTTTTCCTAAATGGGACTTAAAGTATATATTTTTCGAAACTACGAATATACATGTATAAATACCCCCATCCTTGGGAAGGAAATACGGAAGTTAGAATACTTGAGAAGTATGGATGCGAAATAGTTGCCTAACTATTATTTCTAAAAACAAAATTTAAGTTAAAATAATTATTATTATTTTAACAAGAAATTACAACTTGGAATAATATCAAAGTAACGTAACTCAAACCCGTAAATACAAAAGCAAGGCACGGCCCGTTCGTCTAATAGACAATAGTACGTTGTAGGTTGTTGCGTAGCGGACCAAGTTTGAGTTGACGATACGATTCAGGAGACACACTACTGTGAGTTCATGTCCCCCTTTTCCTTAAACTGTTTTGTTTACTAACTTCGGGGGTGAAATACATGTTACAAAGGGATACTTACAATACTATTGGTATGATTAGTGTGACAACCCTCGTAATTCCATGTATCCGTACAATTTATTATTGATAATTAAAGTGTTTGATGACTATGCTGAATCATTTAACTGCTTCTGATATCAGTGCTATACTTACATGTACTTGTTAATATACTAATAGTGTACAGAAAGGTCACTAAATAGTCCGTTATATTTTCCGGAGTGTTGAAAATTAAAAACGTTACAAAAATATATATATATGACGCTTTACGAATTAATTAAGCGCTTTAACGGAACAGTGTCAAACCGAACAACCGGACATTACCTGGGACACCAAATATTTGTCAAATACATTGATTATTTATTTCTTGGCTTGTTATGATCCCCGTGTACCATAACACCCACTAAACATCTAGTAACTAACTCTAGTAAACATACACTTGGTTTCTAGCTAGTAAGTAACCATCTAGTTACAACTTTTGCAAACAAGACCCCCCCCCCCCATGTATGAAATCGGTCAAGGGACCCACCCCCATATCTCCAAGATTTTATTTGATATTTTGGTTGATTTCTTGCTTCTTGAAGTGAACATAATATTATGAACATCCTTATAAGACCCACCCCCATATCTCCAAGATTTTATTTGATATTTTGGTTGATTTCTTGCTTCTTGAAGTGAACATAATATTATGAACATCCTTATAAGCATGATGTATAGATCACAATGTCACTTCACCAAGATTCACTCTCACACTCAACATCTCTCTCTCCTCCCTCATGAACCGTCCATCCACCATACTCCACATATTTGAGAAGATTTTATCTTATTTTTTTATTGGATTACTTGCTTGTGTAAGTGTCCAAGATATGTGAATGATGATTATAAGTAAGTCTTGAGATCACAACCATCATTCTCTAGATTACACACTCAAACTCCCACTCTCTCTCTCTCTCTCTCAATTCGGTTCCTCCATAACCGAAACCCATCACCACCACTTCCAATCATCTATCTCTTCCATTAACAAGTTCATTCTAAGCTTGAAGTTCATCCATGGAAGGTGCAACTTGAAGGACTTTCTAAGGAGCTTGTTCTAGTCTTTTTCACCATCATATTCTCAATAGATTCTACCCTAGCTATAAGCTAGTAGTAAGCTCTCGTTTAACCCTTGATTATCTTACTTTTATGGCTAATATTTGTAGAATGATGTTTATTTCACAAGAACACTAAAAAAAGGTTTAACCAAGAAGATGAAACATGATGTACTTGTGTTAGTATGAAGTTGTTTTGATATGTACTGAGTATTTGCTGATTTACTTGTTGTTATTGATGTAGGATATTGTTACAATCACTAAATATAATTAACGGGATCAACCGAACACAAACTAGTAAGCTAGAGACCAAAAACAGCAATCTGTCCATACTTTACAGCCAACTTCAGTTGGCTGTAAACAGGTCATAAACTCAACGAAAAACCGATATTTTGAATCTAAAATATTTCATTATGAAATACGGTTCTAATGGCACCGGAATCGTAATTTTTGGACTTCGTTTACTATTTTTAAAGAACCAATTCGTAACAGCAGCTTAGGCTGAGTTTTTACAGCAATAAATGAGCATTGTATTTTCTGTTGTAACTTGTATTCTGTGTAGAATCGGACCATGAAATTTGTACAGTAGATGACAACCGATGCAACTGTAATTACCCCACTGGAATTTCGTAAATCGGACACTCGATGAATTTTTAATAAATTGTTCCGTGGACTGTGGTTAGAAATACATAAATCTGAGTTCAGTCCGGAATATGATTTTTTATAAAATATTGGTAGTGAACCGGACTCCGATATTTTTACACAATAAAATATGGAACGTTTAAGACATCTTGTAGAAATTTGGGAATTTTTGGAATAATATAAATATTTTATTAAGATGTCCGAAAACGGCCGGTTTTGAATATAAATGCTGAATTGAGATAAGTTGTGACTTGCGTGTCTAAATGTCGAGTATGCTATCCGTGAATGATCTAACATGTTATATATGTTATGTGCATTATCGTATGTTTGATTTTGAGTGGGGAATGGATGGGAAACTTAGAGGGCATAAACCGTTAAAGTGATGAATGTTATGTGATAGATACGTGTAGGAACTTTGTGTTCTATTTGAAAGCCACTAAATGACTAACTGGTAAATTATATTAGGACGAGATTGACCGACCTTGACTGTTAGCTATATTGAGAATCTAACCGAGCAAACCGAGGTGAGTTCACACTCTTTCTAAGGCATGGGATTCCCAGGAGTTTGGGAATGGGATTGATTAACTACTTGTACTATCATTACTAATAAACTACTTTTTACTGTCCTCGGATTGAAGGGCACGTACGTAAAACCTACGTACACGATCATAAGACCATCAACTCTATCACTTTAAGTCCCTCATTTATCGACTTAATCGCCGAGGCCTATGGCGAGCGGGTCATTAGTTAATAGGGCTATTAGGTTTAACAAACCTCACACCGTGCCAGTCGGACGGGCGTGTACTAATGGACTATGGGCAAAGGGTCAATGCTGATAGACATTGACTTAGGGCACCTCTTATATTTTCGTAGCAGTCGATACGCGTGGTCTAGTAACACATGGGAAACCCCCACTAATCTTCGCAAACATGTCAGAAAGACCGCGATGCAAACTCATACGATACATGGTTTTCAAAACGAACAGATAATTTACGAAACAAATGCTATAACTAAACAACCAACTGTGAATTCACTCAACTTTGTTGTTAACTCGTTGTTACATGCCTTACAGGTCGTTAAATGCTTGGAGCTTGCATATGGAGGTGGTCGTTGTGGGATGCGAACTGATATGTCCCGTATTTAATAAATAAACTTTATGAACTTATTAAACCTACGTTTTGGACTTTAAACTTATGAACTATGGACTATGTTTTGAACTTACGTTTTATGCTTCCGCTGTTTAACTAAAATCGGTTTACTTCCTTTTGGTCACCAATCGTATTGTGTTTGGTTTTAATTACTTAATTATGTTGTTCGATATGATTGGTGGCTCGATCCTGGTCACGTCACGCCTCCAAGCGGTGGTACTCCGCATGGTGGATTTTGGGGGTGTAACAGATTGGTATCAGAGCCATTGGTTATAGCGAACTTGGTTTTAGAAAGGGAAAAGATTTTTGATAAAACCAGACTATAACCTGTACAGTGCTCAACGATCCACAACGACGCTTCGCTCCACGTGCAAGACTCGACACAATAGGTGGTATGATTTATGTTATATTGTCGGTTAGATAGCTCACACTGTGCATTAGTTAACGTGATAACTGCTACTTGAACCTTGTGTGCTTACTCTCTACTGTCGTCCCACACCTACGCACTTTCACGACACTTTCCTCACTTACGTTGCTTCGTTATGAAGATCATGAGCGGACGCGGAGGACGTATCAACCTTACTCAAGCCCAGTTGACGACTCTGATCAACGAACGAGTTGCTGAGGCACTCGCAGCTGTTCCTGCAGGAGGTCAACATGCTCAGCCTCCTGTGTGCACATTCAAAACCTTCATGGATTGCCGACCAAGCACCTTCAGCGGCACAGAAGGTGCTGTAGGCCTTCTTCATTGGTTCGAGAAGCTCGAGTCTGTTTTCGAAATGTGTGATTGCCCGGAAGATCGTAAGGTGAAGTATGCTACTGGAACACTCGAAGGAGCTGCGTTAACCTGGTGGAAAGCACAGGTCTAATTGCTTGAGTTGGCGGTTGCTAATGCCACCCCATGGAACGGCTTCAAAGAACTGATTAGAGAAGAATATTGCAGTCGTGACGACATCCACAAGCTAGAGGTGGAATTTTTCAATCTGAAGATGACGGGGTCTGAGATTGAGGCGTATACTAAGAGGTCAAACGAACTGGCCATCCTGTGTCCTACTATGGTGGACCCTCCCTACAAACGCATTGAGCTGTACCTTAAGGGCTTGGTGCCAGAAATTCAAAGCCACGTAACCTCAGCTAACCTTGGCACTATACAGCAGATCGTCAAGTTGGCTCACCGACTCACTGATCAAGCAGTTGAGCAGAACAAACTGCCCAAACGTATTAGCGCCACTACTTCTGATGCTCCCAATGACAACAAGCGAAAATGGGATGAAAACTCCAGTAAGGGTTCTACTTCGGTTCAGTCTCAGCAGAGAAAGACTGATGGCTACAAGAGTCCTAGTCAGCAATCCTCCGGTAATCAAGGACAGGGTGGGTATCGAGGAAACCACCCGAAGTGCAACAAATGTAACAGACACCATAGTGGTCGATGCAACAAAGGACGTTGTCAGAGGTGTCTCAAGATGGGTCACGAAGCCAAGGATTGCAGGAGCTCACGGCCTGCAAATCAGAATCGCCAGCAGCAACAGCAAGCACCGGAAAATCAACAACAGCAACGGGGCAATAGGGGATGCTTTCAGTGTGGCGCTGAAGGCCACTTTAAGAAGAACTGTCCCCAGCTTAACCAAAATCAGAACAACAACAACAACCAGGGAAACGGGAACAACAATGGAGGTAACAACGGGGGTAACAACAATGGTAATGGAGCAAGAGGTCGTGCTTTCGTGATTGGTCAGGGTGATGCAAGGAACGATCCCAACGTTGTGATGGGTAAGTTTCTTCTGGATGATTTCTTTGTTACTGTTTTATTTGATTCGGGTGCCGATACTAGCTACGTGTCCTTAAAAGTTAGCCAAATGCTTAAGTGCACTCCAACACTTTTGAACACCAAGCACACGGTAGAAATAGCAAATGGCAAAAGTTTAGAGGCTACACATATAGTTAAAGGTTGCAAGCTTGTCCTTGCCGATCAGACCTTTTCTATCAACCTCATTCCTATCGTTCTGGGTAGTTTTGACGTTGTCATTGGGATGGATTGGTTATCTCGACACCAAGCGGAGATTATTTGCAAGGAGAAAATCGTCCGCATCCCTAGCCCTGGTAAAGAACCCCTCGTGATTCGTGGCGACAAGAGTGGTGCTGTTGTAGGCATCATCTCTTTCCTTAAAGCCCGGAAGTGTTTACGGAAGGGCCACACCGCTATCCTAGCCCTCGTTACTGAGGCATCCTCGGAAGAAAGGAAGATAGAAGACATTCCTATTGTGCGCGACTTTCCTGAGGTATTTCCTGAGGAATTACCTGGTCTTCCGCCTCATCGCCAAGTTGAGTTTCAAATCGAGCTAGCTCCTGGAGCAGCGCCCATAGCTCGAGCCCCTTATCGTCTAGCTCCATCGGAACTTGAAGAACTGTCCACGCAACTACAAGAACTCTTGGAAAAGGGTTTCATACGTCCTAGCTCTTCGCCATGGGGAGCTCCAGTGTTATTCGTAAAGAAGAAAGACGGTACCTTCAGGATGTGTATTGATTACCGCGAACTCAACAAGGTGACCGTGAAGAATCGTTACCCCCTTCCACGCATTGATGACTTGTTCGACCAGTTGCAAGGGTCGAGCTTCTATTCTAAGATTGATTTGAGATCGGGATACCATCAGCTGAGAGTCCGAGAGGAGGACGTCTCTAAAACAGCATTCAGAACTCGTTACGGCCATTACGAGTTTCTGGTTATGCCTTTCGGATTGACGAATGCACCAGCGGTCTTCATGGACCTCATGAACCGAGTGTGCAAACCTTACTTGGATAAATTTGTCATACTCTTCATCGACGACATCCTGATCTATTCTAAGAGTCAGGAGGAACACGAGCAACACCTGAGGCTTATTCTGGAACTACTTCGTAAAGAGCAGTTGTATGCCAAGTTTTCGAAATGTGACTTCTGGCTTCCCGAAGTCCATTTTCTGGGCCATGTGGTAAACAAGGATGGGATTCATGTGGATCCATCTAAGGTTGAATCGATCAAGAATTGGCCTGCACCCCGCACACCAACAGAGATCCGCCAATTCTTAGGTCTGGCAGGATATTACAGAAGGTTTATCAAAGATTTCTCAAAGATTGCGCAACCTCTCACTTCACTGACTCAGAAAGGTGTTACCTATCGTTGGGGTGATGCACAGGAGTCCGCATTTCAGCACTTGAAAGATAGACTCTGTAGCGCGCCTATCCTCTCATTGCATGAAGGCACAGATGATTTTGTGTTTATTGCGACGCTTCCATCCAAGGACTTGGTTGTGTGTTGATGCAACGTGACAAGGTCATTGCCTACGCATCGCGCCAACTTAAGGTTCACGAAAGGAACTACACTACGCACGACTTGGAATTGGGAGCAGTTGTTTTACCGCTTAAGATATGGAGACATTACCTGTACGGTACCAAGTGCACCATTTACACCGATCACAGGAGTCTCGAGCATATTTTCAAGCAAAAGGAGTTAAACATGCGTCAACGTCGATGGGTCGAACTCTTGAATGACTACAAATGCGCGATCAAGTATCATCCGGGCAAGGCCAATGTTGTGGCTGATGCCCTCAGCCGGAAGGATACTATACCTAGGCGTGTACGTGCGTTACAACTTACCATCCAATCCAACCTTCCAGCTCAGATTCGTGATGCTCAGGTTGAAGCGTTGAAAGCAGAGAACATTAGGGCTGAGTCCCTACGAGGATCGAGGCAACGGCTAGAACAAAAAGAAAACGGTGCCTACTATGTTAACGGACGCATCTGGGTTCCGCTGTATGGAGACTTGCGCGAGCTTGTGATGGATGAAGCGCATAAGTCTCGTTACTCAGTACATCCTGGTTCGGACAAGATGTACCATGATCTCAAGACTACATACTGGTGGCCTGGTATGAAAGCCAGCATAGCGACCTACGTCAGTAAATGCTTGACTTGTGCTAGAGTCAAGGTCGAATACCAGAAACCATCAGGCCCACTTCAACAACCAGAGATCCCGAAATGGAAATGGGAGCAAATTTCAAAGGATTTCGTTACTGGTCTGCCCAAATCTCAACGCGGAAATGATACCATTTGGGTGATCGTAGATCGACTGACCAAGTCTGCACATTTTCTGCCTATCAAAGAAACGGATAAGTTTTCTACTCTAGCAAACATCTACCTAAAAGAAGTGGTATCAAGGCACGGAGTGCCAACCTCCATCATTTCTGATCGTGACACTCGTTTTACCTCTGAACTATGGCAAGCTATGCATAAGTCTTTTGGCTCACGATTAGACATGAGCACCGCTTATCATCCACAAACGGATGGGCAATCTGAACGCACCATTCAGACTCTCGAAGATATGCTTAGGGCATGCGTGATCGACTACGGCAACAGCTGGGAAAAGCATCTCCTGTTAGTGGAATTTTCGTATAACAACAGCTACCACACCAGCATACAGGCCGCTCCGTTTGAGGCATTATACGGACGTAAATGCCGATCACCTCTTTGTTGGGCAGAAGTTGGTGACAGCCAAATCACTGGCCCAGAACTCGTAGTAGATACAACCGAGAAGATTGCTCAGATACGACAACGAATGGCGGCAGCTCGTGACCGTCAGAAAAGCTATGCCGATAAGCGAAGAAAGCCACTCGAGTTCCAGGTTGGGGATCGGGTGCTACTCAAAGTTTCACCTTGGAAAGGTGTGGTTCGTTTCGGAAAACGAGGCAAACTCAACCCGTGATACGTTGGACCCTTCGAAATCACCGAGAGAATTGGCAAGGTCGCCTACAGGTTAAATCTACCCGAAGAACTCAGCGGAGTTCACAACGTATTCCACGTGTCAAATCTAAAGAAGTGTTTGTCAGATGAGACCCTCATAGTTCCTCTCAAAGAGCTCACAATCGACGACAAACTGCGATTCGCCGAGGAACCAGTAGAGATTACGGATCAAGACGTTAAGATTCTCAAGCACACCAGAATACCTCTCGTTCGAGTTCGTTGGCATTCCCGTCGTGGCCCAGAGCATACCTGGGAACGAGAAGACCAAATGAAACTCAAGTATCCCCAGCTGTTAGCTATATTGAGAATCTAACCGAGCAAACCGAGGTGAGTTCACACTCTTTCTAAGGCATGGGATTCCCAGGAGTTTGGGAATGGGATTGATTAACTACTTGTACTATCATTACTAATAAACTACTTTTTACTGTCCTCGGATTGAAGGGCACGTACGTAAAACCTACGTACACGATCATAAGACCATCAACTCTATCACTTTAAGTCCCTCATTTATCGACTTAGTCGCCGAGGCCTATGGCGAGCGGGTCATTAGTTAATAGCGCTATTAGGTTTAACAAACCTCACACCGTGCCAGTCGGACGGGCGTGTACTAATGGACTATGGGCAAAGGGTCAATGCTGATAGACATTGACTTAGGGCACCTCTTATATTTTCGTAGCAGTCGATACGTGTGGTCTAGTAACACATGGGAAACCCCCACTAATCTTCGCAAACATGTCAGAAAGACCGCGATGCAAACTCATACGATACATGGTTTTCAAAACGAACAGATAATTTACGAAACAAATGCTATAACTAAACAACCAACTGCGAATTCACTCAACTTTGTTGTTGACTCGTTGTTACATGCCTTACAGGTCGTTAAATGCTTGGAGCTTGCATATGGAGGTGGTCGTTGTGGGATGCGAACTGATATGTCCCGTATTTAATAAATAAACTTTATGAACTTATTAAACCTACGTTTTGGACTTTAAACTTATGAACTATGGACTATGTTTTGAACTTACGTTTTATGCTTCCGCTGTTTAACTAAAATCGGTTTACTTCCTTTTGGTCACCAATCGTATTATGTTTGGTTTTAATTACTTAATTATGTTGTTCGATATGATTGGTGGCTCGATCCTGGTCACGTCACGCCTCCAAGCGGTGGTACTCCGCATGGTGGATTTTGGGGGTGTGACAATTAGCCTAAGAAAGAACCATAGATCATGTGATAGGGTAGGCGGATACTTGGAACCATTAATCCTCGTATCCGGACCGAGGGGCATGAGTGATAGATCTATTTGGGTGTAGCAAGCCCACACCCATGAGGCCGGGGCAGCCCATAGTGGTGATTATGTCTTCCAGCCGGAAGCCCAGTACAACTTTGCTAGGTTTGAGTCTTCCTACACCGTCACACATATCAGTGGCCTTGCAAACCACTGGTGATCTTTTCCTTGTTTGCAATCATACTAGGATATACATATATACACACTTACATTGTTTACAAAGGTTTATACATACTCACTTACACATGAACTCGCTCAACTTTTGTTGATTTTTCAAACTACATGTATTTCAGGAAACTAAGGGATCTGGCAAGTGTCTGCATGCGTGTTAAGCTGCGTTGAATAAAGATGTCATCCAGGGTAGTAGATTTAGGAGGTGTAATCCTTACCTGGACGGGTTACATGTCTTTAAACCACGCATTATTTAAAGTCTTTTGTTGTGTCTGTGAACACGTTTTAAACAAGTATGGTTTGTAACTTATCTTGTGTGTCGACATTTTCAAACAATGATGTTGTGGTTTTATTAAACTTGATGAATGGATGAACATCTTGTGTTTCATTTTCATATAGCATTGTTATGATTGTTTCTATGGTATTAAGAAGTCACACCAAAATAAGCCACACTTCCGCAAAAGCCAGGGTGTGACAGAGCATGTGTAATCGACTTTGGTAATGGCTGGGAAAGACATCTCCCGTTAGTGGAGTTTTCGTATAAAAACAGTTACCACACCAGTATCTAGGCTGCTTCGTTTGAGGCATTGTACGGACTTAATTTCCGATCACCTCTTTGTTGGGCAGAGATTGGCGACAGCCAGATCACTGGCCCAGAACTCGTCGTAGACACAACCGAGAAGATCACTCAGATATGACAACGAATGGCGGCGGCTCGTGACCGTCAGAAAAGCTACGCTGATAAGCGAAGGAAACCACTCGAGTTCCATGTCGGGGATCGAGTGCTACTTAAAGTCTCACCTTGGAAAGGCGTAGTTCGCTTTGGTAAACGAGGCAAACTCAACCCGCGATATGTCGAACCCTTCGAAATCATAGAGAAAATAGGCAAGGTGGCCTACAAACTGAACCTACCCGAAGAACTCAATGGAGGTCACAACGTATTCCACGTGTCAAATCTGAAGAAGTGTCTGTCAGATGAGACCCTCATAGTTCCTCTCAAAGAACTCTGATGTCTGTCATTAGTGACATGCAAAAACCGAAATAAACTAGTAGCTAGAGTAAGTCGGATATCGAACCAGAGGAGGATTGTGGAAAGTGTCGAATGAAAAGTATTAACTAATTACTACTGAATTGGAAAATCGGTGTGATTGATTATAAGAATTATCTAAATTAACGAATAAAAATTAAGAAAAAGATTGAGTTGTAATAAACAATGATGAGAAAATGTGATCACTCCGGGATTCAGATTCTGTAATTACTAATAACCTAGTTCTGATTTATTGGATGCTATTGATTAAATAGTAAATCTGTCACATCTACCAATTACCTATGCAGTTCAAAATCTTAATATTAACTGATCAGATAAATATTAAAACAAACATGCATAGAAATCATTCAATCAACAAAAGCATGGTTGGATTCAAAACATAATTATAACTCTGACTGTCACTCAGGATTTGTCTGTCACACAAACAATATAATCATGTAAATAGTCGGCTGTCACCCGACGACAAATTCAAATCTCAATAAAAACAGAAACTAGAATTAAAAGTGTTTCACAAGAATCATTCACCCAAAGTGTCACCTAGGAATTTAGCCACTCATATCGGTTGAATGATCTTCACTCGCTTGATACCCGGTTGAAACCCTTTTTTTCTTTTGCCGTCCAGGATGTGATTCGATCTCCCCCCTTTCTTCGTTTACTGTCGTCATGTATGTGATGATGTATTGTTTGGGCTTCCTAACTAAACCAAGATGTCAGCCCACTTAAGTCCACGTGATGTGATGATATTGGCTCTCTAAACATGTGATGCCAAGTCCAAGAAGTGTTGCATGTGTGTCATGTATCCAAGTCCAATTAATGATGATGATTATGTTGTAGAATGGCCCAATGACAAAAGAAAGCAAAAGTCCCCCAAGAAGCCCAGTCACGTGAATGTTGACTCAACTCTCAAATCCACATGCTCAAGCCACATGAATGATGATATTTTGATGTGTTGATGGACTTTTTCCCCAAGTCACGTGTCTCCCCTTTGGACGGTGTGATGATAATGTTGTTTATTTTTATATTGATCCTCTAGATGTGTGTATAGCCGCCAATAAGAAGTCCATATGTGCGGCCCATGTTCACTCCCTATTCGGCCCAATGCCCTGTTCACGTGACTTTGCAGGAGTCATAACATTCACTTAGGATTTCTTTTTTTCTTTTAAATGTCTTCATTCCTTTTTGCAACACATGCGCCGCCTTCTATTTCTCAACCGTAGCCTTCGGATTTTGAACCGTAGGTTACGTTTTTTACATTCTGTTCATTCTCTAATTTCTGGCATCACTCCACCGTAGGCTATGGTTTGAATACCGTAGCTTATGGTCAACTTTAGATAAAATACCCAAAGGCCCCTGGAGTTTATTGTTCCGCGTTCCCTGTTTCTTTGAGCTATTTTTCGAACCGAACAACTCTCGTTTAACGTGATACCTCTTTAACAACCATCCGTGCTCGCCCCGTTTCATCACTAAACTCTATAACTTCTCCATATTACGCGTTTTACCTGTGAAACCACAAACGCTCGTAGACATCATATTCGACACATATAATCAAGTTCACGACAATAAAACACTTGTTATAATACACTTTAGCACCAGGTTTTCACACACTCCATCACATCCCCACACTTATCATTGATTGTCCTCAAGCAACCATCATACACATTACTCACCTTATTAACAAATCACCATTAAATCCCTTACCGAATTAGCAATTTAAGATCCCAAGTCATACCCGTCCCATAGACTGACATAATCGAGGTTGACAATCTGACAAATAAGTGATACACATTTTAAACAATGTAAGACTTCCCTAACTAAAACTAACATGCTATGATACTACACACATGCCACACGCCCCTCACAATAATCACTCCTCTCGGTTTAATCAAGACTAGCGTGTAATGTGCTAGTATGTAATTCACTCAAAACCAAATACGCTACTTTGCAGTCATAAGCTTGTATAGAAATCACACCTCCACTGTATCAGATAACGTAACACATATCAAAAGGAGTTATGGGTTTTGGGTTAAGGGTAAAGGTAAGGAAATATTTTTTTGGATTTTTATGTTTATATGGCGAACACAAATGAATATACCAAACCATGACAACTTATTCACAATAATACTAACACATGGATTATTTTCGACCCATTTATATAGCACACACATAACAATGATTTTTTTCTTTCTTTACTCTTTTTTTTTCTCTTTTCAATTTTTTTTTTCTTTTTCTTTTTTTTTCTCATAACATACTTCTAAACATTCTTGTCATTCATAGCTGGTAATCAAACAGGTCAAACAAGGTGTAGCAAACGAAGGGTAAAAGGCTCAACATGGTTAACTAAAGTGGGATGGATAAACAATCAACATATGAAACAATGAAGGGATCCTAATGCCTTTATCATCTATGTGTAAACGCCAAACCACAGTCTCGACACGTATCAAACCACACAAGTTCTAACATAAAGCAACATATGGCCTACACTCAGCAAATGAACATTTATAACAATTTAAACTAACAATCTAGTAGGCTCAAATATCTCACCGAACAAAAGGAATATGGTTACCGACATGTAGCATGTGTAATTCCTAAAGCATGTTACCCCTAGTTAGGCATCCCTTCTCAACTATTCTCTAAAAACATGTCAGAAATACTCTCATGAAACTTAAAGGGACAACCATGACTAGGGATCTAAGTTAGTTTAATATCAGTAGGAACCCTTTAGCGATTGAAAATGTTGGTTTTCATGTAGTTCAAGCATACTTGAGATAAAAGTTTTCAAAATTTTTCAATTTTTCTCAATTTCAACTCTTCCAAGCATTTAAGATCAACAATCATACCAACCCTCTCTCGAGTTACCGCATCCCCACACTTGGGATACATTGTCCCCAATGTATGGTGCAATTTATAATCTAAACTCGAGAGATACCACCTAACAAACCATGAACGGCTAACAACCTAGACGACTCACACATAGAAACCACTCCCAACACAAAAATTTGACACCACCAAATACACGAAAACAAATAAAACACAAGATAGATAGACACATGCACCTGATCAGAAAACAAGTGAGTGTTTGTGGCGGTGTAACTGTTGCGCTCAAAACCGGAGAATACACATCCAGGGATTCTCTGATATCTCACTAGGGATGTTGCCAAACATCCCCACACTTGATTCATTGCATCCGTAATGATAGAATTGTATAAACCTGTCAAAACACAACACATCAAATGAAACCAAAACAAAGTACAAACTCTACATCCTCGGGCTGCCTCCCGAGAGCGCTAAGTTTTAGGTCTTCAGCCAGACCGTACCTGCTATGCGTTATGGTGGTCTCAATGCACACTTACCCAAAACATTTCCAACGAATGCTTAGAAATTTACATGCCATCTCCATAAGCTTGTCAGTTTAATTGGCATGTTCAGACTGCGCCTGCGGGTTTCGCTAGTCCACTTCATGATATGTACCATGATGTCTTGTTGTTTCACCCTTCTCATCTTCTTCCTCGAACCCTCTTCCCTACACTTATTAATTTGAATGAGTGATATGGGGAGAGGTTCGGTACACACATTCATCTCCTCAGACTATTCTGCCTCATCATCTGCACACACCATCTGATCCACCAGTGACTCTTCATCAGATAAAGGATTCATTGGTGTGATATTATCCTCCACAACCTCCTCCTTCATGTGAGAATAATCTCTAATGTCATCAGGTAATGGTGAAAGGCGTTGTTCTATTTCTATCTTCGTTTTTAAATTCTGACACTTAGAAACTAAACAGCTGATTCGATCTTCATCGGAAAGGTTGGGTGCTGATAAATACTGCTCGAGTTTGGACAAAGTCACTTCCAACGTAGCAAGCTCTTTCTCCTCCTCGTTCTGATAAGTATAGACACCCTCGGGCTCAGTATATTCCTCGGGATGATACTGTCGGTATCCCTGATACGGTGTTGAGATGTACGCATCCATCATTTTTTTATTCCAATACTCTGGATTTTCCAAATACACCGTGCACACATCATCATAAACAGAAGTATGATTACGACCGCAACAGAAACATCGTCCATCCGTCCTTGGCTCAAAATAAACATCCTCGTCCCGATCATATCCATCCGAGTAATAATCATCCTCCATCTCTAGGTCATAATCATCAGCGTATGATGGAGGTGGAAGCTGTGAAACATAAGACACCTGTTTTCCATGTGCCCTCCTGTAGTGGGCCTCGTGGCAACCGATACACGGATGACGTGGACCCCCGCACAATATACACGTAGAAAAGCTGAAATCTGTGTAATGCTCTGTCATCCTGCACAACACAACTCAACTAACAAGTGTAAATCACGAACATCAAAGAAAATTCTTTTTGGGATTTTTAAATTAATTTTTTTTTGTTATTTTCTTTTACTAAAACTTAACACTAAACACTTTGCGCACGCCTCCCCGGCAACGGCGCCATTTTGATGTATGTCGTTAGTGACATGCAAAAACCGAAATAGACTAGTTGCTAGAGTAAGTCGGATATCGAACCAGAGGAGGATTGTGGAAAGTTTCGAATGAAAAGTATTAATTAATTACTACTGAATTGGAAAATCGGTGTGATTGATTATAAGAATTATCTAAATTAACGAATGAAAATTAAGAAAAAGATTGAGTTGTAATAACCAATGATGAGAAAATGTGATCACTCCGGGATTCAGATTCTGTAATTACTAATAACCTAGTTCTGATTTTATTGGATGCTATTGATTAAATAGTAAATCTGTCACATCTACCAATTACCTATGCAGGTCAAAATCTTAATATTAACTGATCAGATAAATATTAAAACAAACATGCATAGAAATCATTCAATCAACAAAAGCATGGTTGGATTCAAAACATAATTATAACTCTAACTGTCACTCAGGATTTGTCTGTCACACAAATAATATAATCATGTAACTAGTCGGCTGTCACCCGACTACAAATCCAAATCTCAATAAAAACAGAAACTAGAATTAAAAGTGTTTCACAAGAATCATTCACCCGAAGTGTCACCTAGGAATTTAGCCGCTCATCCCGGTTGAATGATCTTCACTCGCTTGATACCCGGTTGAAACCCTTTTTTTCTTTTGCCGTCCAGGATGTGATTCGATCTCCCCCTTTCTTCGTTTACTGCCGTCAATGTATGTGATGATGTATTGTTCCTAACTAAACCAAGATGTCAGCCCACTTAAGTCCACGTGATGTGATGATATTGGCTCTCTAAACATGTGCTGCCAATCCAAGAAGTGTTGCATGTGTGTCATGTATCCAAGTCCAATTAACGATGATGATTATTTTGTAGAATGGCCCAATGAAAAAAGAAAGCAAAAGTCCCCCAAGAAGCCCAGTCACGTGAATGTTGACTCAACTCTCAAATCCACATGCTCATGCCACATGAATGATGATATTTTGATGTGTTGATGGACTTTTCCCCAAGTCACGTGTCTCCCCTTTGGACGGTGTGATGATAATGTTGTTTATTTTATATTGAGCCCCTAGATGTGTGTATAGCCGCCAATAAGAAGTCCATATGTGCGGCCCATGTTCACTCCCTATTCGGCCCTGTTCACGTGACTTTGCTGGAGTCATAACATTCACTTAGGATTTCTTTTTTTTTTCTTTTAAATGTCTTCATTCCTTTTTCCAACACATGCGCCGCCTTCTATTTCTCAACCGTAGCCTACGGATTTTGAACCGTAGGTTACGTTTTTTATATTCTGTTCATTCTCTAATTTCTGGCATCACTCCACCGTGGGCTATGGTTTGAATACCGTAGCTTATGGTCAACTTTAGATAAAATACCCAAAGGCCCCTTGACTTTATTGTTCTGTGTTCCCTGTTTCTTTGAGCTATTTTTCGGCCCGAACAACTCTCGTTTAACGTGTTACCTCTTTAACAACCATCCGTGCTCGCCCCGTTTCATCACTAAACTCTCTAACTTCTCCATATTACGCGTTTTACCTGTGAAACCACAAACGCTCGTAGACATCATATTCGACACATATAATCAAGTTCACGACAATAAAACACTTGTTATAATACACTTTAGCACCAGGTTTTCACACACTCCATCAAACTCACCATCGACGATCAGCTGAGATTCGTCGAAGAACCTGTAGAGATTACAGACCGAGATGTTAAGGCTCTCAAGCGCACCAGAATACCTCTTGTCCGAGTTCGTTGGAACTCCCTTCGTGGCCCAGAGTTCACCTGGGAACGAGAAGACCAAATGAAACACAAGTATCCCCAGTTGTTCGAGAAAAGTGCAACCACTACTGACGCTGAAGCTACTGCGGAATTTCGGGACGAAATTCCAAACCAACGGGGGGGATGATGTGACATCCCAGGAAAACCAGGAAACCACGCAACCTAACTAGCTTCCTCAGTAACCACGTGCTAAATTTCGGGACGAAATATCTTTCAAGTTGGGGATGATGTGACAACTCGAGTTTCCAGGGTCTTTCCTCTACATGTTATTTGTTCATAATTGTGTTTGCATAACTTGCTTGCTTTGTAGTTGCACATGTTTGATTATATGCTTGAGATATTATGTTACTGTTTGATTGATGAGCGATAGAAATCTATTAACTGTTTGGGATTATAAACCCACAACCGACGAATCACAGTGAGCCACACACACACACACCACGATGAAAAATATGAAGTTTCGCCACCCCTCTCATTCGACAAAACCTGGGGGTTTCATCATTCACACCCCGACGAAACTAGGGAGTTTCGCCAAAATGGGCTTCGGCCCAAGTAAGCCCAGTTCCACTCACGTTATATTATACGTAAATCATAAGTTGCGTGTAGGATCGTGTAACTGACCCGAACAAGTCGATCAGAGGAGTTTTGATCAGTTTCAGGTGTGGAAAACACGAAACTGACTTAGATACAGCTTGTTCTTCACTTTAAACACTTCTTTGATTGATCTAACACTGTTTACACTCAGAAATCACACCGGCAGCACTTCGGTATGAAAATCAGGAATTGTTACAATGATTTCGCTCGAACCTACTATATATAGCCTTGAGATTTCGCTTGAAACATACATGAGCATCTCAAGCGGAATAAGCATGATGGTGATTCCGCTTGAAAGTAGCCAAGGTCATTTCAAGCGGAATAGCAATCTCAAGCGAAATCACCTTCTATTCAACCTAAAACTTCCTATTTTCTCATACAACGTGCCCTGATCTAACCTATCTAGAGTAAGACTCGATACAAGACGAAGTCGACAGATGCATGCACTAACAGACTCCCCCTCAGATGTTGACGAGTCTTGCGATGTCGAGTCTTTGAAACTTCCGTCTTTATCAGTCTTTGGGCTTTTCTCTTTCTCTCATCTTCAACAGACTCCCCCTAACAATGTGCTGGCATTCCTTAAGTTCATCAGCATCATCTGCTTCAGGATCGTAATCTGACTTTCACAAGTTCAAGATCGTTGCCTAGTTCAACTTTTGTCCACAGAATCGAAACCTGGCTCATGCTCTATCCACAGAATCCTCAGGTATCGGAACCTGACTCTTTAAACACAAGCTTCTCAGGATCGATCATCCTGGCTCAGCTATGCATCTGCACAATCTCTACCTCAAAGTAAATTTCACACATTTACACAATTCAAATATAGATATGTATACACTAACTCAGACTTCCCCTCAAAATTAACTCTATAATCTTGATGAACCACTTGTAGATTAGGTCAACACATTTTGATTTTTTAAACAATGACTCCCCCTCAGAAAGATATCATCATGTTTAGCACTTGGAACTTTGAAAAACAACTTTTCTCCATCAGTTGTCGAAAATCTTTTTAAATTTTTCAAAAGTTTATGCTAAAACACACTAAAAATCTTTTTTTTTTTTGTGAAATAAGAGAAATGTAATGCAGTAAAGAAATATATACAGACACTATTTTTGTGTGTTTGTGTAAGAGGATCATATCAGTTTATGAGACATATCACCAACACCGTTAAGGTTCACTTCATTTTAGGTTCTAAACAATTCACCTAGATTGTCAAACTTATTAAACAATTCACACAAAGTTCAAATGTTTCGAGATATGAGATTAATGTCTTAAGTACTTAAACTTATTCGCGTGTCCCACTACTTGAATATACTCCTGTATCCAGTTCCCAATATTCAGTCTTAAAGGTAAGTATACCACAGATGATATATGTAAAGGGTTAGGTGCAGAACCGTGAGAGCTCAGGTCAGAACTTCTGTTCAGTAGAGAGATGACGGTTCGATTTTTGGTGTGTCCCCTTTAGAGGATCTTTTCTTCAACAGCAATGACTATCAATTTTATTGTTTCATCATTTTGCTGAGGGCTGTGCTATGTTTCAAGCATTTGTAGAAAGTATTATACGGGGACTAGGTCAGAATTTCCATTCAGCAGAAGTCCCAGGATAATACCCCAGATATCACTGAGTATAAAGACCTAGTATCTCAGAAAGAGTGACCTTTCAAACAAGATTTTGGGGGTTACCCATATATCCAAGAAGTTGTTCCCCACGATATAAGCAAGTTTGACTTTAGGTTTATATCTCGTCACAATTTACTAAATGTATAAAAACCTACTGGCATATCCGTAGTGAGATTGTTTATCACATTTTATCTTTTCAAATCTTTAGCATGTTGTGACAGTCCACTGATGTACTATCATTTTCTCTTTTATACACCAAAACTCATTTTTGTTTTATCATGTTTTTGGTGTTTTCAAATTTTCTAATGTTTTTGGATTTTCAGAAATTTACTACTCCCCCTAAAATGCAAACTCATTTAAAGAAAATTTGAAAACAAACTGAGCTCTTGACCCACTAAGTAGAAACAAATTTTGAAAAACAAACTATACAGAAAGTTGACAACCGATATCAAATTGCTTCAATTCGCCATCCACTTGGCATAAACAATCAGAACTCCCCCTTTCAACAAACTATTTTCTCATTAAGATTTCAAAACACTTAAGTTTGTTTTAATAAAAATGATTTTTCCGGAAAATAAATTTGTTTTTACCACTTATAGGGATTGGTTCATCATCTTGTTCAATTTTAACCACTTGTAGTAAATCAAGTACAACTTAATGTCCCTGATTTACCACTTGCAAGTATGCAACCTCTGTACCACTTGTAAAAATATGCACATCAATTAACCACATGTAGGAATAAAACATCTACACAAACCATTTTACCAATCAAGATGCCGATTCCTGCTTCGCACTTACCAACCTGGAAGCTCCGGCATAGTCCTTCACCTTTAAACATGTAAACACATTTAAATTTTTCACGAAAAACTATTTAAACATGAATGATGCCGATTCCTGATCCACGATTACAAACTTGGGATCTCCGGCAAGTCCAGATTTTCAAGGAAAGAGAATTTCCACCCAAGTCTTACCAACCTTGGGTGTTTTCAGCTCTTGTTCAGTCGGGTTATAAGTTGCTTTCTTTGTTGCATAAAAATCTTTAACGCCTTTTACTTTCCCATCAATCATTTTTCCAAAAAATTTCTTAATATTCCCATTGAATGTTTTCTCGACATCAAACTCTTTCTTCTCGGAATAAAACTGATCTGAGATTTCAACCTTACCAACATTCTTCAATGATGGAATTTTAACATCATCCATTGAAGACACAGATTCTTCTTTTAACTCAACCTGTGGCTCTTCTGGCTTTGTGGAACCAGAATTATCGCCGACTTTTTTAGAAACATTCTTAACAACCCACACTTGGTTGTCTTTGGCTTTCTTTTTATAAAAAAATTTCTTTGAACTCTCACCAACTTCATAAGTTGAATTATCAAAAGTTTTGAACTCTTCAGTTGGTGGTTCAACATCGACAACTTTTTCTTTCAATTTTTCAGAAATTCCCTGTTTTGGTTTTGCAGTTTGAGAACAAGTTGATGCAATGTGACCAACTTCATTGCATTTGAAACAGGTTCGAGTCTCTATTGGATGAAACACTCCAGTTCCTTTCCTTTGCTTCTCAGCAACAAACTCCTGGTTTGATTGTTTCCAGAACGGTTTCTTCTGTTCATCCTCAGCACTTCCACCTGAAACAAATTCTGTTTTTGGTTTAGAATTTTTCTCATTTTTATAATTTTCCGGTGGAATAAAACCTAAACCTTTCTTTTTGAAATTACCATTATGGTTTGGTTTCTTTTGAAAATGAGAACCAGAATTGTAACCCTTTTTCTTGTTTAATCGCTGTTGAACTCTTGAAGTGTATTTTTTAGGTTTTCCAGTAAGATTTAAATCTTTTATTTCAGAAATATTAATTTCTGTCATTTTGAAAACCTTTTTGATCATTTCAAATCTAACACTTCTTATTGGAAACTCTTTGTCAGAATATAAATTTTCAGAATCATTTAAAGTGTATGCCACTTCAAATGATTCATCATCCAAATTCGATTTTGATAATAAAAACTCTTTACTGTATGCCCTTTTAACCAATGGTTTTGGACTGTTGACTGACGAACTTGACCCTCCAGATTCACACTTTGACTCAGACTCCTCATCAGTATCCAACACCTGATCGACCACCTTTTTTATTAACTCAGACTCATGATCAGTGTCAGACGATGTGAAAATGACGTCAATGTTTTCTGGTAATTCACCAGTTGTATCGGTTTTTAACTTTATATTGACTGCTTTTTCCAGTTGCTCCTCATTTGGTTTTCTGGGAGAATAACCTTCCCAGATCGGAGGCGGACACTTGTTATAGCTAAAAGTCGGTTTCTTACCAGTATCCTTCTTCTTAGGCTTGTCATCTTGAAAAGCTTCCATACCTGCAACAGTCGGATAAATTCGATCAATAAGATAATCAGAACTGGAATAACTCTATAATAAGCGTCTGATTCTCTCATTCTCAATTTTTTTTCTCCAACTCTTGTTTCAGTGTAGCACATTCTTCAATGTAATGATTTATAGCTTTTTGCTTAGACATCATTGTTGCATTCATCATCGTCAAAGCGTCTTCTCTCTCAGAATTTGTCTTTTGAAGACCAGTTACTGTTCTGTTCAAAACATCGTAAGATTCCTTCACGTAATTGAGATTGAACAGTAATTGTTCCTTCATTTTCTCATACTCTGCCAGCTTTTCAACTTTAGCTGCACAGTCTTTGCATGGTTCTAAACACTACAAACAAGGTTTGATGACTTCCACAATCTTTTCGACTTCGATAATTCTCTCCATTTCAACAACTTTTTCAGCTTCAGATACCTTTTCTGTTTCAACAATCTTCTCAGCAGCAACTTTAACTTCTTCATATTGAACAGTCTCATCTTTTTTAGTAACACTTTCATACTTCATTTCTTTTTGTTCTTTTGCCCTCGTTTCTCCTTCAGTTTCTCCAAGCGATCTGCAAAATAAAAATGAAAACTTTCAGGAGAGAGATGAGATTTTGCAACATTAATATGTCTTTCTTCTTCATCATCACTGTTGTCATCAGTTGGTGATTGATCGAACTCTACTGATTTTTTAGAACTCTCATCCGAAGATCCAGAATCAGATGGTGTTTGATCAAAAACAATTTCTTTTTCTGAACTATCATCTGGAATCTGTTAGCTTTCATCTGATGAAACAGACTTTTCGTCTTCATTCTTCACACTTTCACCAATAGATTTCATCCACTCGATGAACATGTCTGGTTCTTTCACAATCTTAGCAATGAAAGCTTTGAAATCTCCCTTTTTATCCATAAACATATCCCAGCTAAAGCCTTCAGGTAATCTTTCATCATCTTTATTGATTAAGCATGCCTTGCTGTTGGATGAGATGTATTTTTCCCAGCTGAAATCTTCTTGATTCACCAAACATGCTCTCTTTGAATCCTCAATCACTTTTCTACCATGAGCTACTTGTGGTTCTTGTTGCTGTTGTTGACCAACTTGTTGATATATGGCTTTCCGGTAGTAGTAATCTTTTCCGAACGGATTCTTTGCTTCACTAGCTTCTCTGTTCTTGCACTCCCTCTAGAAATGACCTTTTTCCCTGCATTGAAAACAAGTAACTTTAGATTTATCGAAACCTAAAGTAGATACATGTGCATCAAGAAAATCATTTCTTCCAGTGATCAGCTTGAACTTTTCTGCTCTTCTAAGGACACTAGCCTTTGTAGTACATTTTCACATCCTGTTGACCACTTGGATTGTTCATCCTCGTAATCTTTTGTTGTTCCAGATCCTGACCCTCTATCTTCTCAATAAACTGAGAAATCGTCAATCCATAATACACCCCAGTGTTCTTTAGAATCATCAAATAAGTTCCCCACTCTTTCTGCTGTAAAGCATCAGCTAACTTGTCTACCCAATCTTCACGATCTTTTGTTATGCTCAGTATCGACATGGATCGAACTAAGTGGCAATATCGTTCAATTAGCTTCTTTGTATCTTCCCCGGGCAAACTTGTAAAAAGATCAAATTCTTTCTTGAACAATGCCTTCTTGCTTTTAATCATGTGTTCACTACCCTCAAACATGACTCTAAGAGCATCTCAAATTGATTTTGAAGTTTTGTCATGCTGAAGCAATATGAAGATGTCTTCTTTGATAGCTTGCTGAAGTAGACTGATCATCATTTTTTCAGCTCTATGCATTTCTCGTTCTTTGTCATTGAACTCTGAGATTTCTTTTTCAGTTTGCAGTTCAGTACGAGGCAGAACATATCTCTTCAAAATACACTCCCATGATCTCAGATGATTAGCTTATACCTAGTTTTCGAACCTATCTTTCCATCCGTAATACTCCTCAATGCTTATTAGCTTCGGGGGTTTTTGGGTAGTTCCCGTTTCGTTTTCCAAATTCATGTTTTGAGCAACGATAGCCAGAGTAGTCGGAGATGTGGCGAACGCGTTGTAAAACTCTTCACTCATAATTCTTGTTCAAGCGAAATAACCAAACAGCCTTTTCAAGCGAAATCTCAAATCAGCCCTTTCAAGCGGAATAAGCAGTATACAGTTTCAAGCTGAATGTCAGTTGAAGCAGAATCACCTACACACTTCAAGTGAAATCTGACTGAGTTGGTTTGAAGCGAAATCACTAATTTCGCTTGAAATTTTTCAAGCGGAATCCCAAACTTGAAGCGGAATCAGACAATTTCGAGCAGAATATGTCAAGCGAAATCACAATCTCGAGCGGAATCAGAAACTGTACTTTCAAGCAGAATCACTTCTCGAGTTCATTTTTGCCATTTTTAATGTGAATTTTAGTATGTAACCTTCTAGGCTTTGTTAATACACACTTTTACACAATCTGTGAAAAATTGATCCGATTTTGACCGTTAAATCTTGTTCTGATGAAGAAAGAAGGTGTAGAAGTCAGAAAACACAACGAAATCCAGCTGAATTCTGCAGAACTCCTCCTCCTAAGCTCTGATACCAATTGTAGGATCGTGTAACTGACCCAAACGAGTCGATCAGAGGAGTTTTGATCAGTTTCAGGTGCGGAAAACAAGAAACTGACTTAGATACAGCTTGTTCTTCACTTTAAACACTTCTTTGATTGATCTAACACTGTTTACAATCAGAAATCACACCGGCAACACTTCGGTATGAAAATCAGGAATTGTTACAATGATTTCGCTCGAACCTACTATATATAGCCTGGAGATTTCGCTTGAAACATACATGAGCATCTCAAGCGGAATAGCAATCTCAAGCGAAATCACCTTCTATTCAACCTAAAACTTCCTATTTTCTCGTACAACGTGCCCTGATCTAACCTATCTAGAGTAAGACTCGATACAAGACGAAGTCGACAGATGCATGCACTAAAATTGCGAAACCCTAGGCTCTCCTTTTCACTAGACGACAGTTATCAATCACCATTCCTCTCGAAGTTCTTGCTCTCCCTCGAAGTTTTTGCTTATTTCATCTCGTAACCGGTTAGTCTCGTTGGTCGATTCGATTTACGTAATATTGTGGGTGTAGATAACTATCATTATAAGTGAGATTGTTTCTAGATGATTTGGCTACGATTAATGCTTGAATTGAAAATCATGTTATTAGGGTTTTGATGTGCTTGTGCTAAACGATTTGTTTAGAAACTGCATGATAGTAACTCATGGAATTGTATTCATTCATGTTCACTAGTTAGAGCCATGCTTCTGTTGATATTGTACTTGTGTTGAATGGAACTGATCATCAAATACATTCTTGTTACAATCTGAATCATATATGGTTACTTTAGGATTTAGAGTTCATGCTAGATATTAAATACTCTGATGTATTTGGAAAGATGATTAGTAGCAGTAATGTTTATTGGATTTGGAAGATAACTGTATGATTGATGATAATGGTGAAACAGTTGATGATGATTAGGGTTTTCACCGTGTGAGTATGACAAACTGTTACAGTAATGATGAAAGTCCCACCCGACAAAACACCCTTAACGACAAAACTCTGTAGAGTTTCGTCACATACGATGTCGACAAAACATGCAAGGTTTAGTCACACCTCAAAGCCGACGAAACATGGGAGGTTTCGTCACCCTGAGGTTTCGTCGCCTGGAGTTTCGCCGCCCAGAGTATGATTCACAGCAGACTGTGCTTAACATGTGTATGAAACTTGAATGCTCACTAATTAACTGGTTGTGATGTGGATCAAGATTGAGGAAATATGAGTTTGCATGCGATACACAAATGTGAACTGTGGACTAATATGAACTAGAATAACTGTTAAGTACTATGTGATAGTGTTTCCTGAATACACATTATGATCATGACTTATACGCGAACAATGTGGATGTCAACTAATTGTGAATGTATGATTAATATAGGCTTTGACTGAATATTTGAGAACAAGTGGTTAACCATACCGAGCAAACCAAGGTGAGTTCACACTTTCTATAAGGCATGGGATTCCCGGTGGTTTGGGAATGGGTTAAGAAGCTAAAACAGAACCTACATATTCACCTTTAACAGAATATGTACCTCCATCCTCGTTGAGAAGGATGGCAACATTAACCTGTGTATTCTCTTTGGATAGATTACGTACCTCCGTCCTCAGTTGGAAGGACGACAACCTATAACTTACTAGACAAAACTCTATCATTAAGTCCCTCATTTTTATATCGACTTAATCGTCGCGCCAATGGCGAGCGGGTCATTAGTTAATAGCGCTATTAGGGTTGACAAGCCTCACACCGTGCCAGGAGGATGAGCGTGTACTAATGGATCTGGGCACTTAGTCAATGATGATAGACATTAACGTAGGGCACAACTTTCTCAGTCAGTTGTCGATATGGTATGGTCTAGTGGTTACATAGGGTAGCCCCCCACTGGTTATGGTTTGGGAAAAACAATGAATTGGGTAACTCTTGGTTTTTAAATGAACTCGTGGTTTTTGAAGCAACTATATATCGGATAACCAACTATGAACTCGCTCAACTTTGTTGTTGACTCGTTGTTACATGCCTTGCAGGTCGTTAGAGGTTAGCTGGAGCTTGCAGGGGAGCCGAAGTCGTTGTGGTACATGGACTGTTGAGTTCCATGATAAACATTGAACTTTTAAACTTATACTTTGGTTTTTGGTTTCAACTTTACTGCTTCCGCTGATATCGTGAATTGGATTAACTTGTTGAACACCAGTTATATTGTGTGGTTGGACTTTTATTTATTTAAATTACATTGTTCAATATGATTGGTGGCTGGATCCTGGTGAGTCACGCCTCCTGCGGTGATACTCCGCTTGTGGATTTTGGGGGTGTGACAGAGGCCTCCTTATATAATTCTGATCGGAGTTCTCTCGCGCCCCGCGAGAATTACAAGGCTAGGCCTTCGCGGCCCGCGAGGCCACTAGGGTAGGCCCTAGCTTGGTCGACTCACACCGTAGATCTCACACGCACAGGGACACATGGCGCAACCTGGTGTCGCCTGGTGTTACTCGGTCGCAACCCGCGACTATTTATGTTTTTATTTGATTTTTAATAATATAAAGGTATTTTAGGGTTATTTTTCGTATACGGGGTATATTTTAGAACGTATAGGAGTATTTTAACGGTTTTGGGAGAGTTGTTATATCCTCCCCACCTTGTTTTTAGATCTCGTCCACGAGGTCTATTGGAACAGGTGTGGATATTTCCTCTGCATCTTTGACTCGAGCTCCCAAGTGTATTCTGGTCTTCTCTTGGAATCCCATTTCAATTTGACTAGAACTAATCTCTTATGTTTGAGATTCTTGATCTTTCTATCTTCCATCTGCAGGGGTTTCTCCACAAAACTTAAGCGTCGCATTTACCTCTATGTCTTTAAGAGGTACAATTAAGGATTCGTCTGCTAAGCACTTCTTGAGATTTCATACATGAAGTACATCATGTATTCCTGCCATTTCCTCTAGCAGTTGTAGCTGGTAAGCTACTTGTCCTATTCTTCTAATAATCTCAAAGGTTCCAACATACCTGGGGCTTAGCTTTCCCCTTTTTATAAATCTAACCACTCCTTTCCATGGAGAAACTTTTAATAATATCTTATCTCCTATTTCAAATTCCAATGGTTTTCGTCTGTTGTCAGCATAACTCTTTTGACGATCTCCTGCTGCTTTTAGCCTTTCCTTGACTTGAATAATCTTGTTCGTTGTTTCCTGTACTATCTCTGGTCCAGACAGTTGTTGATATACGTTAAATTATACATGTTTTTACACCCCAAAACACTTCCGTTTTAAGCGTCTTTTACTGAAAACACGACGTTTAGGCACCAAATTCGGTACTTTTATATTTTCAGGTCTTAAACAGAGCATAAGGGAAAATTCTGGTGAAAACGGACAAATTCTGATGCATTTCTGATGAAAAGAACAAAATTCTAATGACTGCCAGGTGTGGCACGACCGTGCCATCTGACGGCACTACCTTGCCGATGCTCCGATCTCGGAAGCACTACCAGTGCGACCGGGAGTGCCAACCTTTTCTCGGGCCGAACTACCGTGTGACCCGACGCATGACCGTGCCAAGGCTTGACCAGGGTTTCTCACCAACATTTCTGATGATGTCGCACTACCATGCCGATCTAATGACCCAGGCAACTCGTCCACTAGTCCACTTGGCTGACTTGGGATCGGAAAAACTGACGTCACCCGACAACACCTGTCGCACGACCGTGCGACTCGTGGCACGATCGTGCCGATGGGAAAATCTCCTATAAATAGCAGCATTCGCTACTGGTTCAAGTGTTGGGTTTTTCTCCATGTTTCTGGGCGATTTCTGGGTTCCGAAGCAGTCCTGATCAGACCAATTTGAAGCTTAAAGACCGAATAGGAGCATAACCGATCCAACCCATCAATTCCTTGCTTGTTTATGGTTCGATTCCTTGTTCTTGAACATGTATTTTGATCATTTTGCAAGTTATGAGCTGATGTTAGGTTATGTTTAATGTAGTTTATGTAATAGTAGTTATAAACTTGTTTCTTGAATAATCTTTATGTTGTAATCTTGTTTGTCTGAAACTTTAGTACTTTTTCATGTTTGAATCTTCATGATTATATAATGAACATTTCATTGATGTTGAGTTCTTGATTTTGTTTGATTGTCTTGGATAATGAATCTGTGGTTAGTGGGATGGTAACTATTTCTTGATTAATCACTTGTTTGTAAACTTGTTTACACCATGAGACTCGAGAGGGGTATTGATTTTATCTAAGATATATCTTATGTTGATTAGGAATGCTTTCTTGCACGTAAGGGTTCTAACGAATTATATGGTGTTGATTACATGTTCTTGCATGCGGTTTATGTCCTTGTTTAGTAGTTTTGGTCTGAAATTGCTGACATGGTAGATTTGTGTTCAAGACTTGTAAAGGTGAAATTTGTTGTTATATGATCTACTTAAATGCTTATCCTCGTGGCTGTATTGTGACCATCGGTATTGCTTTCTTTGATAAGTGAGGTTAGAAAACTCCTAGCGGATGACTAATCTATCTTTAAAGGTTCACATGAATGAATATCAATAGCTCGCTAAAGAATGAGTTTAGGTGGTTAACGTGTGTTTATCGCGTTAACTTTCCAAAGAATCATCATGTTAGAAAACTCCTAGCGGATGACTAACTGTCTCGAAATTGGAAAATTGATTAAGTGCTTTTGTGACATATCTGATAGATACCATGTTTAGGTTGTTTGTGAAACAAGATAATAGTATATTTATGTTTTAGATATAATTTAGATAGCTTAGTTAAACAACCATTCACCTATCTTTTTATCTGGTAATCTAATGACAAAGATTTAGTACATTATAACGCCCGTGTTCCATGGATCGATATCTGGCTCTTACCAATACTTTGCTACATATATGACGGGATACACTTGTCCTTTGTTGTGTGTGTTTTAACGTTAAGGTATAAACCATTTTTATAAATATAAAACACATTCCACTAGGCGTGTGAAGATACTGTAAATAAATGTATATAACCGCCCACACCAAGTTTTTGGCGCCGTTGCCGGGAACACAACGAAATTAATGGAAGAATCCGAGTCAGTATTTTAACGGTGTACAAACTGTTAATAATTGTGAATACTTCTTGTACATTTTTGTATTTATTTGTTTTCTTATTTACTAACTTGTTAATATTTAACTGATTTACTAACTTTTCTTTTTCTGTTTTACTAACCAACTAACCGACGGACTCAACTGACCACTAACATTACTAACTTTTTACTAACTTTTCGACTAACATTTATTTTCGTTTATTTATTTTATTCGGTTAATGTGTTTGGGATCGAATCATTTTCCCTTATTATTTCATTTCTGTTTATATTTATGTATGAGTTCGCACGTCGAACTGCTTATATATATACTATAATTATTTCATTTCTGCATTTAATTATTTACGTTCAGTTTGTCATTTATTTATTTCTGTCCATTTAATTATTAAAATTAACCACTTATTCATTTAATTTTTCGTACTCATTTGTTTATTTATTTATTCCACAGAAATAAAATATAACTTTCTGATAAAATCATCAGATTTTCTGATATATTCCAATGAGTTTATCAGATTTTCTAATGGATTCTCATAAACCCATTAGATATTCTAAAAACAACAAAGTTCCATTTCTGATGCATTTTACCAGAATTTCTGGTAATTCTGATGGATTTATCAGAAATTCTGATGGAACGAAATCTTTCATCAGATTTTTATCAGAAGTTTATTAAACCTTATCAGATTATATGATATATAAAAACAAACTAAAAAGTTTCCTCAGGATTCTGATGTTTGTCATCATCATTTCTGGTAAACAGCCAAAAACAGCTTTCGGATGTAAATAAGTAAATATTCCAGTAAATATTTAACTAGATTTGTTTCGTTACTTGTATATGTTTTTATCTAATATGTTTTGTTATTATTATTACTTGTTTCTTATAGTATTATTACGTTCTTTTATCTGTATAATGCCTTCCTTTTTACGTGCAGGCAAATGTCCACGCCCCCTTCACCCGCTAATGCTGAGCTAGCTAACGAACCAGAAAATAATCTAAGAAGAAGTAGGTGGCTTCGCGAAAGATCACTTGTCGTTACACAAAGGATTGCGGTTGCAATCGACGAACCAGTGATACTTTCTGACAACGAGAGTTCAGAGGACGACACAGGAAGCATTATGGCAGAAGACGACCAGCCTTTAAATGAGACCGACCATGTAGGAGGAGACGGATTGCTACCGAGCATTGCCAGATCTACGATAGCAGCAAGGAGTTTTGAAATTAAATCTAGTATTATTAACATGTTACAAAATTCTGTGCAGTTTGATGGGAAGGATCACGAAGATCCAGGTCGGCACATCGCTTCGTTTCTCGAGGTGTGCTCGACCTTCAAGTTAAGAGACGTTTCTGAAGACGCAATTCGTTTGCGACTCTTTCCATTCTCTTTGCGAGACAAAGCCCGATCTTGGCTTTTGTCACTTCCAGCAGGGTCCATCACGACTTGGAACGAGATGGCAGATCTTTTTATGCAAAAATATTTCCCGCCGGAAAAGACAGCTAAGCTTAAAAATCGTATTATGACATTCAAACTGGACAAAGGAGAATCTCTACACGCAGCTTGGGAGAGGTTCAAAGATCTTTTGATCGATGTCCCACATCATGGGTTGTCCAAAAGGCAACTTGTGTTGAACTTCTACCAAGGACTCAATTACGACTCACAAGAACGTTTAGATGTTTATGCAGGAGGCGATCTTGGAACAAAAACACCCAATGAAGCCTACGCAATCATAGAAAATGCTACCTTGAAGTCGAGTTCTCGTCACGGTGGAGTGCGAAATAAAGCATCATCCATTCCTGGAGTTCATCAAGTGGATACACATACGGCTCTTGTAGCACAGATTGGAGCTTTGGCAGCAAGATTAGATCAAGCTCAGAACTTTAGGGGTACATGGTAGAGAGAGTGGTATAAAAATCTTGAGTTATTTTATAAAAATATGGAGTAGAGAGAATGATGGTAGAGAAAGTGGTTTAAAAAATAATGGGATGAAAGGTACATATAATGTTTTAATTGTTAAAAAAAAGAATATTACCGTTTATTACCGTTCAACGGTAATAATTTTGAATCCCGACACGTTTCACCCCGTTATCACCTTCGCAAGAATCCACGTTTCCGTCGTATAACGTTGTTGGGGGCGGTGTGAAGTGGCACGATGGGGTGCCATGAGAGGGGGTGGCGCCTTATGCCGCACCATAGTCTTAGGATTGTGGTTCAAGTTAGGTTGATAGGAATTTGACATGCGATTTTCAATTTGGTTATGATAGGTCAATCATCTATCTTTCATTGTAATAATAATTTTATAATTATGAAATCTTACATTAGAATAAAGTAAAACGAATTTTTGCCACTTGGGAGCCACTTAAACCATTAATTGCTACATGACATTGTTATATTCTTATTATATTGCTTTAGAAGGGAATACACAAAGCCTTTGTTTCACTTCTTTTTTAACAATGCTAAAGAAATTAGACTTTCCTTTTGTGCACACCATTTCCTTTTGAATGTGATTGCAAATCACAAACCCTAATATTTCTTTCATATCCTCATCACAATTGCGTTTGCATATTCACTTTCCAATAACCCTACATGTGAATCAAAAGAAATCAACCACTAACAGGTATGTTAAATCACGATTTTGTTTGTTGGAAACCTAAATTCCCTTTTTTTTTTGACTAGGTGTGCTTTGAACTTCAAATTATAGAACATGCTTTACACAGTTTCTTTATATATAGATAGTCAACAAATATATTAACTTAAAAATGTAGATAAAACAAGATATAAAAAGCAATCGCAAAAGTTGCTTTCACGAGAATAGAGCAAGTGCACTTGACTTATTTACAACAACGGCAAAAAGAGAAGCATTAAAGCCAGCACCGAATTCTTCGAGAACCCTATAGTAGATCCGCTGCAACCCAACTTATTGTTGTGATATGAGCATTGAGGACGGTTCCTGATATAAACATTTAATCAGGAATATGTTAAGTTGGGTTATGAGATATGGTTTATCAAAATGTTTTTTTTAGAATCAAAGACAGTTATTAATACATTGTGGACTTTTTAATAACCTCTTTTAAAAATTTGTTAATGATGTAATAACATTATTTTTTTGTCACGATTTATCTATCTTAAAATAATGGTAAAGAAAATGTTTGCATGTTAAGTGACCACTTAAAAAGCAACTAGTTTCAACCGAACCGAGATAGAACTCGTTATCCCTCCTTTAAATACAGGTTTTCATAAGCAAATTATTTTTTAAAATCTTAGATGACAAATTAATGGGGTTACTTTTTATGAAAAAATATGGATTAGTAGGTACTAACATATCATATTTTGTGTCTTACAGTTTACAAAAACTGAATGTACAGGAACAAAGCATTTTTTTTTCTTGTAGCAGTTAAAGTCGTTATTAGAAATTTAGAATAACGACTTTACCTATATTAGGGATGAAGCCGTTAACCTTCAAAATAAGACTAACACCTTTTAATATTGGTATCATATCTACAACTCCATACACCGACAACCAAGGTTTTAAAGAAACAAATTGATAATGATCAACACGAAACCTTTTAAAAGAAATCCATTTTAAAAAAGCTCGATTTCTAAGTTTACGAGAAATAGTATGACAAAGTCGCTATCTAAGTAGCAACTTCACCTTTATCCGAGGTGAAGTCGCTATCTCGAATTAACGATCTCAACTAACACAAAAAAAAAAATAAATAAATAAATAAAAAAAAAAAAGGAGAATAGTTAATCAAAATCCCAAAAAAAAAAAAAAAAAAAAAAAAAAAAAAAAAAAAATTGACCAATTAAAAAAAAAAACAAGAGTAAATTACTTTTTGAGTCCCTGTGTTTTAGTGGTTTTAACCACTTGAGTCCAAAATCAAAAAGTTTAACGCCCTGAGTCCTTAGCCATTTATTTTATAACGTTTTGAGTCCAATTTTGTTCATTTTATAACGATTTGAGTCCAAAAAATTGGACTCAAAAGGTTAAAATTTGGACTCAAAAGTACTCAAATGGTTAATGAAAATGCTTATAGGGACTCAGGTCGTTAAACTTTTTGCTTTTGGACTCAACTAGTTAAAACCACTAAAACACAGGAACTCAAAAAGTAATTTACCAAAAAAACAAATATCCTAATATAAGTAAAAAGTACGTACAACTAAGACAAAAAACGAGACACTAGTTGATTAAAACCCCATAAAAAAACTGACCAGTTTAAAAAAAAAAAAACAATTTTCCTAAATGTAAGTAAAAAGTAGGAGAAGGAAGAAAAATACTTGGATGCACAAAAGGTGATAGTGTAATCAGCCCCTGAACAAGTAAAAATACTTGTTGGATCATCATAAGCATAACTATACGAGGTGGGGCATGCAGACTTAAACTTCTTCGAGTAATACGTTGGTTGGCACGTTACAGGATTCCCATAAACACCCCGACAACAATACTCATCGGTATTGAACACATCACAAGCACTCCGACAAGCCACCACCTTACCACCAGCCTTAATCGAAAGTTCCGGCGGACAATTCTGTCGTAAGTCACCGACGCAACCCGCAATGCTACAGTTTCCCTTACCGTTAACCGGTCTAACCGACATCGGTAAGTTAAAGCCATCAACAAGACTAACATCGTACCAATCCTGTGTTGTGAGAGTAAACTCGGCTAGGGTTGATGGGGTAGCGCCGGAGGCTGAACACTGAAGGGACGAGCCGCATCTGCCGGTTAGGCATGTACCGTTACCGTTGCTGTCGAAGTTGCACTTGGTTCGACCCCATATCCGGCCTGACCAACCGACTGGTGCGGTGTGCACCTTCGATTCTTTGGCTCGTAAGGCGTATCCTCCACCGCCAAAGCTGTCACCAGGTGTGATCGCTGGCCAGATTGTCTCGTCGCAGTCGTTTATGATGGTGAAAACCCTTGCACAGTCTGATAATATATGTCCTGTAAATTTTGCAATGTGTTAGAAACTAATCAAAACTGTTAGTTAATCATATATACAACATGGGCAGACCCTTGAGATTTTTTAACTTTACTAGAAAAGATCATTCAACATGTTGTGTTTGAGAAAAAAAATGTAATGAAAAAAAAAAATAAGTATCTGATGAAGTCTGTCCAAATCTTCGTTGTAACTATTAGTTTTACCGATTGTATCGACGCTTTATTATAATTTATATGATCGACGAACCCAAATAAAAAATTCAGACTTCAAGTTAAAAGACATCCGAACATCGATCGAGAAAACCTGACCCCGGTGGTAAAAGAATCAAGGGTCTGTCACCGTAACAGTTGTATTTATTTAAATACTAGGTTATTTTCCCGTGTAATACACGGGGTGAATCATAATTATAATGTGAAATAAAAAAAATACGATCATAATAATAATATGATCTAAGTATATATAATATAGAGTAATATGCAGACCGAATACGAAATAAATATTGAAGTTTGTATAGCAATTGATAATAATATGATCAGTTATTTGTTTTAGAATTTGTCATAGAAACTTAAAATTTTGTACCACTACTAATATTTATTGTGACATTTTTTTGTTCAAAGGTAACGTGTCTGATTTTATCTGATAATAGATTATTCTGACGGGTTAATGTTGGCATAATATTATATTTTCTACCATTCAAATATAGTTTCCTCACTTTCTCTATCATTAACATTAATATAAGGTATGCTTGTATTGAAAGCTATAAACCAATACGAATTGTACGAAATAATTACTTTTATCACAATTAGTAAGGAAACCAATAAAAACTATTGATAGTGTAATATGTCCTATACCATTTGAAAGGTCTGAAAAAAGACTTATAGACAGATAAAAGTAATGTAAATGAATAGACAAAAATTAAATCAATAAAACCAAATAACTATAGTTGAGAAAATACTATGTATAGTGTAATACTTTACATGTATAATTGAACCAATGAAACATATATATAAGTGAAAAAATAAAAATAAAGACATGAGACACCATACGACAACTAAGTAAATCTAAATTTAAAAAAAAAAGTTATGATATTCCGAATGTGAAGATACCTTTCACAGACCTCTACATCTTAGTTACAATAGGAAAAAATATGTAAGTTAAGAGTTTACCATGTTTTAAAACACATATATCTAACTTATCTAAAAATACATGATGTTTTCTATGTGACATAGATAATATGCATATTACTTATTTGACATGGTAAACTTATCTAGAAAAACATGATGTTTTCTATGTGACATAGATAATATGCATAGCATATCAATAGTAAAAAAATATACCTAGTATTTAGAATGAAGTGGAGTTTACAATAAATTACATTTATTCAACTCGTGTAATATACGTGGTTTTAAAGATATAACTTTTTTATCTGGTATATAAAATTACATTTATTCAACCCGTACAATATGGTTCTCATAGATATAACTTTTTATTATTTCATATATAAAATTATATTTATTCAACCCGTACAATAAATCAGGTTTTTAAAAAATATACTTTTTATTATTTAGTATATAAAATTTATTTATTCAACCCCGTGTAGTACACGGGGTTATAACCTAGTTTTATTATAATCATAACTACAAAGAAAAATTTCCTTAAAGTATAGCAATATTAGAAATTATAAAACATCGATATGATGAAATTTAATCATTAAAACATACGAAACTAAGACGGTTAAATAAGTGGGTTAAGCTTGATTGGTTAAACACAATCCAGATCGAATAATTTATCTTATCAATAGATTTACAATCAAAATAAAATTCTAATATAATATTTAAATCTTTTTAATTTAAATTTAAAATTTATCAATAAATTATTGATGTCCTCATTGGATTACATGTGTCCCAAATTATGTTTCTTTTATTATATAGTATAGATATGAATTGTGGTAAAGGTATGAAGAAAGAATTGTGGTAAAGGTACCTGAAGAAAGAAGCAAGATCCATAAGAGGAACACATGCAAGGAGCTTGAGAATGGTGGTGTGATGGCCATGGTTAGGGATGTTGGAGAGAGATTATGGACGATGAAATGAAAGAATATATGGTAAGATGTTAGAATGCATGCATGTGATTTGGTGCTCATAAACTGGAATACGTACGTATGGAGTAAACCTAAATAAGAAAGCAATCACCAACTTTTTAGTATATTAATAACTTAGATTCCAATTCAACCCTTGTCTCAAGCTTGCGAGATTCCTTTTATGTATCAAGTTATTACCATATTACACATTTATGTTTGATTAGTCAAATGATACGACAATATTAAACATATGATTTGAAATGAGTTGAAACTTATCAAAAGTATTCTTCGATATTTAAATACCTAGGGACCTATAAACTTTTTTGTTGATTTAAGGTTGAATTATTATGATGCTAAAATTACTTTTTAGAGTATCTCCAATGTTAAAGGCGTCCTTAAGCGTCCTTAACTGCTACGTCATCTGTCACATAGTATCTTTACAAATTCTTAAAAACCCTTATTTCATCTCCAACCCTGCAAATATTCTTACCTTCTTTAGTTTCCACCTCATCAACTACCCATTACATACAATATTTCAATAAAACTTTTCTTTTTTTACTTTGGGCCCACCTCATCACATAAATCAAGACAAACACATACCCTTGTGTAAGGGCATCTCACCTAAGGACCTCTAAGACCCCCCGTAACGGGGCGTTTTTTTTAAAAAAAATTGCAAAAAAACGCCGGATAACGCCGGAACCCCCATTACATGGGGCGTTTCCGGGCGTTTTTTTTGAAAAAAAATGGCTCCGGCGTGTTTATTAAAACGCTGAACAATGGTTTGAATGCCCAATCAATTGAGGACATGTGGGTTTAGAGAGAGAGATGGGGTTGTGGCCGGATTTTTTGGCCGGATTTTTGGCCGGATTTTTGGCCGGATTTTCTGGGTTTGCAGAAGGGAAGAAGAAGGGCATGAAGAAGAAGAAGAAAGGTTTTTTTTTTAAACTTTGATATTGACACTTAGGCCCCTATACTTTTAAACTTTATTATTTTCTGTTTTGAAACATTAGGCCCTAAAGTAATTTTTTAGTATTGTATTTTTTTAATTTTCTGTATTTTACTTTCTGTTTTTTATTTTCTGTATTTTTATTTTCTTTATTTTTAAGTTCTGTTTTTAATTTTTTAGTATTGTATTTTTTTATGTTTTAAATTAAAAAAAATAATTGGGAAATGATTGCATGGGCATTATTTGAATAATGCCCCACTACACCATTTTATGGTATAATGCCCCTTGCTGACTGGGCTGCCACATGGCGCAAAACGCCCCATGGAGGGGGCATTATAATGTTTAACCATTACGCATGGTCTAAGGATGGATGAGCTCCAATAGTAAGGGCATCCAAGGGGCTCTAAGGCATGGTCTCCAAGGACCCATCGAAGATGGTCTTATAAGTGTCTAAAAAGAGATTGATTTTTTTTTTTGAACGGTAACTATCATTAACGCAAACACCGACCCAAGCCGGGCCGGCAAAAAACAAAACATCAACTATTACATATTTACAAAAGACAACCACTCCCTCCACTCCAAACCTTTGAGTTTCGATCTATAAGAAAACCATAAAAAACCCAAGGCCTTAATCTCACTCAAAATATTATCTATTCTAATAGGCGTATTTGAAAATTTAGCATTGTTCCTAGCTCGCCACAAACTCCAACACCCGATCAAAATAATTCCTTGAACCGCGTCCTTTTTCTTCTCCGAAACGTCAAGGTCTTTAAAAATAGAAAGGAGGTCTTTGAGATAGAAGGCGAAAATGTTTGGAATCTTACATAGAAGGAGAAAATGTTTGGAATCTTACACCAAACACTAACACCGTTCCAAACGTTCGCGGCAATAATGCACGTGTTGAACACATGATCGACCGTTTCTTCTTCCGAATTACATATCGGGCATAAGGAGGCTGTGGTGCCAATATTTCTCTTTATCAGGTCTTTTAAAAAGAGATTGATTAATTGCAAAGTTTTAAGGTAACGGACAAAATGCTTTTCAGGTGAAGAATATGTTTAGACATTCAAAGTAATCAGTTGATTAATTTAGGGTTTGCCTATCTACACACCCATTTCACTATCTACACACTAAAAAAAGGTGTTTTTTGTCCTTACATGCACACCCTGCAGTGTCGAACTGTGGCTAAAACGCGGCGTTTTGGTCCGGTTAACCAGACAAAGACTGACGGGTGTCTGACGAGTCTGTTGACCGGACCAAAACGCCGAGCTTCGGCCGCGTTTTGGTCCTGTCAACCAGACAAAAGACTGACACCCGGTCTGGTTGACAGGACCAAAAGGCGGCCAAAGCTCGGCGTTTTGGTCCGGACAACAGACCCGTCAGACACCCGTCAGTCTTTGTCTGGTTAACCGGACCAAAGCGCCGCGTTTTGGTCATAGTTCGACGCTGCAGAGTATGCATGTAAAGACAAAAAACACCTTTTAATGGTGACTATCTACACACTTGGTGTGTAGATAGTTTGACCCTTAATTAATGCGCCATTTATTGAGGATAAAATCATGAAAATAGCATATTCTCCGATAGTAACTACTACCGATCAGCATTCCAGCTATAGCTGGGTGGTAGAGACTCTTACTTTTTGGAGAAAATATCAGGGTTTAAATCTTGGCATGAGGTGTAGTTTAGTATTTATTGGTGTAGTTTAGAAGTAAGAGTAATGTAACCTTTGCCATTTAAAAAAAAAACTACTACCGATCAAGAAGTCACAAAAAATATGGCGTATGCGCGTAATCTAAAATCAACTAAAATAGAAAACAGATTTATAATAATAATAATAATAATAATTATAATAATAATAATAATAATAATAATAATAATAATAATAATAATAATAATAATAATAATAAACACATAAAAAGAAACTCCAACCACGAAAAAATGTCAGGGATCACTTACGTTAGAGCATACACAATCTGATTAAACACTAGATTGTTTTTTTTTTTTGTTTTTTTTTTTTTTGAACAACCAACAAACTCAATCCCGAGCACTCTCGGGGCACCCACTGGACAAACGGAGTACTCCGAGAGTAACCCGAGTCCACCACCAATTCCGGGGAAAACCCGGTATCCCACCCGCCCGTAGGCACGACTGTGATATTACCGGTAAAACCCGTTTGGCTCAAGGATCCAACCCAGGTTTCCCTGGGTCTCCTATCATTGCCCACCAGTGCCTCACTCTGCACCAAGTGAGATTCGAACTTGCATCTCTCAAGAGAAATGCAAGCCCTTCACCACCAGTGCTGGTCAACTGTTAGTTCAATGGAAAGATAAACCTTTGTCTGAGGCTACATGGGAGTTTAAAGATGATTTCCAGTTGAGGTTTCCTGATTTTCAATTACCAGATCCTTAAGGACAAGGATAAAAATCAACAGGGGAGTATTGATATGTTAAAAATAGTTAATAAGACTTGAGGGGTTATTTTGTAATAATGTCATAGTTGTTGTAGGGATGTTTGTAATAGAGTATTAGTGAGGGGCTTGAATGTAATATTGAAAAATACCGTTAATGGTTGTTATAAAAGTTGGGTGAGATCATAACAGATCTCAACTTTGATTTGGTGTATTCCTTTTCTTCTGTGTTTCTATTCTAAATTGAAGCTATCATTGGTATCAGAGCTCTATTCCGATTGAGCTCCGGTGACCTGCAACTACTTCCGATCGTTCCGCTTCGTTTCAATCTCTGTGAATCAATCATTGTTTAATTGATTCACCTTCAATTCTGTCTGCTTCGTTTCTAATTCATTGAAACCGATTGTTCCGATTTCAATATTTGATTCATTGTTAATGGCGAATACACGCCAACAAGAAATGGAGAAAATCGAACAAACCCTAAGAGAAAATGCCCAATTGATCCAAAATTCACAATCGATTCAAGAAGATAATCAATCTACAATAGCTCAATTGAATCTTCAATTGCAGTCAATGTTTGAAAATCTTAAGAGTCAAATAGAAGAATTTCAAAATAGGATCAATTCAGGGGGAAATATTGTTCAAGAACCTCGATTAGCAAGATTGGGGCGTCTGGATTTTCCGAAGTTTAATGGTGAAGATGTTGATGGATGGATATACAAGTGTAATCATTTTTTTTTCAGTAGACAAGACTCCAGAACAATTGAAGGTGCAATATGCAATAGTCAATCTTGAAGTTCTTGCTTTGAAATGGCATCAGGGGTTTGTTACAAGTCAAACTCGTCCAATAGAATTGATTCCTTGGCCTGATTACGTCAGATCTATCACAGCAAGATTCTCTGAACATCTATGGGAAGATGCAATGGAAGAAATAAAAAACTTACATCAAACGGGTACCTTAAACGATTACTGTAATGCTTTTGATAATTTGATGACAAAAGTAGTCTTGTCTGAAGAGTATGCAGCAAGTCTGTTTGTGGGTGGTTTAAAACCAGAGATAAGATGTTTAGTGAAGGTTTTCAAGCCAAGAACCTTGAGAGAAGAATTCAAGAAAGTGCAGGCCAGTAGTAGTTCCAGCTCTGGCTCTTTCTCACGTTTTAACTCTGGTAATAGAAACAATTTTCAACCAAGAATTCCTACTATAAGTGCCATAAATTTACCCCTATTGCCTGCTCCTCAAAATAAAACTGTTAGAAGGTTGTCTACTAAAGAAGCTGATGAAAAAAGAGCTAGGGGAGAATGTTTCTTTTGTGTTGAGAAATACTCTGCAACCCATAAATGTAAAAATAGACAGTTATTTGTTATAGAAATATTGGATGAGGACAGTTGTGATATAAATGAGGAACAAATGGAATTGTTAGACAATGAGGGACAACAGCTAGAAAATACTATACAACCTCATATCTCTATTCATGCTATGAGTGGAATTCCTTCTTATTCCACTATGAGGGTTATAGGTTATATTGGCACCAAGAAACTACACATTTTAGTGGATTCGGGGTCAACTCACAACTCCATTCTTGGATACCCAATCCATGCCGACTACGACATCAAAACTTCCTAAACCAACTAGTAGCAGGTCAATAGAAAACTTTCGTTCTCCAAGCTCAAGTGTACAACCCTTAATAACTCCATCATTTTCTATTAATTTCCATTTGCTAACTCTACTGAGTATGGGGTGTCTAGTTTGCTTGCCTCTAGACCAAGTAGGTTCTAAATTCTATAGATACAAGGCTAAAGTTGGCACCAGTACCAATCAAAATGGATGCATAGTGCTGGTTTATATGGAAAGTTCACGTAGCTACGTTCAGGTCCTGGCGCGTCTTGGGTGCTCCTTTCGTTAGTGTCCTTTGTCGCCACATCCGTAGCAACCTTTGTCCTTATCGTTTCCATTGCTGCTCTACTCCCTACTATCGCTCTGGTTTCTATCACTGTCCTGGCTCCTATTCCCACGCCCCGTACCAGATCAGCATTGCCTCCTTGCTATGCCCGGTCTTGCCACAACTTCCACACCTATGAGCTCTACACAGACCGGTGTGATGATAACCACACCTGTTACACTTTGGTAGTTCTCCTTGGTAGTTTTTATCACATGCCTTAGTTGTGGTCACGGATGCCTTGACTGTCCTAGTCGCAGCGTTTTCCTTATGTTTGTCGCTCGGCTTAAAGTCTTGCTTGTAATGCGTATACTTCCTCTTATCCCTATCCAAAGAAGACTCCACATATATCTTCTCTTTTACTGGACGTTTATTCGAATTCCCCATCTTTATTCTGCCTTTGGCAGAACCTAGGGCATGAGTTATCGCCTGGGCGATTCCCAATATGATTCCTCTTATTCCGCCGTTGTTTGCAGTGTTGCTTGCTTCATATTGGACGATTGCTTCAGCAACTTGTTGGTTCCACAGAGCTTTAAGCTCGGCGCTTGTTGCAGGTAAAGGTCCTGATTAGACTCGGCCAGCGTTTCCTTCGTTGTGGTTCCATGTGCTTTTCATGTATAAAACATGACGGCGAAATTGAACATTTATTTTGGAATAAATGTTGTCGTCTATGTGTGAAAGCAAACTTATTCGTCGTGCACCATAAGTATAAAGGTAGGGTAATTCCTAATGATGCTTATGCAAATCTTCCCACCATAATCATCTCATCATTGTAGTGAGGTAAAATGAGTCGCAACAAAATCTTGCTATGGGTACATCGACTTTTACATACGCCATATCAACTTGTTGCAATTGGTCTTGCGTAGAAAACCTCCTCGGAGTCTCCTTACTCCGATTGATACAAGTCATCCGGTGCTATACAAAATACGGTGAGGCCTTCCCTTCACCTTGTTCCTTGTCTATTCCTCAAGTTTCCGTCTTTACTTTTACAAAAACAGGCATACTTCCCAAAGGATGGGGTTGTGCATTACTACCATGTATAGGAGGGGATAGTGGAAACGCAGAGGTAAGGTTGTGAGGGTACGTGACTTCATCCTTGTGACTGAATTGTGTTTTGCAGCAAACGTAGAGTAGTTTCCAGGGTGTGAATGCACTACCCTAACGATGGGGTGCACTACGGGATAAAGAGTGCGAAGGTACTGATAGGGGTGTAGATCGAGAAGAATCTTCTTGCATGTGCCTAAATGGAACAACAATCTGTTGAGAATATCTAGTGGTTATTTCCGCCCTTATAATATGTGTTCTATACTTCATGGTTCTCGATTATCCAATATAGGCAGGACCCCTTTGCTACACTGGGATGTGCGACGCATACATTGATTTGGCTTGGGCTCCCTGAGTCCCAATATGGTTGGGCTAGTCTTCCTAAATGTCGAATAGAGTGCGGTAAATAAGTTACACTACAGCTCGCGCCATGCCACCTCCTTGGGGTAAAACAGATGTCAAAGGTTGGGGTCTTATCATAGCATCTACAATGGATAAGTTTGGGGGCGTTATAAGTACCGTACAAATTCATACATAAGAATCTTGCAGTGTTGAGGTGAATCTTTCCTGAGTGTTAGCCATCTTCGCTTGCTTAGATATCGGGTCCCAAACAACCTACTACAGGTAGAAGTGTTAAGTACGAAGCAGGCATAGGCAGACTTCCTACCTTGTGGAGTATCATAGTAACCATCTCGGTTAATGTTCTACTGGGTGGGGATTTGGAACAACATAGGATTTCCAAATAGATAGTGACCATTTTCTTGACCCGCGAAGTCCATCAGGATTTCCATGCACTACAAGTTTTTATTACGTGGGCCCTCGTAATAATAAATCGTCTTGCATGGTTACCCAAATTTTCACTTGTTCAAAGCAGCTGATCAATCAGAGAGGGGACACTGCTGTCCTCATACCTTCAACATGGAATGGACCTTTATGCTGGTCCACGCGCCAACATCCGTTGTTATGCGCGAAATGGCACAATGCTTAGGTAGAATAGGAATAAGGAGGGTTCCTAGCATTAGTAGTTGGAGGGGCACCTTTAAGATGAGTGCTTCATTCTCTTTGTCTGGAAATGAGTGTCGTCAATCGGGTTTCGTAAATGCCTCAGGGACCTCGTCCCACTGATAAGGTTGCTGTCCAACGTTGCCTCCTGCGCCTCGCCGTCACTACCGTAGTCAGGCACCTTTGCATACGAGAGGTAAGAACAACCATCTTGTACTGAATCAAGCTCAGGGTCTTGTTTAGTAATTACCTCAGTCATGAGCTTCGCAATAAACGCGAGGTTGATAGTAGCATTGTGCGAGTCAAGAACAACAATAGAATTCGAATTCGAAGGTATCTCCTTCCCGTCATTAATAATCCCATACGTATATACGCACATATATTAAGAGATAATAATGTTACTTAGTATATACAAGCAAATAAATGCAACATGTCCCATATAACTCTCTTCTGTTCTTTCGGGGGGGGGGGGGTCATTTTGTCTTTGGCAAGTCTATCCCACATGGACTGACTGTACCTCAATTGGCACATTAGTCGGGGTATTCCCTTCCCTACAAATGTCCTTGCTTTGTCTTTCCTTTGAAAAATGTTCGACTCTTGGATCTTGGCACTTTTTGTAAATGCAATGAAAAATATTTTGTGAAAATATTTTCGTGAGAGAATCCTAGTGATTGTAGTCTAGACTCGAGAAGGAATCCTAGTTCACTACAATCGAAGCTCTGATACCAAACTGTCACACCCTGACTTTTGCAGAAGCGTATGATGTGTGACTTGCTCAATATCATTGCATTCAATTATAATAAACAACTATATGATTAAAACGTGATGTCATCCATTCTTAAGTTTGAAATGTTACAAACACAAGTCATTTAAGTTTTAACCAAAACCCTCAGGTTATGTTACAAAACAAAAGTGGATGACATCTAAACTTGAAATTTACGTCTTGAAAACAACACCAGCGCCCAAGATCCATCTTGTTTCCTGAAATACATGTAATTTTGAAAACATCAACAAAAGTTGAGCGAGTTCATGTGCTTCTGTATGAGTTCGAATAATCTTGTAAACATTTGTATGTATGCCTATGTAAACCGGTAAGATAGCGTATATGAACAGATCAATTAATTTGTAGCTAATACATTAATATGTGTGCAATGGTACAAGAAGGCTCAACCCTTTGCGTATTTCGTACCGGGCCACCCGGCTGGAACGACATAGTCACCACATGCGGCCAACTCGCGGACCCATGGGTGGGGCTCACAACACCTAAATAGATCTATCACTCATGCGCCTCGGTCCTTATACAAGGATTAAGGGTCTTAAGTGAACGCCTACCCATTCACATGATCTAACAGTTCATTCCTTAGCTAACCATACTATTCGTAATCAATGAAACATTTGTAACATGTATTTCACCTGTGACACCCCGCGAAACACTTAACAAAACCAGCTTCCTCAGTGACTGTTTGCTAAATTTCGGGACGAAATTTCTTTCAAGTTGGGGATGATGTGACAATCCGAACTTTCAAAGTTTGTGACGTAATTCTGACTGGTATTTATTTCTATTCGGTGTTAATTGTTTAGATGAAGCTTGTCTTATGTTTTTGTTCTATTATCATCTTGTTTAACAAAACGCACTGGGTAACGCCGTTAAGTTATAGGTTACGGTTTGTTAGGAAAGGAAACCGGCCCAACCCATTTATTGAATTGCTTAGTTAATCAGCCCAGCTCCTTATAGGGTCATGGGTTGTAATCGGCCCAACCCTTGTTTCTTATCCCATTTGATAACCGGCCCAACCTAAGCTGGATCCCCCAGCCTATTCTACTTGGGCTTAAGCCCATATCGGCCAGGAAAGAATGGAACTGGCCCAGCTCTTTTGTTGATCGCATAAATCAGCCAAATCCTCATCAGCCTAATCCTCTTATCCTTATAAGGTTAGGTGTACGTATCATAATTTGAATAAAACCCTGATTTAGTATAAAATTATAACAAACCCTACTCTCATCTCTCAAGATCACGTACGCAGCAGAGAAACCCCCCCTCTCGAGACATCATCCTATTGGATCGAGTGTTCGGTTAGTGAATTCACATTTATGTTAATCCTTGTTTGATTGTCGTGATTATGTGTGATTGATTGGCATGTGATTCTGAATATATCAATAGATATGATGATTATTTATATGATTGAATGTGTGTTAACAAAATAATTGCTGCTCCAGGATTCATATTAGCCGATGTAATTAGTGTGATCATATGGTAGATTCGTAGTTAGTGTTGTACGGTTGATTTGAATAATCGATGACCATATACTGATTGTCACTATATGAAATAGATTGTATGATTTTGAAATCAGAATTTAATAATGATGTTATCTACTGTGTGGTTTGATGAATTCGGATGGTTAACCTGTTAATATGTTGGTGAATCGGGCCATGTATGAAAGCGACTTGCATGAAGTAGTATGTTAATCCGACTGAATGTATTTGGGTGTGTTATTGATTTATGATGAAGTGCTTGCCACCAAGCTCGTTTAAATCGGTTTAGGGTGCTTGTGAGTTAGTTAATAATTGCATGGTTTGATCGATTATGTGTTAGTCTCGAAACTATTAAGATGTCGTTGATTTGAGATAAAATTTGGAAGCTGAGTAATGGTGTAACCAATGGCCATAAGCTTCGGGTGAGCTGATGGATCGCACAAGGCCCATTGGACCTCATCGGCTTTAATATAGTTGAGTAGTGGGCCGATCAGCCCAAATTGAAGCGCACGGACTATTCGAGTTGCACAAGTTATGCTCTTTGGATAACTGTTGGGCCTTGAAGCCCAAGTCACAAACACACATACATAATCCGGTGCGAGTGTACCAAAGGCCTGGACCGCATAATACGAACCCCCGTCGCATAAGATTTGTGAATTGTTTAAGTTGAATTGTCTGTTATGTTTGGGCCGAGAATGATTGTTGGGCTGGGCATATGTTTTGGGACGGGCTCAAGGCTGATCACACAATCGGTTGGGCCGTGTGTTATCAGGCTTTATCTTTGGGTGTATGGGCGTTAGTATGATATGAGATTGACTGACAATATGTGATACGTGTTGCCGGATCTATACGTGCTGTAACGTGTTAACTCTGTGAAACCATACGTGCTTTATTTGAACCCAATCTGACTTGTATGATAAACCTGCTAGGACGTGGTTGATCACATTGTAGCTTAACTGAATCTTTTCGTGTATCTTACCGAGCAACCGAAGGTGAGTTCATTGCATTTTCTCAAGCATGCGTCCCGGTGGTTTGGGACAACTGGTAAACATTGGACGGGAAACATTGGGTAAACAATTTAATCGGTTTTGGTCATTGCCTGGAGGGCAATGGGGGTGATTAGTTGATAGCGCTATAGGTACTAATTATCTGGGTTTCACTATGGTTGTTTAGAGGCACACTCCTCGGTTACGTAAGGGCGGTTCCCCTAGGGTAACTAACTGGACAACATAGTGGGTTGCTAAGAGGCACACTCCTCGGTTACGTAAGGGCGTAGTCCCTAGGGTAATCTAACTTGAGCAACATCGTAACGCAACATTGAATCGCATTAACATATATATGGTAACGTAACTTGTTAACAAAACCTTGAACTCACCAGCGTAGTCTGACACACTTGTTTACATGCTTGTAGGTGATTACTGAAGGAACTTGGGAGCTTGCTGTCTGATGCTGCTGGAGTGGTTGTGGTCATAATAAACAGTTATCTTAATTTGCTTTTGATATATTACACATTGATACTTTTATGCTTCCGCTCAGTACTTTGGTTTTGGTTAAACTTCTCAAACGATATATTCATTTCAATTGGGTATTTCAATACATTATGACTTGTGTTTGATATGATTGGTGGCTCTCTGTTGGATAGTCGCACCTCCATTAGGGACACGCCCTAGGTGGTAATCTGGGGGTGTGACATCACCCCCGAAGTTATAAAACTGAAAACAGTTAAAAGAAAAAGGGGGACATGAACTCACAGATTGCGTCCTGTCTCCTGTATACCCAAAGTATGTATCCTTACGCCGTACTACAACCTACACACGTGCCATGTTTTATTAGACGTCTAGGTCGTGTAACGACTTTTAGTCTTAGTTGCTTTGTTAAGACTTAGTATCCTTTGAGTTACGTTTTTTATGTACATTGTATAATTCCAAGGTGTACAGTTATTAGTTACAATCATCATATTTTAACTTATTTGTCAATAATAATATGGAATATTTGTTAAAATAATATATTTCTGACTTATATCATTTGAAATTCCTTCATGAATATTTTCCCAAGGATGGTATCATTATACTTGTGTATTTTTAGTCTAGTATATTTTGCCAAGTATTGGTGGCGTATTCCGGTGTGTATTTGTACGTACGAGAATACGTATTTTCTTGTATTTATTAAGTATTCTTATACTTAATTTGTATTTAATTTTCCGAAATATTATTTTTAATCAAATAAAAATCACCAATTTATATTCTCAAAATGTTGTATTTTAAGAAAACTTTTATAGAAAATTATCTATAAATCTTACTTGGCAAAAATAGTTATACTTCCATATAAACTTTTAAAAATAATATATTTTCAAGATTAATCTTAGAAAATATTTATAATTCCTTTTTCACCCAAAATAATATATTCTTACTTTGTTTAAGAAAATATATATTTTCTTCAAAATAATATATCTTCTAATTGTTCGAGAAAAAATATATATATTTTCCTCCAATCAAAATAATATATTTTTGTAATACTTGTAGAAATTATAATTTCCGTTTCTATGGTTTCCAAAATACCGTTTAACTCGTTTGTCAAAATATATGAATTTAATTCTGGAATATATATATAAGTGTAGTCCATAGTTCTTGTTTGATTTGTCCAATATTCGGGTAAAAATTGTATATTTTTTTTCTTGGAATATTGGTAATATTTTTGTATTACCATTTGGAGTATTTTGTTGAGTTATATTATTTTCAAGTCCTAAAATAATATAACTAATACACATAATATACATGTAGCACACAAATTGTGACTTGTAAATATATTTCCCAAATTATATACTTAGTCACTTTTATTTATTAAAAATCAACCTCCAGTATTTGTAATTTTTGTAACACAAATTATGGCAAGTTTTTATATGAAAATCATGATCGAAATTTATTTGTAAGCACTTGTTTAAAAATATTTTTCTAAGGGTTTAAATTCTACAAAAATTTTACCATAGTTTCCCCTTAAAATGGAGGTTTCCATGCTTTAAAAAGCATATCACTTTCTTTTAAAATCATCATCAATCATCAACAATTCAATCAAGACTTACCATGAGCCAAAATCATGCAATTTACACTACATCATGAACTTGAAATTTTGTAAAAATTTGTAGTAACTTACTATGTTGTTAAGTAAGCTTAGTTACCCAAAAAAATATGGTTATTTGTTTATAAATTTCATTCTTGTAAAATTTAGTCTTTTACAACTTGTAGGATGATTTTCTAAAAATATTTCTTCTTCTATTTTTCATGTTAACAACATGTTTCTAACCTTGATTTAACACTAGAAACATGATTAGTTTCTTTAAAAATCATGATTATGTAAATCTTGTAAATAACTTTGGTTTCTTGAGAAAATTAGTTTTGAAATCTTCCATTTACAAGACTTATAACATGTATCCATCATCATTATACACAAAAACAACTTCATATTCAAGTTCATGATCCACTTAAAGGATGATCCTTTTGATTTTCACAAGATTCATCCTCTCACTTGCTAGATCATGTGTTTAATCACAATCTAGCAAGCTTCTTATGATGATTAACATCATAAACACAAGAAATCAACAATCAAGTGTCATACATACACTAAATCAACTTAGATTCTTATGTTATTAAGCTTTAAGTTAGTGATCATCTTCTTGTTTCTTTGAGATTCTTGTGATTAACCCATTACATAATCTTTTAACCTTTAAAATTAGAAGTAAAATCAAGTTGGAAAGAGCCTACTACTAGCACAAAGGATAGGGAAGAAACTATGACGAAGGTGAAGATGTAAAAGGGTGGATAAAAGCTCTTGTTGAAGGTCCTTCAAGTTCCAACGCTTCCAAGCTTCTTACTATGCTTCTAGCACCCTTGGATCACCATAGAATGGTTGTTGAAGGAATGAAAATGGAGGTTGAAGTGTGGTGTATGGGAGCCGAGAATAAGGGAGGAAGGAAGGAGGTTCTTGAAGGATGAAGGTGATGAGAATGATATGTGGTGAAAACTCTTGGTTTTTATAAAAACATTCCCAACATCTTATAATCCTTAGGTTATAATGTCCAATATCTTTCCAACATGATCAAATTAAATAATTAAAGAAATCCCCATGTGGGGCCCCATGTATAACCGTAAGTGGGGGAGGGGGGTTGTGTTAGTGTTGTAAAATTTAGTTAGTTAAGTTAGTTGGGTTTTAATGGGAAATAGTTAGTGTTTTATGTATTATAATGTTATAGGATGAATTATGATGTTCGGTGACCATAATTAGCTTCGTAACACTAAAACAACGCTTGTAGTGAAAATTTGGTGTTTCGGGTAGTGTCCGGTTGTTCGGTTGGTTACCAGTTCGTTATGGTGCTAAATTACGCAGTTTAGTGGGCTTTATGTTCCATTTTATGACAGTTTTGATTCCCGACACTTAGGAAAGCATTCTGGACCATTAAACCAAAATTCTGCATTATATTTTGTTATTCAAAAGCTGAATTTTGCTGAAATATGCAGAATTCTGCAGTTTTCGTGAGTTTTAGGTACTTTCCGGCACTTAAATTATCACTAGGAAGACAGTTTTATGATCCTTACTTCCCTACACACTATTCTAGTGTAACTCTTGGTTTCGGAATCATTCTGTGTCTTAACATCATGTCTGCCTGAGTACTGAACTCCCGTCGGTACTTCTAATTTGTCTAATAACTGTGCTAACTGTCTTACGTGCACTAATTGAACCATATTGTGTTGCATGCAATAATGATAAATAATCTTGCAACATGTAATGCACTTGTATGTATATGACAACATTCAGAAAATCATTCATGTCATTAATCCAAATCACGCATAGTCATTAAGCACAAATTATTGTTTGTCATTGTATGGATATGCGGAAAATTACCGGTTGTCACAACATTTTTGAACTTGGTGGGGTGATACGTGTGCGGGTGTATATAAATTTTAGATATATTTTATGCTCTTTTTACTCGCGAATCAAGTTTTAAATTTATAAAACACGATATAATACTATCACTCTACCCACGTTAAGGCAAGTGCACCCATCGCGGACATAGTATAGTGATGGCAAGATACCGAGGTCGTCCAAGGACACAAGAGCTTTTAGTACCGGCTTATCGTTAATATAACAACCCTCCTAAAACACTTCTATACGTCCTAAAATACACACCGTATATGAGAAACAGACCCGAATTACCTTAATATTAATAAAAATCAAATAAAAACAAAAATATTGGTTCCTTGCGGGCCGCGACTTAGTCCTCCAGGTCTGTCGCGGGGCGCGACCGAGTGGCAGCTGGCCGGACCCCCTTGCGCCACGTGGCCATATACGTGCGAGACCTACACCCCTAATTCACTAAGCCTAGGACCTACCCTACCCTGCTCGCGGGACGCGAAGGAGAAGCAGCTGTGGGTCGCGGGGAGCGACCGCCCTTTGATCAGCCTTATAAAAGGGGCCGAAGGCCTCATTTGTTCACCGTTCAAAATTCTTTTCTCTCTCAAATCTCTAGTAGGCATAATACTCAGGTATAATACCCCCTAAAAAGCGAAGCTCTGCCTCGGTGTAAGTATTATAACCCCCGATCACGTATTTGTTACCCTACCCGATTGATCTAGGGTTCCGTAACGCAAAGGCAATGCCTGACTCAGTTCGTTGGACTTCTGTCTCGTGTTGTATGGCTAATGTGATTTGGGTTATCTTACTAACATGTGTGCATTGTTTAATTTTAATAGATAATAACCAGGAGAATCCCCGGGAAGCTATAATATTATCTAAGTCTACAATGTGAGTACATTCTTTTTTTGTAAACCCTTTTTGTGAAAACCTCAAATGTTTTAGATTATACTTAATAGTGATTGAGTCTATGTATTCTAAAATTGATTCTGATATGTTGGGGTTTTGTATACATTACTTGTAATCCGTTACTTTGGACGAAGAGTTAGCAAATGAGTAACATGACCACAAGTCAAGGTTTTGACAATTCTGAATGAGTATATTGGTAGATATAAACATTGTAATCTCTCTCAATACTGTAAAGTTATAAAAGCTGTTTTGATTAAACTGGAATGCACTCGCCATTATTTCTTGCTGATAAAACATTTTTAAAATGCGTTTCAGGTAACTTAATGTGAAGCTTATAAAAGCCAACTGGAGAGCACTGAAGGCTAAAAGAAGTGGCTATAAAAGTTACCTAAATAAAAGGAGATTTATGTTTTCAACAATTAGGGTTTATCCCTATAAATGTATTGTAATGGAAACTTGGGTTTATCCCTACAGTATGAGTGAGCAAGGTACATCCGACGCTTATCGTCAATTAGTTAGTTCCCTAAAAGATGAAGGAACCTCATCTCAGCCAACCCCCTCAGGATACTCTGCTGATACTGAGGAAGGAATCGTTATCTTTAAGGCACAGTCTAAGGAACCGTTCCCTCCTAAAAAGAGAGGATGGTTTAGTAGAGGAGTGCATAAGAGGAGGAAAAGAATGAAGAAATTACAACAATAGATAGCATTATCGAAAGCGAATAGGGAAGTGAATACACAAACCCAGGAAGCAGTTAATAGGCCCTTGTGGGAAGAGGAACTTGATAGGCAGTTAGCAAATTTCCACATGTTAGTCACTATAGCAGTAGACTCTAATCTGAACCAAATAGTTGAACCACCACTTTACCCTTATTTCCTGACCAACACATGGAGTTAGAACCCAACCAGGAAAACCAATTCCCAATCCCAGCATTTGACCCTAATGAAATCCCTAGAATTCCAACCCCAATCCCTTTAGAGTATGATCCATGGTGGGATGACAACAGGTCATATTCGGAATTATATCCTCCCGAAGAACCAGTGCCAACCCCACCAGTAAACCCATCAATGAGCTGAGAATATGTGTAGGAACTTTGCCAGTATAGCAAAAATTTAGTGGATGAAGGAAATAGAATCCGTCAGATAGGAGAAAAGCTCGTCTGGAAATATGACGAGCATGAGATGCAGTATTGGATTAACGACACCTAGAATAATATATGTATATATGTGTGTAATTTGTATTTTGAAATATATATATATATATATATATATATATATATATATATATATATATATATATATATATATATATATATAGTGGAGAGTTCAAACGAGAAGAAATTTTTTGTAAGAAGAAAAAAGAAGAAATTTCAACCAATAAAAATGTTTTATTTTACTTCATTTAATATAAGTATTTAATGTTACTATAAGTGTACATTGGTAAATCTGCATAGGTCATTAATTGGTAGTCTTCCTCTTTAATAGCTAACTACATTAAATTTTTTGTAACTTATCTTCAAAATATATATTTTTTCAAAAAAATAAAATAAAATAAAATAATTTAAAGTGTAGGATAAATTACAAGTTGTGTAGGATAAATTACGAGTTGTGTAGGATAAATTTCACCGTATAGGATGAATTTCGAAATATGTAGGATAACTTTTGATGTATGTAGGCAAATAATAGTTAGTGTGGAGGATAATAGTCTTTATGACTAATTAATTAGTCAAAAATGATAATAAATGAGATAAGTGAAAAAACATTTTAATTTTTTACAAAATTACCCTTTATTCTTTTTCTTCTCAATTAAATTTTCTTCTCAAATGAACCTTCCCCTATATATATATATATATATATATATATATATACAACCAACTAAAATAGATAGACTAAAATAGATATCGATGCATAAATACTAGTGTGTTTAATTTTCAGATATACTATGTAATCGATGCATATAAAGATATATAAAAAGAATAAAGTCGCAATGTTCAGCGTTTTTGATCAATATGCTTGTGTGATTGTTTGTTAAAGTTTATTCTGTGATATTAATACCTGATAAATGTTTACAATTCAGATGAACAACGAAGTAAATCAGGAAAACAAGAATAATGATAATATGACAACCAAGTGAATAAAAGTGCCATTGAACATATAGTCGCCCAAGGAATCATAGATGCTATGTCATATATTATCAAGATTATTAAAGAAGCAGAAAATAATAATTCTGTAATTAGAAGTAAACGTCAACCCACTGAACCAAGTCATAGCGTGAATGAAAATCACAGACCAATAATCCAAGTTCCAATTCCAAAAAGAACAAGAACCATCTCATATGGTTGTTCTTATAAAGAATTCTTGGCCTGCAAACTAATAGAATTCTTAGGCAATGAAGGAGCTATTTCAGCCTTGCACTGGATAGAAAAGACAGAAGCAGTCATAAAAATAAGTAAATGTGTAGATGAAGATAAAATTATGTTTGCTTCTAATCTTTTTAACAATGCAGGCTTAGAATGGTGGAATACTATTCTCCAATCTAGAGGAAGTGATAGAGTTTATAAAATGGAATGGACCAACTTAAAGGATATAGTTGAAAGAAAATTCTGTCCTCCTCATGAAAAGGAACAAATCGCCAATAAGTTCGTAAATCATAAAATGACTGGAATAGACTGCAGGGAGTACACTACCATATTCTTTGAATATGCTAGGATAGTACCAACCTTAGCCTCACCTGAGCCAGTGTTAATCTCCCGTTACATCTGGGGATTAATTAGTGAGATCAGACACGTAGTTAAGGCAACTAGGCCCTAAACCATAGAAGAAGCAGTAGAACTAGCCAACACCCTGACTGATGAATTGGTACGTACACAAGAAGAAAACCAGAGAAAGAACCTAGCTCAAAGGCTTACCCTAGAATTTCACTACGGTAATTCCAACCGTGGGAAAGGTACAGGTTCTTCCTCTGCACTAAACTGTAAGTATTCCAAAAGAAAGCACTCGGGAAGGTGCTTGATATACTGCAACTTTTGCAAAATGTCTGGACATAAGGAAGAAGACTGTAGGAGGAAACCTAGCAATAGGCTATGCTTCAATTGTGGAGAAGCTGGTCACATCAAACCGAACTGTCCGAAACTAGCTCTAGCGACGACCAGCAAAGCCAAGACAACTGAAGGACCCGAGAAGAATGCCAGAGCATTCGTTCTGACAGCTGAGGAAGCCAAGATAATTCTGGATGTGATTACCGGTACATTTTTAGTTAATGATATTTTTGCCAAAGTATTATTTGACTCTGGTGCAAACTAAAGTTTTATCAATACTTCTTTCTACAAACTTCTCGGCCAACCGTTAACTAAGCTTCAACAAAACTGTCTGGTGGAGACAGCAAATGGAGATTCTATTAAGATAAGTGAAATCTTGCAGGGAACAAGAATAGAAATTCTAAACCATAATTTTTCTGCTGACTTTTACCCAATGAATCGATCTGGATTCAATGTTGTATTAGGAATGGATTGGTTGGTAGCTAATCATGCCAGTATTTTATGTGATCAAAAGTCTGTACAAGTATGTACACCCAAGGGTGAAAAGATCACAGTTAAAGGAGATAAGCCAACCAGGTCAACAAAGTTCATCTCTGTAATGAAAGGTGCAAGTTGTGCAAGGAAAGGAGGAATAGTGTATATGATTTCAGTAATTCACAGACGTTTTTCCAGAAGAGTTACCTAGATTACCGCCAGATAGAGAGGTTGAATTTAGGATTCACCTCATACCAGGAACGACACCGATTGCCAAAGCATCATACCGTTTAGCACCGATGGAGATGCAGGAGCTGAAGAAACAGTTGGACGAACTGCTCGAAAAAGGTTTTATACAACCTAGTTCATCGCCATGGGAGCACATGTCTTGTTTGTCAAGAAGAAGGATGGATCGATACGTATGTGCATTGATTATCGAGAGTTGAACGAGGTTACGAATAAAAATTGGTACCCACTACCGAGAATTGATGATCTGTTTGATCAACTTCAAGGAGCTCGATTCTTTTCTAAGATCGATTTACGCTCAGGATATCATCAATTGAAAGTACAGGAAGAGGACATTCCTAAACTACTTTCAGAACAAGGTACGATCATTATAAATTTACAGTCATGCCATTTGGTTTAACCAATACCCCAGCCTCATTTATGGACATGATGAACAGGATATGTAAGCCATACCTGGATAAATTCATAATTGTCTTTATAGATGATATTCTAATTTACTCTAAGAGTAAAGAGGATCATGCAGAACATCTGCATACACTTCTGACATTATTGAGAAAAGAAAAGCTTTATGCTAAATTCTCAAAATGTGAATTCTGGTTACAAGAAGTGCAATTCCTAGGACATTTGGTTAATCATGAAGGAATTCATGTGGATCCCACAAAGATCGAGGCGATTACTAAATGGAAAGTCCCTGAATCACCAACGGGAGTAAGAAGTTTTCTTGGAATGACAGGTTATTATACACGGTTTATTTAAGATTTCACTAGAATAGCCATTCCATTAACCAAACTAACCTGCAAATCAGTTAAGTTTGAATGGGGACCAAAACAGGAAGAAGCCTTTAGGATTCTTAAGCAAAGGTTAACCAACACACCCATACTCGCATTACCAGAAGGAACTGAGGACTTTATAGTCTATTGTGATGCGTCTAAGTTAGGATATGGATGTTTGTTGATGCAGCATCAAAAGGTTATAGCTTACACCTCTAGACAGCTTAAGAAACATGAAGAGAATTATACAACCAATGATCTAGAATTATGAGCCATAAGTTTTGCCTTTAAGATTTGGAGACACTATCTTTACGGTAGTAAGTTTGTTGTCTTCACAGATCATAAGAGTTTAAGATACGTTTTTGGGCAAAAGGAATTAAATATGAGACAAAGACGATGGATGGAAATTCTCAGTGATTATGATTGTGATATCCAGTATCATGCGGGAAAAGCTAATGTAGTAGCTGATGCTTTTAGTCGAAAGTATCATGAAAAGACAAAACGAGTACGCTCTCTCAGATTAAATCTGCAGATAGATTTAAATGAACAAATTAGAGAGGTACAGGAAACAGCAATCAAGGACGATGCTGAAGGTTTAAAAGGACTGATTAAGGAATTAGAACAAGGAACAGATGGAATTTGGAAATTTCATAAGAAAAGGATCTGGATACCTAAACAAGGAAACCTACGCCACAGAATTTTAGAAGAAGCCCATAAGTCTAAGTATACGATACATCCCGGTAATGATAAGATGTATCAAGATTTAAGGAAGAATTTCTGGTGGATGGGAATGAAAAAGGATATAGCAACCTATGTTGCTAAATGTTTAACCTGTTCACAGGTTAAAGTTGAACATCAGAAACCTTCAGGGCTATTGCAGAAATTAGAAATACCAATATAGAAATGGGAATTGATAACAATAGACTTTGTTACCAAATTACCCAAGACACGAAAAGGTAATGATACAATCTGAGTGATTGTAGACAGAGAAACCAAATCTGCTCATTTCTTACCTATGAAGGAAACTTTTAGTATTGAACAGTTAGTCAAGTTATATGTAAATGAAATAGTTTCATTACATGGAATCCCTTTATCTATTGTATCTGATAGAGATAGCCGTTTTACATCTCATTTTTGGACAAGTTTCTAAGAAACAATGGGAACCAGGTTAAATCTAAGCACCGCTTATCATCCTCAAACTGATGGACAAAGTGAAAGGACAATACAAACAATGGAAGATATGCTTAGAGCCTGTGTAATTGATTTCGGAGGAAATTGGGATGATCATTTACCATTAATTTTCCTACAATAACAAGTATCATATCATCATTAATGCTGCACCTTTTGAAGTACTTTATGAACGAAAGTACCGAACTCAAGTCTGTTGGGCAGAGATTGGAGAAAAGCAATATCTGGACCAGAGATAGTGCAAAAAACAATGGACAATATAATTCAAGTCAAGGAATGACTAAAAGTGGCACGAGATCGTCAAAAGAATTATGCAGATAAGAGACGAAAACAGTGGGAATTTCAAGTAGGAGATAAGGTATTGTTAAAAGTTTCTCCATGGAAAGGAGTGGTCAGATTCGTTAACAGAGGAAAGCTAAGCCCCAGGTATGTTGGACCTTTTGAGATTATTAGAAGAATAGGACTAGTAGCTTATCACCTACAACTGCCAAAGGAAATGGCAGGAATACATGACGTGTTTCATGTATGTAATATCAAAACGTGCTTAGCAGACGAATCATTAGTGATACCTCTTCAAGACATAGAGGTAAATGAGAACCATAAGTTGATAGAAAAACCGCTACAGTTGAAGATAGAAAGATCAAGAATCTCAAGCACAAGAGACTAGTTCTGGTCAATTGAAATGGGATTCCAAGAGAGGACCAGAGTATACTTGGGAGCTCGAGTCAGAAATGCAAAGGAAATATCCACAACTGTTCCAGTAGATCTTGATGTGCACAAAATGCAACATATAAATTACATCAATTGTGACATAAAACTAACCCTTTTTTAGTACTAATGTTGGAAAAAGTGTGTTTTTGTCTTCCTTTTGTATTTTCAGGATTAAATGAGCTCAAATGAACAAAAGAAGCAAAAAGGCAGCTAAATCTAACGTAAATACAAGAAAAGGAACAAACGTGGCATGCCCGACCCCCCGACAGCATCTTCCCAAGCAAAACAAGAGAACAGAAGGCTGAACACGCCCCGTGCTCAGTGAGCACGGGGGCATACCCAAGTGTCAGCAGAAAAGACAAAGCTGTAGAAGCTTCTATCACCCACCACAGGGGCGTGCCCAGCGGACACAGGTCCGTGGTCAACTCTAAGATTCGCAGGATCTAGGGAAATCTTGATAGTACAGATACGCTTCTGCACACGAGGTCGTGCCCAGCGGACACGGGGGCGTGGTCAACTAATGCAGACAAACTGCAATTAATGAAGAAAGAGAGGAGGATGGACACGGGGCCGTGCCCGAGCTTCTGTTCAGCCTATAAATAGGAGTGCTTAGATAACTTGCAACTCATCCCTTGGCACACCACCTCTCTCACACTTCACCCACCACCCACCACCCACCACCATCACAACACCATCATCCACCACCATCATCCATTGTCCATCATAGAGTGTGTGAGTCGTCTCAGGATCCAAGATTGATCGTAAGAGTTCTTGACAATCAAAGGCCATGTTTGCCTAAGTCTCTTACATCACTTGGTGAAGACAAGTGGTTAGTGTAATACTTTTTATTTTTAATCTTTTCGCACTTTTTATTTGGTTATGTATTAATGACTTTAATAACCAGTTTCTTATGTTGAAGGTGATTCTTCCTTATCGTTTGTCCGTGGTGTCTTGGCATTATTTTACTGTCTATATAAAATAAAAGATTTTCACCATTCATATCTGCACGGTCTATATGGAGATATGTTAGCTACCTGGTCGGGGGTTAAGGGAACGGTTTGGTAAGAGTCTTGCCATTGTTCAGTGTATAAATCCTGCAAAGGACCTGGGTCAAATTTAGTAGGGCCTCCTTCAATACCCACCGGTATTGGATGGCGGGGGTCCAAACTCTTTGATCCCCTCATAAGTTAAACTACTATTAAAACTTTAACCCGGCTACTTAGGGCTGTATCCCTGCTGACTCAGACTACTTAGCCGAGGTTAACTTCACCTTCAAAAGAGGGGCCTACCACAATATGCATTAATAACTTAATTAATTATCTTTCAATAATTCGACCCTTTAGGATTGTATCCTTGCTGACTCAAACTACTGGGTTGAGGGTAACGTCACCTTCAAAAGAGGGGCCTACTACAATAACTAAGATAATCTCTTAAAAAGTGCAAAAGTGCGGAAATAATCAAAGGTTACACTACACACGAGTCGGATCCAAGTGATTCATCTTGTCTATCTGTTTTTACTTTTATTTTATTTTTCAGCATCTTAGATAGTTTTATTTTCTAGTTGAAAAAAAACATTTTTCCAACTTTTGATTTGATTAGACGTTGAGGATAAATCGGTACTAAAAGCTCTTGTGTCCTTGGACGACCTCGGTATCTTACCAACACTATACTACGCTCACGATGGGTGCACTTGCCCATATGTGTGTTTAGTGTTAGTAAATATCGTGTTTTATAAATATAAAACTAGGCTAAAAAGTGTAAAAGGGCTTAAAATATACACCTAAAATATATTACACTACACACGCATCAAGTTTTTGGCGCCGTTGCCGGGGACACAAGGATTTTAAGAAAGTTAGGAATCAACGGCCTAATTGTTTTTTTTTAATTTTTCTGTTTTTTTTAGGATTTTCTTAATTTTTCAGCTTCTGCAGAACTCAGCACGGGCCGTGCCCGCTGAACACGCCCCGTGCCCAATCCTTGGAACTGGCAATCCTATTTTAAGTCAGAAACTAAGCTGAACACGGGGTCGTGCCCACTCAACACGCCCCGTGCCCAAGATTCAGTTACTGAAAACAGAACCGTAAGATCCCGACGGTTGGTAATTTCTGACACAAACATGAGTGATACTGATACTTTTTACTTTCGACACTCTTATGGTACGTGGTGTTAATTATGTGGTGGCTCTCATAAAGAATTAGAATGTTATTTTCTAAATTATAAGCCCCACCATATAGCCCCATTGTTTTCCTGTAGCCTTAAGAGGGGTGAAAGTAAAAATAATCCCTATCTCTCCCTCGAATGCGCTCAATCGGACCTTCTAAGAGAAATGCTTCTTGATGAACTATTTCAATTAGAAGATCTAATTCTTAATTGGTTAAAAGAACTTAGGATGGATTTTATTAATTCATCTCAAGACCATACCCAAGAAGAATTGTTGGGATCGCATTCAAACAACTCCATTGTTCCCAATATTACCTCCAACTCTAGCGAGGACTTGAGCGATAGTCGTCCCTGTGCCGATTGTGCCGTGAAGGACTCTCCATCGACTTCGTTCGATGCATACATAGACCTGAGCGATTCGGCATACACCTTCTTTAGCGAGAGCCCGGGAAAGGGTTGGACTTGTCCACCTACATTTAGCATAGGAATCACCCTCACCGACAACCTCTTGCGTTCTCGTCTTAATCTAGAGCAATTTAGGTATCTTAGGCACTTTGGGGTTGTTCCGTCCAGTAAGGAACCACCCGATACGGATAAATTCCTTAGAAATAGACAAACTTCATAAACAGCCCTTCGACACGGAATACAACATATAAATTACATCAATTGTGGCATAAAACTAACCCTTTTTTAGTACTAATGTTGGAAAAAGTGTGTTTTTGTCTTCCTTTCGTATTTTCAGGATTGAATGAGCTCAAATGAACAAAAGAAGCAAAAAGACAACTAAATCTAACATAAATACAAGAAAAGGAACAAACGTGGCATGCCCGACCCCCCGACAGCATCTTCCCAAGCAAAACAAGAGAACAGAAGGCTGAACACGCCCCGTGCTCAGTGAGCACGGGGGTGTACCCAAGTGTCAGCAGAAAAGACAAAGCTGTAGAAGCTTCTATCACCCACCAAGGGGGCGTGCCCAGCGGACATGGAGCCGTGGTCAACTCTAAGATTCGCAGGATCTAGGGAAATCTTGATAGTATAGATACGCTTCTGCACACGGGGTCGTGCCCAGCGGACACGAGGGCGTGGTCAACTAATGCAGACAAACTGCAATTAATGAAGAAAAAGAGGAGGATGGACACGGGGCCGTGCCCGAGCTTCTGTTCAGCCTATAAATTGGAGTGCTTGGATTACTTACAACTCATCCCTTGGCACACCACCTCTCTTACACTTCACCCACCACCCACCACCATCATAACACCATCATCCACCACGATCATCCATTGTCCATCATAGAGTGTGTGACTCGTCTCGGGATCCAAGATTGATCGTAAGAGTTCTTAACAATCAAAGGCCATGTTTGCCTAAGTCTCTTACATCACTTGGTGAAGACAAGTGTTTAGTGTAATACTTTTTATTTTTAATCTTTTCGTAGTTTTTATTTGGTTATGTATTAATGACTTTAAAAACTAGTTTCTTATGTTGAAGGTGATTCTTCCTTATCATTTGTCCGTGATGTCTTGGCATTATTTTACTGTCTATATAAAATAAATGATTTTCACCATTCATATCTCCACGGTCTATATGGAGAAATGTTGGCTACCTGTTCTGTGACAACTGTGTTCTGTAAGCGTCGTATAATGTAAAACAATGTGAATTATCAATAAAACAATGTGCTTTGGTGTTATTATGTGTGTATTTATGTTTGATGATTTTACAATTTGATTCGACTCCGATTTCAAGCTTTAAATCGCTTTCTAGAGAGTTATATGCAAAACTGGTGCATAAACGCAATCAGTTTAACGCAACTTACACTCCGGAACTATGACGTAAGCTTAACATACCTTAAATATCCTTTACATAACTTAGAAATAAGTTCCAAAGGATTCTGTATGGCAAAAACATGTTCATTTGAACTAAAGGACTATTTACGACAAAACTGCGAAACTAACGCTGGTGACCGCCCGGATAATATTTAAATCCCAAAAATATTCTGTTATGATTAAAAACTTTATTTTTATCAAGTCCGTGTTGAAAAATGAATTAAAACGCCTAAAAACGCTAACTTTTCAAGTTTAAGCGCGTACCGCGTGTTTCTGCGCGACACAGTGCTTCTACTGCAAAACGCAGACAACGCAGCCAGTCTTGGCAACTGAAATTTTATTCCAACAATATTTTGGTAGGTTTATTTTTGTAGAGTAATAAAAATAATTTAGAACGCCATAAATCGGGATTTAAACGCTAGATAAAATACCCGGTATCTAGTTAACCACCCGTTTTAGCCTACATATGGCATATTTATATAAAAATTTACACATGGACCCCCTCCCCCATCAATATTTCGGCCATATCAAGAGGGACCCACCAAATTTCTTGATAGATGTTGAAATGATTACATTTGATCTTTCTTGGATTCCTTGAGATTTTTGTAATCATGGAAGATCTTGTTAGATTCCTTTTTTTTTGCCTATAAATACCACCATACTCCCCACAACACTTCACTCAACAATCACCTCTCTCTCTCCTCCCTCCCAACCGTCCCCCATCTCTCTCTCTCCATCTTCAAACCTTCAAACTCTTGTTCTTCATGTTCATCACTATTTCTAGCAACCTTCAAGTGGTGTGAAGATTCAAGGGTGATCTCAAGGTGTTCTCTAGTGATTCAAGCTTCCCATCATCTTCACACTAGAATTTCTACCCTAGCCTTGTGCTAGTAGTAAGTCCCTTCACACCATTGTTTCATCTTGTTCCTTGTTATGATGACGATAATCAAGTAACACAAGAAAATGAACACTAAAAAGATGAACATGAAATCCTGCATAAAAACCCTATATAAAAAGTTTGTAAGAAGTTGAAATCTGGTTGGTTTAGGGTTGGTTAAAGCATGATTGAGGTTTGAACATTAAATCATCAATAAACCATGGTTAGGGTCTTCGTTGATGCGTTTTAGTAACTTCTACCATGTAAACAGCTTGCTGAATTGTATTTCCAGCCAACTTCAACAGGCTGTAACGGGGTCATTTTAAGTCGAAAAACGGAATTTCTAAAGCCTAAAATGAGTGTTTTGGAATAACTAAGCAAATGGCACTGGAATCATAATTTTTCGAGACCGTTTACTATTTTTAAAAGGTTATTTTTGGACAGCAGCTCAAGCTGCATTTTTATTGCAGAAAAAGTATGACATTTTCGGAGTCACAACTTAAAACCTGAATAAAATCAACCCATGAAATTTTTACAGTAGATGGACACCGTTGTCAGGACGACCCTCCAACTGGAATTTCGTCAAACGGACTTACGGTTGATTTTTAGCGAATATTTCCGTAAACTGCGATCAGAAGGTAGCAAATCTGATTGCAGTCGAGAAAATGATTTTTTATAAAATATGGGTAACGAATTGGACTTTGATATATTTACACAATAAATTTTGGAACATATGTCATCTTCTGTAAAAATTTGGTGATTTTTAGAAAGGGTTAACTATTTATAAAAATCCTCGAAAACAGTCCGGTTTCGAGTTATAAAGCTGAAATGAAGTATGCAACGTTTTGTTTGTCGATATGTCGGTTTGGTGATTGAAAATGAACTATTGGTTTTATATAAAAGTATATGATATGCTATTAAAGCATGGACACCTCTATTTACAGAGGATACTCTAAATTTTCCGAAAATCCAACACTTAGTAAATATATTCTAGACAAAAGTTTACTAGAACATTGAATGAACAAATATCCCAACATGTCATATGATTAAGTTAAAACATTAACTCTTTTAACAAATAATTACCACACGGAACAATATAAGAAACGTGACCCAAAATACTAAACTCTAAGCCAAGGCACGACCCGCTCGTCTAATAGACATTAGTACGTTGTAGGTTGTCGTGTAACGGACAGGGTTTGAGATTCGATTCAAGACGCACTACTGTGAGTACATAGACCCCTCTCTTACTGTTTTCCAATGTTTGGGGTGAAACACATGTGCCTACTTGTTACTTTCATGCTTTCCTATTTTCATGTCATATACTTGCTATGTTCATTAGAACACTTATAGTACATGATTTACATTATATTGTTTTGCTATGTATGTTTACTTAGCATACTTAGTACATTGTTTTCATATAACATGCTTACATTTGGTATAACATTTGGTTTGTGCAAACGGGACTTATATACGTTCATTAACATTAGCTACGCCGCTCGGTAGTAAGTAATGGTACCATAGGACTTGACAAATCCCGTTCCTGACATCCTAGGTTTGTTTGGGTGTAAGGAATGACCGAATCCGAAAACATTTCTTTTGATAACCTTGACTTAGGGTTATCCGTCTGTCTCAAGGCTTGAATGTATGCGTTTAACTTACCACATAAGTGTTAGTATCAATTAAACATGCATTTACTTTGCAAAACATAACTTTTTGATATATTCAAAATACTTTGTTTTGTACATTTTTACATTTGGTTTAGGTGACGACACTTTGCTTACCATACATAACATTTGTTGACTACTTTTGGACTTGTACATTTTACACAACAACATATTTTTCAAGACTTTGGTTTACAAAATAGTCTGTTTTATACAAACTCATATTACTTGGTTATTCATTTAACCATATATTATTCTTTCATTTATACACATCTTCTGATCTTATCGCTTTTCAAATAATTTACGAACAAAACAATTTACAAGGTTCATGACAAAATTTTATTAAACATTTTCTTAAAACTTAAGTCATGAATCCAATTTTCATAAAACCTATGTATCTCACAGGCATTTTTATGCTGACGTACCTATTTTCACATGTGTTTTCAGGAGCTGTTGCTTAGGATGTTCGTGACACACTAGGGCGGACCTATGCCTTAGAGACTAAAATAAAGATGGAACTAGTTTAATTATGTGATGAACACTTTGTTTCAGTTAATTTAAGACTATGTAACCTTTGCTTGATGAATAAAACATAACTTTTAATTACCATGGTTGTGAAACAATAATTCTGTTACAACACTCCCCGACGTATCCGCCACGATTTGTTGTTTTACGTGGCCAGGGTGTGACAGAAGAGTTGGTATCAGAGCCAATGGTTATAGGGAATTAGGTTATTAGTAATGCTTTGACCTAGACTATAACCTTTCTAGGACCCCAACACAAGTTGTCTTGTGTTTAGATTTTAAAACATGCACTTCACCTATCCTTAGGTGATTACCAAAAAAAAAAAAAAAACAATACATAATGGAAGGCACGAAGCCAAAATGGATCATTAATCTCTTAAACCCTCCAAGTCTTCAAAATCTCGTCAAACTTTTGGGTTCTAAATAGTGTGAACACGTGCAAACTGGAAGAGTGAATGCCTGTACCCTGAGTTTTCTGTCTAAGGCTAGAGTGTTCGTACAAATCCACATAATCGGACCAGTCACTCTTACCTGGGAACTCTTGGGGTGAGTGTTCACTTATAGGCGAGCATGTCTTCGCGAAGCATTATTTTTGACCCATTTACTTTGATTAGCCACTGTGTGTCGTTTGTCTGCTTTGTGATACGGACGAATGACCACCATCTTTGCTTTTGTTGATTTCTGTTTCATCTCATTCTTTTCATCTAACCTTCTCACCCGTCTCCTCTCATGTTTCCTCTTTTTAGAATGCCTCCTCGACGCGAAAATCCGCTACCAAATGCCGAACTGGCGGAAATCATCGCGCAGCAGATGGCTGCTGCGTTCCCAAATCTTATTGCTCAGTTGAACCAAGCTAATAACAACAACGCTCCATGCAATTTCAAGAGTTTTAACTCGGCTAAACCGCTCAAGTTTAGTGGTTCTGAGGGAGCAACTGGGCTTCTTCAATGGTTCGAGAGCATTGAGAATACTTTTCGTCACGTTCAGTGTCCTGATAATCGCAAAGTCGAGTTTGCTTCCAGTGTGTTTCAGAAGAGGGCGCTTACATGGTGGAACGGGGTTATGAGAGACCGTGGTGCAGAATTGCTCTAGCACAAACATGGGCTGAACTTAGGACTCTTATGATGAGGGAATTTTGTCCTCGTCATGAACTGCGAGCCTTGGAAAGGGAGTTTGATGACTTGAAACAGGATAGTGGCGAGCATTGGGCATATACTGATAGGTATGAGGAGTTGAGTTTGTTGTGCCCAACAATGGTTACCCCACTCGATAAGGCTATCGAAAGGTACATCGATGGTCTACCTGACTCAGTGCAAGACATCGTTACTGGTAGTAACCCTACCACAGTCCGTCAGGCGATCGAGTTAGCAGCGACATTGACTGAGTCGCAGATTCGGAAGGGTAAGTTGCACAGGAAGGGGGAGAAAGGTAAGAAGCAGGCGTCTGACAAAGAGGATAGCAAGAAAGGTAAAAACAAGAAGGGTAAGGATTCTGGTTCCTCGAAGGGTTCTAGGAAGCGAAAGGCTTCCCAAAACTACGCCGTTACCGCATAGGCCCAAGCTGCACCAAATCAGCCTGCGCAACCACTTGCCAAGAAGCCTTATCTAGGCAATGCACCTTTGTGCAACAGGTGTAACGGTCATCATCAGCCACACCTCCAGTGTCGTCAATGTACCAACTGTGGAAGACCTGGTCATCTTGCTGCTTCATGCCGCATTCATGCTAATCAGAATCGGGCAGCTCAGAACCCGGCTCAACAAGTTGCCCAGCCTCTTGCTCAACAACGAGGTCAAGCTGCACGACCTCACTACCCACCAGGTTCTTGTTATAACTGTGGGGATCTGACACACTACCGTAACCAATGTCCAAGATTGGTGAATGCGAATCCAGCTCAGGCTCAGGCTCGAGGACGAGTCTTCAACATGAATGCACAAGAGGCGCAAGCGGACAATGAAGTGGTTAACGGTACGTTCTTTGTTAATAATCAACCCGCATCTGTTCTTTTTGATTCTGGTGCCGATAAGAGTTTTGTGTCGTTATCTTTTGAGCCATTGCTTCGCGTGTCTAGAACGAAACTAGGTAAGCCTTTGACAGTAGAAGTTGCGAGTGGTAATCCTGTTGTTCTTGATTCTGTTCTTCGCAATTGCCAATTGAACCTTAACGACCATCTTTTTCCTATTGACCTCACACCTATGCAACTTGGAAGCTTCGACATTATTGTGGGTATGGATTGGTTAGCCAAGCATCACGCGGAGGTAGTTTGTTTTGAGAAGATTGTTCGGGTGCCGCTTTCGTCAGGCGAGACCCTACAGGTTCGTGGTAAGAAACCTGCTAGTAGTCTCAAGCTCATGTCTTGTACTCAAGCTCGGAAGTATCTGCGAAAGAACTATGTGGCCTTCTTGGCACATGTTACAGCAGATAAAGGCAAAGGTAAGTCTATTCAAGATATCCCTGTTGTTCGGGATTATCAGGAGCTGTTTCCTGAAGAGTTGCCTGGTCTACCCCCAGCACGCCAAGTCGAGTTCCGTATCGATCTCGTACCTGGTGCAAATCCTATTGCCAGAGCTCCATATCGTCTTGCACCGTCTGAGATGCAAGAGCTATCTAAGCAGCTTCAGGAGCTTTCTGACAAAGGTTTCATCCGTCCTAGCTTTTCACCTTGGGGCGCTCCCGTTCTTTTTGTCAAGAAGAAGGATGGATCCTTCAGAATGTGTATCGATTATCATGAGCTGAATAAGCTTACTATCAAGAATCGATATCCCCTACCTCGCATTGATGATCTCTTTGACCAGTTACAGGGTGCTTATTTTTCGAAGATCGATCTTCGTTCTGGGTATCATCAACTTCGTGTGCATGAAGAGGATATTCCCAAGACTGCTTTCCGCACTCGTTATGGGCATTATGAGTTCACAGTAATGCCGTTCGGTTTGACCAATGCTCCTGCTGTTTTCATGGACTTGATGAATAGGGTTTGCAAGCCTTATTTGGATAAGTTCATCATCGTTTTTATTGATGACATCTTGATATACTCCAAGACGCAAGCTGATCATGAGCAACATCTTCGTCTTACTCTCGAACTCCTAAAGAAAGAGCAACTTTTTGCCAAATTCTCCAAGTGCGAATTTTGGCTTAAGGAAGTTCAATTTTTGGGGCATATTGTCGACGAACAAGGTATTCATGTAGATCCCTCCAAGATCAGTGCGATTAAGGATTGGGATACACCTACTACCCCTACTGAGGTTCGTTCTTTTCTTGGTCTCGCGGGTTATTACCGCCGCTTCATAGAGAATTTCTCAAAGATTGCAGTCCCTTTAACTGCTCTAACTCAGAAGAATCAGCCCTTTGAATGGGGTTCTAAACAAGAAGAAGCGTTTCAGACCTTGAAGCAGAAGCTTTGTGACGCGCCTATTCTGACTTTGCCTGAGGGCAATGATGATTTCGTCGTTTATTGCGATGCATCTAAATTGGGTCTTGGCTATGTTCTGATGCAAAGGAACAAAGTTATAGCCTACGCATCAAGACAATTGAAGGTGCATGAGAAGAACTACACCACTCATGATCTAGAGTTGGGTGCAGTTGTCTTCGCTCTTAAGATCTGGAGACACTATTTGTATGGTACAAAGTGTGTGGTTTTCACTGACCACAAAAGTCTTCAGCATATCTTCAATCAGAAAGAACTCAACATGAGGCAACGACGTTGGGTTGAGCTTCTAAACGACTATGACTGCGAGATTCGCTACCATCCTGGTAAGGCGAATGTCGTAGCCGATGCTTTGAGTCGTAAAGAACGTGTTAAGCTTCATTGTGTTCGTGTTCAATCTGATATTCAAGCTCGACCCGATATTCAAGCCCGCATCTCTCAGGCTCAACATGCTTGTGTTTCACAAGACTTGATGGGTAAGGAGTTACGCTATCACATTAAGCCTGATCTTGAACTGAAGGACAATGGATCGTATTATTTCATGGACCGTTTGTGGGTCCCAAGCCTAGATGATCTTCGCACTTTGCTCATGGATGAAGCTCATAAGTCTCGTTATTCTATTCATCCTGGCTCAGATAAGATGTATAAGGATCTTCGTACTCGGTATTGGTGGCCCGGTATGAAGAAAGACATTGCCTTATATGTTTCAAAATGCCTTACTTGTCTTAAGGTCAAAGCTGAACACCAACATCCTTCTGGTCTTTTAGAGCAACCAGAGATTCCAGTTTGGAAATGGGAAAACGTCGCTATGGATCTCATTACTAAACTTCCGCGCACTAAGAAAGGTCATGATGCCATCTGGGTAATTGTGGATCGTCTTACTAAATCAGCGCATTTCTTGCCAATCCGTGAGGATTTTTCTGCTGAAAAGTTAGCTAAAATCTATGTGGATGAAATTGTATCTCGACATGGTGTTCCTTTGAACATTATTTCTGATAGGGATGCTCGCTTCTCTTCTCGATTTTGGAGAACCATGCAATCTGCCATGGGGACCCAACTCAATCTGAGCACAGCCTATCATCCACAAACAGATGGCCAAACTGAAAGAACAATCCAGACTTTGGAGGATATGCTTAGAGCTAGTGTGATCGACTTTGGTGGTAGTTGGGATTCACATCTTCCATTGATTGAATTTTCCTACAACAACAGTTATCACTCCAGCATCAACATGGCTCCTTTCAAGGCTCTCTATGGTCGAAAATGTCGTTCACCAGTCTGCTGGAATGAGATAGGTGAAGCTCAACTTACTGGACCTGACCTCATTCTAGAGACAACTGATAAGGTTAAGAAAGTTCGTGATAACCTTCAGACAGCTCGAAGCCGTCAAAAGAGTTACGCGGACCAACGACGCAAGCCCTTGGAATTTCAAGTCGGTGATCGTGTATTACTTAAGGTCTCACCTTGGAAAGGTGTGATCAGATTTGGAAAGAAAGCAAACTTGCACCTAGATATGTTGGACCATTCAAGATCGTGGAAAGAATCGGTAAGGTAGCCTACAGACTTGAGTTACCTCCTGAACTTGGAAACGTTCACCCAACCTTCCATGTGTCCAATCTCAAAAAGTGTTTAGCTGACGAGAACCTCCACATACCGCTTGACGAAATACGTGTTGATAAAACACTGCATTTTGTCGAGAAACCTGTGGAGATAGTGGACCGTACATTCAGGCAGTTGAAGAACAAACGGATTCATTTGGTCAAGGTTCGCTGGGAATCCAAACGTGGCCCTGAGTTTACTTGGGAACGTAAGGACCAGATGAAGGCGAAATATCCGCATTTGTTTTCACAAGTTTCCTCTAAATAAAATTTCGGGACGAAATTTCCTAAAGTAGGGGAGACTGTGACAACTGTGTTCTGTAAGCGTCGTATAATGTAAAACAATGTGAATTATCAATAAAACAATGTGCTTTGGTGTTATTATGTGTGTATTTATGTTTGATGATTTTACAATTTGATTCGACTCCGATTTCAAGCTTTAAATCGCTTTCTAGAGAGTTATATGCAAAACTGGTGCATAAACGCAATCAGTTTAACGCAACGTACACTCCGGAACTATGACGTAAGCTTAACATACCTTAAATATCCTTTACATAACTTAGAAATAAGTTCCAAAGGATTCTGTATGGCAAAAACATGTTCATTTGAAATAAAGGACTATTTACGACAAAACTGCGAAACTAACGCTGGTGACCGCCCGGATAATATTTAAATCCCAAAAATATTCTGTTATGATTAAAAACTTTATTTTTATCAGGTCCGTGTTGAAAAATGAATTAAAACGCCTAAAAACGCTAATTTTTCAAGTTTAAGCGCGTACCGCGTGTTTCTGCGCGACACAGTGCTTCTACTGCAAAACGCAGACAACGCAGCCAGTCTTGGCAACTGAAATTTTATTCCAACAATATTTTGGTAGGTTTATTTTTGTAGAGTAATAAAAATAATTTAGAACGCCATAAATCGGGATTTAAACGCTAGATAAAATACCCGGTATCTAGTTAAACACCCGTTTTAGCCTACATATGGCATATTTATATAAAAATTTACACATGGACCCCCTCCCCCATCAAAATTTCGGCCATATCAAGAGGGACCCACCAAATTTCTTGATAGATGTTGAAATGATTATATTTGATCTTTCTTGGATTCCTTGAGATTTTTGTAATCATGGAAGATCTTGTTAGATTCCTTTTTTTTGCCTATAAATACCACCATACTCCCCACAACACTTCACTCAACAATCACCTCTCTCTCTCCTCCCTCCCAACCGTCCCCCATCTCTCTCTCTCCATCTTCAAACCTTCAAACTCTTGTTCTTCATGTTCATCACTATTTCTAGCAACCTTCAAGTGGTGTGAAGATTCAAGGGTGATCTCAAGGTGTTCTCTAGTGATTCAAGCTTCCCATCATCTTCACACTAGAATTTCTACCCTAGCCTTGTGCTAGTAGTAAGTCCCTTCACACCATTGTTTCATCTTGTTCCTTGTTATGATGACGATAATCAAGTAACACAAGAAAATGAACACTAAAAAGATGAACATGAAATCCTGCATAAAAACCCTATATAAAAAGTTTGTAAGAAGTTGAAATCTGGTTGGTTTAGGGTTGGTTAAAGCATGATTGAGGTTTGAACATTAAATCATCAATAAACCATGGTTAGGGTCTTCGTTGATGCGTTTTAGTAACTTCTACCATGTAAACAGCTTGCTGAATTGTATTTCCAGCCAACTTCAACAGGCTGTAACGGGGTCATTTTAAGTCGAAAAACGGAATTTCTAAAGCCTAAAATGAGTGTTTTGGAATAACTAAGCAAATGGCACTGGAATCATAATTTTTCGAGACCGTTTACTATTTTTAAAAGGTTATTTTTGGACAGCAGCTCAAGCTGCATTTTTATTGCAGAAAAAGTATGACATTTTCGGAGTCACAACTTAAAACCTGAATAAAATCAACCCATGAAATTTTTACAGTAGATGGACACCGTTGTCAGGACGACCCTCCAACTGGAATTTCGTCAAACGGACTTACGGTTGATTTTTAGCGAATATTTCCGTAAACTGCGATCAGAAGGTAGCAAATCTGATTGCAGTCGAGAAAATGATTTTCTATAAAATATGGGTAACGAATTGGACTTTGATATATTTACACAATAAATTTTGGAACATATGTCATATTCTGTAAAAATTTGGTGATTTTTAGAAAGGGTTAACTATTTTATAAAAATCCTCGAAAACAGTCCGGTTTCGAGTTATAAAGCTGAAATGAAGTATGCAACGTTTTGTTTGTCGATATGTCGGTTTGGTGATTGAAAATGAACTATTGGTTTTATATAAAAGAAAATGATATGCTATTAAAGCATGGACACCTCTATTTACAGAGGATACTCTGCCGAAATTTTCCGAAAATCCAACACTTAGTAAATATATTCTAGACAAAAGTTTACTAGAACATTGAATGAACAAATATCCCAACATGTCATATGATTAAGTTAAAACATTAACTATTTTAACAAATAATTACCACACGGAACAATATAAGAAACGTGACCCAAAATACTAAACTCTAAGCCAAGGCACGACCCGCTCGTCTAATAGACACTAGTACGTTGTAGGTTGTCGTGTAGCGGACAGGGTTTGAGATTCGATTCAAGACGCACTACTGTGAGTACATAGACCCCTCTCTTACTGTTTTCCAATGTTTGGGGTGAAACACATGTGCCTACTTGTTACTTTCATGCTTTCCTATTTTCATGTCATATACTTGCTATGTTCATTAGAACACTTATAGTACATGATTTACATTATATTGTTTTGCTATGTATGTTTACTTAGCATACTTAGTACATTGTTTTCATATAACATGCTTACATTTGGTATAACATTTGGTTTGTGCAAACGGGACTTATATACGTTCATTAACATTAGCTACGCCGCTCGGTAGTAAGTAATGGTACCATAGGACTTGACAAATCCCGTTCCTGACATCCTAGGTTTGTTTGGGTGTAAGGAATGACCGAATCCGAAAACATTTCTTTTGATAACCTTGACTTAGGGTTATCCGTCTGTCTCAAGGCTTGAATGTATGCGTTTAACTTACCACATAAGTGTTAGTATCAATTAAACATGCATTTACTTTGCAAAACATAACTTTTTGATATATTCAAAATACTTTGTTTTGTACATTTTTACATTTGGTTTAGGTGACGACACTTTGCTTACTATACATAACATTTGTTGACTACTTTTGGACTTGTACATTTTACACAACAACATATTTTTCAAGACTTTGGTTTACAAAATAGTCTGTTTTATACAAACTCATATTACTTGGTTATTCATTTAACCATATTTTATTCTTTCATTTATACACATCTTCTGATCTTATCGCTTTTCAAATAATTTACGAACAAAACAATTTACAAGGTTCATGACAAAATTTTATTAAACATTTTCTTAAAACTTAAGTCATGAATCCAATCTTCATAAAACCTATGTATCTCACAGACATTTTTATGCTGACGTACCTATTTTCACATGTGTTTTCAGGAGCTGTTGCTTAGGATGTTCGTGACACACTAGGGCGGACCTATGCCTTAGAGACTAAAATAAAGATGGAACTAGTTTAATTATGTGATGAACACTTTGTTTCAGTTAATTTAAGACTATGTAACCTTTGCTTGATGAATAAAACATAACTTTTAATTACCATGGTTGTGAAACAATAATTCTGTTACAACACTCCCCGACGTATCCGCCACGATTTGTTGTTTTACGTGGTCGGGGTGTGACATGTTCGGGGGTTAAGGGAACGGTTTGGTAAGAGTCTTGCCATTGTTCAGTGTATAGATCCTGCAAAGGACCCGGGTCAAATTTAGTAGGACCTCCTTCAATACCCACCGGTATTGGATGGCGGGGGTCCAAACTCTTTGATCCCCTCATAAGTTAAACTACTATTAAAACTTTAACCCGGCTACTTAGGACTGTATCCCTGCTGACTCAGACTACTTAGCCGAGGGTAACGTCACCTTCAAAAGAGGGGCCTACCACAATATGCATTAATAACTTAATTAATTATCTTTCAATAATCCGACCCTTTAGGATTGTATCCTTGCTGACTCAAACTACTGGGTTGAGGGTAACGTCACCTTCAAAAGAGGGGCCTACTACAATAACTAAGATAATCTCTTAAAAAGTGCAAAAGTGCGGAAATAATCAAAGGTTACACTACACACGAGTCGGATCCAAGTGATTCATCTTGTCTATCTGTTTTTACTTTTATTTTATTTTTCAGCATCTTAGATAGTTTTATTTTCTAGTTAAAAAAAAAAAAACCTTTTTCCAACTTTTTATTTGATTAGACGATGAGGATAAACCGGTACTAAAAGCTCTTGTGTCCTTGGACAACCTCGGTATCTTACCAACACTATACTACGCTCACGATGGGTGCACTTTCGCATATGTGTGTTTAGTGTTAGTAAATATCGTGTTTTATAAATTTAAAACTTGGCTAAAATGGTGTAAAAGGGCTTAAAATATACACCTAAAATATATTACACTACAGACGCATCAATCTCGAGGACGAGATTTAAAACAAGGTGGGGAGGATATAACAACCCTCCTAAAACACTCCTATTTGTCCTAAAATACACCCCGTATATGAGAAACAGATCCGAATTACCTTAATATTAATAAAAATCAAACAAAAACAAAAATATTGGTTCCTCGCGGGCCGCGACCTAGTCCTCCAGGTCTGTCGCGGGGTGCGACTAAGGGGCAGCTCGCCGGACCCCCTTGCGCCACGTGGCCATATACATGCAAGACATACACCCCTGATTCACCAAGGCTAGGACCTACCCTACCCTGCTCGCGAGCCATGAAGGAGAAGCAGTTGTGGGTCGCGGGGTACGAGGTGCCCTTCGATCAGCCCTATAAAAGGAACCGAAGGCCTCATTTGTTCACCGTTCAAAATTCTTTTCTCTCTCAAATCTCTAGTAGGCATAATACTCGGGTATAATACCCTCTTAAAAGCGAAGCTCTGCCTCGCTGTAAGTATTATAACCCCCGATCACGTATTTGTTACCCTACCCGATTGATCTAGGGCTCCGTAACGCATGTCAAGGCTCTGCCTGACTCAGTTCGTTGGAGTTCTGTCTCGTGTTGTATGGCTAATGTGACTTGGGTTATCTTACTAACACGTGTGCATTGTTTAATTTTAATAGATAATAACCAGGAGAATCACCAGGAAACTAATATTATCTAAGTCTACAATGTGAGTACATTCTCTTTTTGTAAACCTTTTTTGTGAAAACCTCAAATGTTTTAAATTATACTTAAGAGTGATTGAGTCTATGTATTCTACAATTACTGCCGGTATGTTGGGGTTTTGTATACATTACTTGTAATCCGTTACTATTGGACGAAGAGCTAGTCAATGAGTAACGTGACCACAAGTCAAGGTTTTGACAATACTAAATGAGTATATTGGTAGATATAAACATTGTAATCACTCTTAATACTGTAAAGTTATAAAAGCTGTTTTGATTAAACTGGAATGCACTCTCCAGTATTTCTTGTTGATAAAACCTTTTTAAAATGCGTTTCAGGTAACTTAATGTGAAGCTAATAGAAGCCAGCTGGAGAGCACTGAAGGCTTAAAGAACTGGCTATAAAAGTTACCTAAATAAAAGGAGATTTATGTTTTCAACTTTTAGGGTTTATCCCTATAAATGTATTGTAATGGAAACTTGGGTTTCATCCCATTTATTTATTATAAAAGCTTGGTGTTTTTAAACTCTGATAAATATTTCTTAACTACGGTCCTGATGTCTCATTTCCGCTTCCAAATTAATAAACACCGATGCCACTTGATCTGAGTTCGCGGCAGCCCGCTCCCAGGGCAGGTGTTGGGGGCTGCGACAGTTAACTTCTAATCTAAAAAAATTTTGATGAAAAGTTTTGAAAGTTATAAAAAGATAAATAGAAAATGAAAATAAAATATAAGGAAAAACAAATAGATAAGAAGGAATCACTTGGTTCCAACACCTCATTTATGTATCCTTTAATGATTTCCGCACTTTGGGCATTTTTAGAGACTGTCTTTAAGTTATAGTAATAGGCCCCCTTCCAGGCAGCGTTACCCTCAACCTACTGGTCTGAGTTAATAGGATACAATCCCGCAAGGTTGGATTATTGAAAGATAATTAAGTAAGTTATTAATGCGAAAAACGGTAGGCCCTCTTCCAGGCAGCGTTACCTTCAACCTACGGTCAGATTCAGCAAGGATACAGTCCCGCAAGGTTGGTTTAAAGTTTTAATAGTAGTTTATAGATAAGGGATTCAAGCGGTTCTTACGTCTCACGAGGAAGATTGTACCGCCCACTCGTGAAGTCTTACTAGGCTTGAACCAGGTTCACGTAGGATCTATACACTGAACGAGACATAGAATTACCCAACCACCCTTCTAACCCCCTTCCAAGCAGTTAACGAGCTTTATATAGACCGTAAAGACATGAATGAGTGAATCAACAAAGCATGAAGAATGGTTAAATAAATTCGCCTTCAATATAGAAAAGTAGTTATTAAAGTCATTAATACATACCCAAATAAAAAGGAGCCAAAGGTTGTAAATCAGAAAGTAATACATAAAAGATTTGTCTTCACCAAGTGATGTAAGAGTTTAGCCAAGCATGGCCTTTGTTTGACAAGAACTCTTACGATCGATCTTGGATCTCGAGACTACTCTAAATGATGGAAGATGGATGATGGTGGTGGGTGTTGGTGTTGTAGTAGTGGTGGAATGGTGGCAAGTGTGAGAGAAATGGTTTGCTAAGGGATGGATTGGAATGAAACCAAGCACCCCTATTTATAGCTGAAGTCAGTCAGTTCACACGGCCCCGTGCCCACATGGCACGACCCCATGGCCTTCTTTCTCTTTCTTCCTCATTAACTTCAGTGTGAGGTCTTGCACTAACATGGCCCCGTGTGTCAACAACACAGTATAACAACCCTCCTAAAAAATATTTTTGGACACCCCTAAATGTCCTAAAATATACCCTGTACTTGAAAAACGGACCCGAAATACCCTTGTACTTGTGAAAAACAAGAAAAACAAAGTTTGGTAGTCGCTCGCGGGGCGCGACAAAGACCTCATTGGTCTGTCGCGGGGCGCGAGGACCCTTACTTGTTCGACACTGTATAGTGCCACGTGGCACATGACTCGGCAAAGCTAGGCTGGTGACTGGCCAAGCCTATACGCAACACGCGTCTTGTCGCGGGCCGCGAAGGCCTTAGCCTTCTTTGTCGCGGGCCGCGAGCTGCCCTAGTCCAACCCTATAAATAGGAGATCGAGGTTCAGTTGTTCCTCGTTCAAAATTCTGTAATCTCTCTCAATTTCTTTATAGTAGAAGTAATACCTAAGCAAAATAGCCACTATAAAGCGAAGCTCTGCCTTGTTGTAAGTTCTAAAACCCTAGTATTACCCTACACGATCGATCTAGGATTCCGTAATACATGTCGGCTCTGCCCCACTCAGTCGTTGGAATTCTGTCTCTGTCACACTCGATTGATCTAGGGTTCCGTAATGCATGTCGGCTCTGCCGACTCAGTCATTGGAATTCTATCTCGAGTTGTACGGTTAATGTGATTTGGGTTATTTTAATAACACGTGTGCATTGTTTGATTTTAATAGATAATAATCAGGAGATTCCCAGGAAGCTTTAATCTTACCTTAGTAAATAAAGTGAGTACACCTGCTTTTCGTAAACTGTTTTTACAAAACCTCAATTGTTTTAAAATATAACTAACAGTGATTGAGACTATGTATTCTTCAATTACTGCCGGTATGTTGGGGTTTTGTATACAAAATGTGAAAGACGTTACCATTGGACAAAGAGTTAGCCAATGAGTAATATGACCCACCAGTCAGGATTGACAGTACTGAATGAGTAATTGTGTAGATATAAACATTGTAATCACTCTCAATACTCTGAAATTATAAAAGTTGTTTTTTTATTAAACTGGGATGCACTCGCCAGTATTTCTTGCTGATAAAATGTTTTTAAAATGCGTTACAGGTAACAAAATGTGAAAGCCAATAGAAGCCAGCCGGAGAGCACCGAAGGCTTGGAAAAGTGGCTATAAAAGTTACCTAAATAAAGGAGAAGTTTTTGTTTTCAATATTTAGGCTTATCCCTACAAACGTATTGTCAAATAAACTTAGGTTTTATCCCAATAAATTATTATTATAAAAGTTTGGTGTTTTACTCTGATAAACATAATTTCTAACTATGGTCCTGATGTATTCCGCTGCTAAATTAATAAACACCGACACCACTAATACTGCCCTCGCGGCGCCCGCTCCCGGGGTAGGAAAACCATTAAAATACTCTTATACGTCCTAAAATATACCCCGTATACGAAAAATAACCTAAAATACCTTTATATTATTAAAAATCAAATACAAACAAAAATATGAGATCCTCGCGGCGCGCGACCCAGTCAAGCTAAGACTGTCGCGGGCCGCGACCGAGTAACACCAGGCGACACCAGGTTACGCCATGTGTCCCTGTGCGTGTAAGATCTATGGTGTTAGTCGACCAAGCCAGGGCCTACCCTAGTGGCCTCGCGGGCCGCGAAGGCCTAGCCTTGTAATTCTCGTGGGGCGCGAGAAAACTCCGATCAGACCTATATAAGGAGGCCTTTGCCTCATTCATTCTCATTCAACTCTTTTCTCACTCAAAGCCCCTACAATAGCAATAGTGTTGCTCGATATTATACCCCTAAAAAGCGAAGCTCTGCCTCGTTGTAAGTATTATAACCCCTGGTTACGTATTAGTTACTCTGCCCGATTGACCTAGAGCTCCATAACGCATGTCAAGGCTCTGCCTTACTCAGTCGTTGGAGTTCTGTCTTGGGGGTATAGCTAATGTAAATTGGGTTATCTTACTAACACGTGTGCATTGTTTAATTTAATAACCAGGAAGTCACCAGAAAGCCGTAGTATTATCTAAAACAACAATGTGAGTACATCTTATTTTTATAAACTGTTTTACAAAACCTCAATTATTTTAAAGTATAATTATCAGTGATTGAGTCTATGTATTCTACAATTACTGTCAGTATGTTGGGGTTTTGTATACATTACTTGTTACTACAATGTGAGTAGTAGCATGACCACAAGTCAGGATTGACAGTACCGTAGGTGGTAATTGGGTAGATAAAAACATTTTAATTGCTCCCAATACTGTAAAGATATAAAATCCTATTTTGATTAAACTAGGATGCACTCGCCAGTATTTCTTGCTGATAAAACTTTTTAAAACGCGTTTTAGGTAACAAAATGTGAAAGCCAAATAGAAGCCAGCTGGAAAGCACTGAAGGCTTGGAAAAGTGGCTATAAAAGTTACCTAAATGAGAAAGAAGTTTTATTTCAATAAAAAGGGTTTATCCCTATAAACATATTGTAATGGAAACTTGGGTTTTCTGATGTATGTATTATTTATAAAAGTGTGGGGTTTTAACTCTGATAAACTATTTCCGAACTACGTTCCTGATGTTTAATTTCCGCTGCCAAATTAATAAACACTGATACCACTAATCTGGATCTCGCAGCCGCCCGCTCCCGGGGTAGGGGTCGGGGGTTGCGACAGAGAGTGGTATCAGAGCTACAACCACTGGTTTAAGCCACAAAAGTGTTCTGCTGACACCAAGATTTTATCATTTATGTTAGGAAATAATCTATGTGATTATGTGTATACATGTATATTATTGTTTTGTGTTATTTGACAATCTGTTAGTTTACAGTATGAGTGAGCAAGGTACGTCTGACGCCTATCGTCACCTAGCTAGTTCTCCCAAAAGTGAAGGAACTTCATCACAGCCTACTCCTTCGGGGTATTCTGCTGACACAAGAAGGAATCTTCATCTTTAAGGCGCAATCCGAGGAACCATTCCCTTCGAAAAAGAGAGGATGGTTTAGTAGGTGATGTCTGTCGTTAGTGACATGCAAAAACCTATTTAAACTATTAGTATAGAATAAGCAGGGTATCGAACCAAGGGAGGACTGTGGAAAGTGTCTTAATGGAAAGGATTGATTAACTACTACTGAATAAGAAAATCGGTTTGTTTGATTTTGAGAAATAGCTAAAATAACGAATAAAAATTGTGTTTTAAATCAATGAGAAGAAAGATGGTTCCTCCAGATTTCAGGTTTTGTAGTTAACGTCAATTATGTGTTTAATCATTACCTACATAGACATAGGTGTTAATTTCGATTAATTAATTGTGATAACCAAGGACTAAGTACTCCGGTCAATACATAACGGGAGGTTATCGAATGATTATCAATTACAATTTACAAACCCTAACCCCATGTCAAATATATCCCAATTACTAGAACTCCCGAGAACTGATTGCTTAGAAATTAAGGTTTAAATAAACGTAACTGTTTACAATCAAGAAATCAAATCAATGGTGAAAAGCATCGAATGCTTAGATCACCAAGTCAAAACGATTGTATCAACTCATAATATTCATTAACTTACAAAAACCCTCCATCCGGAGGAAACCACAAAAAGTTTAGCCGCTCATCTCGCACGAAGAATCTTTAAAAGCTTGAATTGATGAAGAAATCATGGTTGAATCGATGATTGGAATGAGAATCTTGATGTTTGGAGATGAAAAACTTGCGCTTCGATTGCCTTCGAGTGCCTCTTGATTGACCGTGAATGATTGATGATAATCCCCTTCTTTTCAAACCCTAATATATGCCTTTGAAGCCTTAATTACGCGTTTTTTAACTTTCCGGGTCGTAAGCTTCGAGTCTCAACTCGTAGCTTACGAGACAAGATCTCTGTTTGCACATTATACCCAAACCGTAAGCTACGAGTCTCCACTCGTAAGCTATGGTCGGGTTACATATGGTTCATTCTTGCTGAATATATTAACTCGTAAGCTACGAGTTATAACTCGTAGCTTACAGATCAAAAGTTTTGTTCCTTTTCTTTACTCAACACATCCACTCGTAACCTACGAGTGATAACCCGTAGGCTACGATCGCGCCCAAGCCCCCCAATTCTCTTCTTTCTTTCAACTTTCAACAAATGACAATTTAGTCCCCGTACTTTATGTCTTCACTCTCCCATCATATGTAAGCATAACACAACTTTCAACTTAGTACCGAATGACCCCTCAACTTTTGTTCTTCTTATTTTTCCATACTTGAGCATATAATAACTTTCCATAAATTGCCAAATGCCCCCTGAACTTTATGATTCCTTGATTTTTGCACATATAAGATCCACACAACTTTCATAAATCACCGAATTAGTCCCTAAACTTCACTTTTCCACATTTCTTCCACTCGTGAGCCTTTAAATCACCCGATCAAGCTTTAACATCCCTCCTTGAACTGCGATATCCCATCCTATGCTCATAACTTCATCTTTAACCCTCATAAATGAACCGGATTACGTGCTTTACATGCAAATCACCAAAATCTCATAGTTACTTCATTCTACACAAGTAAACACATCAACTACACATAAATCATGATAATTGAACACTCTAAAGCTCGGGTTTCACCCTCTCCATCACATTCCCACACTTGCCTTTGCTTGTCCCCAAGCAAACCAACTAGAACTAGTCACCATAGCAACACCACCTTTAAACCCCTTAACCGATTCAACCTGTTCAGTCCCAAGTCATACCTATCCCATAGACTGACACAATCGAGATTGACAGTCTGACAAGTAAATGATGTAATTTCAAAAACTTAAGACTTGTCTATCTAAAACTAACATGTTTACAATTAATCACATGCTACACACCCCTCACAATGTACTCTCCTCTCGGGTTAATATCTGGACTAGCGTGTAATGTGCTAGTATATAAACACTCCAAAAAGCAAACATGAAATCCTGCAATCATAGGCTTGTATGACAATCACACCTCCACCGTATCATCTAACATGACACAGATCAAAAGGACTTTCGGGTTTTGGGCTTTGGGTAAAGGTAGGAAAATATTTTTTTAGGTTCTTTTTCTTTTCTAATTGGCTCACAAACAATAACCAAACCGTGATAACTTTATTCAAACATAACTTATACTTTTGGGTTGGTTTCTACCCAAGAACATATACGATATTCACAATACTTCTATTTTTGTTCTTTTCTTTTTCATTTTCCTTCACATATTTTTCTGTCTTCTTTTTTTCTTTTTCTTTTTTTTTCATTTTTTTCATAACAATATTATCACGGTCGGTTTTCCACAATAGACAATGGGCGAACAAACGAAAGGTAGGTAGGCTTAGCAGGGCTACTAAGGGAAAGTTGGTGAATAACACAAAAGAAGAACAAACACAAAAGGTGTAACGGAAAATCCTAATGCCTTTATCATCTATATGCACATGTCAAACCCACAGCCTCAGCGTGCATCGAATCACACAAGTTCTAAAACAGAATAACACGTAGCCTGTACTCAACAAATGAATTCATCATATAATGTATCCTATCCGTCTACAGGCTCAAGATCTCACCAAGAAAAGGTAAAAATGTTGACGACATGTAGTATATGCAATTACAACATGTTACCCCTAGATAGACATCTCTTTTCAACTCATTTCCTATAAAACACTTGTCAAACTTACTCTCATGAAACTTAAAGGGATAACCATGACAAGGGACTAATCTAGTCTACTACCGGTAAGAAGCCTATTGGTGATTGAAACTTCAGGTTTTCGTATCCAATTAGCTTGTTTAAGGCGATGAAAAATTATAAAATTTTCAAAATTTTCAATTTTTTCCAAATTTCATCGATTTCAATCTCATCTCAATCTCTTCAAGCTTTATCCACAATCCCTTCCCGGGCTCCCACATCCCCACACTTGGGATATATTGTCCCCAATGTATGGTGCTTTTAAAATATAAGCCCGGGAAGACATACCAAATACCCTAAATGAGCGGCTAACTCTTAAGACAATTAAATAAAACACATTCCCTAAACGGAATAAAGTTTCACACCACCAAAACAAAAACAAAAACAAAAACAAACCGAAACAAGATAGAGAAACACATGCACCTGATCAGAAACAAGTGAGTGTCTGTAGCGGTGTAACTGCTGCAATCAAGACCCGAAAATACGCATTCCATATAGGATTTTATGATTGTTGGTGCATATTCTGTCGACTTCGCCTTGTATCAAGTCTTGTAATAGGGATGATAGATCAGGGCACGTTGTACGAGGAAAATAGGGTTTGAGTGTGTTTGAGCTATTTCGCACGAAATAGGTTCAGAGTCATTCCATGCGAAATACCCACCCCTATATATACCTGATGTGCCATCTCATTTGTAACGTTTTTCTGATTCCGGTACCGAACTGCTGCCAACATGTCATTCGATCTGTAACAGTGTAATATCAATATACAAGACATTTAAAGAGGAAATCAAGTTGTATTCAAGTCTGTATCATTGTTTCTGCCTTTTGTCACACCCCGACCACGTAGAACATACAAAACGTGGCGGAAACGTCGGGGAGTGTTGTAACAGAATCAATTGTTTCAAATCCATGGCAATTGAAGTTTCGTTTTATTGATCAAATATGAAAGTATACATTGTTTAAACAAGAACCAAAGAGTACATAACATGAATTAACTAGTTCTTGTCTCGTTTTAAGTCACTAAGGCACAGGTCCACCTAAGTATGTCTTGATAAGTCCTATGCATCATTTCCTGATAACACATGTGAAAGTAGGTACGTCAGCATAAAAATGCCTGTGAGATACATTGGTTTTGTGAAAACGGGATTCATGACTTATGTTTGAGAAAGTGTTTAGTCATGAACCTTGTAATTTGCTTTGTCTTGTAAATCATTTGAAAAACGATAAGATCAGATGATATGTATAAATAAGATAACACTGTATGGTTAAACGGATAACCATGTAAAATGAGTTTGTAAAACAATGTCTCATGAAAAGTGTGTTATTTGTATAAAATGTCATATGTCTCAAATTGAAATGATTCAAATAACGTTACGATATGTAATACCATACAAACACTTATATATAGGAAGTACCAGCGGCATATCCACCATGCTTGTATCATATTACACACGCCTCGTTACTTAATCACTTACTCAAACCAAACCATCAAGATGAAATGTTTAACAACGGTAGAAATGTTTATGTATAGTCAAATGTCTAATGTCAAATGTAAATCATGTCAACGGATACAACTGGTTTACACAGTTCAATGGTTACAAACGGTTCATATAATCGAAGGGTTAAGACGGTTCACATAGTCAAATGGTTACAACGGTTCAAAATGTAGTATAATGTGTTCATATGCTGGATGAGCATATGCAACAGAAATGCAATGTAAAACAATGTACTAAGTACGCACACAATGGGCATACATAGCATGTAATGTAAAGCAATGTACTAAGTACGCACACAATGGGCATACATAGCATGTAATGTAAAGCGATGTACTAAGTACGCACACAATGGGCATACATAGCATGAAATGTAATGTAAAGTGTTGTGCTAAGTATGCATACGATGGACATACATAGCATAAACACAATGAAATCATGTACTATATATGTACTATCGAACATAGCAAGTATATGATGTGAAAACCGGAAAGCATGAAAGTAACAAGTAGGCACATGTGTTTCACCCCAAAACAGTTTGGAAAACAGTAAAAGAGGGGTTCAATGTACTCACATTGACTCCTCGAAAACATGTAAAAGATGGGGTTCAATGTACTCACCTGAGATTGCTTTGAATTCCTTGTATAATAACCAGATAATGCTAAAGATCACGGGATATCAAACGGCACCTAATAGGTAGCTATGTTAATATACCGGACCTAAAGTCGGAGGAACGGATAGTATGCGGGTTCGTAAACCAAACGAGTATGGAGACTCGTGTAATATGGTTTAACAAAGCCTACATACTAAAATGAAACTTAACCTAAGTGCTTACAGCCCATCACGACCCGTTTAGGTAGCTTATGCTACCCTAACGCGTCGTTCGCGTAGAACGCGTTCGGAACGCCTAACATCGCGACCACAAGGTATAACCTCGGAAGGTTATAGCTATGGTCACCTAATGTGTTTGGTCGGATCCTAATGATCGACCAAATGGGTCGGGTTCGAAAGTATAAGCGATGGTTTAGATCGCTTACCTTACGACCCTATATAAGCACTAAACTAAAAGTGACGAGCTAAGCATGTTAAAACATGCTTAACTAAGTTTAGAAAACATGTTTGGTATCAAAACAAACGGTTTTGATACCCACGAGTAGTTTGGTTACAAAATATGCAAGAATACACATTTTGGCCGAAACTACGACTCGTCACTGAGCCTAGATAACGTGGTAATCAGTAGGTATAGTCACTACGGACTATAACCATCGTGATCACGCTCACGTTATGAAGTTCCATGAACTTCGTATTGACCATAGGCTGGTCAACGCAACGTTGACTTTCGGACTCGAAAAGCGAATAAAAGAACGAAAGAATACTTACGGAGGGTCCCCGAATGCTAATCTAGATCAAAATGGCTCAGGTATGAAACAAAGGTTCCAACTTAGAGCTCTTGATCAGATTGTGTGGGTTTTTGCAACAAAGGGGGGGGGTATTTATAGGAAAAGCATAACTGTTAGGATCGTTTATCGAATATCGTGCCACGATCTTGTGCGTACACTTGTCAAAATATTGTGGTAAGTCAGAACTTGGCCCTTGGCTCTTGATTGGGTGAAAGGGCATTGCCCCTTGATCGAACGAAAGACCAACTGCATTGAATGCAAGCATTGAATCTAGTCTGATAGTCCCACGCGGCCCGCGTGAAGGTGCAGGCCAATCTTACGCGGGCCGCCTGGCCCCGTCTGATCTGCACCAAGTTTCAGAATTTGCAGTTTTGGTCCCTGTTGCGTGTTTAAGCCTTTTCCGACACCTCTAAGGCCCGTAAAGCCAACTTTAGGGCCCTAAAATGATGCCTAAACATTGTGGACATGAAGCATGCTCAAAAATGTTCCGGATGTTGGTTCGTTTGGTCATACGAACGCGATGTTCGCTTAATTACTACGGAATGCGCATAAGCGCGAAAAACGGTCCAAATTGCGCGACGAATGGATTTTTCTCATGCCAAACACTAAGGCATAATATAAGGATGCTTACATAAATTTTTGGATGTCCGGATGTATTCAGAACGTAAGTTATGCGCGAAAGTGCAAACTTGTGCACTTTTTGACACTTTTAGTCCCTGAATGATCCAAAAGTTTGTTTTAGCATACCAAACCCTTCAAAGCCTATTTCTAAGCTATGTAAAGGATATTTATGGTATGTTTAACTTATGGACATGTCCCGGAATGTTCGTTATAGTTCAAATTGGCATACTTTCGCAGTTTGTCAAGTTTAGTCCCTGTAAGCGAATTAACTTGTTTTTGCTATACCAAAGCCTTCGAAACTTATTTCTAAGTTATGTAAAGGTTATTTAAGGTATGTTGAGTATATGTTGATGTCCCGGAGTATTTGTCGCATTAAACTGAGTACGTTTTCGCACCAGGTTGCGTATAATTCTCCAGAAAGCGATGTAAAGTTTGAAATTGAACCAGAATTGATATGTGCAATAGATACACATATTTATACAAGATCCCAAGTATGAAATACGATATTTCATCGGCTTGGTATTTGTTTGATGGTCGCGGTGACACAGGTGTCACAGTCTCCCCTACTTTAGGAAATTTCGTCCCGAAATTTATTCGTAGGAGTCTATTTGTGACTTTGTGTCAAATAACCACCAAAGATATGCAAGGCAATATCCTGTCATTTCCTTAACGGAGATTTTTCAGAAATGGAAATGAAGGAAAAATTCAAGGATATTCATTTTCCCTTTGATGGAAAATTTTCAGAAACGAAAATGCACAGAATGAATCATTTTCCTTAATGGGTATCCTTTAGAAACGAAAATGCACGGAATGAGTCATTTTCCTTAATGGGTATTCTTTAGAAACGAAAATGAACGGAATGAGTTATTTTCCACAATTTCTTCAAAAACGAAAATAAACGGAATGAGTTATTTTCCACAATTTCTTTAGAAACGAAAATAAACGGAATGAGTTATTTTCCATAATTTCTTTAGAAACGAAAATGAACGGAATGAGTCATTTTCCACAGTTTCATCAGAAACGAAAATGAACGGAATGAGTCATTTTCCACAATTTCTTCAGAAATGAAAATGAACGGAATGAGTCATTTTCCACAATTTGTTCAGAAATGAAAATGAACGGAATGAGTCATTTTCCACAATTTCTTCAGAAACGATAATAAACGGAATGAGTTATTTTCCACAATTTCTTTAGAAACGAAAATAAACGGAATGAGTTATTTTCCACAATTTCTTTAGAAACGAAAATGAACGGAATGAGTCATTTTCCACAGTTTCTTCAGAAACGAAAATGAATGGAATGAGTCATTTTCCACAGTTTCTTCAGAAATGAAAAAGAACGGAATGAGTCATTTTCCACAATTTGTTCAGAAATGAAAATGAACGGAATGAGTCATTTTCCACAATTTGTTTAGAAACGAAAATGAACGGAATGAGTCATTTTCCACAATTTCTTCAGAAACGAAAATGAACGGAACGAGTCATTTTCCACAATTTCTTCCGAAACTAAAATGAATAGGGTTAACTCTAGATACACGACAAAACTTGCTGTGATTTCTGTGCACTAAATTCCATAATTATGTATGCATCCATAATTACGTAATCCCTTTCACAGTCCGCACAGTTTGTTTTGTAATGTTTTGGGGAAGGATATCATACTTGTGATGAGGGTGACTAGACTTCCACAGGGTCCCTTTAAATAGATTGACAAGGGATCTTCTTAGTTAGGCCACCAAGGAGTCCTTTCAGCTATATCATCACATGATATTCCTAGCCAGATTTTTGGATTAATCTGCTTAACTAGACCACTCAAGGGTCTAATTATGAAGTAGTACTTTATAATCCAAGGAACTTAACTGTAACGTAGAATTCCATTGAGGATTTTAAGTAACACCCTTGGGTATCCTACGATAAATATCTTGTACAAGGATATAGGATTCTACGAGGATTTGGATAACATAATTTGGATCACACAACAACACATAAGGGAACACATAAGCACAAAGTCACATAATTGTTTAACTTGATTATAATTTGTTATTAACTTGTTTATCGATTGAATACGGATATGGAAACCTGTCGACGGGCCTCAATGCCCACTGGGATTTATCTGAGAAGATAGGAAGATCTCCCAAAATTCGATTTTTGATTACAAGGAATTATCATATTCGAATTAAGGTATACAACAATTAAGGACTTACGGGAAATCCTTAGGTACCCTATTAAGGATTTATAGTGGTACTTTGGGTATTCGTCACGTGTTATAACTTGCGCCTTGTATTTCGTTTTCTTTAGAAGAAACGGGTACTTAGGAATTTCGTGGAAGACGCAAGAGATCATAGAATGGGAGAATTTTGGGGGTAGTTTGTTCTTCAAGGAATACGGTCCTTTGATTGTCGGTATTGTAAGGGATATGTCGTTTATACATGCAACCACCGAAATACATTGCAATGTAAATAAAAGATTTATTTATAAACAATGATAACAACTGTTTCATGGACCTTGACAACAAAAGAAAATAAGACACAAGACATGATTATTTATAAAGGGTGTTGTCTTCTAGTCGGTCAGATGCTCATCACGGTGCTGGATTAGCATTAGCAAGCTTTGGGCAATTTCTTCGGAAATGACCCATCTCGCCACAATTGTAGCAAGAACCTGGTGGAAAGCGAGCTTGAGCAGGATTGTTGTCAGCTTGATTTGGTGCAACTGCAGCTCGGCAAACCTTTGCTGTGTGACCTTTAAGTCCACAAATTTGGCATTCGCGGCACTTCACCCTAGCATGATGATGAAGGTTACATTGGTTGCACAAGGGTGAAGTTCCATTGTATGGCTTCCTAGCAGGGGTTGAGCTGGTTGGTTGGGGACAGTTTGATCATTGTGAGTAACCATGGCGAAGTTCTGAGAAGCCTTTCGCTTCTTTGACTTCTTAGGGGATCCAGTCTGTTCATCCATGGTCTTTGATTCCTCGATTGGTTTCGATTCCTCGACCGGTTTCTTGTCACCCTTTCGGAAAAGCTTACGTTTCCTGATCTGAGATTCAGTCAAGGTTGCAGATAGCTCAATGGCCTGCCTAACCGTAGTGGGGTTACTACCAGTAACAATGTCCTAAACTGAGTCAGGGAGGCCATCAATGTATTTTTTGATCGCCTTATCCAAGGGCGTAACCATGGAAGGACACAACAGGCTCAGCTCCTCATATCGATCAGTGTATGCTCGATGTTCGCCGCTGTCTTGCTTAAGATCGTCGAATTCCCTTTCTAAGGCCCTGATCTCATGACGAGGACAGAATTCCTTCATCATCAGTGCTCGAAGTTCTTCCCACGTTTGAGCCAGTGCCACTTCGGCACCCCTATCTCTCATCACACCGTTCCACCATGTTAAAGCTCGTTTCTCAAAGACACTAGATGCAAAATCTAACTTTCGCTCGTTTGGACATTGAACATGTCTGAAGGTGCTTACTCTCGAACCATTGCAGAAGTGCAGTCGCTCCTTGAGACCCAGAAAACTTTAATGGCTTAGCCAAGCTGAACGTCTTGAAGCTGCAGGGGGCATTATTGTTGTTGAGGGCTTGGTTACATTGGGCAACGATGTTCGGGATTGCAGCAGATATTTGCTGTGTAATGACAGCTGCCAGGTCTTCAATAGATATCGGATTTTCGCGTCGTGGAGGCATTCTAAAAAGGGGAAACAAGAGAGAAAACAAATGAAATGTGTAACACCCTAAATAATTTGACAGAATTTAACTAAAAATTTCATACAACTTTATAAAAATCAGAGTTTACAAAAACATTTCGTGTTTAAAACCATACGCACTAGTGAAAATACCAAGCATATCCAAGATAATGCATAATTCATTTAAAGTCAACCCCTACTAGTCAACTAACAACTAGTTTAAAGGATTCAAAACACCATTAACAAAAGTATTTACGACATGTTTAAAGTTTAGACAAGATTATATTCAGTGCGGAAGCTTCAAATTGCGTGTTCGGTTCTTAACAAAGTGCTTGATCACCATCCGGGAGAAATTCATCCATACCTAGAGTCGAACACTAAAACCATTAGTTTTGACATTAATACTTTATGTATAAAGAGGTTCTAACAACACAAAGTAACAACAAAATATGATTTTTTTCTGGGTTCCACCGTAAATTACGGTATCACCGTAAGTTACGGTGGACCTGGAATGTTTATGGTTCTGCCGTAAAACAAGGGCGGCTTACCGTAACACCTTTGATGTCCACCGTAAATTACGGTGGGACCGTAATTTACGGTGGGCTCTGCACATTTGCCCTTGACTATTTTTCAACTTTAGAAGATCATAACTTTTTACCCATTAGTCCGATTAAACCGATTCTTCTTTCTATGAGTCCGTAATAAAATCTCGGATTTAACCATGTAAATTTTACATTGCGGAAACCGAGATACCCACAATTGGTTCACAATTTCCTTATTTCCATTATTCAACCCATTAGTGTGAGTGCATAGCATCTCTTTTCATTCTTAAAACCCGTTTTAAACATATTTACCCAATTACCCAGGCTCACATACTTGGTGTATTCACGCCAATTCCATGGCTTTGTAATTCCTCTAGGGCTAATACTTGATTATTCGGAATTCAAGCATTCCGTTTCAAACAACCCTTTTTCCTTTAACATTATTGTTTGACCCATATTCCGGGTTCTTATACTTAGATTAATATCACCAAATCATTAGTATGGTACAATTTATCATTTAACAAGGTATAAGACCTTCAAGTCTCTAATCTCGTGATTCTTTTGAAAACATCATTTTGACCCGTTTTGCTATTTAGTGAAAACCATCACTTCATTGACTGACAAAACTAAATAACAAGTCCTTATTTTGACCCGTTTGATGGTCGAGTGTACTTCGTCACTTAAACGACACATCAAACGCATCCTTTACACTACAACATCAATTACATATCAAACTAAAGCATTTAAGCATAATTTAACGAGACTAAAGTCACGTACCTTTAAAGCACACCTTTCCCGCGGGTATCACTTCCGGCGTGTCCACTTGACGTTCCGGATTCCTTGCCTAAAGAGTTCAATTTATAACAAAAATTAGAACCCCTTTCGTAAGCTTTAACGCATTATTTCTTAATGTATTCAAATCTGCGTTTTGCCTGACTTTTATCATTTTACCCTCTTTTAGGCATTTTATCAAACACCTAACGGGTCAGATTTTTATATGATCTAAACCAAGTTCATGACTCGAGTTTATCACCAAAATTAACTTCAATTTGACTACATGTCTATATGTTAACATTAACAATTTAGAGTTTTCCTCATAATTTCAGTTTACACTAGAACAAGAGTTTTAATCCTAGTGTTCATCAAGTTTTACTAACATGCTAATCACCCACTATGGTGATTTTGATCTTATACAATTATCATGCAAGAATTTGACAAGAAATCATCTAGGGTTTGTCCCTAAACCTTACATTACATCCAATTTCATGTTTACTACACATAATCAAGCTCTACATTCGATTTTGATCACATACATGAACTTTGAATCGAATGAAAATGACCTAATTCAACATACCTTAGGATCCCTTCGACAAGGTGATCACGATTCTATGCTTGGATTTCGATTTCTAACTGATTAAGGCCTTCAATTTGCAGAATTTCTTGTGAACTAGGGTTTGGAAAGGTGGGTGTCGCCCCTGGGGTTTCTCTGGTCGACCAGAGTGTAGCTTTTGGGGGTGTTTGGGTTATTTTTGTTTTTAATTTACTAACTTAGTAAATCAAATTCCATTTTTGACAATATTGGCCCCCTTAACTTGTTAACATAGCTTTTATTTGTTTTTTTTTAACCCCAATGTAACTTAATCTTGGGCTTGTTAGTTAACTAAGTTAAAAATTTCTAGAGGGTAATTTCTCATTTATTTAAACTTTATATTATTATAAAGTTTTATATTATTTTTTTTTCGGGATGTTACAAGTCCACCCCCCTTAAAGAGGGTTTCGTCCCCGAAACCGGATTACGTACCGAATAACGTAGGGTAGAGCCGTTGCATTTCTTCTTCGGACTCCCACGTAGTATCTGCACCCTTCCTGTGTTCCCATTTAACCTTCACTTGGTTGATCCTTTTGTTTCTCAAACTCTTCACTTTACGATCTAGAATTGCAATTGGCCTTACCGCGTCGTTGAGGCTGTTATCCACCTCGATATCGTTGTAGTGGACACGAGCAGTTTCGTCCGCTAAACATTTACGGAGATGTGACACGTGGAATGTGCTGTGTACTCCACTCAACTCCTCAGGTAGCTCGAGACGGTATGCTACCTTTCCAACCCGTTCCACGATTTCGAATGGCCCAATAAATCATGGGCTCAACTTCCCTCTTTTTCTAAATCGAATTATCCCCTTCCACGGCGATACTTTCAACATTACCTTATCGCCCACTTGAAATTCTATTGGCCTCATTCGTTTATCCGCATACGATTTTTGTCGATCCTAAGCTGCTTTTAAGTGAGTGCGGATCAAGTCGATCTTACAATTTGTAGCTCAGATTATATCAGTCTGAGCTAACCCCCGCGGACCAACTTCTCCCCAACAAACTGGGGTTCGGCACTTTCTACCATATAACATCTCGTATGGAGCCATTTTAATACTCGCGTGATAGCTATTGTTATATGAGAATTCGACTAAGGGTAAATGGACATCCCAACTGCCCCCAAAGTCGATAATGCAAGCACGCAACATATCTTCCAACGTTTGTATTGTTCTCTCACTTTGCCCATCCGTTTGGGGATGGTACGCAGTGCTAATGAACAGCTTGGTTCCCATTTGCTCTTGGAAACCACGCCAAAAATCCGAAGTAAACCGGGTATCTCTGTCGGACACTATGGATATCGGTACTCCGTGACGCGCCACAATTTCATTGGTATACACTTCTGACATCTTCTCTGATGTATAAGTCTCACGAACCGGAATGAAATGTGCACTTTTTGTCAATCGATCCACAACTACCCATATGGCGTCAAAACCACGGCTAGTTTTGGGCAGTTTGGTCAGCAGGTCCATCGTAATTTGTTCCCACTTCCAAACTGGAATGTCTAATGGTTGCAGCTTACCGTATGGTTTTTGATGCTCTGCTTTGACTTGTAAACAAGTCAGACACTTCTCCACATACTTCACGATATCTCTTTTCATTCCGGGCCACCAATAATTTTGTTTTAAATCGTTATACATCTTGGTCGCCCCCGGATGTATCGAATAACGAGATTTATGGGCCTCGTCAAGTAAAAGTGCTTTGGCTCCACATGTATTTGGGACCCAAATTCTCCCAAATCGAGTTTTTAATCCTTGATTGCCGTTCTCCAAGTCTTTTAACTGCCCTACTATTCTTTCCTTTTTCACATTCTCTTCTTTTATTGCTTCACCTTGAGATTTCCGAATTTGGTCGAGCAATCCCGATGTCACAATTAGTTGCATCGATCGGACTCGAATAGGCGCATAATCTGTCTTTCGGCTTAACGCGTCCGCTACTACATTAGCCTTCCCGGGATGGTAATGTATATCACAATCAAAGTCCTTGACAGTCTCCAACCACCGTCTTTGCCTCATATTTAATTCCTTTTGATCGAAGAAATACTTTAAGCTTTTATGGTCGGTAAAAATAGTGAACTTTACCCCGTACAGATAATGCCTCCATATTTTCAAGGCGAACACCACTGCCGCTAGCTCGAGGTCATGAGTAGGATATATCTTTTCATGAGTTTTCAGCTGCCTTGAGGCATAGGCTATAACCTTGCCTCGTTGCATCAGAACGCAACCAAGCCCCGAATGCGAGGCATCCGAGTAAACTATCATATCATTTGTTCCATCCGGTAATGACAATACCGGTGCTTGCGTCAATTTTTCCTTAAGCGTTTGAAACGCCTTTTCTTGGTCCTCGCCCCACATAAACTTCTCCTCCTTGCGGGTTAATTTGGTCAGTGGCATGGCAATTTTGGAGAAATCTTGTATGAATCTCCGGTAATAACCCGCAAGCCCCAAAAAGCTTCTGATTTCCGTAGGATTCTTCGGTGGATTCCATTTCGCCACGGCTTCTATTTTTGACGGGTCTACTAACACCCCGTTTGCATTGATGACGTGCCCGAGAAATTGTACCTCTCGCAACCAGAAGGCGCATTTTGAAAATTTTGCATACAACTTTTCTTTTCTGAGCGTCTCCAAGACTTCGTACAAATGTCTTGCGTGTTCCGCTTCGTCCTTTGAGTATATTAAAATGTCGTCAATAAACACTATTACCGACTTATCTAACATAGACTTGCAGACCCGGTTCATGAGATCCATGAAGGCTGCGGGCGCATTTGTTAACCCAAAGGACATCACCAGGAATTCGTAATGTTCGTACCGCGTACGGAAAGCCGTCTTCGGTATATCTTCCTCCTTGACTCTCAACTGGTGGTACCCCGATCTAAGGTCGATCTTGGAGAACCATTTAGCACCTTGCAATTGATCGAATAAGTCGTCAATTCTTGGAAGTGGATATCGATTTTTCACCGTGAGTTTGTTCAACTCGCGGTAATCGATGCACATACGCATACTCCCATCCTTTTTCTTAACAAACAACACCGGTGCGCCCCAGGGTGACACACTTGGGCGAATAAAGCCTTTGTCGAGGAGATCTTGAATTTGAGACATTAACTCTTGCAATTCTGAGGGTGCAAGCCGATACGGCGCCTTGGCCACGGGTTTCGCGCCCGGAATCAACTCGATCCCGAACTCTACCTCCCGTTCCGGCGGTATTCCCGGTAGGTCTTCCGGGAACACATCAGCGTATTCGCGTATTACCGGCACATCTTCAATCTTTAGCGACCCTTTGTTTGGTTCATTCGCGTATATCATGAATGCTCTACATCCGTGCTTCATGAGCTTGTAAGCTTTTATCATCGAGCACATAACAGGTTTTCCTTCTTTCTCGCCACGTATGATAATAGATTTCCCACTTGGAGATGTTAGTTTTATCTCCTTGCGGAAACACATGACTTTCGCATTATGTCGGGATAGCCAATCCATTCCGACCACTACTTGGAACTCTCCCATGGACATAGGAATTAAGTCTATCGGGTATTCCTCATCATCTATGCTTATCTTACAACCTCGACATATATCACATACAAGGAAGTTTTTGTTGTCACCTATTTCTACCTCTAGTGGCATAGGTAATTTTGTTAGTACAAAGGAAGGATGTCGAATAAGTCCATGTGAAATAAAGGACTTATTCGCACCCGTATCAAATAACACATGTGCAGGAATTGAGTTTATGGCAAATATACCTAAGACCACATTGGGCTCCGTTTTCGCCTCCACTGCCGTTAACTGGAAAGATCTATCTTCTGCTTTCGGTGCTTCGGTGTGCGCACTCTTGTCTTCCCTCTTTCCGGACAATTCCGGGCACTCGGATTTCTTGTGATCCGGCTGATAACATTTGTAGCATACCGACACTTTCCCCGGGCACAATGCAGCCGTGTGCCCTGTCTTCCCATAAATAGGACATGGCTTGTCCTTAAATCAACACTCACCCTTGTGCCCCTTTCCGCACACTTTACAGCTTGGCGAACTACGTTTTTCTTCTTGCTTCTTTGATGAGTCATTTACGCGTGCCTTTTTCGTAGGACTTGGATTAACCACTTGCGTCCTTCTTTCACCCCTCTCAACTTGTTTCTTCAACTCTATCTCTCTTTCCCGAGCGGCGTTGATGATTTCGGTGAGGGTTTCGAATTTTGAGGGGGTCATGAACTCCCGATACTCTACGCTTAGCATATTATAATAATAATACACCTTCTGTCCTTCGGTCGTCACCAATTCATCACAAAACCTTAATTTGTCAAGAAAGGTTCCCGTGATTTTATCAATGGATTCGCCCTTCTGCCTAAGCTGGATAAATTCTTCTTTGATTCGATTGATAACCGCTTTGGGACTGTGATGTTTAAGGAAGGGTACCTTAAACTCGTCCCATGTCATCGCCTTCGCTTCCTCGCTACCAATTTCCTTTTTCTTATTATCCCACCAGTCTTTTGCTTGGCCCCTCAGTTGACCCGTGCCATAGGCTACGAAGTCACTTGTATCAAAGTGGGTTCTCTCGAACACCCCTTCAAGATCACTCAACCATCTTTGGCACACTATCGGATCCACTTCTTCGTGATAGAGTGGTGGTTTACATGCCATAAATTCCTTGTACGAGCAACCCTTACGCTCTCCCAACTTCTCCTTAGCTAAATTTGCATTATCCTCCAATTTCTTTATTCTTTCATCCACCACTGATAACACCGTGTTTTGAATTTTATCGATGAAACCCGACAAGCTGTTCTCGATTGCTTTTCCTACCTCTTCAGCAATCACTTCTCTCATTTGTTCGGTGACTCTTGGCATCGCTTCGTCATTTCCCTTATCCGTCATCTTTGAAACTGAAATGTTTACATTTAAACGTTAAACATTTCGTTTATAACATTGCTTCCTTTGTTTTGGTTTAGTCAAGTTCTCAATTTGCTTTAACCGTTTAAATTTGGTGCACTTCCCGGGTTTAAGTGTGTTAGCACACTCTTCCCATGCACTTTAATTTCCTTCTCATTCATATATAAGACATAATTTGTTAACATAATAAGTTAATTCTTACCGGACGATCGATCAAGCTTGAACCGAACACTTTGTTGACAACCTTAAGCTCTGATTACCAATTTGTAACACCCTAAATAATTTGACAGAATTTAACTAAAAATTTCATACAACTTTATAAAAATCAGAGTTTACAAAAACATTTCGTGTTTAAAACCATACGCACTAGTGAAAATACCAAGCATATCCAAGATAATGCATAATTCATTTAAAGTCAACCCCTACTAGTCAACTAACAACTAGTTTAAAGGATTCAAAACACCATTAAAAAAGTATTTACGACATGTTTAAAGTTTAGACAAGATTATATTCAGTGCGGAAGCTTCAAATTGCGTGTCCGGTTCTTAACAAAGTGTTTGATCACCATCCGGGAGAAATTCATCCATACCTAGAGTCGAACACTAAAACCATTAGTTTTGACATTAATACTTTATGTATAAACAGGTTCTAACAACACAAAGTAACAACAAAATATGATTTTTTTTCTGGGTTCCACCGTAAATTACGGTATCACCGTAAGTTACGGTGGACCTGGAATGTTTATGGTTCTGCCGTAAAACAGGGGCGGCTTACCGTAACACCTTTGATGTCCACCGTAAATTACGGTGGGACCGTAATTTACGGTGGGCTCTGCACATTTGCCCTTGACTATTTTTCAGCTTTAGAAGATCATAACTTTTTACCCATTAGTCCGATTAAACCGATTCATCTTCATATGAGTCCGTAATAAAATCTCGGATTTAACCATGTAAATTTTGCATTGCGGAAACCGAGATACCCACAATTGGTTCATAATTTCCTTATTTCCATTATTCAACCAATTAGTGTGAGTGCATAGCACCTCTTTTCATTCTTAAAACCCTTTTTAAACATATTTACCCAATTACCCGGGCTCACATACTTGGTGTATTCACGCCAATTCCATGGCTTTGTAATTCCTCTAGGGCTAATACTTGATTATTCGGAATTCAAGCATTCCATTTCAAGCAACCCTTTTTCCTTTAACATTATTGTTTGACCCATATTCCGGGTTCTTATACATAGATTAATATCACCAAATCATTAGTATGGTACAATTTATCATTTAACAAGGTATAAGACCTTCAAGTCTCTACTCTCGTGATTCTTTTGAAAACATCATTTTGACCCGTTTTGCTATTTAGTGAAAACCATCACTTCATTGACTGACCAAACTAAATACCAAGTCCTTATTTTGACCCGTTTGATGGTCGAGTGTACTTCGTCACTTAAACGACACATCAAACGCATCCTTTACACTACAACATCAATTACATATCAAACTAAAGCATTTAAGCATAATTTAACGAGACTAAAGTCACGTACCTTTAAAGCACACCTTTCCCGCGGGTATCACTTCCGGCGTGTCCACTTGACGTTCCGGATTCCTTGCCTAAAGAGTTCAATTTATAACAAAAATTAGAACCCCTTTCGTAAGCTTTAACGCATTATTTCTTAATGTATTCAAATCTGCGTTTTGCCCGACTATTAGCATTTTACCCTCTTTTAGGCATTTTATCAAACACCTAACGGGTCAGATTTTTATATGATCTAAACCAAGTTCATGACTCGAGTTTATCACCAAAATTAACTTCAATTTGACTACATGTCTATATGTTAACATTAACAATTTAGAGTTTTCCTCATAATTTCAGTTTACACTAGAACAAGAGTTTTAATCCTAGTGTTCATCAAGTTTTACTAACATGCTAATCACCCACTATGGTGATTTTGATCTTATACAATTATCATGCAAGAATTTGACAAGAAATCATCTTGGGTTTGTCCCTAAACCTTACATTACATCCAATTTCATGTTTACTACACATAATCAAGCTCTACATTCGATTTTGATCACATACATGAACTTTGAATCGAATGAAAATGACCTAATTCAACATACCTTAGGATCCCTTCGACAAGGTGATCCCGATTCTATGCTTGGATTTCGATTTCTAACTGATTAAGGCCTTCAATTTGCAGAATTTCTTGTGAACTAGGGTTTGGAAGGCTGGGTGTCGCCCCTGGGGTTTCTCTGGTCGACCAGAGTGTAGCTTTTGGGGGTGTTTGGGTTATTTTTGTTTTTAATTTACTAACTTAGTAAATCAAATTCCATTTTTGACAATATTGGCCCCCTTAACTTGTTAACATAGCTTTTATTTGTTTTTTTTTAACCCCAATGTAACTTAATCTTGGGCTTGTTAGTTAACTAAGTTAAAAATTTCTAGAGGGTAATTTCTCATTTATATAAACTTTATATTATTATAAAGTTTTATATTATTATTTTTTCGGGATGTTACAAAATGGCATGGGTAAGAATAGGATGTTATAATTACCGGCCATAATCATGGTTGATGGTCATTTGTTTGAATCCGCGAAGCAAACAAACAGCACCAAGGCTGAATCAAAGTAAATAGATCCTCATAGTGTATCGTGAAGACATGCTCGCCTATAAGTGGACACTCACCCCAAGAGTTCCCAGGTAAGAGTGACTGGTCCGATTATGTGGATTTGTACGAACACTCTAACCTTAGACAGAAATCCCAGGGTACAGGCATTCACTCTTCCAGTTCGCACGTGTTCACACTATTTAGGACCCAAAACCTTGACGAGATTCAAAGGGGTTCAAAACCTTATAACAGAGGGTTCAAAACCTAGTAATCAATCATCCTAGAACGGATGATTAGTTTTCAAAGCGGTTTTGAAATTTATGTTCTTGTCGTGGCCGTCGCCTAAGGATAGGTGACGGTATTGTTTTGGGACTAAACGCAAGTAAACTCGCGTTAGGTTCCTAGGAAGGTTATAGACTAGGTCAAAGTATTACTAATAACCTAATTCCCTATAACCATTGGCTCTGATACCAACTTTTCTGTCACACCCCGACCACGTAGAACATACAAAACGTGGCGGAAACGTCGGGGAGTGTTGTAACAGAATCAATTGTTTCAAATCCATGGCAATTGAAGTTTCGTTTTATTGATCAAATATGAAAGTATACATTGTTTAAACAAGAACCAAAGAGTACATAACATGAATTAACTAGTTCTTGTCTCGTTTTAAGTCACTAAGGCACAGGTCCGCCTAAGTATGTCTTGATAAGTCCTATGCATCATTTCCTGAAAACACATGTGAAAGTAGGTACGTTAGCATAAAAATGCCTGTGAGATACATTTTTTTTTTTGGGTAAAGGGTTACCCCGATGAATTTTATTAATAACCAAAGCTGAACAAGGGTGTATCAAAGCAACACACCTACTAGACTTGACAAACCAAGCCTAGGACAACAACGTTTACAGCCAACTAAATAACAACCAAGCACAAAAACTCGACCAGAAAAACAACCAACTAAAAAACAAAAAACATCAAATTAAGTCTCTAGCCCGGATCCATATCTGTATCTTCGATCTTCCATGTTCTACGAATTCTCTCCTTCGTAGACGGTGTCCGGAATCTGAAGCCCATGAGCCGCAACCGAACCGTATTCTTAATCACCTCAGCCACTTGATTTACCGTCCTCTTGATACTCTTGAAAAGCCTGTTGTTTCTCTCTTGCCATATATAATATGAAGATGCCGCTATCAATAACTTGCACACAATGTGGTCCACATTCTTGGATTTAGCATGTTGTTCCACCCAAGATACAACCGAGGACCACGAATCGTCAACATTGCCCAAACTAACCAACTTTTTCACCTCGTTCCAGACTTGGGCCGCAAAGGCACACCTGAAAAATAAATGGTCCCGACTATCACGATCAAAGTAGCACAACGGACAACACATCAGGTTCCAGTTGGTGTGACTACCCGCTTCCCACACTGCCAATCTATCCTGCGTTTTTAGTTTGTTTCTAAATGCCAACCATAAGTGGAATGAATGTCGCGGAATGCATTGAGAAAACCAAACCATATCAGCCCATACCACCTGATTCCCACGGTTCCGAATTGTATCCCAAACCACTGACGAGTGAAAATCACACGTCTTTCCCTCCAAGCTTTTCCAAACCAATCTATCCATAGCATTAGGCACTAGCAGAGGAGCCGAAATTGTAATTAACACCGGAAAAAGATCTAGCCAAGCCTGAGGCCATCTCCAGTTACCATTTTGATCAACCATATCCGCAACCGTAGACCCTAACGAAAAGCCAGCATTAGCGATTGCCCTTGGCGTGATCAACGAGCTCAAGGGACTTTGCGAACACCACATGTCACTCCATATATTAAGAGATACATATGCCTGTGAGATACATTGGTTTTGTGAAAACGGGATTCATGACTTATGTTTGAGAAAGTGTTTAGTCATGAACCTTGTAATTTGCTTTGTCTTGTAAATCATTTGAAAAACGATAAGATCAGATGATATGTATAAATAAGAGAACACTGTATGGTTAAACGGATAACCATGTAAAATGAGTTTGTAAAACAATGTCTCATGAAAAGTGTGTTATTTGTATAAAATGCCATATGTCTCAAATTGAAATGATTCAAATAACGTTACGATATGTAATACCATACAAACACTTATATATAGGAAGTACCAGCGGCATATCCACCATGCTTGTATCATATTACACACGCCTCGTTACTTAATCACTTACTCAAACCAAACCATCAAGATGAAATGTTTAACAACGGTAGAAATGTTCATGTACAGTCAAATGTCTAATGTCAAATGTAAATCATGTCAACGGATACAACTGGTTTACACGGTTCAATGGTTACAAACGGTTCATATAATCGAAGGGTTAAGACGGTTCACATAGTCAAATGGTTACAACGGTTCAAAATGTAGTATAATGTGTTCATATGCTGGATGAGCATATACAACAGAAATGCAATGTAAAACAATGTACTAAGTACGCACACAATGGGCATACATAGCATGTAATGTAAAGCAATGTACTAAGTACGCACACAATGGGCATACATAGCATGTAATGTAAAGCGATGTACTAAGTACGCACACAATGGGCATACATAGCATGAAATGTAATGTAAAGTGTTGTGCTAAGTATGCACACGATGGACATACATAGCATAAACACAATGAAATCCTGTACTATATATGTACTATCGAACATAGCAAGTATATGATGTGAAAACCGGAAAGCATGAAAGTAACAAGTAGGCACATGTGTTTCACCCTAAAACTGTTTGGAAAACAGTAAAAGAGGGGTTCAATGTACTCACATTGACTCCTCGAAAACATGTAAAAGATGGGGTTCAATGTACTCACCTGAGATTGCTTTGAATTCCTTGTATAATAACCAGATAATGCTAAAGATCACGGGATATCAAACGGCACCTAATAGGTAGCTATGTTAATATACCGGACCTAAAGTCGGAGGAACGGATAGTATGCGGGTTCGTAAACCAAACGAGTATGGAGACTCGTGTAATATGATTTAACAAAGCCTACATACTAAAATGAAACTTAACCTAAGTGCTTACGGCCCATCACGACCCGTTTAGGTAGCTTATGCTACCCTAACGCGTCGTTCGCGTAGAACGCGTTCGGAATGCCTAACATCGCGACCACAAGGTATAACCTCGGAAGGTTATAGCTATGGTCACCTAATGTGTTTGTTCGGATCCTAATGATCGACCAAATGGGTCGGGTTCGAAAGTATAAGCGATGGTTTAGATCGCTTACCTTACGACCCTATATAAGCACTAAACTAAAAGTGACGAGCTAAGCATGTTAAAACATGCTTAACTAAGTTTAGAAAACAGGTTTGGTATCAAAACAAAAGGTTTTGATACCCACGAGTAGTTTGGTTACAAAATATGCAAGAATGCACATTTTGGCCGAAACTACGACTCGTCACTGAGCCTAGATAACGTGGTAATCAGTAGGTATAGTCACTACGGACTATAACTATCGTGATCACGCTCACGTTATGAAGTTCCATGAACTTCGTGTTGACCATAGGCTGGTCAACGCAGAAAGTCAACAAAACGTTGACTTTCGGACTCGAAAAGCGAATAAAAGAACGAAAGAATACTTACGGAGGGTCCCCGAATGCTAATCTAGATCAAAATGGCTCAGGTATGAAACAAAGGTTCCAACTTAGAGCTCTTGATCAGATTGTGTGGGTTTTTGCAACAAAGGGGAGGGGGGTATTTATAGGAAAAGCATAACCGTTAGGATCGTTTATCGAATATCGTGCCACGATCTTGTGCGTACACTTGTCAAAATATTGTGGTAAGTCAGAACTTGGCCCTTGGCTCTTGATTGGGTGAAAGGGCATTGCCCCTTGATCGAACGAAAGGCCAACTGCATTGAATGCAAGCATTGAATCTGGTCTGATAGTCCCACGCGGCCCGCGTGAAGGTGCAGGCCAATCTTACGCGGGCCGCCTGGCCCCGTCTGATCTGCACCAAGTTTCAGAATTTGCAGTTTTGGTCCCTGTTGCGTGTTTAAGCCTTTTCCGACACCTCTAAGGCCCGTAAAGCCAACTTTAAGGCCCTAAAATGATGCCTAAACATTGTGGACATGAAACATGCTCAAAAATGTTCCGGATGTTGGTTCGTTTGGTCGTACGAACGCGATGTTCGCTTAATTACGACGGAATGCGCATAAGCGCGAAAAATGGTCCAAATTGCGCGACGAATGGATTTTTCTCATGCCAAACACTAAGGCATAATATAAGGATGCTTACATAAATTTTTGGATGTCCGGATGTATTCAGAACGTAAGTTATGCGCGAAAGTGCAAACTTGTGCACTTTTTGACACTTTTAGTCCCTGAATGATCCAAAAGTTTGTTTTAGCATACCAAACCCTTCAAAGCCTATTTCTAAGCTATGTAAAGGATATTTATGGTATGTTTAACTTATGGACATGTCCCGGAATGTTCGTTACAGTTCAAATTGGCATACTTTCGCAGTTTGTTAAGTTTAGTCCCTGTAAGCGAATTAACTTGTTTTTGCTATACCAAAGCCTTCGAAACTTATTTCTAAGTTATGTAAAGGTTATTTAAGGTATGTTGAGTATATGTTGATGTCCCGGAGTATTTGTCGCATTAAACTGAGTACGTTTTCGCACCAGGTTGCGTATAATTCTCCAGAAAGCGATGTAAAGTTTGAAATTGAACCAGAATTGATATGTGCAATAGATACACATATTTGTACAAGATCCCAAGTATGAAATACGATATTTCATCGGCTTGGTATTTGTTTGATGTTCGCGGTGACACAGGTGTCACACCTTTGATATGGATTAGAACTCTTCTAATGGACTCGTTCAGGTCGATTCTCGATCCTACAAGTGGTAGCAGAGCTCAGGAGGAAGAGTTCTTGCCAAATCAACTCGATTTCACCAAAATTTCTGACTTCTACACCTTCCTTTTCAAAATTAACAAAATTTTAAGGTTGAAATGGATTGAATTTCTCACATTATAAGCGAAACACAGTTTTAATCAATCCTTGAAAGATTTGGACTTAAATTCGATCTAAAACTTGTAAAATTTGGTCATTTCTCTTGAAAGCATTCGCGGATTGTGTGACGTCAGCATCATTTCGTACGGAATAGACCATCATTTCGCACGAAATCAACTCCTTGACCCTTATTTCGCACGAAATCAACTCCTTCACCCTCATTTCGCACGAAATCATCTGTTCGAACCTTCTTTCGCACGAAATACGTCATTCCGCTTGAAAAGATATTCATTTCGCACGAAATACTTCATTTCGTTTGAAAAGTTACTCATTTCGTACGAAATCAAAAGTTATTTCGCTTGAACCAATTATTTCGCATGAAAGTCATCATTTCGCTTCAAAGATACCTCTATTTCGCACGAAATAGATTGTTAGTGGATCATTTCGCACAAAAGGGTTATTCCGTACCAAAAGTCATTTTGTTTGATATTTGATTTTGTGAGAATCTGCATTTCATTTGAAAACTGTGATTGTGAGAATTTGTGAAAGTTGCTTACCGAAACATGGAAGAAGAGTTTTACAATGCATTTGCTACACCAGTTGCTCCAGTTACAGCTGCCGAAACCGTTTACAGTGAGAATGAGACGAGAACTTACCAGAAACCGCCAAAGCTTATGTACATTGAAGATTTTAAAGGATGGCAAAATCGGTTTGAAAATTGGGTGCAAGCATATAGGTTTGACGCATGGTGTTCGCTATATGTAGATTACGTTAAGCCGAAAAATGAACGTGGGATTGAAAAAGCTTTCAGCGTGTCACACCCTGACCACGTAGGACAACAAACCGTGGCGGAAACGTCGGGGAGTGTTGTAACAGAAGTTATTGTTTCACAACCATGGATACAAAAAGAGTTTCGTTTTATTGATAAAATTAAACATCAACATTGTCTTAACATAGAACAAACAAACTACATCTCGACTATCATTGTTATTATGTCACTAAGGCCTCGTCCAGATCCTATGTGACGCATGCATCCTAGAAATCACTTCAAGTAACAACACCTGAAACATATGTAAAAACAAAGTCAGCAAACAAATGCTGGCGAGTACATAGGTTTTATAAGAGTATCGGAATCATGGCTCGTTTATATGTTGCAGTACTTTATTAGACTACAAGAGTCAAAATATAAACCTTGTTTTGAAAAGTGTATTGCAACTTAATTAACCAACTCAAATCAAGATGGTTATAGTTTATAAAATCTCGTAGCCATGATTCTTAACCCCAAAAACATTTGTTTTAGAAAACCAACTTGTAAAACATCTTGTAAAAACTCGTTAAAAACTCGTATGGTTTATATCCTTTAGAAAACATCGTTGTGAGACATTGTTTCAAAATCGTTTACCCAAGTGAACTAAATAACGCCACGGTATGTAACATGATGAAAACACTTATATATAAGAAGTACCAGCGGCGTATCTACCATGCCTTCATCACATTACACCCATCCCGTTATCTAAACACTAACCAAAAACCAATCGTTTACCCAACTCGTTTAACTTGTTCAAATCGTTTCCAAATCGTTAACTCGTTTAAATCATCCTTGTTTTAATTGTGAAAACTACATATTGTGATAACTGTGCTCTTTAATCGATGAACAACGCAAAACAATGTTAATTATTAATAAAACAATGTGCTTTGGTGTTATTATATGTTAGGATCTGAGTTTGGATTGATTGTGATTTGTGTTTGAATTTAGATGAACAATGAAAGAGTAGTGCAGCGGAATTTAAATGGAAGCAAACTTTTCACAATCAAACAGAAGAAATGCTTTCAATCATACATTTTCAACACAGAATCAAATTATTAAATTTATTTCAAACTTTGATTACAATGCATGTATGATTTGCAAACTCCCCCTCAGCCCGAGCTCAGTATTTGTTCGTGCAGGAAGAATGATGGTGAAAGAGCTAAACAGTACTGTTCTATTTATAGGCACTAGTAAACTACTGAGCATCTAAGCTGACGTCACCAGGAAAGTGACATCTAACCTCCTAACAAACTCTTAACAACTGACCTATACAAACACTGCTATGCTAACTACTGATGTTTCAATTCAATATATAAAGTAAACATAAACAGCTGCTGCATCCTTCCACTGCTGTGAACCCAACAATACTTGTCATGATCAGCAGTGCTTGAATCAAGGCAGTAGATTGAGCAGCAGAGCTTTAGTTCTTCAACAGACTTTGACTTGATCAGCAGTTGTAAGTCAGCAGTTTGCATGACCAGCAGATAGGAGGTCAGCAGATGTTGAAACCACTTTCAAGGGGAGAGACTTGCAACCAAACATCTGCTTATTCTGGATCCACTACTCTGATCCAGTTTTGACTTTCATTATCTGTTTCTTTGGTAGGGTTCAATCCCAACAATCTCCCCCTGGAACAGATAATGCCAAAACTCTCCATTATTGTAGATCTTTATTGCCTCATCAGCAGTTCCCTTATTTGCCCTTTGAGTTGTAATTCAAAGGTTAAGGCATCTGTATCATCATCATCCCTGCTAAGTGGAAGATGAAGGAGATCCTACAAATCTTCAAGACTCAGGCCCAGAGCTTGTTCCCTTGTTAGTTTCTTCACTTCGCCACTAGACTTGAACACTATCAGTACGTGGGTCTGTTTATCAGTTTTCCACTTTAGTACTTTTGAGCCTGGTGGGTTTCTTGGGAGTTGTTTATTTGATGAGGTATTTAGAGATGCTGGCCTATTCATGACTGGCTGAGCAGTACTTGCAGATTGTTCCAGTTCAGATTCTTCTTTCATCATTAATATAATTCCCTCTTTTACAAGGTCATTACTAGCAATTAGATCTTAAACTGTTTCAGCATCCAACTGGTTTTGACTCCTTCTTTTGTAGATGGAAGCACTAGCAGGAGCAGTGGTTCTTTTGGCTTGCAGCTTTGGTGGTCTTTTTGAGACCTCTGCTTTGGAGTAGTTAGGCTTTTGTGGAGCTGTTGGATCTTTCTTCCTAAATTCCTCCAACCTTTTATAGGTGGCCCAGACCCTAGCTTCTCCCCACTTTGACACAGAGTTCCTTGACCCATAATTAGCTGTAATAAGCTCCTCTTTCATCCTCTTCAACTCTAATGCCTTTTCAGCTTCAAACTGTTTGAATTTTTCAGGAGGAGTCTGCCGGACTTTATTTTTGATCATTTCATGAATCCTGGCTACTTCTTTTTCAAGCTCAGGAATGGTCCAGTTTTTGTACATATGTTTCTCCCCCTTGTATTTCTTGTAGGTCATGATATTTTCAATGTAGTCTTTTCTCAGGGTCTCATCTGCCCTTTCTGAAATTTGTTGACTAACATTTTTGGCAAATTGTTCCATTTATCTGACCTGTGTGAGAAGAAACTGATAGTTTTGCTGAAATTCCCTATCAGATTTCCCTTGTTTATTTTTGTTAGCGATATCCTCTGCTTGCTTGGCTTTAATTTCTAAATATTCTTCAGTGTTGTTTGGCCTAGGATATCCTTTAACTGAAGGCAAGCTCCTTTTGGCAGGGTTATCCTCAAAGTAGAAAGATTTGATTTCATCTCTAACTGCTATGAGTTCTAAAGGAAATACAACACCTGCGGGAGGTAATGGCTTTTGAGTTTGAGTTGAAGGGAGAGGAATGGGTTTTGGAATTGTGACAAGTGCTTGGGATTTTGAAGTTGTTGGTGGTGGTGATGGAGAATCATCATCTGGTATGATAATCCTTCTCCTCTTAATTTTAGTAGAGGCGGATGATGTTTTGGGTGGAACAGTGGAGGTGATTTGAGTGGCAGTGGTTTGTGACTGACTAACAGTTGTTGAAACAACTGGTGTTTCAACCACTGTTGCCATTACAACAGATGTTTTAACATCTGCTGTCTTCTGCTTTATGGCAGGAAATGATGGTGGAGATGTTGTTTTTGATGGTGATAGGGCAATGGTAGTGGTGTGTATTGAAGTAGTGTGTGTTGTAGTGAGAGCAGTTGTTGTTACAACTGAAGTACCATCAGATGTTGGAACAACAGAAGTTTCAGCAACTGTTTGGGTGGAGGTTTGATGTTGGTGGCTTTTGGATGATGGTTTTGAAGTATGCTTAGGAAGGCTGGATGGTGTGGATTTGGGTTTCCTTACTTTTCTAGTAAGATTTCTTTTTGGAACAGGATTCTAATCATCCTTTTCACCAGAACAACCCTGCTCATTCAGCTCCATGAAAGCTCTCTTCTCCTCATTCCACTTTGATAAATCCTTTGCCGCTCTATCCCTTTTTACACTTATGACACCATCATCAAGTGCATTCTGGGTAACATCAACCTTTTTGCTACCATCTGGCAAAGGAATGTGTCTGAGCATTGCATCCTTTTCTGGATCAAGATACACCCCATTATCAATTCCTTTCTTTATCCACTCCTTAATTTTCTCCCTCTTTTTGGCATTATCTGAGGGGATTTCATCAATATAAAGAACTGTTGGAGGAGCAGTGCCAGTGGTTGCCAACAGATGTGTTTTTAAAGCCTTGATGTCTGCTTGTGTGGTTTTGAAACTAGACTCCATTGCTTCTCTGAGCTCTTGAACATGTTTTCCATGTTGCTGCTCAGCCATCTGTTGTTGTTGGTGGAGAAATGGTTGAAAAAGATGCCAGAGCTCATTTGTAACATCTGCTGGTGGTGGAGCAGGTGCTTGAGGTGGAACAATAGTGGATGGTACCATTTGAACTGTAAACAACTGTTGCAGCATGTCTTTGATTTCCACAACAGATGTATCCAGCTTTTCAACTCTTACCGTCAATTCCTGGTACTTTAAACCATCACCCAATTTAATAGGATCATCTGATTTCCCACTAGCAGTGGTTTTATCAGATGTTGAGGTAGGGAGTGTACTCCAAACATCAACAACTGATGCCCCTTTTTCTTGGTACTAGGGTCTTCTTCCTTCAACACTTGATAATCTTTTGATGGAACCTGTGGTTAATACAAACTCACTAGTAGATACAGAGGTGTTATGGAAGGAATTGCCTCCAAGGAAGTCTTATTGATGTAACCACTGTCCAAATGTAGACCTGTAGGTCCAACACTTGTAGTGGCTGCTTCACTTGGATTACCACCAAGAGTTACTTATAACTCAAGGGGTGTAACCTCCCCAGGTTGTGTTGGTGGGTTAGCAAAGATTGATACATCAGGCCCAGTCTGTTGTTGAGGTATATTCTCATGGACATGTGATTGAGAAGGACTGGTTTGTGCCAGGTTCAGATCAATTGCATCCAACAGTAGTTTGGTGTTTGGAGGAATTGGGGATGTGAGTTTGGGTGTAGAAAGATGAGTTGCCCCGGGTATTGGGCTGTGGATGATGGAAACAAGTGCCTCCAGAGCATCATGATGTGGTGACCCTTGTTGTACAACCTGTTCTTTTTGTGAAGAGACATGAGGAGTTTCGGCTAGGGTTTGAGATATTTTTACCAACTGCTGTGAGGAAGTAGCAGCAGTGGTTTGTTGTGACTTTTGTGCTGTCACAGGCAGTTGCTCTAGTATCTCATCCTCCAGAGTTGCTTTTTTGGTGGGTTTGGGGGGTTTTTGATTTTTCTTTTTCTGTGGCTTTTTGGTGATTTTAGGTGTGGGTTTCAAGGCAGTGGGTTGGCTACCTTGATCACCTTGAGCAGTGGGCTCAGCAGCAGATACCTGAGGAGCAGTGTTTGCTGCTAAAGTCTGCTCAGGCACCTCTGCTTGTGTTTTGCAAGGTGTTGACATTCTTGTAAATGTTTCAGCTGTTAAGCTGTTTATCTGAAAAGAGTCACATTTGTTAGGATCTGAGTTTGGATTGATTGTGATTTGTGTTTGAATTTAGATGGACAAATGAAAGAGTTGTGCAGCGGAATTTAATGGAACCAAACTTTTCACAATCAAACAGAAGAAATGCTATCAATCATACATTTTCTAACACTGAATCAAATGATTAAATTTATTTTTAAACTCTGATTACAATGTGTGTATGATATGCAAACTCCCACTCAGCCTGAGCTCAGTGTTTGTTCGTGCAGAAAGAAGATGGTGAATGAGCTAAACAGAACAGTACAGAGTACTGTTCTATTTATAGGCACTTGCAAACCACTGAGCATCAAAGCTGACGTCACCATGAAAGTGACATCTAACCTCCTAACAAACGCTAACCTCTGATCTATACAAACACTGCTATGCTAACTACTGATATTACATTTCAATGCATAAACTAAACATAAACTGCTGCTGCATCCTTCCACTGCTGTGAACCCAGCAGTACTTGTCATGATCAGCAGAGCTTGAACCAAGGCAGTAGATTGAGCAGCAGAGCTTTAGTTCTTCTCTCAGACTTTGTCTTGGTCAGCAGTTATAGGTCAGCAGATTGCATGATCAGCAGATAGGAGGTCAGCAGATGTTGAAACCACTTTCAAGGGGAGAGACTTGCAATCAGACATCTGCTTATTTTGAATCTACTGCTGTGATCCAGTTTTGGCTTTTATTATCTGTTCCTTTGGTAGGGTTCAATCCCAACAATCTCCCCCTGGAACAGATAATGCCAAAACTCTTCATTATTGTAGATTTTTATTCCCTCAACAACAGTTCCCTTATTTGCCCTTTGAATTGTAGTTCGAAGGTTAAGGCATCTGTATCATCTTCATCCCTGCTAAGTGGAAGATCAAGGAGATCCTGCAAATCTTCATGTCTCAGGTCAGGAGCTTGTTCCCTTGTAAATTTCTTCACTTCGCCATCTGCCCTGACCATCGTCAATACGTGGTTCTGTTTGTCAGTTTTCCACTCTTGTATTTTTAGGCGAGATGGGTTTCTTGGGAGATTTTTATTTGTTGAGGAGTTTGGTGATGCTGGCCTATTCATTACTGGCTGTGCAGTATTTGCAGAGTTTTCCAGTTCAGATTCTTCTTTCAACATTACCAGCAGGCCCTTTTTCACAACGGCATTTCCAGTAAGAATCTCTTGAACTGTTTCAGAACCTAACTGGCTTTGTCTCCTTTTGTAGATGGCAGTACCAGCAGGAGCAGTGGTTCTTTTGGGATGTGGCTTTGATGATCCTTTCGAAACCTCTGCTTTGGAGTAGTCAGGCTTTTGTGGAGCTTTTGGATCTTTCTTCCTTAGCTCTTCCAAACTTTTGTAGGTGGCCCTGACCCTCGCTTCTCCCCACTTAGACACAGAGTTCTTTGACCCATATTCAGCAATTATCAGCTCCTCTTTCATTATCTTTAGCTCTAAGGCTTTATCATCTTCAACCCTTTTGAATTTTTCTGGGGGAGTCTGCTTAACTTTATTCTTGATCAGTTCATGAATCCTGGCTACTTCCTTTTCAAGCTCAGGAATAGACCAGTTTCTGAACATGTGCTTCTCCCCCTTGTATGTCTTGTTGGTCATTATATTTTCAATGTAGTCTTTTCTCAGGGACTCATCTGCCCTTTCAGAGATTTGCTGACATACATTCTTTGCAAACTATTCCAAAGCTTTGACCTGTGTAAGTAGAAACTGATAGTTTTGTTGATACTCTCTATCAGATTTCCCTTGTTTGTTTTTGATTGAGATATCCTCTGCTTGCTTGGCCTTGATCTTCAAATATTCTTCAATATTAGTTGGCCTGGGATATCCTTCAATCGATGGCAAGCTCCTTTTGGCAGGGTCATCCTCATAGTAGAATGACTTAATTTCTTCCCTAACTGTTACAAGTTCAAGAGGAAATTGAACACCTGCAGGAGGTAAGGGTTTGTACAGTTGAGTTGAAGAGAGAGGAATGGGTTTTGCAACTGTGACAAGTGCTTGGGATTTTGAAGCTTTTGGTGGTGGTGATGGAGAATCATCATCTGATATGACAACCCTTCTCCTTTTTATATTAGGGAAGGCAGATGATGTTTTGGGTGAATCAGTGATTTGTGGTTGACTAACAGCTGTTGAAACAACTGGTGTTTCAACCACTGTTATCATTACAGCAGATGTTTTGTCATCTGCTGTCTTCTGCTTTAGGGCAGGAACAGATGGTGGTGGTAAGGCAGTGGTGGTGGTGTGTGTTGAAGTGGTGTGTGTTTGAGTGGGAGCAGTTGTTGTAACGACTGTTTGGGTGGAGGTTTGATGTTGGTGGCTTTTGGACAGTGATTTTGGAGTGTGCTTTTGAAGGCTGGATGGTGTGGATTTGGGTTTCCTTACTTTTCTAGTAAGATTACTTTTAGGAATCGGATTTTGATCATCCTTTTCACCAGAACAACCCTGCGCATTCAGCTTCATGAAAGTTCTTTTCTCCTCATTCCACCTTGCTAGATCCTTTGCCACTATATCCTTCTTTACACTTATGACAGCGTCATCAAGTGCATTTTTGGTAACATCAACCTTTTTACTACCATCTGGCAAAGGAATATCTCTGAGTATTGCATCCTTTTCTGTGTCAAGGTGTAGCCCATTATCAATCCCCTTCTTTACCCACTCCTTCATTTTCTCCCCCTTTTTGGCATTATCTGCAGGGAGGTCATCAATATAAAGTACAGTCTGAGGAGCAGTGCCAACGGTTTTCAGCAAATGGGCCTTAAGAGCCTTGATGTCATCATTTGTATCCCTGAACCTAGACTCCATTGCCTTTTTGAGCTCTTGAACATGTTTGGCATGTTGGTGCTCGGCCAACTGAAATTGTTGATGGAGAAAAGGTTGAAAGAGGTTCCAGAGCTCATTTGTAACATCTGCTGGTGGTGGAGCAGGTGTTTGAGATGGAACAGCAGTGGATGGTACCTTTTGAATTGTTAACAACTGTTGCAGCATTTCTTTAATTTCTGCAATAGATGTGTCCAATTTTTCAATATGTTCCGTCAATTCTTGGTACTTTAAACCATCACCCAATTTAATGGGATCATCTGATTTCCCACTAGCAGTGGTTTTATCAGAAGTTGAAGTAGGGAGTGTACTCCAAACATCAACAACTGATGCCCCTTTTTCTTGGTACTGGGGTCTTCTTCCTTCAACACTTGATAATCTTTTGATGTTACCAGTGGTTAGTACAAACTCACTGGCAGATAACAGAGGTGTTATAGAAGGAATTGCCTCCAAGGAAGTCTTATTGATGTAACCACTGTCCAAGTGTAAATCTGTAGGTTCAACACTTGTAGTGGCTGCTTCACTTGGAATACCACCAAGAGTTACGTGTAACTCAAGGGATGTAACCTCCTCAGGTTGTGTTGGTGGGTTAGCAAAGATTGATACATCAAGCCCAGTCTCTTATTGAGGTATTTTCTCATGAACAGGTGATTGAGAAGGACTGGTTTGTGCTAGGTTCAAATCAATTGCATCCAACAGCAGTTTGGTGTTTGGTGGAATTGGGGATGTGATGGTAGGTTTAGAAAGCGGAATTGCCCCGGGTATTGGGCTGTGGAGGATGGAAACGAGTGCTTCCAGAGCCTCATGATGTGGTGACCCTATGTGTACAACCTGTTCTTTTTGTGAAGAGACATGAGGAGTTTCCGGTATAGGTTGAGATATTTCTACCAACTGCTGTGAGGAAGTAGCAGCAGTGGTTTGTTGTGATTTTTGTGCAATCACTGGCAGTTGCTCTGGTATCTCATCCTCCAGAGTTGCCTTTTTGATGGGTTTGGGGGGTTTTTGATTTTTCTTTTTCTGTGGCTTTTGGTGATTTTAGGTGTGGGTTTCAAGACAGTTGTTTGGCTGCCTTGATCACCTTGAGCAGTGGGCTCAGCAGTAGATACCTGAGGAGCAGTGTTTGCTGCTAAAATCTGCTCAGGTACCTCTGCTCGTGTTTTACAAGGTGCTGACATTCTTGAAAAAGTTTCAGCAGTTAAGCTGTTCATTTGAAAAGAGTCACCTTTGTTTATTATCGCAATATCATCCTTACTGAACTTTTTCTCAAAATAATAACTTAAAAATCTTGGGAACAGTAAGAATGATTTTGTTTCAACATTTTTAACCAAATAATTGAAAATTGCCTTGGAGTAGTTAAGATTTTCGCCTTCTAAAATAGCATACCCCAAGTTTTGAATTTTCATTGGTATTTCATTAAAGGAAGTGGTTTTGTTTGAAACACACATGAGAAGGGTATGAAATAAAAATCTGGTTGCAGAAGGGAAGAAACCTTTTTCTAAGGTATCCTTCCTCATCATTGTGTCTGCATACCCCCTCTCAATGAAGTCAATTTTTAACTCGTTTTTAGGAAAAGAGTCTTTACCTTGCAGATCATCGAGTTGAAAGACTTCAGATATGGATTGCGGTGTTATTTGGACTGCTTCCTTCTGCAGAGTAGAGTTAATGGCTATGACATCTTTTCCTTGTTTTTCAAGGATGCAATTTTTCCAAAACTCTCTCTGAGTTTGCAGGTAAATTGGTGCATCAGCGGTCAACAAAGTTTTGTAGTTTGAAGCGTTGATAATGTCGAGGATGGAATCAAATGTATCGATATTGCCGGGTTTTGTGAGAAGACCCAGTAGATTGTGAGATGGTTTGTGTGGGATGTCGTTGGAGGTAACCTTTTGAGAGGCCCCTTTTGAAGCGGATGATTTCGATTTTGTCATTTTGAAGATGAAGATCGAAGATGAGGTTGTGGAGAAATTTGAAGAAATGTGATGAAAACTGCTTTGAGAAGAGAATTTTTGAGAATTCAATTCGACAGTGAAACCTTGTTTGGGTGTTGAAAGGGGTTTTATAGAGGAAGAGTGAATGCTGACGTGGCAGCAGTTACAAAAGGTCTGACTACTAAGTACTGTCCGCATGCCATCCCCTGGTGAAGTGAAGGACAGTAGTTTTGAACAGTACTTTTTGTGAAAACAACTGGTGAAAGCAGTAGTTATAATGGAAATGGAGGACAGTGGATGCTTTTCACTATCAGTAGATAGATCAGCAGTGGAGACAACATTGATTATGATCATCAGTGGTTATCAAGAAAAAGGAGAACAGGGAATGACTTTCAGCAGTGGACAGACTTTTGTAGTAGCACAGACTTTTGAACCCAATCAGTGGTTATGGCAGACTTTTAGGATTTTAATGAAAAATTCATTTTTAGCTATTTTTAAGGATGGATTTTTGATTTTCTGAAAACATTTTGATGCTTTTATTCATAGTAAAACAGGATTTTGCCTGTTATTCCATGTTGAGCATGCCAATCCTAGAGATCAAGCTTTCAAAGGTATATGTGTCTAATGCTTTGGTTAGCACATCTGCTAGCTGATCCTTAGTTGGAACATGATGCAGAGAAATCAAACCTTTTTCATAGCAATCCCTCACAAAGTGATGTCTGATGTCGATATGTTTGGTGGTTGAATGGGAAACTGGATTTTTGATGATATTTTCTGCTGCCTGGCTGTCCAACATGAGTGGTGTCTTCAAGGCAGTGATACCAAAATCCAGTAACTGATTCTGAAGCCAGAGCAGTTGGGCTGTACAGCTTGCAGCAGCTATGTATTCAGCCTCAGCAGTGGATGTGGAAACAGCTGCTTGCTTTTTGCTTTGCCAAGACACTAAGCAATTGCCTAGGAATTGGCACCCTCCTGAAGTGGACTTCCTTGTTTTATCACATCCAGCAAAGTCACTATCTGAGAAACCAGGCTCTGGGTGCTTGTTTCAAGCCATACAAAGCTTTGTTTAGCTTGTAGACATGATCTGGATAAAATGGATCCTCAAAACCTGGAGGTTGACAGACATATACCTCTTCTTGAATTTTACCATAGAGGAATGCACATTTTATATCCATTTGGTACACCTTGATATTGTGGTTGACAGCAAAGGCCAAAAAGAGTCTGATTGCTTCAAGTCTTGCAACAGGAGCAAATGTTTCATCATAATCTATTCCCTCTTCTTGTCTGTAGCCTTGAACCACAAGCCTGGCTTTATTCTTGACAACAATGCCCCTTTCATCAGTTTTGTTTTTGAAGACCCACTTTGTGCCAATAGGACTTACATTCTCTGGCAGTGGTACAAGCTCCCATACTTGTAGTCTTCTGAACTGTTGGAGCTCTTCTTGCATGGCCTCTACCCAGCTGTTGTCTTTCAGTGCCTCTTGGTACTTGACTGGCTGATGGAGTGATAGAAAGCCAGCAAAAAGACAAATGTTTTGGGACTGCTTTCTTGTGAGCACCCCTTCATTGATGTTGCCAATGATTTGATCTGGTGGATGAGATTTCAAGAAGATTAGCTCTCCTTGGTAGGGAATGATGGCATTTTGTGGTGAAGGCTGCAGATGTGTATCATCTGAGCTAACCACTGCTGGTGACTTTGATGACCCAGCAGTGGCTTCAAAAGGTGGAGGCATTGGAGGTAAAGGTGTGAACACCTGCTGACTTTGATCCACTGTTTGAGGACTTTTGTCAGCAGTGTTTGATGAGGTGGAAGCAGTGGTTAAGGGGCTACTTTGGTCAACAACTGTTGAGGTAGCAGTGGTTGAGCTTTGACAACTATTTTGAACAACTGATGCTCCCCCCTTTGAGGCAGACTTTTGAGGAATGATGATTTCATATCCATAGTCTGGTGATGAATCCTCTAATAGATCTGCAGTGTTAGTCTTGACAGCAGTATTTTCAAAGGTGAATTTTTCAAGATCAAACAATTCTGCAGGATTTGCAGGGATTTTTAGTGATGAAAGTTCATTGAACTTTACATTCAAGGTCTCTTCCACTGCTTTGGTCCGTGTATTAAACCCTTTGTAGGCCTTAGCTGTGGATGAGTATCCCAAGTGATATCCCATATCGATTTTGGCTGCAAATTTCGAGATAGAATCTTTTAAGTTCAAAATGAAGCATGGGCAACCAAAAACTTTGAAATATGAGATTAATAGCTTTATTTTATATAGAATTTCATAAGCAGTCTTTTTGTGCCTGGAGTTGATTAAAACTCTGATTTGGACATAGCAAGCAGTGTTTACTGCCTCTGCCCAAAAAGTTAATGGCAAACCTGAATCTGCAAGCATGGTTCTGGCAGCCTCAATCAGTGTTCTGTTCTTTCTTTTAACAACTCCATTTTGCTCTGGTGTTCTAGGAATGCTGTACTGCCTTACAATCCCTTTCTTCACACAGAAGGCATCCAACTCCTTATTTTTGAATTCTTTGCCATTGTCACTCCTGAAGACTTTTACTGGAAGGTCAAATTGCTTTTCAACCTGTATCACAAAGTCTTGCAAAAAACCTGCAGTCTCATCTTTGGAGTGTAAAAAGAAGGTCCATGTAAACCTAGAGAAGTCATCAACAATAACCAAACAATATCTTTTCTTTTTGAGACTCATGACTTGCACTAGGCCAAACAAATCCATGTGCAGCATCTGCAAACACTGGGTTGTTTTGGACTCTTCAATGGACTTAAAAGAGCTCTTGTGTTGTTTTCCTTTTAAACAGGAAACACAGTGTTCAGGACATGAAAACATTTTTTGTGGTAAGCCTCTTACTAAGCCATTTTTTGAAATTTCATTGATTGTTTTGAGATTTGTGTGTCCCAGTCTTTTATGCCATAGCTCTGTCTCTTTGTTAGAGGCAGCTGAGAACAGACAGGCATCAGCTCTGGGACACTCTCTTGACATGTCAACAACATAAACATTGCCACTTCTTTGAGCAACAAGTTTTGTTGAGCCTTTCTTGATTATTGCTTCAATCTTACTAACCATTTCTGGTCCGACAATCCTACAACAATCCTTTGTGAAGAATGATCCAAACCCTTTATCACTCATTTAAGACACACTCAGGAGGTTGAATTTCAGATTATCAATAAGATTGACATTTTCAAATTTTACATTTCCAGACTTTACAGTACCAGACCCCAGAACCTTTCCCTTACTATTATTACCAAAGGATATATCACCCCCCTCCATGAATTTTGAAATCTTGAAGAAGGGCTTTACATCCTGTCATGTGCCTGGAGCCTCCACTATCTACATACCAAAGACTATCTAAGCATGCAGAAGTTCCCTGCACATGAAGTAAAGGATTAGTTCAAAAAGGTTTCCAAAGCCAACAGGGCTTTGGATGGGGTCTCAACAGTGTCTGGGATGGAGGCAGATGCATGGACAGTGGTTAGCTCAGGGGTTTGTACATTTTTCGGAATGTATTTCTCTAACCACTGTTGAGGGTCTTGACCTATCATCTGTTGATAACCAAAAGGATGCCTCTTCACTTTTGGTTTAGAGGGCTTTTTGTAAGTCTCATAAACGTGTGGAATCCTTTGGTATGATGCTTTTTCCTTGCCTTTTCTGAATTGATTGGCTGGAGGTGCATCTATCACCTGTACATCCCTTTGAACAAATGTTTGATTCAGCTGTTTTGTGACAGCAGTTTGGACAGGGATGAACAGTGGTTGTTTCTTGGTGAACTTAACAGATGATGCTGATGAACTTAAGGATGTTTTTGCAGTGTACTCTTTCTTCTTTTCATCAAAGTTTTTGAGATACACACATTCCTTAGTTTTGTGGTTATTTTTACCACAGATGGTGCAGCTGGCAGCAGGTGAAATGCTGATTGTTTTGTTTATATCATATGCTTTTAGATGAAAACAATCTATTGTTAGATGATTCTTCTTTTCACAGAATTCACAAAACAAGGTTTTGATCTTTTCTCTTTTCTTCCTTTTCTCGGATTCCTTTGCAACAAAGTTTTGAACCTCTGTTGGGATATCTTTGATAGGAATGACTCTTGCTTTTGGAGCTTTTACACCATCAGTGGTTGTGAAATCCATTGGTTTGAAATTTTCAAGAATATCACACTCATCAGACCATGTGGGTTTAAATTGGTATTTCTCAATTTCCTCAAAAGTTGAGGATCCCACAGATCTTTCCAGAGTAATTTTGTTACCAAGTTTGTCGGTTATTTTAACCTCTTGGCCATTTTTATTGGTAGGTATGATTTCAGAAGAAACAGCTTGCATTGCAGCAGTGCTTGCAATGTCATCATATTTTCTATGACCTAGACCAAACTTGACATTGCTTTTAAGCTGTTTCTCAAGCATAACCTCATACTCTTTGCAAGACTCCACCCACCTTTCACAGGTGATCTGGGTAGACTCTAACTTCTTTTTACAAACTTGGTATTTTTCTACCATAGTTTGGAGTTGAGTTTTGGTTATGCTTTGTTCTTCTTTCAAACTGCTGATCTCTTTATCTTTTTCAGCCAATTTGTTTTTAAGTTCTTTCAATGACTTTTCAAATTTGACCTCATCAGACAAGATTTTATCTCTAAGGTTTTCATTCACCTCTTTAATGTTAGCAAATGCAATAATACAGTTGTCTGAACACAGTTTTTCAAGAACTTGAGGTGATACCTTAGCAGCAGCCATCATGGCACAATCACATTGATGATTATCTTCTTCATCAGCTCTCTCTTCGTTATCACCAGCTTTCTTCGGCTCTTCTTCCTCTTTGTCTTCTTTGGACCAAGGGTCGGTTAGTGGTTCAATCAGGGTTTCTGAATTTTCTTCCAGCAGTAGTTCACCAGCAACTGCAGTAACCACTGCTTCAGCAACTTCATCAACTGTTTCAGCACTTAGCTGTTCACCTTCAGCTTCATCCCCTTCTGGTATTGACTCTAATGCCATCAAACAAAATTCATCATTACAAGCATAATTAGAAGCATATAAAGCAAAATTTTCATCACTAAGCTCTTCAGGCATGCTGCTCCAATCAACAAAGCCTTGTGTGAAAAAGCTTTGCTGATCTGGTTGTGTCATAGTTGGAGCAGTTGTTTGAGGTGCAGCAGGTTGCACTTGTGCCTGAGGGACAGGGGCTTGAACATACTGAATTTGTGGAACAGTGGTTTGAACATAATGTACCGGCACAGGGGTTGCAGCATAATGAGCAGTGTTAACATGTGCTGCAGGGGCATATTTGTAACACCCCGAAAAATATTAATGTTATACTTTAATAAAAAATACTAGTAGTAAGTTAAGGTAAAAGACTAGGAAAGATAACCTAGTTAGTAGAGGTCTTAACATAACATGACCAAAAAAAAACCCTTGTTTTATAACCCATGTTTAATTGAGGGACCAAATGTGTTAATTCTGGAACTTAATTTATTACTAGTAAAAATAACACACCAAACACACACCTAAGTGTGTGTTTGATCGTCCAGAACCAGGAAACAAGAGGGGATTTCCCTCAAACCCTAAAATTCACCAAAATTCATCAATTGAAGGTGCAAATCGAGTCCAAATTGAAATCTGAATATAGATTTGTGATCACCTTGACTAAGGGATCGTAAGGTATGTAAAATTTCATGACTTGGTTCTACCTTAGATTTTGGATAAAATCATAGGATTCAAATCTGGTCATGCATGATGTTTGTTTTAATTGAAATAGTGTATAAGGATGAACTCTAGTAGATTCCTTGCTGAAATTTGGTTTAATTATTGCAAAATTCATGATCACCATTAGAGGTGATATGTGGGTTTTGTAGAAAGGTATGAAACATTAGGATTTTGATGTGTCCTAGAGTAATTCAAGCTTTATGAACAAGATTCAGAGATTATTGGTGTAATGATTTAGCAAAATTGCCTATGTTGATGTTTATCATGGCTAAATGATGAATGTTAAGCTTAGTTACAAATTGTAAGAAAACATGCACACAAGATGTTTGATAAAATGCCTAAAAGACACTAATCGACACTAATGTGGTGTTGGTAAAGTAACAAGCTTAGTTATGAGCCGAATGGTTCTAATGATAATTGGCTTGTATGTTTTTAGGCAATACGAGTGAGGCGTCGGGGAGTCAAGCCGGTACGGACGCTCGCTTAAAGGGAAAGCTTTAAGGTACGTAGTTGACGCTACTATAATGATGATGATATAGATTTCTTATTATTGGTTGCTAGTTTAAACAATTTAGAATCGTGTTGGTTTGGTTGTCTAAAATGATGGATTTCATAATGGCAACCCCGAATGAGTAAATAATTGATGGGTACAAACCGGGTAACGGAAGTACCTCATCCGTAGTCCATAAACCCGGGTATGGGGTAATGGGAAGAATAGTAGAATCACGCAAACCGGTAATGGGAGCGTGTGTGTTGAAGCAAGGGATCCGAAATGGGTCGTACTTGTTGCGAAGGAATACTCCGTGCTGCACTTAGATGGCCGAAAAGTGCAGGAATCGGTACAAACGGGTCAAAACAGCAAGTAAGAGGAAAATGCAGAAGCCACCGTAAATTACGGTACCACCGTAATTTACGGTGGAGGGCAATTCATTACGGCAGTTTTCTACTGCCTTACGGTAGAACCTTAAACATCCAGCTCTCACCGTAAATTACGGTGACCACCGTAATTTACGGTGGAGACCGGCTAGAAATGTTAAGTTTTGTTTAGGTTCACATTTTGAATCCGATTTAAACGCACATTTAATTATGTGAAAATTGAGGGATTCTAACCTTGGTATTTTGTTAAATTTCCAGATTTCAAGTAAGTCAATCAAGCGGATGGTGATCAACTCAAGACTTATGAACCGAACACTTTCAAGAAGATGATCTTCACTTTTGTTTTAGGAGTTCATTTTGTGAAAACTTTTGTAATGAAAGAATTACTTATGTGTCCTTAAAGTTTAGTGGTAGTTTTCAAATACTTATGTACTAAACGTTTTAAATGACTATGGTCTTTCTTATCTAGTTGGTTAAAATATGACGTATTTTAAGTAGAGTGTTACATGTTGGTATTCAGAGCTAAGGTTAAAGAGAATTGTGTTCGGTTCAAGGCTTGATCAACATCCGGTAAGAATTTACTTAAAGTAAATTAAATTTAAAAAGATTAAAAAGGGTAACGATTTATTGTGTATGGGAGGAGTATAGTGATATACTCGAACCCGGGGAGTACACTTAGTATAGATGATAAGGCAAAGTTATATACTTGGCCGGAAAATAAGTACGAAGTCTCATGTAAGAGCATGAGAGCGATTGAACAAGATTATTTAACGGATCATTTTAACATTTCAGTAAGAAGATGTCGGGAGGTGCTAGTAACAATGTTCTATCCCTCACTACCGACGAGTTGAAAGAGAAGATTGCCGAGGAAGTTGGTAGGGCCATCGAAGTCAGTCTACCAAGATTTGTGGAAAGAATGCAAAACACCTTACTTTCGACTATGGAAGAAAGAATTGGTGAACTAAGAGAAGATCTTACCAGTGATAGGGGCAAGGCTAAGGAAAAGAAGGGTTGTTCTTACAACAAGTTTATGGCGTGCAAGCCCCCGGTTTTCAATGGAGAGGTAGATCCAATTGCTTGTCAAAGGTGGATAAGCGATATTGAAGGTGTTTTCGAACGAACGCATTGTGATGAAAGTGACTTCGTGGCGTATGGAACTGGCCAACTTAGAGGCCAAGCCAAGGATTGGTGGGACAACCTCAGAAACGAAAGGGGTGTTGAAACAATAAGGGCGATGACTTGGGAAGCTTTCAAAGTACCATTCCTCAAACATCACAGCCCCAAGGCGGTGATAAATAAGATAAAGGAAGAATCCATGCAATTGAGGCAAAAGGGTGAAACCGTTGATAAGATTACGGGAATGTTCATGGATAAGCTCAAGTTTTGTGATGACTTGGTCAAAACTGAAGAACAGAAAATTTATTATTATCACACCATGCTTAGGGCTGAATATAGGGAGTTCATGACTCCCTCACATTATGAAAGCCTTACCGATATAATCAATGCGGCGCGGGAGCGCGAGATTGAACTGAAAAGGCAAGTTGAAAGAGGTGAAAGGAGGGCCTTGGATGAAAACCCGAGTCCCACAAAGAAGCCGAAGGTAGCTGAATCTTCGAAGAAAGGAAGTGCAAAAGGAGGATCTCCGAGTTGCAAAACATGTGGACGCACTCATAAAGGTGAATGCTATTTCAAGAACAAACCTTGCGTGGCATGTGGCAAGATAGGGCATGGGGTTGCAAATTGCCCCGACAAAGTAACGGTGTGCTATAAATGTTACCAACCGGGTCATAAAAAGTCAGAATGTCCGGAATTGGTGGGAAAGAAGGAGAGTGCCGACTCTAGGGATGAGACCCCAAAGGCTAAGGCAAGGTCGTTCCAAATCACTGCTGCGGAAGCAAAAATGGAACCCGACGTGGTTACAGGTATATTTACTATAAATTCGATCCCCGCACGTGTTTTATTTGATACAGGTGCGAATAAGTCTTTTGTTTCACATAGATTTATTCAAAACCCCATGTTTACATTAACAAAATTACCTATGCCAATGGAAGTAGAAGTAGGTAATAACAAATGTTTTCTTGGTTGTGATGTATGTCGGGAATGCAAATTGAATATCGATGATGAGGAATACTCCATTGATTTAATACCCATGTCCATGGGTGAATTTCAAGTGGTCGTCGGAATGGATTGGCTATCCCGCTACCATGCTAAGGTGATATGCTTACGTAAGGAGATACACCTAACGTCTCCGAGCGGAAGGCGTGTCATCATTTATGGGGAGAAGGCTTGTAATCCCGTGATATGCTCAATAGTAGAAGCCCGCAAGTGTATACTACACGGGTGTAAGGCATATCTAACTTATGTGCGGGACGTCGAAAAAGAAATGCCCAAAATTGAAGACGTACCTGTGGTGCGTGATTTTAAAGATGTCTTTCCCGAGGATCTCCCGGGAATACCACCAGAGTGAGAAATAGAGTTCGGGATTGAACTAACCCCGGGTGCTAAACCGGTTGCTAAGGCACCGTATAGGTTGGCACCTTCAGAACTGCAAGAGTTAATGTCTCAGTTGCAAGATTTACTAGAGAAGGGATTCATCCGGCCTAGCGTGTCTCCTTGGGGAGCTCCCGTGCTATTTGTAAAGAAGAAAGACGGGAGCATGCGGATGTGTATTGATTACCGGGAGTTAAACAAACTCACGGTAAAGAATCGATACCCACTCCCGAGAATTGACGATTTATTCGATCAATTACAAGGCGCTAGCTGGTTTTCAAAAATCGATTTGAGATCGGGTTACCACCAATTGAGGGTGAAGGAGAGTGATGTACCAAAAACGGCATTCCGGACACGATACGGACACTTCGAGTTTCTCGTAATGTCGTTCGGATTAACGAATGCGCCCGCGGCCTTCATGGATCTCATGAACCGGGTATGCAAGCCGATGCTCGATAGATCGGTGATTGTTTTCATAGACGACATCCTCGTTTATTCAAGAAACGAGGCGGAGCACGCTGACCATTTACGGGAAGTATTGGAAGTATTAAGGCGGGAAAGATTGTATGCTAAATTCTCAAAATGCGCCTTCTGGTTACGAGAGGTGCAATTCCTAGGGCACGTCATAAGTGCCAAAGGAATATTGGTGGATCCGTCGAAGGTGGAAGCGGTGTCGAAATGGAACCCTCCAAAGAATCCATCCGAAATTAGGAGTTTCTTGGGGTTGGCAGGTTACTATCGGAGATTCATTCAGGATTTCTCCAAGATCGCAACGCCGTTGACCAAATTGACCCGCAAGAATGAGAAGTTCGTCTGGGGAAGCGACCAAGAAAAGGCATTTCAGACATTAAAGGAAAAATTAACCTGTGCACCGGTGTTGACTTTACCGGATGGTACGGAGGATATGGTAGTTTACTCGGATGCATCGCACCTAGGCCTTGGGTGCGTACTAATGCAAAGGGGAAGGGTGATCGCCTACGCCTCTAGGCAACTTAAGCCGCATGAAACAAAGTACCCAACTCATGATCTCGAGTTGGCAGCCGTGGTCTTTGCCTTGAAAATCTGGAGGCATTACTTGTATGGTGTGAAAAGTACTATTTTCACTGACCATAAAAGTTTGAAGTACTTTTTCGATCAAAAAGAGTTAAATATGAGGCAGAGACGCTGGTTAGAAGTGGTGAAGGACTACGACTGCGAGATCCACTACCACCCCGGAAAGGCTAATGTGGTGGCGGATGCCCTTAGCCGAAAGGACGAATGCGTTCCAATACGAATACGATCTATGCAGTTAGTAGTAACTTCAGGCCTGCTCGACCGAATTCGAGAAGCCCAAACCGAAGCGTTAAGGGAAGAAAATTGGAAGAAAGAACGCATAAAAGGGATGATAAAAGACCTTACGGAAGGAAGTAATGGGATGAAATGCCGAAATGATCGGATTTGGGTCCCAAACACATGTGGTGTTAAGAGTCTTTTGCTTGACGAGGCACATAAGTCTCGCTATTCGATCCATCCCGGGGCAACTAAGATGTATAGGGACTTGAAGCAAAACTATTGGTGGCCGGGGATAAAAAGGGATGTGGCTAAATACGTGGAGAAATGTTTGACTTGCTTACAAGTCAAAGCGGAGCATCAAAAACCCTACGGCAAGTTGCAACCATTAGATATTCCGGTTTGGAAGTGGGAACAAATTACAATGGACCTGCTAACCAAGCTGCCCAGAACTAGCCGTGGTTTCGATGCCATTTGGGTAGTTGTGGATAGACTAACCAAAAGTGCCCATTTCATCCCTATCCGAGAAACTTATACGTCCGAGAAGATGTCAGAAGTGTACACTAATGAGATAATAGCACGCCACGGAGTGCCGATATCCATCGTGTCCGATAGGGATACCCGGTTCACTTCAAATTTTTGGCGCGATTTCCAAAAACAAATGGGAACCAAATTGTTTCTTAGCACCGCGTACCATCCTCAAACGGATGGTCAAAGTGAAAGAACAATACAAACGTTGGGAGATATGTTACGGGCGTGCATAATTGACTTCGGGGGTAGTTGGGATATTCACCTACCGTTGGTTGAATTCTCATATAATAACAGTTACCACGCAAGCATCGGCATGGCTCCGTATGAATTGCTATACGGAAGGAAGTGTCGAACTCCGGTATGTTGGGGTGAGGTTGGTCCGCGTGAACTTGAACATAAAGATGTAATCGGACTCACGAACCAAAAGATCGATATAGTCCGAGCCCACCTAAGGGCGGCCCAAAATCGACAAAAGGCGTATGCGGACAAACGAAAAAGACCGATTGAGTTCCAAGTTGGTGATAAGGTTATGTTGAAGGTATCACCATGGAAAGGAATAATCCGGTTTAGAAAAAGGGGGAAGTTAAGCCCAAGGTTTATCGGGCCCTTCAAAATCATCGAGCGAGTCGGTAGGGTGGCTTACCGTCTCGAATTGCCCCCAGAATTGAGTGGGATACATAGTACGTTCCATGTATCACATCTCCGGAAATGTCTAGCTGACGAAACCGCGTATATTCGTTATGACGACATCGAGATAGATAATAGTCTCAACTATGCGGTGAGACCTATTGCGATTCTAGACCGTAAGGTGAAAAGCTTAAGGAACAAGATGGTCTATCAAGTAAAGGTCAAATGGGAACACCGAAAAGGATCGGACACCACTTGGGAGTCTGAAGAGGAAATGAAACGACTACACCCTACACTTTTCGGTACGTATAAGAACTTCTGTCATATACATAAACAGGTTTCGGGGACGAAACCCTCTTTAAGGGGGGTGGACTTGTAACACCCCGAAAAATATTAATGTTATACTTTAATAAAAAATACTAGTAGTAAGTTAAGGTAAAAGACTAGGAAAGATAACCTAGTTAGTAGAGGTCTTAACATAACATGACCAAAAAAAAAACCCTTGTTTTATAACCCATGTTTAATTGAGGGACCAAATGTGTTAATTCTGGAACTTAATTTATTACTAGTAAAAATAACACACCAAACACACACCTAAGTGTGTGTTTGATCGTCCAGAACCAGGAAACAAGAGGGGATTTCCCTCAAACCCTAAAATTCACCAAAATTCATCAATTGAAGGTGCAAATCGAGTCCAAATTGAAATCTGAATATAGATTTGTGATCACCTTGACTAAGGGATCGTAAGGTATGTAAAATTTCATGACTTGGTTCTACCTTAGATTTTGGATAAAATCATAGGATTCAAATCTGGTCATGCATGATGTTTGTTTTAATTGAAATAGTGTATAAGGATGAACTCTAGTAGATTCCTTGCTGAAATTTGGTTTAATTATTGCAAAATTCATGATCACCATTAGAGGTGATATGTGGGTTTTGTAGAAAGGTATGAAACATTAGGATTTTGATGTGTCCTAGAGTAATTCAAGCTTTATGAACAAGATTCAGAGATTATTGGTGTAATGATTTAGCAAAATTGCCTATGTTGATGTTTATCATGGCTAAATGATGAATGTTAAGCTTAGTTACAAATTGTAAGAAAACATGCACACAAGATGTTTGATAAAATGCCTAAAAGACACTAATCGACACTAATGTGGTGTTGGTAAAGTAACAAGCTTAGTTATGAGCCGAATGGTTCTAATGATAATTGGCTTGTATGTTTTTAGGCAATACGAGTGAGGCGTCGGGGAGTCAAGCCGGTACGGACGCTCGCTTAAAGGGAAAGCTTTAAGGTACGTAGTTGACGCTACTATAATGATGATGATATAGATTTCTTATTATTGGTTGCTAGTTTAAACAATTCAGAATCGTGTTGGTTTGGTTGTCTAAAATGATGGATTTCATAATGACAACCCCGAATGAGTAAATAATTGATGGGTACAAACCGGGTAACGGAAGTACCTCATCCGTAGTCCATAAACCCGGGTATGGGGTAATGGGAAGAATAGTAGAATCACGCAAACCGGTAATGGGAGCGTGTGTGTTGAAGCAAGGGATCCGAAATGGGTCGTACTTGTTGCGAAGGAATACTCCGTGCTGCACTTAGATGGCCGAAAAGTGCAGGAATCGGTACAAACGGGTCAAAACAGCAAGTAAGAGGAAAATGCAGAAGCCACCGTAAATTACGGTACCACCGTAATTTACGGTGGAGGGCAATTCATTACGGCAGTTTTCTACTGCCTTACGGTAGAACCTTAAACATCCAGCTCTCACCGTAAATTACGGTGACCACCGTAATTTACGGTGGAGACCGGCTAGAAATGTTAAGTTTTGTTTAGGTTCACATTTTGAATCCGATTTAAACGCACATTTAATTATGTGAAATTTGAGGGACTCTAACCTTGGTATTTTGTTAAATTTCCAGATTTCAAGTAAGTCAATCAAGCGGATGGTGATCAACTCAAGACTTATGAACCGAACACTTTCAAGAAGATGATCTTCACTTTTGTTTTAGGAGTTCATTTTGTGAAAACTTTTGTAATGAAAGAATTACTTATGTGTCCTTAAAGTTTAGTGGTAGTTTTCAAATACTTATGTACTAAACGTTTTAAATGACTATGGTCTTTCTTATCTAGTTGGTTAAAATATGACGTATTTTAAGTAGAGTGTTACAATATTGGGTATAGTGCACAGTGTTTTGTTGTTGTGGTCTAGGATTTGTGCTAGGGTGAGTTATTATGGGACCAGTAGTTTGACTCCTACATTCTCTAGCAAAGTGACCTAGCCTACTACACTTATAACACTTGATTTTCGATTTATCCAACCCCACCCTTAAATTTCCATGAAGCCCTAGAAATTTTCTCCCTGTTCTTTTATAGAACTTGCTTGTTCTTACACTAAGCAAGGCCAACTGATGCAAGATGTCCATCTCCTCTAAGTCAGTGGGATCAAAATGTTGCAAATCATTCAGCTCAAAACACAAATTATTTGACATCTGGTTCTCAGTATTTGCTGTGAAAGCATAATTTGTAGAGTGAGAATCAGAGTTAACGAAGTTACTCCTAGCTGTTATGTCAATAAAATGATCATAACTCTGATCCTTACTACTACTGCCAGATTCTTCCTGACCAAACAGAGCTGTGCTGCCGAATGAATAATCATCAGCAACTTTACTAGACTCTTGCAACCTCCTTTTTTGGTTCAACTCTCTTTCGTAGGTCAGGAGTGTACCATGGAGTTGGGTCAGGGTCAGATCTTTGAATTCAGTTGAATTCCTGGTGACAAAAACAATTGTGTCCCATTTTTCTGGCAGTGATCTAAGGAACCTGCTATTTTGGGTTGCATTTGGAAATGTAACCTTAACAATGTGACAACTCGTACTTCGAACCCGTCTTTGTAACGTATGCAACGTATGTGAACTTAATTGACGTATGGAATGTTATGACATTACGATATGTGATGGCTTTTCTCTCTGGCTCCTTGGCGATTTTTGGCGATTTCTTGTAAGGAACCCTAGTTCTTGTTTTCAACCTTAATTTTGATCAATCTGGGTTAGGTATTGGGGTGTTGTCGATCCTTCTGAGTAAGGTTCTTGACTGCAATCCTGGTTTCTAATCTTTTGCAATCAAAGTTAGGGTTTTCGTTTCAATTTTTCTTATCTAGGGTTTCTTTGCCATCATTGCCTTGTTGCCGTAAGCTGGGTTTTTGTGTTCGTTTTGTGTTTTTGGATTCACGTTGCATGTTCGCTGCCGTCTAGGGTTTACTGTTGCCGCCTAGGGTTTTTGTTTTTGCTGCGTGTGCTTTTTGCATGGTACTGCCGTTTCATTGTAGTCTCATGCATGGCGAATACTCGTGATTCTAGTTTGGAGGACTTAGGTTTCCAATCATTCTCGGAAAGGATGCACGGAGATGTTTTCATCACGTCAAAGGGTTCTATGAATGCTCCTGATTTGAGAAGTAAGTCTTCATTGTTTAGTAAACCGATAAAGATAGATGGAAACCCTCTGTTGCCGCGACGAGGGTTAGTGCAAAATGATCTTAAGGGAATTAATGTTATTGACGAACTGGAAAAGATTACTGTTCCAGTTCAGCAAGTTGTTGGTCACCAGCAGAATCCTGCTCATCCCGAGATGGATTGTGGTCATGCGGAGCCGGTTTCTTATGCTGAAAAATTGAAGAGTAAGTCAAGGCCGATGACTGAAGTGAATTTCAGGAAGCTGGAGTCCATGGAAAAGTTTCAAGAAGCGGACGTTGTGATTCCAAAGGAGGTTGTTAAGAAGGTACAAGATCGTTTCGATAATGTTCTTTTTGGTTATTTCCTTGGGAATAGATTGCCATTTCCCGTTGTTGAGTATTATGTCAAAAATGTTTGGGCGAAGTTTGGCTTCTCTAAGATTATGATGAACTCGGATGGATTTTTTTTCTTTAAGTTTGAAACTAAAGAAGGTATGCACCGAGCGCTGGAGGGAGGGCCTTGGCTAATTCGTAAAGTGCCATTATTTCTCAACATATGGTCTCCGTCTATCAGTCTAAAAAAGGAGGGTATTAAATCCGTGCCTATATGGGTTAAGCTCCATAATGTTCCGATTGCAATTTACACGGATGATGGCTTAAGTTTGTTGGCATCGAAGATCGGAGTTCCTAAGAAATTGGATAGTTACACGGCTGATATGTGTACACATAGTTGGGGTAGGAGTAGTTATGCTCGAGCATTGATAGAAGTGAATGCGGATAATGAGATGAAGGACCATATAGTTGTTGCCATTCCGAAGTTGGATGAAGATGGATTTACTATGGAGAAAATAAAGGTTGAATATGAGTGGAAACCACAACGTTGCTCGGGTTGTAATATCTTCGGCCATAGTGACCACAGTTGCCCGAAAAATCAGATGGATAAACCCAAACAAGTTTCTGTGGACGCGGATGGTTTTATTACCGACAATAGGAAGGTTGCTAAGATTGGAATGGTGAACAAAAAACCGAAAGCAAAGTTTGTTTATAGACAAAAAGTGCACAAGTCGGGAGCAAGTACGTCAGGAACTAAAAAGGTTTCGGGTATCCCTGTGACTGCGACCAACGTAAAAACGTCAAACGCTTTTGAAGCTCTTGATGAGGATTATGGAGATGGTTATGAGGATAATGGGTCGACTAATGTGGGTTTGAATAACAAGACGCATAGATCGACACAGGTGGCTGATGATGAAGTGCTGGAAGTTACGCCGACTGAAATGGCCAAGTTTATGTCTAATGAACAGCATGTTCATACTTCTGAGGGGGCAAGCACTCCCGGTATCAATGGTCTTAATGGATAGTATTCTAACTTGGAATATAAGGGGATTGAACCGCCCCTTGAAACAGAATGAGGTTCGTGTTATGCTTTCGGAAAATAAAGTTTCGGTTTGTGCTATCTTAGAATCCCATGTGGAGGTTGCTAATTTGGCTAGAGTATGTAAATATGTTTTTAGGCAATGGAATTGGACGTCAAACGGGGGGTTATGTCAACGGGGTACCAGAATTATTCTAGGATGGAATAGCGATTTGGTAGACGTTATGATATTGTCGCAATCTGATCAGGTTATCCACGCTCAAGTCTGGTCCAAAGCTGATAACAAGAGTGTTTTTTGTTCGTTTGTGTACGCGAAGAACAAGTATCAAGAGCGAAGGAGTTTGTGGGAGGATTTGTGTAGGCACAAGTTGCTGTGTACGAACACCCCGTGGTTTGTCATGGGCGATTTTAATTCAGCCCTCCATGGTGATGATTCTCTATTTGGTACGTCTAGTCTTTCTATTGGTATGAGGGAGTTTTATGAGTGTGTCCAAACCACGGAACTGGTTGATGTAAAGGGACATGGTCTTCATTACACTTGGAACCAGAAACCAAAAGAGGGGGTTGGCTTACTTAGGAAAATTGATCGGGTTATGTGTAATCTTAAATGCTTGGAGGTAATTCCTGATGCATATGTCATATATCACCCGCACCGCGTATCTGATCATACTCCGTGTATATTGAAGTTTCCTAAAACTTCTAAACCCTTTCGGCCGAAGCCTTTCAAGTTTGCAAATTTTATCACCTCTAAACCTGAGTTCAAAGATTGTGTGGAGGGTGAATGGGCGAAAAGTATAGAAGGCTACAAGATGTTCTCGGTTACTACTAAATTGAAAAATCTAAAACCAGGTCTTCGTAAGATACTTTTCCAGCAAGGAAATTTGCATACCAAAGTTGTGGAGCTGCGAAAGAAGCTGGATGAAGTTCAAAAATTGGTGGACGCAAACCCTATGGATGAGGGGATTCGTAAAAAGGAGGTAGAGACGCTTCAGGAGTTCCAGGTTGCAGCGCATGATGAGGAATGCTTTTTGAAACAAAAATCGAAGGTGGAATGGCTTTGCTCTGGGGACTCCAATACGGCGTTCTTTCATAATAGTGTGAAGTGTAAGAATAATCGAAGCAAAATCCAGTGCATCCGTGATGTAAATGGTAATCGTTTTGAGGGGGTTGACGTGGCGGCTGCTCTTGTTAACCATTATTCAGCGTTTTTAGGCAAGGATGACACGCTTCCTAGTGTTGACTTGACCGAAGTGATTGACAATGTCATTAATCCTGATACAGCTGAAAATATGGTTAGACAGGTTACGAATGAGGAAGTTAAGAATGCCATGTTTAGCATTTGTGAGAACAAAGCTCCTGGTCCGGATGGCTATACGTCGGCGTTTTTTAAGCATGCTTGGGAAATTGTGGGTAGTGAGGTCACGGGTGCAATTTTGGAATTTTTTGATACGGGTAAAATGCTGAAACAGTTAAACCATACAATTTTAGCTCTTATTCCAAAAGTGGACACCCCTGATTCGGTTCTGGATTATCGTCCTATTTCTTGCTGCAATGTTCTCTACAAATGCATTAGCAAGATTATTACGGACAGGCTGAAAGGGAGTTTGGATTGTCTGGTTAGTATTAATCAGTCGGCGTTTGTGCCAGGCAGGCGGATTTCTGATAATATTCTGTTAACCCAGGAGCTTATGCACAACTACCACTTGAATAAAGGGCCTCCCAGATGCGCGTTCAAAATTGATATCCAAAAGGCGTATGACACGGTTAGTTGGGCTTTTCTTGAGAAAATTCTTTTTCAGTTTGGTTTTCATAGGAAAATGGTGAAGTGGATAATGGCTTGTGTTTCTACGGCTACGTATTCATTGAGTATTAATGGGAATCTTCACGGGTTTTTCAAAGGGAGAAGGGGTCTTCGACAAGGGGACCCGATGTCCCCTTATCTGTTCACGCTTGTTATGGAGGTGCTTACACTTCTTCTCCAAAAATCTGCTCGGTCTCCAGGTTTCAAGTACCATGCTCATTGTATGAAACAAAAAATAATAAATGTCTCATTCGCTGATGACCTTTTTATTTTTGTTCATGGAAGCGCCTTCTCGGTTAGCAAGATAAAAGTGGCGTTGGAGCAATTTTCGAGTATTTCTGGTTTGGTTCCGAGTTCTGCTAAAAGCACGGTATTTTTTTGTAATGTTCCTCTTCAGGTCAAGCAGGATATTCTCAACATCATGCCGTTTCAGCAAGGTTCGCTTCCTGTTCGTTATCTAGGTGTGCCGTTGATCACATCCAGGTTAACCGCAGGGGATTGCAAGGTTTTAGTGGACCGAATGGATAAGAAAATCAACAACTGGATGACAAAAACGCTGTCCTTTGCGGGCAGATTGCAGCTCATTAATTCGGTACTATCCGCAATGCATATATACTGGGCTTCCATTTTTGTTATTCCAGGCCGAGTTGTCAGCGATTTAGAAAAGCGGATGAGGCGTTTTCTGTGGAATGCTGGTAATGTTGGTACGGTTAAAGCAAAGGTGGCGTGGAATGATATCTGTCTTCCTAAGTCGGAGGGTGGTTTAGGTATTCGTCGTGTGGTGGATGTAAACAGAGCTCTCATTACTAATCACATATGGAGTATCCTAACTAAAAGAAAGTCCCTGTGGGTGCAATGGATTTATGCTCATAAACTGAAGCTTCAAAGTTTCTGGGAGGTCCAAAGTAGGGGTAGCATGAGCTGGGGATGGAGGAAAATACTCTCTATTCGAAATATTATCCGGCCTTTCTTTTGGAAGATTATCCGAAGTGGGTTGCAAACGAATGCGTGGAGTGATAACTGGTGTCACCTTAGCCCCCTTAGATCTTTTATAACCCCGAGACGCATTGCTAATGCGGGATTCAGTCTTCAATCGTCTGTTGCGGATTTGGTAGATGAGCATGGGCAATGGAAATGGCCCCAAGCTTGGTATGATACTTATCCTGTCTTAATTGGGTTGACTCTTGATCAGCCGTTTTTGCAGCTTCATGACCGTTTGGTTTGGAAGGATTTGGAGGGTAATATTCGGCACTACAGTTCTCTAGAAGTGTGGCATACCATTCGCTTGCGGAAGGAAACTACTAATTGGAGTGGCATGGTATGGTTCAGCCAATGTATTCCAAGACATTCCTTCTTATTATGGCTGGTTATAAAAAATAAGTTGAAGACCCAAGATCGGTTGAAAGTTTGGGAAGCGGGAAGTGAAACGAACCTAAGGTTGATGTGTTGTCCGTTGTGTCAGCATGATCGTGATTCGCGAGATCACTTGTTCTTCTTGTGTAACTTTGCTGTTCAAGTATGGAATAACATTAAAACAATGGTGGACATGGATATTGGTAATCTTTCTTGGAGCTCGGTTACGGATTGGATGAACCAGTACTCAGATTCGAGGAAATTGGAGCATGTGGTAGGGAAATTGGTGCTTGCTGCGTCGGCCTACTTCATATGGCAGGAACGTAATAATCGCCTATTCGCCCGTCCTCAGAGTTCGGCTAATCAGGTGTACGAGAAGATTAAAAGCTCAGTCAGACTTCGGTTGATGGGGTTCAAGTTTAAAGGTCAACCTGATCACAAGAAAGTTATGGAAACGTGGCAGATCCCGTCAAGGGCGCTGGATGAAGACCCGGGATAGCTTAGATCCTATGTAGCTTGTTTTCTGTTTTTTATCTAGTGAGGGCTGTGTCTTGTTGGTTGTGTTTTTGTAACGAGTCGTGTTTTGTTGGTTGGTTGTGTTCGTCGGGTTTTCTAGTCCTGGTTTGTCAGGCTAGCTGAGTGTGCTATTTCAGGCACACCTGTGTACTTATTGATTATTTATAAAATTTTACCGGGGTAACCCTTTACCCAAAAAAAAAAAAAAAGACATTACGATATGTGACTATGTGAATTTACGTGAACGTTATGTGGTTATGTGCTATGTATAATAAGTGTTTGAATGTTAATCGAGCCCAACCTGAAACGCGCAACGTAGAACCCGATCGCACAAGCCCAAGTGGTCGTATGCTTGTAACCGAGCTTAGTGGACAGCCCAAATGGAGGATCGGCCCACTCCTCTCATTCGTTCAACCCACGCAATAGGAAGGGTTATTCCTCATTGTTACTAAACACAATACACACACAAGTTGAAAACCCTAAAGCTCATACTCCCTCTCTAGAAGCCGGCGATAATCAGATTTTATCTCGAAGCCTTCCTTGATTTCGTTTCCCTTCTTAATCGGTTAGTGTGCTTACAATGTTTCATGATTGATTGGTTATGTAGTTAAATGATTTGTTATACTAATAAGTGGCCGCATGTATGTGTTGAATGATTTCTTGTAAATTGATTTGAATGACAGTCGGTCCAATCATGTTTGGGCGGCTATTTTTGTCTTCAGTGTATATGCATAGCCATATTTAATCTTATAATTGAACTAAATGAGATCCATGGTAAATTACATACAAATGGTCGGCTAGATTGTTGGGAACCGACCACCTTTATATATCGGTCCAATTAAAAATCATTCTCTGAATGTTCAAACAAGTCATCGGCCATTATTGTATTTATTGATAATGGTAAATTGATTAGCATGTGATGGATATGATGTCTAGTAGATGCTTGTGTCAGATCCACTAAGGAAGTGTAGGTCCAATAAGCATTAGAGCCTTTACTAATTGTTGCCATATCTATACATGATGGTATGATGACCATGTGAGGATGTTTTATTTTCTTTTGTGAATTGAATGTTCCGATAAATGACGGTCATGATGGGCTATGAACTTATATGTGGTTTGTTAGATGATAATGAGTAATCGCACATGTTAACTGCCGATTTGAATGATGATGTTGTTAGTGAATTGATAAATCCTGTGATTACATATTTGGTCCAGTCACAACATGTTAACACTTAACCTTGTCGGCCATAAAGTTCTGATTTGTATAAGAATGGCAGAAGTCATATCGAATGATAATGCTATGTATATTCATAATTGAGTAATTGATGCATTGAATTTAGTATGAAGATTTGATTGTTCTGATGATGTTTGTTGGTTCACACGATTGTATATGTTGGTCCAATCAAAATTGCCGACCACCCCATCATATCCCATGTGAACTTTATGTCTCATATTTGCACATGGGTATGTCAGAGAGCATGTGATCTATGTTTTTCAACCTTGATTATTGATAACTGTTTGACCGAAAGATAGTTGTTGTGACCGAAAGATATGTGTTCTCCGAAACATAGCTTTGACCGAAACATAACCTTGACCGAAACATAGCTGGAGTGGACCGAAGGATAGCTATGGTCGAAAGATGACATATAGTTCGAAACATAGTTTTTGGTCCGAAAGATAATTGTGTTAATCATAGACCGAAAGATAAGGGTGGATCGAAAGATGCATGGTTATGAATGTACTTTGAAAGATGGAATGTATGCTTGATTATTTGACATGCCATGCTTGGTGATGAGCGTTAATAATTGCATTCGTACATACTAGCTGATGATTTAATGTGAAATACTACGTGTTGTGCCGTTATGCAAACTGGCTGTTATGTGAACATTAAATTGCATGCGTATCATTGCGAACATGAACTGATTTGTTATACGTGCATACAATAGGACGTGATTAATTACTTGTGAGTGCATAATCTAGCATACCGAGCAAACCAAGGTGAGTTCACACTCTTACCAAGGCATGGGATTCCCGGGGTGTTGGGAATGGGATTGAAAGGATAAGTTTGAATAGATATGCTACTGACACTATGACTGGACTACCACATTACTATCCTCGGATGTGAAGGATACTTATACTGATCACTATCCTCGGATGTGAAGGATACCTATACTGATCACTATCCTCGGATGTGAAGGATACATACACTGATCACTATCCTCGGATGTGCAGGATACTTTACTTATATTGATCACTATCCTCGGTTGTGAAGGATACCTATAGTTACGAGTAGTCTAGTGGTTATACAACGTGGAACACCACCACCAATAGAACATACAATCGGCCCAGTAGAGCCACCTGTTACAAACGAACTTACTATTACGCATTTACTTTCTGTGAACTCGCTCAACTAGTTTGTTGATCATTCTGTTACATGCCTTGCAGATCGTTAGGTACTTGGAGCTTGCACTGGAGAAGCAGGTCGTTGTGGGCAAGGATCGTGGTCTCTACGTTGAGCTATTATGACATTTAAAACTATTAACTACTGTTGGTTTATTTACTATGCTTCCGCTACACTTTAAAACTATGGTTATGTTTTGAACACCTATCGTATTGAATGGATGGTTTACATTTATTTTGTTTAATATTAATTACATGTTCAATATGATTGGTGGCTTGATCCTGGTCAGTCACGCTCCCAAGCTGGTGATACTCCGCGTGTGGATTTTGGGGGTGTGACAGATTGGTATCAGAGCCATTGGTTATAGAGAACTTGGTTTTAATATGGAAAAACGTTTTTATTAAAACCAGACTATAACCAGAACAGTGCTCTCAACGATCCACAACGACGCTTCGCTCCACGTGCAAGACTCAACTTCCTAGGTAATAAGGTTTATGTTTATTGCCTACATGCTAGAAATTGCATAGAACTTTGCTCGTAGTATGCTTACATTACTTTGCTCACAACTTGTCATTGCATGAGAATACTTACGTGCTTACACTCTTCTGTCATCGTACTACTCGCGAACCATTCATACTTATGCTACCTTTACTGTTCGATCATGTCTGGACGTGTTGACATGACTCAAGCCCAGTTGACGGCTCTCATTAACGAACAAGTCGCTACGGCGCTTGCAGCCGCACCAGCAGGAGGTATAACCTGTTATTCCAAACCTATCCTAGGACGTTAGATCCTACTCTCGTGACCCAACTCTCGCGCTTAATCTTGACCCATCTTTCTCGCGCAACGGGTTAGAACGCATTGAAAGGGAATACTACACGCGTGATGACATCCACAAGTTGGAAGTGGAGCCTTACCATTTGAAAATGACGGGGTCAGAAATTGAAGCTCATACGAAACGATAGAACGAACTGGCCATCTTGTGTTCAATCATGGTGGACCCTCCAAGCAAGAGTATCGAATTGTACCTCAAGGGTCTAGCCTCAACAATATCCAAGACATTCAGCGTCTTGCTTATCGCCTCACGGATCAGGCAGTGGAACAGAACATGTTGCCTAGTTGTATCAGCGCTATTACTACCGCTACCACTTCTGCTACTCCTGTTACTCCTAGTGACAACAAGCGGAAATTGGATGGGTATTCCAGCAAGGGTTCAGCTACCGTTCGGTCTCAAGCACAACAGCAGCACAAGAATAGTGATCGCCAGAGCACAGCAGAAGCTAAGGATTCAGGAGCCCACGGCTTGCAAAACGGAATCGCCAGCAGCAACAGCAAGCAGAAATCCTATGCAAAGAAAAGATTGTTCGCATTCCTCGTTCTGGTCAAGAACCTCACGAAGTTCAAGGCGACAAGAGTGGTGCCTTGGTTGGCATCCCCTCTTTCATGATGGTTCAGAAATGTTTGCGCAAGGGCCACACCGCAACTTTGGCTCTCGTTACTGACTCATCAGCAAAGGTAAAGAAGCTGGAGGATATACCAGTTGTGCGTGATTTTCCTCAAGTGTTTCCTGAAGATTTACCTGGTTTACCTCCTCATCGTCGAGTCGAGTTTCAGATTGAGTTAGCTCCTGGAGCAGCACCAATAGCCCGCGCACCGTATCGTTTGGCTCCAACCGAACTGGAAGAACTGTCGAAGCAGCTACAAGAGCTCTTGGAAAAGGGCTTTATTCGTCCAAGCTCTTCGCCTTGGGGAGCTCCAGTGTTATTTGTGAAGAAGAAAGACGGTACGTTCAGGATGTGCATCGACTACCGCGAACTCAATAAGGTGACGGTGAAGAACCGTTATCCTCTTCCGCGCATAGATGACCTATTCGACCAGTTGCAAGGGTCGTGTTACTATTCCAAGATTAATTTAAGGTCAGGGTATCATCAGCTGAGAGTCCGGGATGAGGACGTCTCCAAAACCGCTTTCAGAACTCGCTACGGTCATTACGAGTTTCTTGTCATGCCATTCGGGCTTACGAACGCGCCTGCAGTCTTCATGGATCTTATGAACAGGGTGTGCAAACCTTATCTTGATAAGTTTGTTATCGTTTTCATCGACGACATTTTGATTTACTCCAAGAGTCAGGAGGAACACGAGCAGCACTTACGTCTTATCTTGGAACTTCTTCGAAAGGAGCAACTGTACGCAAAGTTTTCAAAATGCGACTTCTGGCTTCGTGAAGTCCACTTCTTAGGCCATGTGGTAAACAAGGATGGGATTCATGTCGATCCATCCAAGGTTGATTCGATCAGAAACTGGCCAGCACCGCGTACACCGACAGAAATACGCCAATTCTTGGGTTTGGCGGGTTACTACAGGCGATTTATTAAAGACTTCTCAAAGATCGCGCAACCACTTACTATGTTAACACAGAAAGGTGTCGTTTACAGATGGGGTAATACGCAAGAGACCGCTTTTCAGTACTTAAAGGATAGGCTTTGCAGCGCACCTATTCTCTCATTGCCAGAGGGCACGGATGACTTCGTGGTTTATTGTGACGCATCGATACAGGGGCTTGGTTGTGTATTGATACAGCGGGATAAAGTTATTGCCTACGCTTCGCGGCAACTCAAGGTTCATGAACGGAACTACACGACGCACGATTTAGAGCTGGGAGCTGTTGTTTTCGCGCTTAAGATATGGCGACACTACCTGTACGGTACCAGGTGCACGATTTACACCGATCACAGGAGTCTCGAGCATATTCTTAAGCAAAAGGATTTGAATATGCGTCAACGGAGATGGGTTGAACTTCTAAACGACTATGAATGCGCCATCAAGTATCATCCAGGCAAGGCCAATGTTGTGGCTGATGCCCTTAGTCGGAAAGACACTCTACCTAAGCGCGTGCGAGCGCTACAGCTTACTATTCAGTCCAGTCTTCCTGCACAGATACGAGCTGCTCAGATTGAAGCACTAAAACCCGAAAACGTCAAGGCTGAAGCCTTACGTGGTTCAAGGCAACAGATGGAACAAAAGGAAGACGGCGTTTACTATGTAACGGGGCGTATTTGGGTCCCACTTTATGGCGGTCTACGCGAACTTGTGATGGATGAAGCGCACAAGTCTCGCTACTCGGTACATCCAGGGGCAGATAAAATGTACCACGATATCAAAACAACATACTGGTGGCCAAGTATGAAAGCCCACATCGCTACCTATGTTGGCAAGTGTTTGACCTGTGCGAGAGTCAAGGTCGAATATCAGAAACCAGCTGGTCTACTTCAGCAGCCCAGGATACCACAGTGGAAATGGGAAGAAATTTCCATGGATTTCGTTACAGGCTTACCTAGATCTCAGCGTGGGAACGATACTATATGGGTCATAGTTGATCGACTCACCAAGTCTGCACACTTCCTGCCGATCAAGGAAACGGACAAGTCCTCCACTCTCGCAGACGTCTATCTTAAAGAAGTTGTTTCGAGGCACGGAGTGCCCACCTCTATTATTTCGGATCGCGATGCACGATTCACGTCAGAGCTTTGGCAAGCGATGCACAAATCCTTCGGCTCACGATTAGACATGAGCACAGCATATCATCCTCAGACGGATGGGCAGTCTGAGCGAACTATCCAAACTTTAGAAGACATGCTTCGAGCGTGTGTCATCGATTTCGGCAACGGCTGGGAAAAGCACCTCCCTTTAGTGGAGTTTTCATACAATAACAGTTACCACACCAGCATTCAAGCCGCTCCATTTGAGGCATTGTACGGACGTAAATGCCGGTCACCTCTCTGTTGGGCAGAGGTGGGGGATAGTCAAATTACGGGTCCAGAGATTGTAGTGGACGCCACAGAAAAGATTGCGCAGATACGACAACGCATGGCGGCAGCACGCGACCGTCAGAAAGCCTACGCGGACAAGCGTAGAAAGCCATTGGAATTTGAGGTCGGGGACCGGGTTTTATTGAAAGTTTCACCCTGGAAGGGTGTGGTTCGATTTGGTAAACGAGGCAAACTGAATCCGCGGTACGTCGGACCATTCGAAATCTTAGAAAAGATTGGCAAAGTAGCCTACAGATTAAACCTACCAGCTGAACTCGGTGGAGTTCACAATGTATTTCACGTGTCGAATCTGAGACCCTTATAGTTCCTTTTAAGGAACTCACTATCGACGAGCGGTTGCAGTTCGTCGAGGAACCAGTTGAAATCACGGACCGGGATGTTAAGGTCCTCAAGCACAAGAGAATCCCTCTTGTTCGAGTTCGTTGGAACTCCCAGTTATTCGAAACCAATGCTACCACTACTGAGGCTGAAGCTACTACTTCGGAATTTCGGGACGAAATTCCAGATCAACGGGGGGAGGATGTGACACCCCAGGAAAACCAGTGAACTATACAGCTTGCCTAGCTTCCTCAGTGAGTGCATACCAAATTTCGGGACGAAATTTCTAATTAGTTGGGGATAATGTGACAACTCGTACTTCGAACCCGTCTTTGTAACGTATGCAACGTATGTGAACTTAATTGACGTATGGAATGTTATGACATTACGATATGTGACTATGTGAATTTACGTGAACGTTATGTGGTTATGTGCTATGTATAATAAGTGTTTGAATGTTAATCGAGCCCAACCTGAAACGCGCAACGTAGAACCCGATCGCACAAGCCCAAGTGGTCGTATGCTTGTAACCGAGCTTAGTGGACAGCCCAAATGGAGGATCGGCCCACTCCTCTCATTCGTTCAACCCACGCAATAGGAAGGGTTATTCCTCATTGTTACTAAACACAATACACACACAAGTTGAAAACCCTAAAGCTCATACTCCCTCTCTAGAAGCCGGCGATAATCAGATTTTATCTCGAAGCCTTCCTTGATTTCGTTTCCCTTCTTAATCGGTTAGTGTGCTTACAATGTTTCATGATTGATTGGTTATGTAGTTAAATGATTTGTTATACTAATAAGTGGCCGCATGTATGTGTTGAATGATTTCTTGTAAATTGATTTGAATGACAGTCGGTCCAATCATGTTTGGGCGGCTATTTTTGTCTTCAGTGTATATGCATAGCCATATTTAATCTTATAATTGAACTAAATGAGATCCATGGTAAATTACATACAAATGGTCGGCTAGATTGTTGGGAACCGACCACCTTTATATATCGGTCCAATTAAAAATCATTCTCTGAATGTTCAAACAAGTCATCGGCCATTATTGTATTTATTGATAATGGTAAATTGATTAGCATGTGATGGATATGATGTCTAGTAGATGCTTGTGTCAGATCCACTAAGGAAGTGTAGGTCCAATAAGCATTAGAGCCTTTACTAATTGTTGCCATATCTATACATGATGGTATGATGACCATGTGAGGATGTTTTATTTTCTTTTGTGAATTGAATGTTCCGATAAATGACGGTCATGATGGGCTATGAACTTATATGTGGTTTGTTAGATGATAATGAGTAATCGCACATGTTAACTGCCGATTTGAATGATGATGTTGTTAGTGAATTGATAAATCCTGTGATTACATATTTGGTCCAGTCACAACATGTTAACACTTAACCTTGTCGGCCATAAAGTTCTGATTTGTATAAGAATGGCAGAAGTCATATCGAATGATAATGCTATGTATATTCATAATTGAGTAATTGATGCATTGAATTTAGTATGAAGATTTGATTGTTCTGATGATGTTTGTTGGTTCACACGATTGTATATGTTGGTCCAATCAAAATTGCCGACCACCCCATCATATCCCATGTGAACTTTATGTCTCATATTTGCACATGGGTATGTCAGAGAGCATGTGATCTATGTTTTTCAACCTTGATTATTGATAACTGTTTGACCGAAAGATAGTTGTTGTGACCGAAAGATATGTGTTCTCCGAAACATAGCTTTGACCGAAACATAACCTTGACCGAAACATAGCTGGAGTGGACCGAAGGATAGCTATGGTCGAAAGATGACATATAGTTCGAAACATAGTTTTTGGTCCGAAAGATAATTGTGTTAATCATAGACCGAAAGATAAGGGTGGATCGAAAGATGCATGGTTATGAATGTACTTTGAAAGATGGAATGTATGCTTGATTATTTGACATGCCATGCTTGGTGATGAGCGTTAATAATTGCATTCGTACATACTAGCTGATGATTTAATGTGAAATACTACGTGTTGTGCCGTTATGCAAACTGACTGTTATGTGAACATTAAATTGCATGCGTATCATTGCGAACATGAACTGATTTGTTATACGTGCATACAATAGGACGTGATTAATTACTTGTGAGTGCATAATCTAGCATACCGAGCAAACCAAGGTGAGTTCACACTCTTACCAAGGCATGGGATTCCCGGGGTGTTGGGAATGGGATTGAAAGGATAAGTTTGAATAGATATGCTACTGACACTATGACTGGACTACCACATTACTATCCTCGGATGTGAAGGATACTTATACTGATCACTATCCTCGGATGTGAAGGATACCTATACTGATCACTATCCTCGGATGTGAAGGATACATACACTGATCACTATCCTCGGATGTGCAGGATACTTTACTTATATTGATCACTATCCTCGGTTGTGAAGGATACCTATAGTTACGAGTAGTCTAGTGGTTATACAACGTGGAACACCACCACCAATAGAACATACAATCGGCCCAGTAGAGCCACCTGTTACAAACGAACTTACTATTACGCATTTACTTTCTGTGAACTCGCTCAACTAGTTTGTTGATCATTCTGTTACATGCCTTGCAGATCGTTAGGTACTTGGAGCTTGCACTGGAGAAGCGGGTCGTTGTGGGCAAGGATCGTGGTCTCTACGTTGAGCTATTATGACATTTAAAACTATTAACTACTGTTGGTTTATTTACTATGCTTCCGCTACACTTTAAAACTATGGTTATGTTTTGAACACCTATCGTATTGAATGGATGGTTTACATTTATTTTGTTTAATATTAATTACATGTTCAATATGATTGGTGGCTTGATCCTGGTCAGTCACGCTCCCAAGCTGGTGATACTCCGCGTGTGGATTTTGGGGGTGTGACAAACAAGCCTTAGCTCACTGATGAGACAACTGAAACGTTCAAATTGTTGGGTTAGTGATTCCCCTTTGATGTGACAAAACGTTTCATACTGCTGATTCAGAATTTCCCTATTGTTTTCGATAACCTCCTCTGTTCCTCCGAACTGTTCCTTCAATGCATCCCACAATTCTTTTGCACTATCACAATGTAATAGTCCAGCATAGATTTCGTTGGGGAGTGCAGAGGCTATGATGCTAAACGCTTTGGCATCCAGTTCAAACTTCTGAAAATCCAATTCAGTGTAATTTTCAGTTGGTTTAGGAACCGATTTTTTGGCGTCGTCTGCGCTTGGCACCATAGGAACATGAGGACCGAAAACGACAGACCTCCAACATCCAGTGTTTTGTTGAGCGAGGATGTGACGCATCCTTCGCTCCCAGATGTTGTACTTATTTCTTTTCAGCATAGGTGGTTTAAACAAAGAGCCAATGTTATTTTTATCATCTTGAGATTGCGACATCTTTCCGGTTGTTTTACAGGTACTGATTAATCAACTTTATCGGTGATTAAACCTTACTCTGTTTTTCAACACAACGAACAAACGATCAGTATCAACAATTTCGAGCTGAACCATTTACGTCAAAATGATTGTTAGATCAAGTTTGACTGTCCAAGCTCTGATACTAATTGTTAGGATCTGAGTTTGGATTGATTGTTATTTGCGTTTGAATTTAGATGGACAAATGAAAGAGTTGTGCAGCGGAATTTAATGGAACCAAACTTTTCACAATCAAACAGAAGAAATGCTATCAATCATATATTTTCTAACACTGAATCAAATGATTAAATTTATTTTTAAACTCTGATTACAATGTGTGTATGATATGCAAACTCCCCCTCAGCCTGAGCTCAGTGTTTGTTCGTGCAGAAAGATGATGGTGAATGAGCTAAACAGAACAGTACAGAGTACTGTTCTATTTATAGGCACTTGCAAACCACTGAGCATCAAAGCTGACGTCACCATGAAAGTGACATCTAACCTCCTAACAAACTCTAACCTCTGATCTATACAAACACTGCTATGCTAACTACTGATATTACATTTCAATGCATAAACTAAACATAAACTGCTGCTGCATCCTTCCACTGCTTTGAACCCAGCAGTACTTGTCATGATCAGCAGAGCTTGAACCAAGGCAGTAGATTGAGCAGCAGAGCTTTAGTTCTTCTATCAGACTTTGTCTTGGTCAGCAGTTATAGGTCAGCAGATTGCATGATCAGCAGATAGGAGGTCAGCAGATGTTGAAACCACTTTCAAGGGGAGAGACTTGCAACCAGACATCTGCTTATTTTGAATCTACTGTTGTGATCCAGTTTTGGCTTTTATTATCTGTTCCTTTGGTAGGGTTCAATCCCAACAACATTGGTTTATTACCGCAATGTCATTCTTACTGAATTTTTTCTCAATATAATAACTTAAAAATCTTGGAAACAGCAAAAATGATTTGTTTCAACATTTTTAACCAAATCATTGAAGATTACCTGGGAATAATTGAAATTTTCTTCTTGAAGTATAGCATATCCCAGATTTTGAATCTTCAATGATATTTCATTAAAAGAAGTGGTTTTATTTGAAACATACATGAGGAGGGTATGGAATAATGTTAGTGCATTAAATGTCTATCGACTCTGTCAATCAAAATCGTAGAAGAAACCGAAGAATGCTAGACTATTTAGTAAAGGCAATGTGGCAATTGTGTAAATAATGAGACTTCTCATTATAACCTTGGCCTATAAATAGAACCATTAGGGTTCTCATTTAAGACTTTTGCTCCATTTGGTGATATTAGAGATTCAAGTCTAGAGAGAGAAAGTCTAGAGAGAGAAAGTATCCTCTCCACGTGATTTTTGCTTGTACACGTCATCTTCATCAATAAAATCACGGTTTTAGTACGTTATTGTGTGTTCGGTCACGCACGTTCACGGATTCCGCACGTCAAACGTTCGTTACGCAATCGAACGGCGTCAAAACCGGTCCTACAAGTGGTATCAGAGCTAGGAGCTCGATTGCACGATCAAACACATTGATTCGTACCAGATTTCAGCAATTTCAGATCCGATTTCAACTATTTCTTCATTTTTTTCCCATTTTTCATGTTTTTTTTTCTGAAAAACGTCAAATTGAACGGGATTTTACGGTCCGAATCGGCTGAATTTTTGATATGTTGTGCGAAAACATCTGATTTACAACCCTACCAAATTTCAGATTCAAACTCCTAGCCGATTAGGAGAAATTCGAGTTTTTAGGTCCGAAGTTCGTTTGAAATAGTGAGAGTCCGTTTGAATCTGACATACCGTTTGAAATTGGTAACCATTTCGTTTGAACGATACCATTCCGTTTGAAAAGACAAAACTATCGTTTGAAATTGACACATCCCATTTGAAATGGGGGTTCCCGTTTGAAGCAGTCCTGACCGTTTGAAGGTGTGACTGTTTGAGGGTGTGTTCCCGTTTGAAAGATTCCAACCGTTTGAAACATGACTCCCGTTTGAAAGTGGTTCAATTGTTCACGTGATTAAAGTTGAGCGGTCCAATGAAAATGGTGTGGTGAATTGATTTTGTCGGTCACTTGAATTAACAGATTGCATAATGTTTGTCAGATCAATAATAAATCGGCCCTATAGAATTTGATATGTTTGTCGGACTTTACATGTGAAAGAAGTAATTTGAAAAAGAGATCATGTGAGTTATGTCGGCAAGAGTTAATTAGGCATATGTGAACATTACCTTTGTCGGCTTGTTGATTTTTGCATGTGAAATACGGGAGGTCCAATCATGTGCGAATAAGTGTCAAAATCAAATCTTGTTTTGAAATAAAAATTGATGTCGATTAAATGTTGTCAATGCACGTGATCTGATCATTTTAAAAAAATACATATTTTTAGCGGCCCAATGATATATATGAAGAACTTTAGTTGTCGGCCACATCTAATTCAATTCATGTGCATTTGATAAATGATGTCAGATTAGTGGATCATGAGGCCCAATCACAGTTATCTGTGTCTTTAAGTAATTGATAGACATCATAGTAGGGTTATTTGTTGAGTGTCTTGTTCGAGAAAGATAAAAAATAGCAGATTATAAAAGTCAACAAGTTATTGTTGGTTTAAAAGTGTAGCCTTGGGTTTTTGGTATAATAATCACAAGTGGGCCGATAAATTGTTGACAAAGTATTGAGTGTGATTAGATATTGGGCTGTAGTATTGAATCGAGTTTGGGTGAAATTTTTAGTGGGTTTGGATCAAAAAGTGTTTGGTTAAATTTTGAGTTTCAAATTAACTTGTGGATTTAAATTGGGATACAAACGTTTAGTGGGCTTTGTGGAAATTGAGATTTTGTGAACTTTTAAATCCAAAACATGGATTTTGAAGATGTAATAGCGTATTGTTATTACGAATCTCAGCAATTCTATCCTGAAAAATTGGAAGAAAAACCAGTTTCAACAGAAGATGTTTCAGAAAAAGCTCCGGTTTTTTATCACTCGTCTGATGAAGAGAGTGACAACGATGAAGAGGAAATCTGGAGACTTGAATATTTTAAACAACAACTTTCACCTGAAAATCATAATGGGAAGTTATTTTTTGCAGGTAAAATTGAAAAGATAAAAGAAAAACAAGCTGCAAAAAGGAAGAATCAAAATGTAGCAACTGTTAAAGAAGAGGTCAAAGCTGAGAAAGATGAAAAAACAGCAACAGCTGAAGGACAAATCAAACTTGGTGTGAAAAAGCAAGTTGAACAAATTCCAGCTGTCAAGATTGAGAAAGAAGAAGTTGCTGTAAAGATGTCTGGGGTGTGCTCAAATTGTAAAAATCTGAAATCTGAAAATGCCAAACTCTTGAGAGATTTAGAGAATTGACATTAGAAAACAAAAATTTAAAAAATTCAGAAAATGTTTTGAAAAATCAAATAAAAAATTTAGAAAATGAAAAAGTAAAAATTGAAAAAGATTTTCAAAGTCAAATAAAGATTTTAGAAGATGAGAAAGATATTTTTGGTAAAAACGATCTTGAAAAACAAATTGCAATAAATTCTCATCTTGCTAAAATCATTCAGCTTGAAAAAGAAACTGAAAGTGATCGGAATAAAATTGATGATTTAGAAAATAAGTTGAAAGGTTTTGTGACTTCTGCACAATATGTGTGTCCAGAACCGATCAATTCTGTTCCAATAAGTGACGATGTCACAAACTTTAACAATGTCAAAGTTGAAGATTGCGATGATAAATCTGATGATGAAAATAAAAAAATTGAAAAACAAAACTTATTTTTGGAATTAAAAGAAAAATTTAAAAATACTGTTTTGCAATCTACTGAAATAGGTGAATGCTCAAAGCAAAACCTGTTAAGAAGATGGTAGAACAGAAACAAAAAGTTAAAAATTTGAAAAATTTTAAAAATGAAAATAAAAGCTCATCAGATTAATCATCCAATCGCAAACAAAAATCACAAAAATTGAAAAATCAAAACTCAAAAGTTGTTGGTAATAAGTGGTGCAGGTCGGACCACAGTGCTCAAAAGTCAAATCCAGCAATCAAGAGGAGGAAAGAGTATCACCAAGCCAAACAGTGCTTTGATCTGAGCGTTTGGTGTGACAATGGTGATTGGTACGAAAACAGAGTGTGTTACCGATGCGGTTGTGACAACTCGAACTTTAGACTTGCTTTGATGTAACGTTTGTGCACGATATGTGATTTTACAAACCTGAATGATTAATTGATTTCATGATATATGTTATGTTATATGTATTATGTGTGTATGTATGTCGTATGTTTGTGAACCGGCCACACAAAGCCCTTTGGGCCACTCCTTGTTCTCGGGTCCATTAGACAACCGAGTGGGCTCGGCCCACTCCCCACTCGCAACACACAAAACCGAGTTAGGGGTTTTGTTTTACCACTTTTGCAAAACACAAACACACACAAGAAAACCCTAGCTAGTTTCCTCTCTCTATCGGCTTGTTTAGAACTCGACGGCAGGACCATCACCTCGATCGGATCACACTCTCCTTCTTGTAATCGGTTAGTGTTAAGTTTATTATGATCGATATGTTGATACTTGTTATAACTGCCATGAGGATGATGATATAGGGTTCTTGTATGATTGAGTTTGCTAATGTGATTATGCATGTTTTTATCATGAAAATTGATACTCATATATGGTAAATGTTCACACACAAATCGGATTGTTCTTGTTATGTAAAAACCAAGTGATGTTATGTAGTGAATACATGCTTATATGAATCGGTAGAAGCTAGTGATAACCGGCTGTTATGATTGTGATTCGGATTGAAACTTATTCATGTGCTAAATGAATCAAACCAGGTTAGTAGTCTCGGCCGCATGATCATGATATTGATAGATATTGATCATAAGTATTAGGATGGTGGATTGTTGATTGTTCACGTTTAAACCGGTTAGAGTTCATGTGAGTTCTTGATAAAATACCCTATTTGATCGATAGTATGCTAATGATTTGTTGAAATTATGTTAATTGATCTGGTTACCGAAACTGCCTAAGTGTTAGCTTGAATCACGGAGTTTAATTGGCTAGAAATATGGAGACCAGTTACACCGCCGGTTGCGACTCAGATTGCGAGTCGAAATCTCACCGTCTCGACTCGAGACCACAACCGCACGAACCGCAACCACGGTTGCGAGTCAGGTTGCGACTCGTAACCAGACCGGGATGAACCGAGACCATCGTTGCGACTCGCATCCAGCCGATACGACTCGAGATCCTCGTTGCGACTCGTAACCCCGTTGCGAGTCGAGACCACCATTTACGTGCACACTGTTGGGCCTTCACTGTTACGGGCCCAATCTATTGAGCCCAATGATTTGATTTGTGGGCTGTTTATTAATGGACTTGAATGTATTTGCTATTTGGGCCGATTGGGAATCTGGACTGTTTTGTTATTGGGCTGCTTATGTCATTGGGCCGGGTATTGTTGGACTTAGACAATTGGATCACGCATGCTATGTCTTACCTGCTTACGTGCGTACATGTATGCCATGACTATACGTGATTGCTATATACGTGCTATATACGAACCTGACTTGTATAATAACCATGATAGGGCGTGGTTGACTATTTACTTGCTACTTATATTCCTTGTGTATCTGCCGAGCAAACCAAGGTGAGTTCACACAGCCAAGGCATGGGATTCCCGGGTTGGGAATTGGGTTGGATATGTTATTGTAAAAGGAGTTACTCGTACTTACGCATATACCAGACTATAGACCATCGTCCTCAGGTTAGTCAGGACACGTTACGTAAAGCCTACGTAACCCAGTACAATTGCCATATGTCTCCCGGGTCGGGAAGGACACGTTACGTAAAACCTACGTAACCCAATACCATACACTGGCTTCCAGGTCGGAAGGCCACGCTGCGTAAAGCCTACGTAGCCCCCACGCGTACCACTGTCCTCGGGGAAGGGCACGTCACGTAAAGCCTACGTGACCCTATACGTTTTCCTGTTCTCGGTAAAGAAGAACACATGGTCGGAAGTTAGTCTAGTAGGTACCGTTAATGAGAAGCCCTCATTAACCAGGATGAACATGGGAAGCCCCCACCTTTAGTACACACTAGTATGGGAAGCCCCCACTAGCTATACTTATGCATGTTATGAACTTACTTTCTGTGAACTCGCTCAACTAGTTTGTTGATTATTTGCTGCATGCCTTGCAGGACCTTAGGTACATTACGGAGCTTGCACAAGGAGGAGCAGGTCGTTGTGGCAGATGGATCATGAACATTATTGAACTTATAACTTTATTTGGGTTTACTTTACATTGCTTCCGCTACTTAAAACAGTATTTGGTTTTGAAACATCAATCATGTCATGATGACTTACGTTAATTACTTTTATATTAAATGCTATGTTTGATATGATTGATGGCTTGATCCTGGTCAGTCACGCTCCCAAGCGGTAGTACTCCGCGGGTGGATTTTGGGGGTGTGACAGATTGGTATCAGAGCCATTGGTTATAGAGAACTTGGTTTTAATATGGGAAAAACGTTTTTATTAAAACCGGACTATAACCAGAACAGTGCTCTCAATGATCCACAACGACGCTTCGCTCCACGTGCAAGACTCGACATCTTAGGTAATAAGGTTATGTTTATTGCCTGTTTGCTAGAACTGTTTAGAACTTTGCTCGCATTACGTTTAGATACACATGCTTTGATTTCATGAGAACACCTATATGCCTACGCTTTTCTGTCATCGCCCTACTTGCGAACCATTCTTACCTATGCTACTTGTTACAATGAAGATCATGTCTGGACGAATCAACATGACACAAGCCCAGCTAGAGGCTCTTGTTCAAGCTCAAGTTGCTGCGGCAGTTGCAGCAGCTCAAGCAGGTCAACACGCGCAGCAGCCAGTCTGCACTTTCAAGAACTTCATGGACTGTCGTCCAAACTCTTTCAGCGGTACAGAAGGAGCGGTTGGACTCCTCCACTGGTTCGAGAAGCTAGAATCAGTATTCGAAATGTGCGAGTGCCCTGAGGCTCGCAAGGTCAAGTTTGCTACCGGTACTTTGGAAGGAATAGCACTGACTTGGTGGAACGCCCAAGTCCAGATCTTAGGGTTGGCAGCTGCTAACGCCACCCCATGGAACGATTTTAAGGAACTCATCAAGCGTGAGTATTGCACGCGTGAAGATATCCACAAGCTGGAAGACGAGCTGTATAACCTGAAGATGGTTGGATCAGAAATCGAAGCGTATACCAAACGGTCTAACGAGCTGGCCGTTCTGTGTCCTACTATGGTGGACCCTCCGTACAAGCGCATTGAGTTGTATCTCAAGGGATTGGCGCCAGAAATTCAGAGCCACGTGACGTCGGCTAACCTCGAGAACATCCAGGAAATTCAGCGTCTCGCTCACCGTATCACCGATCAGGCAGTGGATCAGAACAAACTGCCCAAGCGTGTTAATGCTACTGGTAACGTCACCACCTCAGTTACTCCTGCTACATCTGGTGACAGTAAAAGGAAATGGGATGGGGATTCCAGTAAAAGTTCAGCATCTGTTCAGCCACAAGCTCAGCAGCAGAAAATCGACCACTATCAGAGTCCTAGTCAGCAATCCTCTGGTAGTCACAGACAGAGGAGATATCAGGGTAGTCAACCTAGGTGCCACAACTGCAACAGGCATCACCACGGCCCATGTAACAAGGGTCGTTGTCAAAGGTGTCTCAAGATGGGTCACGAGGCCAAAGACTGCAGGAGCCCTCGTCCTGCGAATCAGAATCAGCAGCCTCAGCAACCAGCTCCACAGAACCAGCAGCAGCAACAGCAGCCACAGCGTGGAAACCGGGGATGTTTCCAGTGTGGGGCTGAAGGTCATTTTAAACGCGATTGCCCTCAATTGAACCAGAATCGCAACAACAACAACCAAGGCAACGGGAACAATAACGGTGGAAACAACAACAACAACAACGGCAATGAAGCTCGTGGTCGCGCTTTTGTGTTAGGTCGAGGCGACGCAGTGAACGATCCCAACGTTGTTATGGGTAAGTTTCTCCTCGACAATATTTACGTTACTGTTTTATTTGATTCGGGTGCGGATACAAGCTATATGTCTGTGAAAATGTGTCAACTGCTAAAACGTGCACCAACACTTTTACCCACCAAACATATAGTCGAGTTAGCTAACGGTAAAAGTCTAGAAGCCACGCACGTAGTTCAGGGTTGTAATCTTATCCTAGCTGGTCAAGCTTTCTCTATCGACCTCATTCCCATAGTTTTGGGTAGTTTCGACGTCGTGATTGGGATGGATTGGTTATCCCAACACCAGGCAGAAATCTTATGCAGCGAAAAGGTTATTCGCATTCCTCGTTCGGGTCAGGAACCTCTAGAAGTTCAAGGCGACAAGAGTGGTGCAGTGGTTGGCATCATCTCTTACTTGAAGGCTCAGAAATGCTTACGTAAAGGTCACACAGCCATTTTGGCTCTCGTTACAGACGCATCAGCAAAGGAAAAGAAATTGGAAGATATTCCAATTGTACGTGATTACCCTCAGGTGTTTCCTGAAGACTTACCTGGCTTACCGCCTCATCGTCAGGTCGAATTTCAAATCGAGCTCGCTCCAGGAGCAGCCCCCATAGCTCGCGCGCCATATCGTCTAGCTCCATCGGAATTGGAGGAATTGTCAAAGCAACTGCAGGAACTCTTGGAAAAGGGTTTCATACGACCAAGCTCTTCGCCTTGGGGAGCTCCAGTACTCTTCGTAAAGAAGAAAGACGGTACGTTCAGGATGTGCATCGACTACCGTGAACTCAACAAGGTGACGGTGAAAAACCGTTATCCTCTTCCACGCATAGACGACTTATTCGACCAGTTGCAAGGGTCGTGCTACTATTTGAAGATAGATTTGAGGTCGGGGTACCATCAGTTGAGAGTCCGGGATGAGGACGTCTCCAAGACAGCCTTCAGAACTCGTTACGGTCACTACGAGTTTCTCGTCATGCCATTTGGGTTAACGAATGCGCCTGCGGTATTTATGGACCTTATGAACAGGGTGTGCAAACCCTATCTCGACAAGTTCGTCATAGTTTTCATCGACGACATCCTAATCTACTCCAAGAGTCAGGAGGAACACGAGCAGCATCTTCGCCTGATATTGGAACTCCTTCGAAAGGAACAGTTGTACGCCAAGCTTTCTAAATGCGACTTCTGGCTTCGTGAAGTCCATTTCTTAGGCCATGTAGTGAACAAGGATGGGATTCACGTCGATCCATCCAAGGTAGATTCGATCAGAAACTGGCCTGCACCGCGTACACCGACAGAAATACGCCAATTCTTGGGTTTGGCAGGTTACTACAGACGATTTATTAGAGACTTTTCGAAGATTGCTCAGCCACTTACGCTACTGACACAGAAGGGTGTTACCTATCGCTGGGGAGAACCCCAGGAGACTGCTTTTCAGCACCTAAAGGATAGACTTTGCAGTGCACCTATCCTCTCATTGCCAGAGGGCACAGAAGACTTCGTAGTATATTGTGATGCATCCATTCGGGGACTGGGATGTGTGTTAATGCAGCGCGACAAGGTTATCGCTTACGCCTCTCGTCAACTCAAGGTTCACGAACGCAACTACACGACGCACGATTTAGAGCTGGGAGCTGTTGTTTTTGCGCTTAAGATATGGCGACACTACCTGTACGGTACCAGGTGCACGATTTACACCGATCACAGGAGTCTCGAGCATATTCTTAAGCAGAAGGATTTGAATATGCGTCAACGACGATGGGTCGAGTTACTTAACGATTACGAATGCGCTATCAAGTATCATCCAGGCAAAGCCAATGTTGTGGCTGATGCCCTCAGTCGGAAAGACACTTTACCACGGCGCGTGCGAGCGCTACAGCTTACGATTCAGTCTAGCCTCCCCGCACAAATACGAAATGCTCAGGTAGAAGCATTGAAGCCCGAAAACGTCAAGGCTGAGGCCTTACGCGGCTCACGACAACAAATGGAACAAAAGGCAGACGGCGCCTACTATGTAACGGGCCGGATTTGGGTCCCTCTTTATGGCGGTTTACGCGAACTTGTGATGGATGAAGCACACAAGTCTCGCTACTCGGTACACCCAGGGTCGGATAAAATGTACCACGACATCAGCACTACTTATTGGTGGCCTAGTATGAAGGCTCACATTGCTACGCATGTTGGAAAATGCTTGACCTGTGCAAGAGTCAAGGTTGAATATCAGAAACCAGCTGGTCTACTTCAGCAGCCTAAGATACCGCAATGGAAATGGGAGGAAATTTCCATGGATTTCGTTACAGGCCTACCTAGATCCCAGCGTGGGAACGATACGATATGGGTCATAGTTGATCGACTCACCAAGTCTGCACACTTCCTGCCGATTAAGGAAACGGACAAGTTCTCCACTCTCGCAGACGTATATCTTAAAGAAGTTGTTTCGAGGCACGGGGTGCCCGCGTCTATCATTTCGGATCGCGATGCACGATTCACGTCAGAACTTTGGCAGGCAATGCACAAGTCTTTTGGCTCACGACTAGACATGAGCACAGCATATCATCCTCAGACGGATGGGCAGTCTGAGCGAACGATTCAAACACTTGAAGACATGCTTCGGGCATGCGTCATCGATTTCGGCAACGGCTGGGAAAAACATCTCCCTTTGGTGGAGTTTTCTTACAATAACAGTTATCACACCAGCATTCAAGCCGCTCCATTCGAGGCATTGTACGGGCGTAAATGTCGGTCACCTCTCTGTTGGGCAGAGGTGGGAGATAGTCAGATCACGGGTCCAGAGATTGTTGTGGACGCCACAGAAAAGATTGCACAAATACGACAACGCATGGCGGCAGCACGCGACCGTCAGAAAGCCTACGCGGACAAGCGTAGAAAGCCATTGGAATTCGAGGTCGGGGACCGGGTTTTATTGAAAGTTTCACCCTGGAAGGGTGTGGTTCGTTTTGGCAAACGGGGTAAACTGAATCCGCGGTACGTCGGACCGTTCGAAATCATAGAAAAGATTGGCAAGGTAGCCTACAAGTTGAACCTACCAGCTGAACTCGGGGCAGTTCACAATGTCTTTCATGTATCAAACTTAAAGAAGTGCCTATCTGATGAAAACCTCATCATTCCTTTTAAGGAACTCACTATCGACGAGCGGTTGCAGTTCGTCGAGGAGCCAGTAGAAATCACGGACCGGGATGTGAAGGTCCTCAAACACAAGAGAATCCCTCTTGTTCGAGTTCGTTGGAACTCCAAACGTGGCCCAGAGTACACCTGGGAACGCGAAGACAGGATGACAGAAAAGTACCCCCAGTTATTCGGGAACAAGGCAACCACTACTGAGGCTGAAGCTACTACTTCGGAATTTCGGGACGAAATTCCAGATCAACGGGGGGAGGATGTGACACCCCAGGAAAATCAGTGAACAGTACAGTTTACCTAGCTTCCTCAGTGAGTGCATACCAAATTTCGGGACGAAATTTCCAATTAGTTGGGGATAATGTGACAACTCGAACTTTAAACTTGCTTTGATGTAACGTTTGTGCACGATATGTGATTTTACAAACCTGAATGATTAATTGATTTCATGATATATGTTATGTTATATGTATTATGTGTGTATGTATGTCGTATGTTTGTGAACCGGCCACACAAAGCCCTTTGGGCCACTCCTTGTTCTCGGGTCCATTAGACAACCGAGTGGGCTCGGCCCACTCCCCACTCGCAACACACAAAACCGAGTTAGGGGTTTTGTTTTACCACTTTTGCAAAACACAAACACACATAAGAAAACCCTAGCTAGTTTCCTCTCTCTCTCGGCTTGTTTAGAACTCGACGGCAGGACCATCACCTCGATCGGATCACACTCTCCTTCTTGTAATCGGTTAGTGTTAAGTTTATTATGATCGATATGTTGATACTTGTTATAACTGCCATGAGGATGATGATATAGGGTTCTTGTATGATTGAGTTTGCTAATGTGATTATGCATGTTTTTATCATGAAAATTGATACTCATATATGGTAAATGTTCACACACAAATCGGATTGTTCTTGTTATGTAAAAACCAAGTGATGTTATGTAGTGAATACATGCTTATATGAATCGGTAGAAGCTAGTGATAACCGGCTGTTATGATTGTGATTCGGATTGAAACTTATTCATGTGCTAAATGAATCAAACCAGGTTAGTAGTCTCGGCCGCATGATCATGATATTGATAGATATTGATCATAAGTATTAGGATGGTGGATTGTTGATTGTTCACGTTTAAACCGGTTAGAGTTCATGTGAGTTCTTGATAAAATACCCTATTTGATCGATAGTATGCTAATGATTTGTTGAAATTATGTTAATTGATCTGGTTACCGAAACTGCCTAAGTGTTAGCTTGAATCACGGAGTTTAATTGGCTAGAAATATGGAGACCAGTTACACCGCCGGTTGCGACTCAGATTGCGAGTCGAAATCTCACCGTCTCGACTCGAGACCACAACCGCACGAACCGCAACCACGGTTGCGAGTCAGGTTGCGACTCGTAACCAGACCGGGATGAACCGAGACCATCGTTGCGACTCGCATCCAGCTGATACGACTCGAGATCCTCGTTGCGACTCGTAACCCCGTTGCGAGTCGAGACCACCATTTACGTGCACACTGTTGGGCCTTCACTGTTACGGGCCCAATCTATTGAGCCCAATGATTTGATTTGTGGGCTGTTTATTAATGGACTTGAATGTATTTGCTATTTGGGCCGATTGGGAATCTGGACTGTTTTGTTATTGGGCTGCTTATGTCATTGGGCCGGGTATTGTTGGACTTAGACAATTGGATCACGCATGCTATGTCTTACCTGCTTACGTGCGTACATGTATGCCATGACTATACGTGATTGCTATATACGTGCTATATACGAACCTGACTTGTATAATAACCATGATAGGACGTGGTTGACTATTTACTTGCTACTTATATTCCTTGTGTATCTGCCGAGCAAACCAAGGTGAGTTCACACAGCCAAGGCATGGGATTCCCGGGTTGGGAATTGGGTTGGATATGTTATTGTAAAAGGAGTTACTCGTACTTACGCATATACCAGACTATAGACCATCGTCCTCAGGTTAGTCAGGACACGTTACGTAAAGCCTACGTAACCCAGTACAATTGCCATATGTCTCCCGGGTCGGGAAGGACACGTTACGTAAAACCTACGTAACCCAATACCATACACTGGCTTCCAGGTCGGAAGGCCACGCTGCGTAAAGCCTACGTAGCCCCCACGCGTACCACTGTCCTCGGGGAAGGGCACGTCACGTAAAGCCTACGTGACCCTGTACGTTTTCCTGTTCTCGGTAAAGAAGAACACATGGTCGGAAGTTAGTCTAGTAGGTACCGTTAATGAGAAGCCCTCATTAACCAGGATGAACATGGGAAGCCCCCACCTTTAGTACACACTAGTATGGGAAGCCCCCACTAGCTATACTTATGCATGTTATGAACTTACTTTCTGTGAACTCGCTCAACTAGTTTGTTGATTATTTGCTGCATGCCTTGCAGGACCTTAGGTACATTACGGAGCTTGCACAAGGAGGAGCAGGTCGTTGTGGCAGATGGATCATGAACATTATTGAACTTATAACTTTATTTGGGTTTACTTTACATTGCTTCCGCTACTTAAAACAGTATTTGGTTTTGAAACATCAATCATGTCATGATGACTTACGTTAATTACTTTTATATTAAATGCTATGTTTGATATGATTGATGGCTTGATCCTGGTCAGTCACGCTCCCAAGCGGTAGTACTCCGCGGGTGGATTTTGGGGGTGTGACAGCGGTTATCAAGGACCCATTGCTGTTAACTGCCAGAGAAGGAATTTTGAGACGAGAAGATGTTATAATTGTCATATCATAGGTCACATTGCTAGAGATTGCTCAATGAGATCAATGAGAAGATTGAGAGCTGAATCTCAGAAGCAGATGAAAAAGATTCCAGTCAACGTCAAGCCCAAAGAACAGAAGGTTCAAAAACCTAAAGTTCAAGAAACGAAAGTGAAGCTTTCTCAAGGGCAGAAAGACAGACTGCGAAAGAAGAGGAAGAAGGCGAGAGAGTATCTCGAGAAGATTTTGTCCTCGGGTTCACCGGACAGATCGAATAAGAGTTCTGATGAATCAACTCCCTCGACTGCAAAGTCAAGTAAACCGAATTCTTCAGATGCAAATCTGAGGACAAAAGAGGAGATAAAGAAGGTTGAAGTGGTTAGCGATGAATTTATTTCTTCGGAAACAAAGGAGCCACGTTCTGGCGATGATTCTGATTCGTCAACATTAGAGGAGCCACAAGTTGAGCTCAAAAGTGAAAATTCAGTTCCGCCAATGGATGATATCAACTTTCCACCATTGCGAGCTGAAAATTATAAACAAAAAGTTGACGAAGTTGAAATTTCAAATCAATCTTTTTCTGAAAAGAAATATTTTGATGTTGAAAAAGCCTTTAACCCCAATGTTCTAAATATTTTTGAAAAAATGGTTGACGAAAAGTCAAAGGGGTTAAAGAATTTTATGAATCAAAAAGGTATGTTCAAAACACCCAAGGACCGTCAGCCTTGAGTGAATCTCTTTAACTGAAAATCCTGACTTGCCGGAACTCCCAGGTTGGTAATTGGGGAGTAGGAATCGGCATCTTTCTTGAGAAATTCACTTTGGTGATATTTCGACTTTCAAAAGATAAATTAAGGATATTAAGTTGTACTTGATTCATCTTTCCTATAAGTGGTAATTTGAAGAACAAGGTGATGAAACCCCGAGTTTATGAAATGACACGCAAAACTAATTTTCCAGAAAAACCATTTTGATTAAAACAAACTTAAGTGTTTTGAAATCATAATGGGAAAATAGTTTGTTGTGAGGGGAGTTCTAATTGTTTATGCCAGGTGGATAGAGAATTGAAGTGATTCTCATCAAGTTGTCAAGTTTGTATAGTTTGTTTCAAATTTTCCCAGAAAATCAAAATTGAAACATATTTTGATTTTAGGGGGAGAAAAATTTTAAAAAAATTAGAAAATTTGAAAATGTCAAAAACATTGAAAAATCAAAAATGAGTTTTTGTTGCATAAAAGAGGAAATGATAGTACATCAGTGGTCTATCACAACACGCTAAAGATATGTAATGTTTAAAAGTGATAAACAATCTTACTACGGATGTGTCGGTAGATTTTTGCACACTTAGTAAATTTAAATGAGATATAAACCTAAATTCAAACTTGCTTAATTCGTGGGTAACTATTCTTGGATATATGCGTAACCCCCGAAATCTTGTTTGAAAGATCCCTCTTTCTGAGATACTAGGTCTTTATACTCAGTGATATCTGGGGTATTATCCCGGGACTTCTGCTGTATGGAAATACTGACCTAGTCCCCGGATAATACTTTCTGCAAAAGCTTTGAAATATAAGCTCGCCCTCAGCATGCTGATGAAACAATAAAATTGATAGTCGCTGCTGTTGAAAATAAAAGATCCTCTAAAGGGGACCCACTAAAAGTCGAAGCCGTCATATCTCTGCGTATACGGAAGTATCGACCTGAGCTCTCACGGCCCTCGCAATTTACCCCTTAACAGATATCATCTGTGGTATACTCACCTGTAAGACTGAACATTGGGATCTGGATACGGGAGTATATTCAAGTGGAGTGATACACATTTAAGTTAAAGTTTCTAAAACATTAATATCGTATCTCGAATCAATTGAAATTTGTGTGAAAATTTAAAGCGGATCAATATACTGACAATCTAGGTAAATTGTTTAAAACTTGAATTGTTTAAAAGCTTAACGGTGTTGGTGATATGTCTCAAAAACTGATATGATCCTCTTGCACAAACTCACAAAAATATGTTTGTACATATTTCATTTCTGCATTTAATTTCTGCTATTGCATTTATGTTTCATAGCATGAAAAATCCAAAAAGATTTTCGACAACTGATGGTGAAAAGCTGATATTCAAAATCTCAAAGGCTAAACAAGATGAACAGTTGGATTGGTTAATTGATTTGAAATGTTGAATCAGAATTTGGAATGTTTAAAATTTTGAAAAGTTTTAAATGTGAAAAGTCTCAAATGTTTAGTTGATTAATTAAGTTGAATCACAACATTGTTGATTGGTAAAAGAGTGTTTAAGATGTGTAGGTTTCTGATTCTGTTGCTACGAAAAGCCAGGCGTTGATCCCAAAAGCACGGAAGCTTGACGAAAGGGGGAGCCTGAAGAAAGAGACTACCGAAAGGGGGAGCAACAGAAGCTCGAAGACAGATCCACGGGGATTCTGTTCGAGAAAGAGAAATACAAGACGCTACAAGATTGACTGCGGCAATATCCAAGGGGGAGATTGTTAGTGCATTAAATGTCTATCACCTCCGTCAATCAAAATCGTAGAAGAAACCTAAGAATGCTAGACTTGATGATGTTACTAGTTAGTAAAGGCAAGGTGGCAGTTGTGTAAATAATGAGACTTCTCACTATAACCTTGGCCTATAAATAGAACCAATAGGGTTCTCATTTAAGACTTTTGCTCCATTTGGTGATATTAGAGATTCAAGTCTAGAGAGAGAAAGTATACTCTCCACGTGATTTTTGCTTGTACATGTCATCTTTATCAATAAAATCACGGTTCTAGTACGTTATTGTGTGTTCGGTCACGCACGTTCACGGATTCCGCACGTCGAACGTTCGTTACGCAATCGAACGGCGTCAAAACCGGTCCTACAAATAAAAATCGTGTTGCAGGAGGGAAGAAACCTTTTTGTAAGGTATCTCTCTTCATCATTTTATCTGCATATCCTCTCTCAATGAAGTCGATTTTTAACTCGTTTTTAGGGAAAGAATTTTTACCTTCTTGATCATCGAGCTGAAAGACTTCTGATAAAGATTGCGGTGTGATGCGGACTGCCTTTTTCTGCAGAGTAGAGTTAATGGCTATGACATCTTCACCTTGTTTTTCAAGGGTACAATTTTTCCAAAACTCTCTCTGAGTTTGCAAGTAAATGGGTGCGTCAACGGTTAACAAAGTTTTGTACTTTGATGCGTTGAGCATATCAAGGATGGAATCAAATGTATCGATGTTACTGGGTTTTGTGAGAAGACCCAGAAGATTATGAGACGGTTTGTGTGGGATTTCTGTGGAGGTAGCCTTTTGAGAGGCCCTTTTAGAAGATTTTGCGGATGATTTCGATTTTGTCATTTTGAGTATGAGGATCGAAAATGAGATTGTGAAGAAATTTGATGAAATGTGATGGAAACTGCTTTGAGAAGAGAACTTTTAAGAATTCAATTCGACAGTGAAACCCTGTTTGGGGTTTGAAAGGGGGGGGGGGTTATGGAGGAAAAGTGAATGCTGACGTGGCAGCGGTTACAAAAGGTCTGACCACAATGTACTGTCCGCATGCCATCCCCTGGTGAAGTGAAGGAAAGTACTTTTGAACAGTACTTTTTGTGAAAACAACTGGTGAAGACAGTAGTTGTAATGGTAATGGAGAACAGTGGAGGCTTATAACTTGTCACACCCCCAAAATCCACACGCGAAGTATCACCGCTTGGAGGCGTGACTGACCAGGATCAAGCCACCAATCATATAGAACAATGTAAATAGTAAAAGTAAATGTAATTTAACCAAACCAATCCATATGAAAGGTGTTCGAAACATAAGTATAAATTCAACGTTTAGCGGAAGCATATGAGTAACAGCCCAACATAAATAAAGTAAGTAATGTCATAATGTTTAATCAAAGCATTCACGATCCTTGTCCACAACGACCGCGCCTCCCTGTGCAAGCTCCATGTATACCTAACGACCTGCAAGGCATGTAACAACTAGTTGAGCGAGTTCACAGTAAGTAAGTTCGTAATAGTAGCTCTACTAGGCCGATAGTATGTTCTATTAGTGGGGGCTTCCATAGTTGCATATACACTAGACTATTTGTAACCATAAGTGTTCTTCTTAACCTGAGAACAGCAGTAGTACAAGGTTTACGTAGGTTTTACGTAAGTGTCCTTCACAAACCGAGGACAGTGGTACGCGAGGGTTTACGTAGGTTTTACGTAAGTGCCTGTCACAATCCGAGGCAGTAGTGAGTATAAGTTTACGTAGGTTTTACGTAAGTGTCCTTCGCAACCTGAGGACAATGATGAGTACAAGTATACGTAGGTTTTATGTATGTATCCTTAACATCCGAGGACGATGGTAGATAGTCTAGTAATTGTGTAAGTACAATCCCATTCCTTCAATCCCATTCCCAACCCCGGGAATCCCATGCCTTGGTTAGAGTGTGAACTCACCTTGGTTTGCTCGGTATGTTATTGCTTCTAGTGTTAATTAATGATTAGGTCCGTTGCACACAACCTAGGGTACATTGCACATAAACTCGATGTAAGTGTTTACGTTCAATTAGGGTTTACAAGTCCTTGATGTCCAAACAACTGTGATTCGTGTGATAGTTGTGTACAGAATGATATGACATAGATTGTTCATACATACAACATCCTCCAGTAACATACAGTAATATACAGTTACATTCAGTAATATACAGTAACATGCAAAGTGTTCATCATACAGGGTTTTGACTTAGCATCATAAGTAAACTCAGACTTTTCAAGCATTAATAGAACTCAGACCAAACACCCCTTATAAAAGTCGGACCAAGCACCCCCCCCCCCACAAATTCGGACCAATCTCCACCCCTTAAAAATCGGACCACGCATGTTCCAAGTATTCAAAACTCAGACTAGGCAACCAACTAGAAAAATCGGACCATACATGCTCATTAAAACTCAGACAAGGCATCATATCTTAAAACTCGGACCTAAGGGGCTTTACACAAACTCGGACCATATGCATTCAAAAAGATCGGATCATACATAACAAGCAAAAGTCGGATCATGTGTATAATAAGCAAAACTCGGACTATATATCATCAATAAAAGTCGGACTATACTTCATTCATAAAACTCGGACATGTAACACCATAAAAATCGGACTCCATAACCTCATGAAATTCGGACCATATGCATATATCATAAAACTCGGACATCTTAACCTTATAAAATTCGGACATATCCCTCTTATAAAATTCGGACATATCATGTTAATCAAAACTCAGATCATTCATCAATTTACAAAACTCAGATTTTCATCACTTGTAAAGTTCGGACCTATCATGTATTACAAATAATTCGGACTTTGTGACTTCACAAAACCCTGACACTTAACTCTGAGTTATCAATATGCGTGAATTTCAAAACCACGTTACAGAATCAATGGAACAGTTACACTTACGATCAAGAAACCCTAATTTCATACATTTGCATTGCAGTAATCAAATCAACAATCAAACATCTCTATCATATCAGACATCTTAGTGTCATGCGAGTGATTACACAACTAATCATATCCATTTCACAATAATCAGAATTGATCAATAAACACAGAACTATTGTTTGTAGAACTAGGGTTTGCAAGAATCAAATAACCAATGATTAACAACAAATAATCATTAAACAATTACCTTGGATTGATTCTAGATGGATTGGAAGATCAAGATTGGTGCAAGAGAACTTGTGTAGCCAAGAATGATAGCCAAGAATGATGAGAGAAATGATTGTAGAGAGAATGATTTGAAGTGACGTATGATGAAAACTAGTGAGAATGATTAGGGTTAAGGGGTTTTGTTTTGTTTTCACTACTACCACTAAACACCCCTAAGTATCATCCTTTACACAAAATACCCACTCCACATATAATTTACAGTTTCATCACCAAGTTCATGTATTTGTCAATCATTCATAAAATAACACATAACCTTGCAACAATCACAATACACTTTATCAAATCACAACGTATATAGTTACAACGCAAACAAATTGTGTAAGTAAGTACTAAACAAACAGTGAACGTGCAATAAATGCGAAAGTGGAATCTCGGAAACTCGAGTTGTCACATTATCCCCAACTTGAAAGAAATTTCATCCCGAAATTTAGCATGCGGTTACTGAGGAAGCTAGTTAAGTTGTATCGTTTACTAGTTTTCCTGGGGTGTCACATCATCCCCCCGTTGATTTGGAATTTCGTCCCGAAATTCTGTAGTAGCTTCAGCCTCAGCAGTGGTTGCACGGTTTCCGAATAACTTGGGATATTTGAGTTCCATTTGGTCTTCTCGTTCCCAGGTATACTCTGGGCCATGACGGGAGTTCCAATGAACTCGTACAAGAGGTATTCTAGTGTTCTTGAGGACCTTGACATCCCGGTCCGTGATTTCAACAGGTTCCTCGACGAAATGCAACTGTTCGTCGATAGTGAGCTCCTTCAAAGGAACTATGAGGGTCTCATCTGATAGACACTTCTTTCAGTGTGAACTGCACCGAGTTCAGCTGGTAGATTCAGTTTGTAGGCCACTTTGCCTATTCTTTCAGTGATTTCGAACGGTCCAACATACCGCGGATTGAGCTTGCCTCGTTTACCAAAACGAACCACACCCTTCCAGGGTGAGACTTTGAGTAGCACTTGATCCCCAACTTGGAACTCGAGTGGCTTCCTGCGCTTATCAGCGTAACTTTTCTGATGGTCACGAGCTGCCGCCATGCATTGTCGTATCTGTGCAATTCGTTCCATAGCATCAACTACCATTTCTGGACCTGTGATCTGACTATCCCCCACCTCTGCCCAACAGAGAGGTGACCGGCATTTACGTCCGTACAATGCCTTGAATGGAGCGGCTTGTATGCTGGTGTGGTAACTGTTATTGTACGAAAACTCCACTAACGGAAGATGTTTTTCCCAGCTGTTACCGAAATCGATAACACACGCCCGGAGCATGTCTTCTAGCGTCTGAATAGTGCGCTCAGACTGCCCATCCGTCTGAGGGTGATATGCTGTGCTCATGTCTAGCCGTGAGCCAAAAGCTTTGTACATTGCTTGCCATAGTTCTGAAGTGAATCGTGCATCACGATCTGAAATAATGGAGGTTGGCACTCCATGCCTCGAAACAACTTCTTTCAAGTAGACGTCTGCTAAGGTAGAGAACTTATCCGTTTCTTTGATAGCCAAGAAGTGAGCAGACTTAGTGAGTCGATCCACGATCACCCAAATAGTATCATTCCCACGCTGGGATCTAGGCAGGCCAGTAACAAAATCCATGGAAATTTCTTCCCATTTCCACTGTGGTATCTTGGGTTGCTGAAGTAGGCCTGAGGGTTTCTGGTACTCCGTCTTGACCCTCGCACAGGTCAAACACTTGCCGACGTAAGTTGCTATGTGGGCCTTCATGCTAGGCCACCAGTATGTAGTTCTAAGATCGTGGTACATTTTGTCCGAACCTGGATGTACCGAGTAGCGAGACTTATGTGCTTCGTCCATAACAAGTTCTCGTAAACCGCCATGCAGTGGGACCCAAATACGCCCCGTTAAGTAGTAGGCGCCGTCTTCCTTCTGTTCTAATCGTTGCCTTGAGCCACGTAAGGCTTCAGCCCTTACGTTTTCTGATTTCAATGCTTCTCCTGAGCATCTCGTATCTGTGCAGGAAGACTAGACTGAATAGTAAGCTGTAGTGCTCGCACGCGCCTAGGTAAATTATCTTTTCGACTGAGAGCGTCAGCCACAACATTGGCTTTGCTTGGATGGTACTTGATAGCGCATTCGTAATCGTTCAGTAGTTCAACCCATCGACGTTGCCGCATGTTCAATTCATTCTGCTTGAAAATATGCTCGAGACTCCTGTGATCGGTGTAGATAGTGCACTTGGTACCGTACAGGTAGTGTCGCCATATCTTAAGCACGAAAACAACAGCTCCCAGCTCTAAATCGTGTGTAGTATAGTTCCGTTCATGGACCTTAAGTTGGCGCGAAGCGTAAGCTATAACTTTATCCCGTTGCATCAATACACAACCAAGCCCCTGTATCGATGCGTCACAATAGACCAAGAAATCGTCCGTGCCCTCTGGCAATGAGAGGATAGGTGCACTGCAAAGTCTATCCTTTAAGTGCTGAAAAGCGGTTTCCTGAGTATTACCCCAACGATAGGTAACACCTTTCTGTGTCAGCAATGTAAGCGGCTGTGCGATCTTGGAGAAGTCTTTAATGAACCATCTGTAATAGCCCGCCAAACCCAAGAATTGGCGAATCTCCGTTGGTGTACGCGGTGCAGGCCAGTTCATGATCGAATCTACCTTGGATGGATCAACGTGAATCCCATCTTTGTTTACCACATGGCCTAGAAAGTGAACTTCACGAAGCCAGAAGTCACATTTTGAAAACTTGGCGTACAGTTGTTCCTTTCGAAGAAGTTCCAAGATAAGTCGTATGTGCTGCTCGTGTTCCTCCTGACTCTTGGAGTAGATCAGAATGTCGTCGATAAAAACAATTACAAACTTGTCTAGATAAGGCTTGCACACTTTGTTCATAAGATCCATGAAAACTGCAGGCGCGTTCGTTAGCCCGAATGGCATGACTAGAAACTCGTAGTGGCTGTAGCGAGTTCTGAATGCTGTCTTAGAGACGTCCTCATCCTGGACTCTCAGCTGATGGTAACCTGACCTTAGATCAATCTTGGAGTAGTAGCTCGACCCTTGCAACTGGTCGAATAAGTCGTCAATACGTGGAAGAGGATAGTGGTTCTTCATGGTGACCTTGTTCAGTTCGCGGTAATCTATGCACATTCTGAATGTACCGTCTTTCTTCTTCACAAGTAATACTGGAGCTCCCCAAGGCGAAGAACTAGGAAGAATAAAGCCCTTATCCAAGAGCTCTTGTAGTTGCTTTGACAGTTCTTCCAGTTCAGTTGGAGCTAAACGATACGGTGCGCGAGCTATGGGTGCTGCTCCAGGAGCTAGTTCAATCTGAAATTCGACCTGGCGATGAGGCGGTAGACCAGGTAAATCTTCAGGAAACACTTAAGGAAAATCGCGTACAACTGGGATATCCTCTATTCTTTTCTCTTTCGTTGATGCATCAGTAACTAGTGCCAAAATGGAAGTGTGACCCTTTCGTAAACATTTCTGAGCCTTCAGGAAGGAGATGATGCCAACCACAGCACCACTCTTGTCGCCTTGAACTTCGAGAGGTTCTTTACCAGAACGAGGAATACGAATGATCTTCTCCTTACGTAGGATCTCTGCTTGCTGCTTGGATAACCAATCCATACCAATGACGATGTCAAAACTACCCAGAACTATAGGAATGAGGTCGATAGAGAAAGTCTGACCAGCGAGGATAAGATTACGACCCTGAACTCTGTGTGTGGCCTCTAGACTTTTACCATTAGCTAACTCTACGACATGTTTGGTGTTTAAGGGAGTTGGTGCACGTTTTAACATTTGGCTAACTTTCAAGGACATATAACTGGTATCCGCACCCGAATCAAACAATACAGTAACATAAAAGTCGTCAAGAAGGAACTTACCCATAACTACGTTGGGATCATTCCTGGCATCACCCTGCCCCAGCACAAATGCAGGTCCCCTAGCTTCGTTGCCGTTGTTGTTCCCACCATTGTTGTTTCCGTTGCCTTGGTTATTGTTGTTGTTGTTGTTGTTGTTCTGGTTTCGGTTTAACTGAGGGTAGTGTCTTTTGAAGTGACCTTCAGCGCCACAATGAAAACATCCCTTGTTGCCCTGTTGTTGATTCTGTGGTGTTTGCTGCTGCTGATTCTGATTCACAGGCCGCGGGCTCCTACAATCTTTGGCCTCATGACCCATCTTGAGACACCTCTGGCAACGACCCTTGTTGCACTGGCCACTGTGGTGTCTGTTACAATTGTTACACCTTAGGAGGTTCCCTCGATAACCACCCTGCCTGCGACTGCCCGAAGATTGCTGACTAGGGCTCTGATAGTTGTCCGTCTTTCGCTGCTGCACCTGAGACTGAACTGAAGCTGAACCTTTGCTGGAATCCCCCTCCCATTTTCTCTTGTTGTCACTGGGGGTAGCAGGAGTAGCAGAAGTGGTAACGGTAGCATTAGCGCTGATGTGCTTAGGCAGCCTGTCTTATTCCACTGCCTGATCCGTGAGGCGATGAGCAAGGCACTGAATATCCTGGATGTTAGCAAGGTTGGCCGATGTCACGTGGCTTTGAATTTCTGGTGCCAACCCCTTGAGATACAACTCAATGCATCTGATAGGAGGGTCCACCATAGTTGGACACAAAACGGCCAGCTCGTTTGACCTTTTAGTATATGCCTCAATTTCCGACCCAATCATCTTCAAATGAAAGAACTCCACTTCTAACTTGTGGATGTCGTCGCGTGTGCAGTATTCCCGTTTAATCAGCTCCTTGAAATCATTCCAAGGAGTGGCGTTAGTAGCTGCCAATCCTAAAAGTTGGACTTGCGCATTCCACCAAGTCAGCGCGATTCCTTCCAGTGTGCCAGTGGCGTACTTCACCCTGTGAGCCTCAGGGCATTCACACATTTCAAACACAGACTTGAGCTTTTCAAACCAATGGAGGAGTCCCACTGCTCCCTCCGTGCCACTGAACGTGCTTGGACGACAGTCCATGAAATTCTTGAAAGTGCAAACAGGTGGCTGAGCGTGTTGACCTGTTGTGTATATAAGAACAGGACAAGGTTAAACATAAGAGTTGGTTTAGAAATGTAGGATCTAAAGATCCTAGTGTGAGTTACGACTGCAGGGTATACCTCCTGCTTGTGCGGCTGCAAGTGCCGCAGCAACTTGTTCGTTGATAAGAGCCGTCAACTGGGCTTGAGTCAAGTTAATACATCCAACCATGATCTTCATAGCAAATATAACATATGTGAGAGAGGTTCGCAAATAGTGCAATGACAGAAGAGAGTAAGCACACAAGTGTTCTCAAGCAATAACAAATAGTAGGCAATGTAATCTAAACATACCACGAGCAAAGTTCTATGTAATTCTAGCATGTAGGCAATAAACATAAACCATATTACCTAGGATGTTGAGTCTTGCACGTGGAGCGAGGCGTCGTTGTGGATCATTGAGCACTGTACTGGTTATAGTCTGGTTTTAATGAAAACGTTTCCCCTTATTAAAACCGAGTTCTCTATAACCAATGGCTCTGATACCAATCTGTCACACCCCCAAAATCCACACGCGGAGTATCACCGCTTGGAGGCGTGACTGACCAGGATCAAGCCACCAATCATATAGAACAATGTAAATAGTAAAAGTAAATGTAATTTAACCAAACCAATCCATATGAAAGGTGTTCAAAACATAAGTATAAATTCAACGTTTAGCGGAAGCATATGAGTAACAGCCCAACATAAATAAAGTAAGTAATGTCATAATGTTTAATCAAAGCATTCACGATCCTTGTCCACAACGACTGCGCCTCCCTGTGCAAACTCCATGTATACCTAACGACCTGCAAGGCATGTAACAAAGAGTCAACAACTAGTTGAGCGAGTTCACAGTAAGTAAGTTCGTAATTGTAGCTCTACTAGGCCGATAGTATGTTCTATTAGTGGGGGCTTCCCATAGTTGCATATACACTTGACTATTTGTAACCATAAGTGTTCTTCTTAACCTGAGAACAGCAGTACACACAAGGTTTACGTAGGTTTTACGTAAGTGTCCTTCACAAACCGAGGACAATGGTACGCGGGGGTTTACGTAGGTTTTACGTAAGTGCCTGTCACAATCCGAGGCAGTAGTGAGTATAAGTTTACGTAGGTTTTACGTAAGTGTCCTTCGCAACCTGAGGACAATGATGAGTACAAGTATACGTAGGTTTTACGTATGTATCCTTCACATCCAAGGACGATGGTAGATAGTCTAGTAATTGTGTAAGTACAATCCCATTCCCAACCCCGGGAATCCCATGCCTTGGTTAGAGTGTGAACTCACCTTGGTTTGCTCGGTATGTTATTGCTTCTAGTGTTAATTAATGATTAGGTCCGTTACACACGACCTAGGGTACATTGCACATAAACTCGATGTAAGTGTTTACGTTCAATTAGGGTTTACAAGTCCTTGATGTCCAAACAACTGTGATTCGTGTGATAGTTGTGTACAGAATGATATGATATAGATTGTTCATACATACAACATCCTCCAGTAACATACAGTAATATACAGTTACATTCAGTAATATACAGTAACATGCAAAGTGTTCCTCATACAGGGTTTTGACTTAGCATCATAAGCATCAGAAGTAAACTCAGACTTTTCAAGCATTAACAGAACTCAGACCAAACACCCCTTATAAAAGTCGGACCAAGCACTCCCCCACAAATTCGGACCGATCTCCACCCCTTAAAAATCGGACCATGCATGTTCCAAGTATTCAAAACTCAGACTAGGCAACCAACTAGAAAAATCGGACCATACATGCTCATTAAAACTCGGACAAGGCATCATATCTTAAAACTCGGACCTAAGGGGCTTTACACAAACTCGGACCATATGCATTCATAAAGATCGGATCATACATAACAAGCAAAAGTCGGATCATGTGTATAATAAGCAAAATTCGGACTATATATCATCAATAAAAGTCGGACTATACTTCATTCATAAAACTCGGACATGTAACACCATAAAACTCGGACTCCATAACCTCATGAAGTTCGGACCATATGTATATATCATAAAATTCGGACCTCTTAACCTTATAAAATTCGGACATATCCCTCTTATAAAATTCAGACATATCATGTTAATCAAAACTCAGATCATTCATCAATTTACAAAACTCAGATTTTCACCACTTGTAAAGTTCGGACTTATCATGTATTACAAATAATTCGGACTTTGTGACTTCACAAAACCCTGACACTTAACTCTGAGTTATCAATATGAGTGAATTTCAAAACCACGTTACAGAATCAATGGAACAGTTACACTTACGATTAAGAACCCCTAATTTCATACATTTGCATTGTAGTAATCAAATCAACAATCAAACATCTCTATCATATCAGACATCTTAGTGTCATGCAAGTGATTACACAACTAATCATATCCATTTCACAATAATCAGAATCGATCAATAAACACAGAACTATTGTTTGTAGAACTAGGGTTTGCAAGAATCAAATAACCAATGATTGACAACAAATAATCATTAAACAATTACCTTGGATTGATTCTAGATGGATTGGAAGATCAAGATTGGTGCATGAGAACTTGTGTAGCCAAGAATGATAGCCAAGAATGATGAGAGAAATGATTGTAGAGAGAATGATTTGAAGTGACGTATGATGAAAACTAGTGAGAATGATTAGGGTTAAGGGGTTTTGTTTTGTTTTCACTACTACCACTAAACACCCCTAAGTATCATCCTTTACACAAAATACCCACTCCACATATAATTTACAGTTTCATCACCAAGTTCATGTATTTGTCAATCATTCATAAAATAACACATAACCTTGCAACAATCACAATACACTTTATCAAATCACAACGTATTAACGCAAACAAATTGTGTAAGTAAGTACTAAACAAACAATGAATGTGCAATAAATGCAAAAGTGGAATCTCGGAAACTCGAGTTGTCACATAACTATCAGTGGATAGCACAGCAGTGGATACCACACTGATTTTGAACATCAGTGCTTATCATAGGAAAATGAGAACAGGGGATGACTTTCAGTAGTGGGCAGAAGTTTGAAGTAGAGCAGACTTTTGAACCCATCAGTGGTTATGGCAAACTTTTAGTATTTTTCATGAAAAATTCATTTTTAGCTATTTTAAGGATGAATTTTTGATTTTCTGAAAACATTTTAATGCTTTTATTCATAGAAAAATAGGATTTTGCCTACTATTCCATGTTTAGCATGCCAATCCTAGAGATCAAGCTTTCAAAGGTGGATGTGTCTAATGGTTTGGTTAGCACATCTGCCAGCTGATCTTTAGTTGGAACATGATGCAGAGAAATCAAACCTTCTTCATAGCAATCCCTCACAAAGTGATGTCTGATGTCGATATGTTTGGTGGTTGAGTGGGAAACTGGATTTTTGATGATATTTTCTGCTGCCTGGCTGTCCAACATGAGTGGTGTCTTCAAGGTAGTGATACCAAAATCTAGTAACTAATTTTGAAGCCAGACCAGTTGGGCTATACAGCTTGCAGCAGCTATATATTCTACCTCAGCAGTGGATGTGGAAACAGCTGCTTGCTTTTTGCTTTGCCAAGACACTAAGCAATTGCCTAGGAATTGGCACCCTCCTGAAGTGGACTTCCTTGTTTTATCACATCCGGCAAAGTCACTATCTGAGAAACCTGAAAGCTCAATTTTACCATCAGCTGGATACCAGATACCAAGTGTGGGAGCACCTTTGAGGTATCTGAATATCCTTTTTACAGCAATAAGATTTGACTTTCTAGGGCCTGAATGGGATCTTGCACAGACACATGTTGCAAACATGATATCTGGTCTAGATGCAGTTAGGCACAATAAAGACCCAATCATGCTTCTATATAAGGTCTGATCAACCAAATCATCCTTTTCTTCAGACATGACCAATTTATTGGTTGCAATGGGTGTACTACATGGCTTACAATCATCCATATCAAATTTCTTTAACAGTTCTTTGGCATATTTGCCTTGATGGATGAAAGTACCATTTTGCAGCTGCCTTACTAGGAGACCAAGAAAGCACTGGAGTTCACCCATTGCACTCATTTCAAACTCAGCTATCATGAGTTGTCTGAACTCTTCACACATTTTATTACATGTGCTTCCAAAAATGATGTCATCCACATAAATTTGGACAATCATCAAATCCTTCCCTCTCCATTTTAAAAACAGTGTTTTATCAATCCTGCCTCTGGTGAAACCAATGGAAAGTAAAAAGGTGGACAGAGTTTCATACCAGGCCCTTGGTGCTTGTTTCAAGCCATACAAAGCTTTATTCAGCTTGTAGACATGATCTGGATTAAATGGATCCTCAAAACCTGGAGGTTGACAAACATAAACCTCCTCTTGAATCTTACCATAGAGGAATGCACATTTGATATCCATTTGATACACCTTGATGTTGTGGTTGACAACAAAGGCCAGAAAGAGTCTGATAGCTTCAAGTCTTGCTACAGGGGCAAATGTTTCATCATAGTCAATGCCCTCTTCTTGTCTGAATCCTTGAACCACAAGCCTGGCTTTATTCTTGACAACAATACCCCTTTCATCAGTTTTATTTTTGAAGACCCATTTTGTGCCAATAGGGCTCACACCCAGAGACAACCCGAACTTTCAAGGTTAGTAGCGTGATCCTAACTCTTCGTTATTCCTCCTTGGTGTGTCGTGCTTGTATCCGTGCTTGTATGATTTTGTTTAACGATTCTGTAGCCTTGTTAGAATTATATGTGTTAGTATAATTGGACCGCAACGTATGTGTGTGTGTGTTGGATTAAGAAACCCATTGACATAATTGAACACATAGGGGGCCCAAATTCGGTTCCGCATTATGTTTATAATCGGCCCAAATTACCATTGGATTAGCAAACATAATTGGCCCAGTTTCTCGTCTGTTTAACTACTCAAATACGTGAATAAGTGTGATCACAAACCACACAAACCCTAAAACCCCTAGGTGTTCGACGGCAGTGGAGCCCTTCTCATCGAAACCCTGTGATCTCTTCAATCTATACTTGGCATTCGGTTAGTGAGTTATATTGTTAATCCATTTGTTGCTCTTAATGATTGATGTGAATTATGTTTGTATGTATTAACTGCTAAACAAAACAATTTGAGGTTGAGATGGTTGCATGTTAGGGATCACCAAACTGCCACACATGTTAGATACTATATAGATCATTAATATAATCTTGTATGATTTGGATTATTGGATTATTATCAATACCCATATGATGTGACAATTCGGTGGACTTTGGTTGGGATTTGTGAACAAGATATTGACTAACTGAAGTGAACATGATGTTCACCAATATTTAATGTTTGACAAGAGTTAATATTCAGATGGGTTGTGATCCAGATTTATTGTTTTAGTAAATTTGATCTCACATGCATAGAGGTTCCATCATAACTGACAATTGCATGATAGCACTTATTAATGAATTTAGTCAATTGTTGTACACTAAATAGACACATAGGGGGGCTGATCATGTGATCTCAAAAGGGCGGCGCACATACCGATTGAAAGGACCCTACATGTTTTCTGTTATGTGTTATGTATGTAAGCTAGGGGTATAATTAGGTAAAAAAATATATAAATAAATCATCACTTCAGTTTTACATTAGGATATAACTTTGAGGTTGGGCCGAGTAGTGTATTAGCTTGATTTGTAAACGGGCTTTTTCATTCGGTCCAGAACACATGAGTGGACTTTTAGAACTTCGGTTGGGTTGCACGAACTCGGGTCACCAGCCAACTCTATATCTGGAGAAACCAGACCAGAAGTTGGACCTGGTCGGGTGGGCCTGGTCAAGTTTCGGGTCGCAAGTAGAACTTCGGGTTACACAACGTGTTTGAATAATTTAAATAATGTTGCAAGGGGATTGATATGGGACATGAGTAGGCTATGTGAAATGCATGAAACATGAGTGTTTATTTTGTGACTATGTATTAATTGCTACAAGTTGTAACGTGTATGGTTTGGTAGAATGAGATTCTAACGATTAGTGGTAATCACAATAGGGACTATTTGATCAACTTGGAATTCGTGCTTTGATCTTACCGAGCAAAACATAGGTGAGTTCACTACATTCGAGCATGCGTCCCAGTGGTTGGGGACAGTCAGTGGTTTGGGTAAAAACGGGTATATTGGTTAATATTCTCACCTATCATTTTTGTAAGTCCCTTATTATGTTACCTGGAGGGTAACGGGTATTAGTTGGTAGCGCTACTTAGGTTTGGCACCCTCACACCGCTCCTGTATAGGACGGATGTGAACTAATGACCCAGTCGTGGCCCAGTACTGGATAGGAGTACGTGGGGACGGCAGTCATGTACTTCAGGAGCCGTCTTATTCGGAATTGAGATATTAACAATATTACTTGCATTGTCAGTGAACTGTTTTACATACAACTGGTAACAAACGTTTTCTAAAACTGTGAACTCGCCAGCTTTGTCTGATACACTTGTTACATGCTCGCAGGTCGCTAGGTACTTGGGAACGGGAACTTCCTGGCTGGAGGGCGTGAGTGGTCATGGTTGCACCGATGAGTTTATTTATCAAACATATATTTGCTATGGATGTTTGGAAAGTATTTACATTGTGTTACGTTAACGCTTCCGCTGAACTTGATGGTTTTTGAATTACTTATGTTGGATTTTATTACTATTTAATGATGAAACTTTATTTTAAACTTATGGATTCAATGTAATTGGTGGCTCATTACTAGTGGTCACACGCCTAACAGGGATACTCCCTAAGTGGTAATTTGAGGGTGTGACACTCTGGCAATGGAACAAGCTCCCATACTTGTTGTCTTCTAAACTGTTGGAGCTCCTCTTGCATGGCTTCTACCCGGCTGTTGTCTTTCAGTACCTCTTGATACTTGACTGGCTGATGGAGTGATAGAAAACCTGCAAAAAGACAAATGTTTTGGGATTGCCTTCTTGTAAGCGCCCCTTCATTGATGTTGCCAATGATTTGATCTGGTGGATGAGATTTCAAGAAGATGAGCTCTCCTAGGTATGGAATAATAGCATTGAGTGGTGAAGGCTGCAGATGTGTATCATCTGAGCTAACCACTGCTGGTGACTTTGATGACCTAGTAGTGGCTTCAAAAGGTGGTGGCATAGGGGGTAAAGGTGTGGACACCTGCTGACTTTGATCCATTGTTTGAGGACTTTTGTCAGCAGTGTTTGATGAGGTGGAAGCAGTGGTTAAAGGGCTACTTTGGTCAACAACTGTTGACGTAGCAGTGGTTGAGCTTTGACAACTGTTTTGAACAACTGATGCTCTCCCTATTGAAGCAGACTTTTGAGGAATGATGATCTCATATCCATAATCTGATGATAAATCTTCTGATGGACCTGCACCGTTAGTCTTGACAGCAGTATTTTCAAAAGTGAATTTTTCAAGATCAAACAATTCTGCAGGATTTGCAAGGATTTTCATTGATGAAAGTTCATTGAACTTTACATTCAAAGTCTCTTCCACTGCTTTGGTCCGTGTATTGAACACTTTGTAGGCCTTAGCAGTGGTTGAGTATCCCAGGTGGTATCCCATATCAATTTTGGCTGCAAACTTTGAGATAGAATCTTTTAAGTTTAGAATGAAACATGGGCAACCAAAAACTTTGAAATATGAGATTAATGGCTTTATTTTATACAGAATTTCATAAGCAGTCTTTTTGTGCCTAGGGTTGATTAAAACTCTGTTTTGGACATAGCAAGCAGTATTTACTACCTCTGCCTAAAAAGTTAATGGCAAACCTGAATCTGCAAGCATGCTTCTGGCAGCCTCAATCAATGTTCTGTTCTTCCTTTCAACAACCCCATTTTGCTCTGGTGTTCTAGGGATGCTGTATTGCCTTACAATCCATTTCTTCACGCAGAAGGCATCCAACTCCTTATTTTTGAATTCTGTGCCATTGTCACTCCTGAAGACTTTCACTGGAAGGTCAAATTGCTTTTCAACCTGTGTCACAAAGTCTTGCAAAATGCTTGCAATCTCATCTTTTGAGTGTAAAAAGAAGGTCCATGTAAACCTAGAGAAGTCATCAACAATAACCAAGCAATATCTCTTCTTTTTGAGACTCATGACTTGCACTGGGCCAAACAAATCCATGTGCAGCAATTGCAAACACTGGGTTGTTTTGGACTCTTCAATGGGCTTGAAAGAGCTTTTATGCTGTTTTCCTTATAAACAGGAAACACAGTGTTCAGGACATGAAAACATTTTTTGTGGTAAGCCTCTCACTAAGCTATTTTTTGAAATTTCATTGATTGCCTTGAGATTTGTGTGTCCCAGTCTTTTGTGCCATAGCTCTGTCTCTTTGTTAGAGGCAGCTGAGAACAGACAGGCATCAGCTCTGGGACACTCTCTTGACATATCAACAACATAAACATTGCCACTTCTTTGAGCAACAAGTTTTGTTTTTCCTGATTTTATTATTGCTTCAATCTTTTCAACCATTTCTGGTCCAACAATCTTACAGCACTCCTTTGTGAAGAATGTCCCATACCCCTTATCACTCATTTGTGAGACACTCAGGAGGTTGAATTTCAGATTGTCTATCAGATTGACATTTTCAAATTTTACATTTCCAGACTGAACTATACCAGACCCAGAACTTTCCCTTTACTATTATTCCCAAAGGATATATCACCCCCTCCATGGATTTTGAAATCTTTGAGTAGGGCTTTACATCTTGTCATGTGCCTGGAGCCTCCACTGTCTACGTACCAAAGATTATCTAAGCATGCAGAAGCTCCATGCACATGAAGTAAAAGGATTAGTTCATTAAGGTTTCCAAAGCTAATAAGGCTTTGGATGGGGTCTCAACAGTGTCTGAACTGATGACAGATGCAGGGACAGTGGTTAGCTCAGGGGTTTGAACATTTTTGAGAATGTTTTTCTCTAACCACTGTTGGGGGTCTTGACTAATCATCTGTTGATAACCAAAAGGATACCTGTTCACTTTGGGTTTAGAGGGCTTTTTGTAAGTCTCATAAACATGTGGGATCCTATGGTATGGTGGTTGTCCCTTACCTCTTTTAAATTGGTTGGCAGGGGGTGCATTAGTCACCTGAACATCTCTTTGAACAGATGTTTGGTTCATCTGTTTTGTGACAGCTGTTTGGACTGGGACGAATAGCGGTTGTTTCTTGGTGAACTTAACAGATGATGCTGATGAACTTAAGAATGTTTTTGCAGTGTACTCTTTCTTCTTTTCTGTCACACCCCCAAAATCCACCTGCGGAGTATCACCGCTTGGGAGCGTGACTGACCAGGATCAAGCCACCAATCATATTGAACATGTAATTAATATCAAGTATAATAAATGTAAAACCAATCGTTCAATACGAAAGGTGTTCAAAACATATTCATAGTTTATAAGTATAGCGGAAGCATAAGTACGAAAACCCAAATGTGTAACATAAGTTCAATAAGTTTCAAAACATAATCCATGCTCCACAACGACCTGCTCCTCCCTGTGCAAGCTCCATGTATCTAACGACCTGCAAGGCATGTAACAGAGGATCAACAACTAGTTGAGCGAGTTCACAGTTAACAGTTCAGTAATAGTATAGCGTGAGTAGTAGTATGTTCGTTCGTTATATCATGTATCGTATTGGTTCCCATCGCGGCCTCCCAGGCAGGTATGCGAAGATACTAGAGGGATGTTCATCCCGAGTATTCTAGACTAGGTTTACCTGTATCGCGGCCTACCAGGCAGGTGTGCGAAGATTAGTAAATTACCGTTCGCGGCCTTCTAAAGGCAGGTGTGCGAAGTCAGTCATAATATCGCGGCCAACCCTTGGCAGGTGTGCGAAGATCAGTTCAATAAGTGTTACTAGTCTAGTAGTAGTTCTAACAGTGGAGTATGTACAATAGTTCATCAAATCACATCACTACGTTCCAGTATAGATAAGTACCAGTAAATAATCAAATCCCATTCCCACCCTGGGAACCCCATGCCTTGGCTGTGTGAACTCACCTTGGTTTGCTCGGTATGTTATTGCTTCTAGGGTTTATAAATCTCTAAGTCCGTAACACACGACCTAGGATGTGTTGCACATGATACGATGTAAGTGTTTGCATCAAATTAGGGTTTGCAAATCGTTGTCATTCAAGCAGTTGTGTCTTGTGTGTTTACTGTGTACATGATGATATCACATAGAATGTTCACGCATGTAAAATCATACAGTTGCATTCAGTATCATACAATTATACATATACAGAATCATACCTCACACAAACAGTTAATCATATTCACATAATTCATGTGTCACTTCTTTGATTTCATAGTTTAGTCTAACGTGTATAATAATTTAAGGATCACCGTTAACATACTTAACAGATTAACATCGATTAAACTTCACAAGTTTAACGTAGTCAGGGATTTAACAAACTGTCATACACAGCTTAACAGGTTAACATTATGCAACATGCAATTCATTGTTTCAAAGTGAACATCAAACAATATCAGACATGCCTTGCCATTCTAAAACTCAGACAAGTGTGTGTGTGTGTGTGGGGGGGGGGGGGTTTCCCCTGTTCATAACTCGGATAGCACATGATGTGTTATAACCTCGGACAAGAGTTTCATGGATGAAACTCGGACCAAGTGGGCAAACTCGGATCATGCGCATATGTTTCACAAAGTCGGACAAGGTAAAGCCCATTAGAATCTCGGACTATGTGGCCTTCAACAAACTCGGGCCACACATACATGGCATTAAACTCGGTTCATACATACATGGCATTAAACTCGGACCACTCATGCATGGTTATTAAACTCGGACATCATTTTCATGGGTAATAAACTCGGACCAACTTATGGCTTACAAGGTCGGACAAGAAACAATATGACAAACTCGGACATGGGGGGTTTCCTCATGAAACTCGGACCACCCCCTCATGTCAAAGGTCGGACAAAAAGAAGCCCACAAACTCGGACCATGAAAGTGTTATGTTTAAGATCGGACCACAATTGATGGGTTAAAACTCGGACATAACCCCCCTAAGAACCTCGGACCAAGGATTTAAACCAAAACTCGGTCATTCATGATTTTAAGCCAAAGAAACTCAGACATATATATGTTATTCAAACTCGGATTAAGCATGCTCTTTAAAACTCAGACAATTGTTTTCATTAAAACTCTGGCAATACATACGCATACGTTCATCGAGATTGTATCAGTTACATTTCTTTCATTCAACAGTTTCGTTCTATTGTTCATACAATCAAACCCTAATTACACTGTGTTAGTCTAGCATCATCTCAATCATCACATCAATCATGTATTCTTAATCACGAAACCAATCGATTAAACAACCATTCAGTGTCATTATCATTATAATTAGAATCAAATCAAAATCACAGAACATTATATGGAGAACTAGGGTTTTCAAGAGTTCACAAGAATTAAGAATCGATACAATCAACAATCATCTAGGGTTTACAAGTATTACAATAATTCATAAACAATTACCTTGAATGATTCTAGAGAAATAGAGGAATCGAAGGTGATGAATGCCTTGTGCCAATGATGGTGGTGATGATGATTGCTAGGGGGATTAGAGAGTTGCAAGTACGTGTTTTGATTCTTGGTGAATGATTAGAGAATGATTAGTGAATGAGTTTAGGGTTAAGTATGGTTTAATTTTCACTAATTACACCATACACCCTGAATTACTATATTTTACACAAGTACACCATCCCTAATAATTTCACAATTCCACCACCATGTTCATATATTTACCAATTTCACAATTAACAGACAATCATTCACCATCACACAATTAAAACATATATAATTCTATGGCAATCAATTGTGCAAATAAACAACTAAATAATACAAGAACGTGCAATAAATGCGAAATAGAATCTTGGAAATTCAAGTTGTCACATTATCCCCAACTTAAAAGAAATTTCGTCCCGAAATTTGGTACGCACTCACTGAGGAAGCTAGGTAAGCTGTATCGTTTACTGGTTTTCCTGGGGTGTCACATCATCCCCCCGTTGATTTGGAATTTCGTCCCGAAATTCAGTAGTAGTAGCTTCAGCCTCAGTAGTGGTTGCATTGGTTTCGAATAACTGGGGGTACTTTTCTGTCATCTGGTCTTCGCGTTCCCAGGTGTACTCTGGGCCACGTTTGGAGTTCCAACGAACTCGGACAAGAGGGATTCTCTTGTGCTTGAGGACCTTAACATCCCGGTCCGTGATTTCAACTGGTTCCTCAACGAACTGCAACCGCTCGTCGATAGTGAGTTCCTTAAAAGGAATTATGAGGGTCTCATCTGACAGGCACTTCTTCAGATTCGACACGTGGAATACGTTGTGAACTGCACCGAGTTCAGCTGTTAGGTTTAGTCTGTAGGCTACTTGGCCTATTCTTTCAGTGATTTCGAACGGTCCAACATACCGTGGATTGAGTTTGCCTCTTTTACCAAAACGAACCACACCCTTCCAGGGTGAGACTTTTAATAAAACCCGGTCCCCGACCTGAAATTCCAATGGCTTCTTACGCTTATCCGCGTATGCTTTCTGACGGTCGCGTGCTGCCGCCATGCGTTGTCGTATCTGTGCAATCTTTTCTGTGGCGTCCACTACAATCTCTGGACCCGTAATCTGACTATCCCCCACCTCTGCCCAACAGAGAGGTGACCGGCATTTACGCCCGTACAATGCCTCGAATGGAGCGGCTTGTATGCTGGTGTGATAACTGTTATTGTACGAAAACTCCTCTAACGGGAGATGCTTTTCCCAGCCGTTGCCGGAATCGAATACACATGCTCGAAGCATGTCTTCAAGAGTTTGGATTGTTCGCTCAGACTGCCCATCTGTCTGAGGATGATACGCTGTGCTCATGTCTAACCGTGAGCCAAAAGATTTGTGCATCGCTGGCCATAGTTCTGACGTGAATCGTGCATCTTGATCCGAAATGATGGAGGTGGGCACCCCGTGCCTCGAAACAACTTCTTTAAGATAGATGTCTGCGAGAGTGGAGAACTTATCCGCTTCCTTTATAGCCAGGAAGTGTGCAGACTTGGTGAGTCGATCCACGATCACCCATATAGTATCATTCCCACGCTGGGATCTGGGTAGGCCTGTAACAAAATCCATGGAAATCCCTTCCCATTTCCACTGTGGTATCCTGGGTTGCTGAAGTAGGCCTGAGGGTTTCTGGTACGCTGTCTTGACTCTCCCACAAGTCAAACATTTGCCGACGTAAGTTGCAATGCGGGCCTTCATGCTAGGCCACCAGTATGTAGTTCTAATGTCGTGGTACATTTTATCCGACCCTGGATGTACCGAGTAGCGAGACTTGGGTGCTTCGTCCAACACAAGCTCTCGTAAACCGCCATAAAGTGGGACCCAAATACGCTCCTTTACATAGTAGGCGCCGTCTTCCTTTTGTTCCATTTGTTGCCTCGAACCGCGTAAAGCTTCAGCCTTTACGTTTTCGGATTTCAATGCTTCTATCTGAGCAGCTCGTATCTGTGCAGGAAGACCGGACTGAATAGTAAGCTGTAGCGCTCGCACGCGCTTAGGTAGGGTGTTCTTTCGACTAAGGGCGTCAGCCACAACATTGGCCTTGCCTGGATGATACTTGATGGCGCATTCGTAGTCGTTCAGTAGTTCAACCCATCTCCGTTGACGCATATTCAATTCCTTCTGCTTGAAGATATGCTCGAGACTCCTGTGATCGGTGTAAATCGTGCACCTGGTACCGTACAGGTAGTGTCGCCACATCTTAAGCGCGAAAACAACAGCTCCCAGCTCTAAATCGTGCGTCGTGTAGTTCCGTTCATGAATCTTGAGTTGTCGCGAAGCGTAGGCGATAACTTTATCCCGTTGCATCAATACACACCCGAGACCCTGTATCGATGCGTCACAATAAACCACGAAATCATCTGTGCCCTCCGGCAGTGAGAGAATAGGTGCGCTGCAAAGCCTATCCTTTAGGTACTGAAAAGCGGTCTCTTAGGAATCTCCCCAACGGTAGGTGACACCTTTTTGTGTCAGCATAGTAAGCAGCTGCGCGATCTTCGAAAAGTCTTTAATGAATCGCCTGTAATACCCTGCCAAACCCAAGAATTGGCGTATTTCCGTCGGTGTACGCGGTGCAGGCTAGTTCCCGATCGAATCTACCTTGGATGGATCGACATGGATCGCATTCCTGTTCACCACATGGCCTAAGAAGTGGACTTCACGAAGCCAGAAGTCGCATTTTGAAAACTTTGCGTACAGTTGCTCCTTTCGAAGGAGTTCCAAGATAAGACGTAAGTGCTGCTCGTGTTCCTCCTGACTCTTGGAGTAGATCAGAATGTCGTCGATGAAGACAATGACGAACTTGTCAAGATAGGGTTTGCACACCCTGTTCATAAGGTCCATAAATACGGCAGGTGCGCTCAATAATATCAAACCATCCATCATATCAAACATAACGCATAGTAGTTAAAATAATTCATTAAAATCCAATACAATTGATGTTCAAACCAAACTTTGTTTGAGTAGCGGAAACATAATAATGAAAACCCAAAATAAGTTATAAGTTCAAATATCGTTCATTGCGTCTCCTCGTCCTAACACGAAAACTCGTCCTCTTGCCTCGTTGCCATTGTTGTTGTTGTTTCCCCCGTTGTTGTTGTTGTTCCCGTTGCCCTGGTTATTGTCGTGGTTCTGATTCTGGTTCAACTGAGGACAATCGCGTTTGTAATGACCATCTGCCCCACACTGGAAACATCCCCGGTTTCCACGCTGTGGTTGCTGCTGCTGGTTCTGTGGAGCTGGCGGTGGGAGTTGCTGGTTCTGATTTGCTGGCCGTGAGCTTCTACAATCCTTAGCCTCATGACCCATCTTGAGGCATCTTTGACAACGTTCCCTGCGACATCTTCCGCTGTGGTGTCTGTTGCACTTATTACACAGTGGGTGAATTCCCCGATATCCACCCTGCCCCTGACTGCCAGATGATTGCTGACTCGAATTCTGGTAGTCATTTGTCTTGCGCTGCTGAGACTGAACAGAAACTGATCCCTTGCTGGAATCCCCCTCCCATTTCCTCTTGTTGTCACTGGGAGTAGCAGAAGTGGTGACAGCAGCAGTGGTAGCCTTGACACGTTTTGGCAGTCTGTTCTGATCCACTGCCTAATCTGTAATACGATGAGCAAGGCGCTGAATAGCCTGGATATTATCAAGATTAGCCGATGTCACATGGCTCTGGATCTCTGGCGCCAAACCCTTGAGATACAACTCAATACGTTTCACTGGAGGGTCCACCATAGTTGGACATAGCACGGCCAGTTCATTCGACCGTTTGGTATAAGCTTCAATCTCTGACCCAACCATTTTCAAGTGATACAGTTCATCTTCCAGCTTGTGAATGTCTTCACGAGTGCAGTATTCCCTTTTGATCAATTCCTTGAAATCATTCCAAGGGGTGGCGTTAGCAGCTGCCAACCCTAGGATCTGTACTTGCGCGTTCCACCAAGTCAACGCGATTCCTTCCAAAGTGCCAGTGGCGTACTTAACCCTGCGAGCCTCAGGGCATTCACACATTTCGAACACAAATTCTAGCTTCTCAAACCAATGGAGGAGTCCCACTGCCCCCTCGGTGCCACTGAATGAGCTTGGACGACAGTCCATGAAGTTCTTAAAAGTGCAGACAGGCTGCTGCGCGTGTTGACCTATTGTGTACGAATAGGACAAGGTTAAATACGAGAGTTAATGTAGGATCTAAGGATCCTAGTGTGAGTCTATACTGCAGGGTATACTACCTGCTTGAGCAGCTGCAAGTGCCGCAGCAACTTGAGCTTGAACGAGAGCCTCTAGCTGGGCTTGTGTCATGTTAATTCGTCCGGCCATTGATCTTCACATCAAAGGCAACATAAGTGAGAAAGGTTCGCGTATAGTGCGATGACAGAAGAGTGTAAGCACGTAAGTGTTCTCATGCAATAACAAGTAGTGAGCAAAGTAATGTAAGCATACTACGAGCAAAGTTCTATGCAGTTCTAGCAAGCAGGTAATAAACATAAACCTTATTACCTAGGATGTCGAGTCTTGCACGTGGAGCGAAGCGTCGTTGTGGATCGTTTGAGAGCACTGTTCTGGTTATAGTCTGGTTTTAATAAAAACGTTTTTCCCATATTAAAACCAAGTTCTCTATAACCAATGGCTCTGATACCAATCTGTCACACCCCCAAAATCCACATGCGGAGTATCACCGCTTGGGAGCGTGACTGACCAGGATCAAGCCACCAATCATATTGAACATGTAATTAATATCAAGTATAATAAATGTAAAACCAATCGTTCAATACGAAAGGTGTTCAAAACATATTCATAGTTTATAAGTATAGCGGAAGCATAAGTACGAAAACCCAAATGTGTAACATAAGTTCAATAAGTTTCAAAACATAATCCATGCTCCACAACGACCTGCTCCTCCCTGTGCAAGCTCCATGTATCTAACGACCTGCAAGGCATGTAACAGAGGATCAACAACTAGTTGAGCGAGTTCACAGTTAACAGTTCAGTAATAGTATAGCGTGAGTAGTAGTATGTTCGTTCGTTATATCATGTATCGTATTGGTTCCCATCGCGGCCTCCCAGGCAGGTATGCGAAGATACTAGAGGGATGTTCATCCCGAGTATTCTAGACTAGGTTTACCTGTATCGCGGCCTACCAGGCAGGTGTGCGAAGATTAGTAAATTACCGTTCGCGGCCTTCTAAAGGCAGGTGTGCGAAGTCAGTCATAATATCGCGGCCAACCCTTGGCAGGTGTGCGAAGATCAGTTCAATAAGTGTTACTAGTCTAGTAGTAGTTCTAACAGTGGAGTATGTACAATAGTTCATCAAATCACATCACTACGTTCCAGTATAGATAAGTACCAGTAAATAATCAAATCCCATTCCCACCCTGGGAACCCCATGCCTTGGCTGTGTGAACTCACCTTGGTTTGCTCGGTATGTTATTGCTTCTAGGGTTTATAAATCTCTAAGTCCGTAACACACGACCTAGGATGTGTTGCACATGATACGATGTAAGTGTTTGCATCAAATTAGGGTTTGCAAATCGTTGTCATTCAAGCAGTTGTGTCTTGTGTGTTTATTGTGTACATGATGATATCACATAGAATGTTCACGCATGTAAAATCATACAGTTGCATTCAGTATCATACAATTATACATATACAGAATCATACCTCACACAAACAGTTAATCATATTCACATAATTCATGTGTCACGTCTTTGATTTCATAGTTTAGTCTAACGTGTATAATAATTTAAGGATCACCGTTAACATACTTAACAGATTAACATCGATTAAACTTCACAAGTTTAACGTAGTCAGGGATTTAACAAACTGTCATACACAGCTTAACAGGTTAACATTATGCAACATGCAATTCATTGTTTCAAAGTAAACATCAAACAATATCAGACATGCCTTGCCATTCTAAAACTCAGACAAGTGTGTGTGTGTGTGGGGGGGGGGGGGTTTCCCCTGTTCATAACTCGGATAGCACATGATGTGTTATAACCTCGGACAAGAGTTTCATGGATGAAACTCGGACCAAGTGGGCAAACTCGGATCATGCGCATATGTTTCACAAAGTCGGACAAGGTAAAGCCCATTAGAATCTCGGACTATGTGGCCTTCAACAAACTCGGGCCACACATACATGGCATTAAACTCGGTTCATACATACATGGCATTAAACTCAGACCACTCATGCATGGTTATTAAACTCGGACATCATTTTCATGGGTAATAAACTCGGACCAACTTATGGCTTACAAGGTCGGACAAGAAACAATATGACAAACTCGGACATGGGGGGTTTCCTCATGAAACTCGGACCACCCCCTCATGTCAAAGGTCGGACAAAAAGAAGCCCACAAACTCGGACCATGAAAGTGTTATGTTTAAGATCGGACCACAATTGATGGGTTAAAACTCGGACATAACCCCCCTAAGAACCTCGGACCAAGGATTTAAACCAAAACTCGGTCATTCATGATTTTAAGTCAAAGAAACTCAGACATATATATGTTATTCAAACTCGGATTAAGCATGCTCTTTAAAACTCAGACAATTGTTTTCATTAAAACTCTGGCAATACATACGCATACGTTCATCGAGATTGTATCAGTTACATTTCTTTCATTCAACAGTTTCGTTCTATTGTTCATACAATCAAACCCTAATTACACTGTGTTAGTCTAGCATCATCTCAATCATCACATCAATCATGTATTCTTAATCACGAAACCAATCGATTAAACAACCATTCAGTGTCATTATCATTATAATTAGAATCAAATCAAAATCACAGAACATTATATGGAGAACTAGGGTTTTCAAGAGTTCACAAGAATTAAGAATCGATACAATCAACAATCATCTAGGGTTTACAAGTATTACAATAATTCATAAACAATTACCTTGAATGATTCTAGAGAAATAGAGGAATCGAAGGTGATGAATGCCTTGTGCCAATGATGGTGGTGATGATGATTGCTAGGGGGATTAGAGAGTTGCAAGTACGTGTTTTGATTCTTGGTGAATGATTAGAGAATGATTAGTGAATGAGTTTAGGGTTAAGTATGGTTTAATTTTCACTAATTACACCATACACCCTGAATTACTATATTTTACACAAGTACACCATCCCTAATAATTTCACAATTCCACCACCATGTTCATATATTTACCAATTTCACAATTAACAGACAATCATTCACCATCACACAATTAAAACATATATAATTCTATGGCAATCAATTGTGCAAATAAACAACTAAATAATACAAGAACGTGCAATAAATGCGAAATAGAATCTTGGAAATTCAAGTTGTCACATTTTCATCAAAGTTTTTGAGATACACACATTCCTTAGTTTTGTGGTTATTTTTACCACAGATGGTGCAGCTTTCAGCAGAAACAATAACAGTTGTTTTGTTTAGATCATGTGCTTTAAGATGAAAACAGTCTTTTGTTAGATGATTCTTCTTTTCACAAAAATCACAAAACAGGTTTTTAATCTTTTCTCTTTTCTTCCTTTCTCATATTCCTTTGCAACAGAGTTTTGAGCCTCTGTTGGGATATCTTTGATAGGAATGATTCTTGCTTTTGGAGCTTTTACACCATCAGTGGTTGTGAAATCCATTGGTTTGAAATTTTCCAGGATATCACACTCATCAGACCATGTGGGTTTAAATTGGTATTTCTCAATTTCCTCAAAAGTTGAGGATCCCACAGGTCTTTCCAGAGTAATTTTGTTACCAAGTTTGTCAGTTATTTTAACCTCTTGGCCATTTTTGTTGGTTGGAATTATCTCAGTTGAACCAGCTTGTTTTCCAGGAGTGTTTTCAAGATCATCATATTTTCTATGTCCAATACCAAATTTAACATTGCTTTCAAGTTGTTTTGCAAGCATAACCTCATACCCTTTACAAGACTCTACCCATCTTTCACAGGTGATCTGGGTAGACTCCAACTCCTTTTTGCAAACTTGGTATTTTTCTACCATAGTTTGGAGTTGAGTTTTGGTTATGCTCTGCTCTTCTTTTAAACTGTTGATCTCTTTATCTTTTTCAGCCAATTTGTTTCTAAGTTCTTTTAATGACATTTCAAATTTGACTTCATCAGATAAGATTTTATTCCTAAGGTTTTCATTTACCTCTTTGATGTTAGAAAATGCAATAATGCATTTGTCTGAACACAGTTTTTCAAGAACTTGAGGTGATACCTTAGCAGCAGCCATCATGGCACAGTCACATTGATGATCACCTTCTTCATCAGCTCCAACTTTTTCCTCACTAGCTTTCTTCTTTTCTTCTTCCTTTTTGTCTTCTTTGGACTAGGGGTCAGACAGTGGTTCAAGCAAGGTTTCTGAATTTTCTCCCAGCAGTAGTTTACCAGCAACTGCAGTAACCACTGCTTCAGCTATTTCATCCAATGTTTCTGCACTTAGCTGTTCACCGTCAGTTTCAACCCCTTCTGATATTGACTCTAGTGCCATCAAACAAAATTCATCATCAAAAGTATCATTAGGAGCATAGAGAGCAAAATTTTCATCACCAAGTTCATCAGGCATGCTGCTCCAATCAACAAAGCCTTGTGTGAAAAAGCTTTGCTGATCTGGTTGTGTCACTGTTGGAGCAGCTTGTTGAGGTGCAACAGGTTGCACTTGTGCCTGAGGAACAGGGGCCTGAACATACTGAATTTGTGGAACAGTGGTTTGAACATAATGCACAGGCACAGGGGTTGCAGCATAATGAGCAGTGTTAACATGTGCTGCAGAGGCATATTGGGTATAGTACACAGTGTTTTGTTGTTGTGGTCTAGGGTTTGAGCCAGGGTGAGTGATTATGGGACCAGTGGTTTGACTCCTACATTCCCTAGCAAAATGACCTAGCCTATTACACTTGTAACACTTGATTTTTGACTTATCCAACCCCACCCTTAAATTTCCATGAAGCCCTGGGAATTTTCTCCCTGTTCTTTTGTAGAATTTGCTTGTTCTAACACTAAGCAAAGACAATTGATGCAAAATGTCCATTTCTTCTAAGTCAGTGGGATCAAAATGTTGCAAATCATTCAGTTCAAAACATAAGTTATCTAACATCTGGTTTTCAGTATTTGCAGTGAAAGCACAATTTGCAGAGTGAGAATCAGAGTTGTTAAAATTACCCCCAGCAGTTATGTCAATAAAGTGATCATAACTCTGATCCTTACTGCTGCTACCAGATTCTTCCGGACCAAATAGAGCTGTGTTGCCAAATGAATAGTCATCAACAACTTTTCCAGACTCTTGCAACTTCCTTTTCTGGTTTAACTCCCTTTCATAGGTCAGGAGTCTACCATGGAGTTGGGTCAGGGTCAGATCTTTGAACTCAGCTGAATTTCTGGTGACAAAAGCAATTGTGTCCCATTTTTCAGGCAGTGATCTAAGGAACCTGCTATTTTGAGTTGCATTTGGAAATGTAACTTTAACAAGCCTTAGTTCACTGATGAGACAACTGAAACGTTCAAATTGTTGGGTTAGTGACTCCCCTTTGATATAACAAAATGTTTCATACTGCTGACTCAGAATTTCCCTGTTGTTTTCAATAACCTCTTCCGTTCCCCCAAATTGTTCCTTCAATGCATCCCATAATTCTTTGGCACTGTTACAATGTAACAGCCCAGCATAGATTTCATTGGGTAGTACAGAAGCTATGATGCTAAATGCTTTGGCATCAAGTTCGAACTTCTGAAAATCAGATTCAGTATAATTTTCAGTTGGTTTAGGAACGAACTTTTTGGTGTCCTCAGCACTTGGCACCATAGGAACATGAGGACCGAAAACAACAGACCTCCAACATCCAGTATTCTATTGAGCAAGGATGTGACACATCCTTCTCTCCCAGATGTTGTATTCATTTCTTTTATGCATAGGAGGTTTAAAAAGCGAGCCAATGTTATTCTTATCATCTTGAGACTGTGACGACATCCTGGTTGTTTTACAGGCACTGATTAATCAACTTTATCGGTGATTAAACCTTGCTCTGTTTTTTAACACCACGAACAAACTATCAGTATCAACGATTTCGAGCTGAACTATTTACGTCAAAATGATTGTTAAATCAAATTTGACTGTCCAAGCTCTGATACCAATTGTTAGGATCTGAGTTTGGATTGATTGTGATTTGTGTTTGAATTTAGATGAACAATGAAAGAGTAGTGCAGCGGAATTTAAATGGAAGCAAACTTTTCACAATCAAACAGAAGAAATGCTTTCAATCATACATTTTCAACACAGAATCAAATGATTAAATTTATTTCAAACTTTGATTACAATGCATGTATGATTTGTAAACTCCCCCTCAGCCCAAGCTCAGTATTTGTTCGTGCAGGAAGAATGATGGTGAAAGAGCTAAACAGAACAGTACAGAGTACTGTTCTCTTTATAGGCACTAGCAAACTACTGAGCATCTAAGCTGACGTCACCATGAAGTGACATCTAACCTCCTAACAAACTCTTAACAACTGACCTATACAAACACTGCTATGCTAACTACTGATGTTTCAATTCAATACATAAAGTAAACATAAACAGCTGCTGCATCCTTCCACTGCTGTGAACCCAGAAGTACTTGTCATGATCAGCAGTGCTTGAATCAAGGCAATAGATTGAGCAGCAGAGCTTTAGTTCTTCAACAGACTTTTACTTGATCAGCAGTTGTAAGTCAGCAGTTTGCATGATCAGCAGATAGGAGGTCAGCAGATGTTGAAACCACTTTCATGGGGAGAGACTTGCAACCAAACATCTGCTTATTCTGGATCCACTGCTCTGATCCACTTTTGACTTTCATTATCTGTTCCTTTGGTAGGGTTCAATCCCAACATTATATGTGTTTTATGTGTTTGGTGATTTTACGATTTGATTCGATTCGATTTCAAGCTCTAAATCGCTTTCTGGAAAGTTATACGCAAACTGGTGTGTAAACGCAGTCAGTTTAACGTGACAAACACTCCAGGATAGTGAAATAAGCTTAACATACCTTAAATAACCTTCACATAACTGCGAAACTATACCGATTTGTATAATAACGAGTGACTATTGTGTCAAACTGCAAAACTATACCGATTTGTATAATAACGAACATTCCGGAACTTGATCATAAGTTAAGTATGCCCTAAATATCCTTTACATAGCTTAGAAATAGGTTTTGAGGTGTTTGGTGCGCAAAAATAAACTTTCTTGATCAAGTAGGGACTAAAATCGTCAAAAAGTGCACAAGTTTGCATTTTCACGCATATCTTACGTTCTGAATATATCCGGACACCCAAAAACTTATGCAATCATTAAAATATTTTATTTTAGTGATTGGCATGATAAAATTCCATTCATCGCTTAATTTGGATCGATTTTGCGTACGTTACGACTTCCGTCGTAATTAACCGAACAACGCGATCGTACGACCAAATGAGCCGACATCCAAGATGTTTTTGAGCATATTTTAAGTTCCCTACACTTTAACTTCATTTTAGAGCTTTGAAATGAGGTTAACGGGGCTTGAACGTGTCAAAAATGAGCTGAAATGCAAGTTTTACAAGTTCAGGGGCTAAATTGTCATTTTATGAAAGTGCTGGTCTGCAGGTCCCTTATGGACCGTATGGGCATGTGCTTACGGTCCGTAAGCAGTCCCCAGATCAGCAGAATTGCAGAAACACTGAATCTGGTCATTTCCTCTTGTTCCAATGGTTTTGATCAATGGTTTTTCATGCTATGGGCTGGTTTGTGTGGAGAACAAGTCCCCCAATCATTCTTTGACAATTGTATGTCCTAGATCATTCCCTCTTTGCCAAGAAATGATCCTAACGGTTTGCAAAAATCTATATAAGGCCATGCCCCACATTCATTTTCTACACATTTGGTCTGAGATTTCTCTAAGTGGTTGTGATTATTCACTACCTACCTGAGAATACTTGGAACCAAATCTATTTGGACCCTTTGTAAGTCCTCTTTCATTCTTTTATTGTTTTCCTAGCTTGAAAGTCAAACATTGTTTAACTTTCAGCTTTGACCACGAGATGGTCAACGAGAATGTTTAAACTTCGCAACGTGAGCGTAATCACGATGGTTATAGTCCTAAGTGACTATACCTACTGATTACCACGTTGACTAGGCGTAGTGATGAGTCGTAGTTTCGGTCCAAATGCGCATTTAAGCGTATTTTGCAACCAAACTACTCTTGGTATCAAAACGCTTTGTTTTGATATCAAATCCTGTTTTCTAACTTAGTTAAGCATGTTTTAACATGCTTAGCTCGTCACTTGTAGTTTAGTGCCTGTTTAGAGTCGTAAGTCAAGCGGTCTAAACCACCGCTTAGACTTTCGAACTCGACCCGTTTGGCGATCATTAAGATCCGACCAAGCATGGTTAGTGACCATAGTTGCATAGGGAATAACCTTCCGAGGTTATACCTTATGGTCACCTAGTTTAAGTAGTTGTATGATAGGTAGATTATATGCTTTAGGTAAATGACCAAAATGCCCTTTTCATGCATAATTGGACTTTAAGCATATGTAACCTAACTTTTGTCACCTAAACTGATTATGCAACCTATTTAAACATGTTTAGGCATATAACACTTGTCATAGGACTAGTTAGACGTCTCGAACGCGTGTTTGCACGTACGACGCCTTAAAGTAGCGTAAGCTACCTTAATGGGTCGCAACGGGTCAAAAGCACTTAGGTTAGGTTTCAATTTAGGATGTAGGCTTTGTTAAACCATATCACATGAGTTCCAACACTCATTTGGTTTACAAGACCTCATTCTGTCCGATCTTCCGATTTAGGCGTCTATTGTTTGACTAGTGGTTCCATTATTAGGTGCTGCTTGAGTTTCCTTGGTTTGACTGAGCTTGTTGAGTTCTATTGATTGAGGATACTTTGCACTTCATGTGAGTACATAGTTCCCCTATTTTACTGTTTTCAATGTTTTGGGGTGATTCATATGTACAAAATGATTTCTAGGTTTAAACGATGATTTCAAAAACGATTAAGATGGTTTATACAAAACTAATAACGATTTCAATAAAGTGAATGAAACTTGTTGGTTGTAGTTACATAACAAATGACATTCATTAGCATTGATCAAGCCGACCAATATTAGGTTATGGTACCATAGGATCTGACAAATCCCGTTATCAGACTACACCCATGGTTATGTGTGGGGGTTATGTAGGTAACGACCGAATCTGTGATTGTTAACTTACCCTTTGGTGGTTTGTTAATACAAGAAACGCTGTAGAAGAGTCACGAAGGTTTGAATGTTATAGCGAGACGACCAAAAGTAGTTTCACTATTAAAACGAAAACGATTTTTGGACGAGTTAAATGATTTGAGACGATTTAAACGATTTGGATAAACGATTGGTTTTGGGTAGTAATTAGATAATGGGACGGGTGTAGCATGATATAAGCATGGTAGATACGCCGCTGGTACATCTTATATATAAGTGCTTCTACCATACTACATTGCGTGTCGTTATTTAGTTCACTTGGGAAACGATTTAAAACGATGTCACACAACGAGGTTTTCGAAATGATATAAACCATACGAGTTTTATTAACGAGTTTTTACGAGATGTTATACGATTTGGTTTACTAAAACAAATGTTTTTGGGTTAAGAATCATGGCTACGAGATTTTATAAACTATAATCAATTCGATTTGAGTTGGTAAATTATGTTACAATACACTTTTCAAAACGAAGTTTATACTTTTGACTCTTGTAGTCTAGTAAGGTACTGCAACACATAAACGAGCCATAAATCTGACACCCTCACAAAACCTATGTACTCGCTAGCATTTCTTTGCTGACTTTATTTTTACATATGTTTCAGGTGGTATTGCTTGATGTTGTTTGCTAGGAAGCTTGTGTCACATAGGACCTGGACGAGGCCTTAGCGACTTAAAAACAGTTATAAACAATGTGTAGCATGTTTGTTTTGGTTTAAAGACAATGTACATTACATAATAATTAAATAAAACGAAACATTTGGTTACCATGGTTATGGAACAATAATTCTGTTGCAACACTCCCCGACGTTTCCGCCACGGTTTGTTGTTTTAACGTGGTCGGGGTATGACATATATGGTTGTCTCGCTAATAACATTCAAACCTTTGTGACTCGACTACCTCGCGTCTCGCTTCTCGCGTTAACAAACCACCAAAGGGTAAATTAACTAACATCAGATTCAGTCGTTACCCACAACCCCCACACATAACCATGGGTGATGTAAAATAACGGGATTTGTCAGATCCTATGGTACCATAACCTAATATTGGTCAGCTTGATCAATGCTATTGAATGTCATTTGTTATGTAACTACAACCAACAAGTTTGTTCACTTTATTGAAATTGTTATTAGTTTGTATAAACCATCTTAATTGTTTTTGAAAAACCATCGTTTAAACTTTGAAAACCATTTCGTATATATGAATCACCCCAAAACAATTGAAAACAGTAAAATAGGGGAACTATGTACTCACATGAAGTGCAAAGTATACTCGATCGATAGAACTTCAATCCAACTCAAGTAAGCCAAAGAAATCAAGTAACACCTAGTAATCAAACCACTAGTCAAACAATAGACGCCTAAATCGGACGATCGGACAGAATGAGGTCTTGTAAAAAAAATGAGTGTTGGAACTCATGTGATATGATTTAACAAAGCCTACATCCTAAATTGAAACCTAACCTAAGTGCTTTCGACCCATTGTGACCCAATAAGGTAGCTTACGCTACTTTAACGCGTCGTGCGCGCAATGCGCATTTGAGACGTCTAACTAGTCCTATGACAAGTATTACGTGCCAAAACACATTTAATTATGTTACATAATCAGTTACGTGACAAAAGTTTGGGTTACATATGCTTAATTACCAATTATGTATGAAAAGGGCATTTTGGTCATTTACCAATGGCATATAGACTACCTATCATGCGACTAATTAAAGCTAAGTGACCATAAGGTATAACCTCGGAAGGTTATTCCCTATGCAACTATGGTCACTAAGTATGTTTGGTCGGATCCTAGTGATCGACCAAACGGGTCGTGTTCGAAAGTCTAAGCGGGTGTTTAGTCCGCTTGACTTTCGGCTCCACACAAGCACTAATCTAAAAAATTTGACGAGCTAATGTTTAGTTAAGTTAGAAAACAGGTTTTCATATCAAAACAAATGGTTTTGATATCCTAGAGTAGTTTGGTATACGCGAGAAAACGCATTTTGGCCGAAACTACGACTCGTCACTGAGCCTAGATAACGTGGAAATCAGTAGGTATAGTCACTAGTGACTATAAGCATCGTGATTACGCTCACGTTATGAAGTTCAAACGAACTTCGCGTTGACCATAAAATGGTTAAAGTAGAAAGTCAAACGTAGTTTGACTTTAACGACAAAAACGAATGAAAAGAACGAAAGAATACTTACAGAAGGTCCCCGCAAGCTCTTGATCTGATTTACTCTCAGGTATGAAGCATAAACTTCAACTTAGAGAGCCAAAATTAGATTCAAGTGTGCTTTGGGAGGAAGTGAAGGTGGGTATTTATAGGAATTCAAGAACCGTTAAGATCATTCATCGAAAACTGAGGTTTGATCTAGACCTTACATGTGTGCCCATGGTTTTCTAAAACCATGAGAGCCCCTAATTTGAGTCATAATGGAGTAGGTTCATTGAATACCAGCCCATGGTTTTCCAAAACCATGGGTTAAAACCATCAACTCTTCAAAATGGACTAGGTTCATTGAATCTGGTAACAAATTTCAAAAATGGTCCCTACACTTGTAAAACTTGATTTGTTTTGCACTTTTAAGCCCCGTAAACCCCATTTCAAGGATCTAAAATAAATTTAAAGTATAGGGAACTCAAAACATGCTCAAAAATATCTCGGATGTCGGTTCGTTTGGTCGTACGGTCGCGTTATTCACTTAATTACGACGGAAGTCGTAACGAACGCAAAAACGATCCAAATCAAGCGACGAATGGATTTTTATCATGCCAAACACTAAAACATAAATTTTAATGATTACATGATTTTTTTGGATGTCCGGATATATTCAGGACGTAAGACATGCGCGAAAATGCAAACTTGTGCACTTTTTTGACGCTTTTAGTCCCTGTTGATCAATAAAGTTTATTTTAGCATACCGAACCCCTAAAAGCCTATTTCTAAGCTATGTAAAGGTTATATAGGGTATGTTTAACATATGATCAAGTTCCGGAATGTTGGTTACTATACAAATCGGTATAATTTCGTAGTTTGACACAAATAGTCCCTACGATCGAACAAACTTGATTTCAACACACCAAACCATCCAAAACTTATTTCTAAGTTATGTGGAGGTTATTTAAGGTATTTTGAGCCTATTTCACTATTTCGGAGTGTTTGTTGCATTAAACTGGTTATATTTACGCATCAGTTCGCGTATAACCTTTCAGAAAGCGATTTAAAGCTTGAAATTGGAATCTAATTAAATTGAAAAATCACCAAACACAAATACACACATAACAACACCAAAACACATATAATAACACCAAAGCACATTGTTTTATTAATAATCAACATTGTTTTACATTGTACAATGATTAATAGAACACAGTTGTCACAGTCTCCCATACTTCCGGAAATTTCGTCCCGAAATTTTATTTAGAGGAAGCTTGTGAAAACAAATGCGGATATTTCGCTTCATTTGGTCCTCACGTTCCCAAGTAAACTCTGGGCCACGTTTGGATTCCCAACGAACTTTTACCAATCGAATCCGTTTGTTCTTCAACTGTTTGAAAGCACGGTCCATGATCTCCACGGGTTTCTCGACAAAGTGCATCGTTTCATCGATTCAGATTTCGTCGAGAGGAATGTGAAGATCAGCGTCAGCTAAACACTTTCGCAAATTGTACACGTGAAAAGTTGGATGAATATTCCCAAGCTCTGGAGGTAGCTCTAGTCGATAGGCAACCTTCCCAACTCTTTCCACAATCTTGAATGGTCCCACATATCGAGGTGCAAGTTTTCCTTTCTTTCCAAATCTCACGACTGTGACAACTCAAATTTCCAAGATTTCTATTTCGTATTTATTGCACGATCATGTATTGATTGCCATGAAATTATATATGTTTTGGTTGTTTGATTGTGTATAGTTGTTGGTTATTTGTGAAACTTGTCAAATGTGTAAACTTGGTGGTGGAACTATGAAACAGTTATGAGATGGTGTGCATTTGTAAATTATAACACTTAGGGATGTAGATGGTAATTAGTGAAATCCTAGATACTTAACCCTAATCTCATTTCTCTAATCATTTTGCACACAAAACAAAAACACGTACTTTCACCTCTCTAATCCTCTAGCAAGCATCATCACCAAATCATTTGGCACAAGATAATCATCACTCTTGATTACTCTCTTTAGGATCATCACAAGGTAATTGTTTAATCATTGTTGTGATTAATTGTTGATTGTTTATTGATTTCTTGATTCTTGTGTTCATGGAAAAACCCTAGCTTCTCATGTAATATTCTGTGATTTAACCATGGATAGTTGAAATTACAATGATGATTAGATGCATGCTTGATAGGTATCATAGTGATAATTGTTGTGGTTTAACAATCGATCGAATAAACTTGTTTGCCGTCATATGATTTGATTTAGGGTTTGCTGGAATGATATACGTAACTGATGAAATCGTGTTGAACATGAATGTCTCGTATGAATTACTGTTAGTTTGTTCTGAGTTTATGTTGCCTGAGTTTAAATGAATTGATATTGGTCCGAATATAAATGGCATGATTGGTCCGAATATAATGCTCTTAATGGTCCGAGTTTAATTGGAGTTTCATGGTCCGAGCATAAGTGTTTGGTCCGAGTTTAATTGGACCACTATGGTCCGAGTTTAATTGAATGGACCTTGGTCCGAGTTTAACTTAATCAATCTTGTCCGAGTTTAATTACATGCAAAAGGGGTCCGAGTTTATTTACATGAAAAGGGGTCCGAGTTTAATTAACATGCAAAAGGGGTCCGAGTTTAATTGCATGCAAAGGGGTCCGAGGTTAATCATATGTAAAGGGGTCCGAGTTTAACCCTCATGTATGGACCGAGATTATTAGGTCCCCTTTGGGCCGAGTTTATTGTGTTCCATTGGACCGAGTTTAATATAATGTCTTTGGGCCCGAGTTTGTGAATGGATCCCCACTTGGTCCGAATTTATTAACCCTTGGCCGACTTTCTTTGCAAAAGTTTGTGTCCGACTTTTAACCCCACACCTTACATTGTCTTAGTTTTAAACCTTGGATGCATGATCCGACTTTTAACAGGGGAAGCCCCCCCCCCCCCCATACTGCCTGAGTTTTAGAGGGGCAAGGCTCTGATGTTATGTGATATTCAGTTTGAAACAATGAACTGTGTGATTTGTAGTGACTAACCTGTTAAGCTTATTAACAACAATCAAATGTAAGTACGTTATCAGTGGTAACTAGGTTAACACCCACGTGAGGTTAAACTGTGTAATCAAAGACACGACACATGAATTACGTGAATTGAATGAATGGGTTAACTGTTACGTGATACATGATTGATACATGATATTGGCTATCAAGCACTATGTGACACTTGATTACATGCGTATCATTGCGAACATGAACTGATTTGTTATACGTGCAAACAATAGGACTTGATTAACTACTTGTGAGTGCATAACCTAGCATACCGAGCAAACCAAGGTGAGTTCACACTCTTACCAAGGCATGGGATTCCCGGGGTGTTGGGAATGGGATTGAAAGGTTGATTAGATACACTATTGATACTATGACTAGACTACCACATTACTATCCTCGGATGTGAAGGATACTTATACTGATCACTATCCTCGGATGTGAAGGATACTTATACTGATCACTATCCTCGGTTGTGAAGGATACCTATGGTTACGAGTAGTCTAGTGGTTATACAACGTGGAACACCACCACCAATAACGTGGAACACCACCACCAACAACGTGGAACACCACCACCAATAACGTGGAACACCACCACCAATAACGTGGAACACCACCACCAACAACGTGGAACACCACCACCAATAACGTGGAACACCACCACCAATAACGTGGAACACCACCACTAATAACGTGGAACACCACCACCAATAACGTGGAACACCACCACCAATAGAACATACAAACGGCCCAGTAGAGCCACCTGTTACAAACGAACTTTCTATTACGCATTTACTTTCTGTGAACTCGCTCAACTAGTTTGTTGATCATTCTGTTACATGCCTTGCAGATCGTTAGGTACTTGGAGCTTGCACTGGAGAAGCGGGTCGTTGTGGTCAAGGATCGTGGTTTCTACGTTGAACTATTGACATTTAAAACTATTAACTATTGTTGGTTTATTTACTATGCTTCCGCTACACTTTAAAACTATGGTTATGTTTTGAACACCTATCATCATGAATGGATGGTTTACATTTATTTTACTTAATATTAATTACATGTTCAATATGATTGGTGGCTTGATCCTGGCCAGTCACGCTCCCAAGCGGTGATACTCCGCGTGTGGATTTTGGGGGTGTGACAGATTGGTATCAGAGCCATTGGTTATAGAGAACTTGGTTTTAATATGGGAAAAACGTTTTTATTAAAACCAGACTATAACCAGAACAGTGCTCTCAACGATCCACAACGACGCTTCGCTCCACGTGCAAGACTCAACTTCCTAGGTAATAAGGTTTATGTTTATTGCCTACATGCTAGAATTGCATAGAACTTTGCTCGTAGTATGCTTTCATTACTTTGCTCACTACTTGTTACTGCTTAAGAACACCTATGTGCCTACACTTTTCTGTCATCGCACTACTCGCGAACCATTCATACTTATGCTACCTTTACTGTTCGATCATGTCTGGACGTGTTGACATGACTCAAGCCCAGTTGACGGCTCTCATTAACGAACAAGTTGCTGCGGCACTTGCAGCCGCACAAGCAGGAGGTATAACCTGCTATTCCAGACCTATTCTAGGATGTTAGATCCTACTCTCGTGACCCAACTCTCGCGCTTAACCTTGACCTATCTTTCTCGCGCAACGGGTCGGAACTCATAGCAACATGCCTGCACATTCAAGAACTTCATGGACTGTCGTCCAAACACATTCAGTGGCCCAGAAGGAGCAGTTGGACTACTCCATTGGTTTGGGAAGCTCGAGTCGGTATTCGAGATGTGTGAATGCCCTGAGGCTCGCAGGGTCAAGTACGCCACTGGTACTTTGGAAGAAATCGCGCTAATCTGGTGGAACGCGCAAGTACGGATACTAGGGTTGGCAACTGCTAACGCCACCCCATGAAACGAATTCAAAGAACGCATTAAAAGGGAACACTGTACACGTTATGACATTCACAAGTTGGAAGTGGAGCTTTACCATTTGAAAATGACGGGATCAGGAATTGATGCTTATACGAAACGGACGAACGAATTGGCCATCTTGTGTCCAACCATGGTGGACCCTCCAAGCAAGCATATCGAATTGTATCACAAGGGTCTAGCCTCAGAAATTCAGAGCTATGCTACATCGGCTAACCTCGACAACATTCAAGACATTCAGTGTCTTGCTTATCGCCTCACGGATCAGGCAGTGGAACAGAACAGGCTGCCTAGTTGTATTCAGCGCTATTACTACCGCTACCACTCCTGCTACTCCCGCTACTCCTAGTGACAGCAAGCGGAAATGGGATGGGTATTCCCGCAAGGGTTCAGCTACCGTTCAGTCTCAAGCACAGCAGCAGCGCAAGAATAGTGATCACCAGAGCCGAGTCAGCCAACTTCTGGTGGTCAGGGGCAGGGTGGATATCGGGGAATTCACCCAATGTGTAACTAATGCAACAGACACCACGGTGGTTAGTGCAACGAGGGACGTTTCCAGAGGTGTCTCAAGATGGGCCATGAAGCTAAGGATTCAGGAGTCCACGGCCTGCAAATCGGAATCGCCAGCAACAACAGCAAGCAGAAATCCCATGCAAAGAAAAGAAGTTGGAAGACCATCCAGCAGTACGCGACTTTCCTCAGGTGTTTCCTAAAGATTTACCTGGTCTACCGCCTCATCGTCAGGTCGAATTTCAAATCGAGCTCGCTCCAGAAGCAGCACCCATAGCTCGAGCACCGTATCGCTTAGCTCCATCAGAATCGGAAGAACTATTGACGCAACTACAAGAACTCTTGGATACCAATTATCTGTGAAAAAGAAGGATGGCACCTTCAGGATGTGAAATTGATTACCGTGAACTGAACAAGATCACAGTGAAGAACCGTTATCCTCTTCCACGCATTGACGACTTATTCGCCCAGTTGTAAGGGTCGAGTTACTACTCCAAGGTTGATTCGATCAGAAACTGGCCAGCACCACGTACACCGACAGAAATACGCCAATTCTTGGGTTTGGCGGGTTACTACAGGCGATTTATTAAAGACTTCTCCAAGATCGCGCAACCACCTACTATGCTAACACAGAAAGATGTCACCTACCGTTGGGGAGATTCCCAAGAGACCGCTTTTCAGTACTTAAAGGGTAGGCTTTGCAACGCACCTATTTTCTCATTGCCAGAGGGCACGGATGACTTCGTGGTTTATTGTGACGCATCGATACAGAGGCTTGGTTGTGTATTGATGCAGCGGGATAAAGTTATTGCCTACGCTTCGCGGCAACTCAAGGTTCATGAACGGAACTACACGACGCACGATTTAGAGCTGGGAGCTGTTGTTTTCGCGCTTAAGATATGGCGACACTACCTGTACGGTACCAGGTGCACGATTTACACCGATCACAGGAGTCTCGAGCATATTCTTAAGCAAAAGGATTTGAATATGCGTCAACGGAGATGGGTTGAACTTCTAAACGACTATGAATGCGCCATCAAGTATCATCCAGGCAAGGCCAATGTTGTGGCTGATGCCCTCAGTCGGAAAGACACTCTACCTAAGCGCGTGCGAGCGCTACAGCTTACGATTCAGTCTAGCCTTCCTGCACAGATACGAGCTGCTCAGTTAGAAGCACTGAAACCCGAAAACGTCAAAGCTGAAGCCTTACGCGGCTCAAGGCAACGAATGGAACAAAAGGAAGACGGCGCCTACTATGTAACGGGGCGTATTTGGGTCCCACTCTATGGCGGTCTACGCGAACTTGTAATGGATGAAGCTCACAAGTCTCGCTATTCGGTACATCCAGGGTCGGATAAAATGTACCACGACATCAGTACTACTTATTGGTGGCCTAGTATGAAGGCCCACATCGCTACGTACGTTGGAAAATGCTTAACCTGTGCGAGAGTCAAGGTTGAATATCAGAAACCAGCTGGTCTACTTCAGCAGCCTAAGATACCGCAATGGAAATGGGAAGAAATTTCCATGAATTTTGTTACAGGTCTACCTAGATCTCAGCGTGGGAACGATACAATATGGGTCATAGTTGATCGACTCACCAAGTCTGCACACTTCCTGCCGATCAAGGAAACGGACAAGTTCTCCACTCTCGCAGACGTCTATCTTAAAGAAGTTGTTTCGAGGCACAGAGTGCCCACCTCTATTATTTCGGATCGCGATGCACGATTTACGTCAGAGCTATGGCAAGCGATGCACAAATCCTTTGGCTCACGATTAGACATGAGCACGGCATATCATCCTCAGACGGATGGGCAGTCTGAGCGCACGATTCAAACTCTAGAAGACATGCTTCGGGCGTGTGTTATCGATTTCGGCAACAGCTGGGAAAAGCACCTCCCTTTAGTGGAGTTTTCATACAATAACAGTTACCACACCAGCATACAAGCCGCTCCATTCGAGGCATTGTACGGGCGTAAATGCCGGTCACCTCTTTGTTGGGCAGAGGTGGGGGATAGTCAGATTACAGGACCAGAATATGGTAGTTGATGCTACTGAACGAATAGCACGAATACGACAACGCATGGCGACAGCTCGTGATCGCCAGAAAAGCTACGCAGATAAGCGTAGGAGGCCATTGGAATTTCAGGTCGGAGACCGGGTTTTACTAAAAGTCTCACCCTGGAAGGGTGTGGTTCGTTTTGGCAAACGAGGCAAACTCAATCCGCGGTATGTCGGACCGTTCGAGATCATTGAGAAAATTGGCAAAGTAGCCTACAGATTAAACCTACCACCTGAACTCGGTGCAGTTCACAATGTATTTCACGTGTCGAATCTGAAGAAATGCCTATCAGATGAGACCCTCATAGTTCCTTTTAAGGAACTCACTATCGACGAGCAGTTGCAGTTCGTCGAGGAACCAGTTGAAATCACGGACCGGGATGTTAAGGTCCTCAAGCACAAGAGAATCCCTCTTGTTCGAGTTCGTTGGAACTCCCAGCGTGGTCCAGAGTATACCTGGGAACGCGAAGATCAAATGAAAGAAAAGTACCCCCAGTTATTCGAAACCAATGCATCCACTACTGAGGCTGAAGCTACTACTACTGAATTTCGGGACGAAATTCCAAATCAACGGGGGGATGATGTGACACCCCAGGAAAACCAGTGAACGATGTAACTTACCTAGCTTCCTCAGTGAGTGCGTACCAAATTTCGGGACGAAATTTCTTTTAAGTTGGGGATAATGTGACAACTCAAATTTCCAAGATTTCTATTTCGTATTTATTGCACGATCATGTATTGATTGCCATGAAATTATATATGTTTTGGTTGTTTGATTGTGTATAGTTGTTGGTTATTTGTGAAACTTGTCAAATGTGTAAACTTGGTGGTGGAACTATGAAACAGTTATGAGATGGTGTGCATTTGTAAATTATAACACTTAGGGATGTAGATGGTAATTAGTGAAATCCTAGATACTTAACCCTAATCTCATTTCTCTAATCATTTTGCACACAAAACAAAAACACGTACTTTCACCTCTCTAATCCTCTAGCAAGCATCATCACCAAATCATTTGGCACAAGATAATCATCACTCTTGATTACTCTCTTTAGGATCATCACAAGGTAATTGTTTAATCATTGTTGTGATTAATTGTTGATTGTTTATTGATTTCTTGATTCTTGTGTTCATGGAAAAACCCTAGCTTCTCATGTAATATTCTGTGATTTAACCATGGATAGTTGAAATTACAATGATGATTAGATGCATGCTTGATAGGTATCATAGTGATAATTGTTGTGGTTTAACAATCGATCGAATAAACTTGTTTGCCGTCATATGATTTGATTTAGGGTTTGCTGGAATGATATACGTAACTGATGAAATCGTGTTGAACATGAATGTCTCGTATGAATTACTGTTAGTTTGTTCTGAGTTTATGTTGCCTGAGTTTAAATGAATTGATATTGGTCCGAATATAAATGGCATGATTGGTCCGAATATAATGCTCTTAATGGTCCGAGTTTAATTGGAGTTTCATGGTCCGAGCATAAGTGTTTGGTCCGAGTTTAATTGGACCACTATGGTCCGAGTTTAATTGAATGGACCTTGGTCCGAGTTTAACTTAATCAATCTTGTCCGAGTTTAATTACATGCAAAAGGGGTCCGAGTTTATTTACATGAAAAGGGGTCCGAGTTTAATTAACATGCAAAAGGGGTCCGAGTTTAATTGCATGCAAAGGGGTCCGAGGTTAATCATATGTAAAGGGGTCCGAGTTTAACCCTCATGTATGGACCGAGATTATTAGGTCCCCTTTGGGCCGAGTTTATTGTGTTCCATTGGACCGAGTTTAATATAATGTCTTTGGGCCCGAGTTTGTGAATGGATCCCCACTTGGTCCGAATTTATTAACCCTTGGCCGACTTTCTTTGCAAAAGTTTGTGTCCGACTTTTAACCCCACACCTTACATTGTCTTAGTTTTAAACCTTGGATGCATGATCCGACTTTTAACAGGGGAAGCCCCCCCCCCCCCATACTGCCTGAGTTTTAGAGGGGCAAGGCTCTGATGTTATGTGATATTCAGTTTGAAACAATGAACTGTGTGATTTGTAGTGACTAACCTGTTAAGCTTATTAACAACAATCAAATGTAAGTACGTTATCAGTGGTAACTAGGTTAACACCCACGTGAGGTTAAACTGTGTAATCAAAGACACGACACATGAATTACGTGAATTGAATGAATGGGTTAACTGTTACGTGATACATGATTGATACATGATATTGGCTATCAAGCACTATGTGACACTTGATTACATGCGTATCATTGCGAACATGAACTGATTTGTTATACGTGCAAACAATAGGACTTGATTAACTACTTGTGAGTGCATAACCTAGCATACCGAGCAAACCAAGGTGAGTTCACACTCTTACCAAGGCATGGGATTCCCGGGGTGTTGGGAATGGGATTGAAAGGTTGATTAGATACACTATTGATACTATGACTAGACTACCACATTACTATCCTCGGATGTGAAGGATACTTATACTGATCACTATCCTCGGATGTGAAGGATACTTATACTGATCACTATCCTCGGTTGTGAAGGATACCTATGGTTACGAGTAGTCTAGTGGTTATACAACGTGGAACACCACCACCAATAACGTGGAACACCACCACCAACAACGTGGAACACCACCACCAATAACGTGGAACACCACCACCAATAACGTGGAACACCACCACCAACAACGTGGAACACCACCACCAATAACGTGGAACACCACCACCAATAACGTGGAACACCACCACCAATAACGTGGAACACCACCACCAATAACGTGGAACACCACCACCAATAGAACATACAAACGGCCCAGTAGAGCCACCTGTTACAAACGAACTTTCTATTACGCATTTACTTTCTGTGAACTCGCTCAACTAGTTTGTTGATCATTCTGTTACATGCCTTGCAGATCGTTAGGTACTTGGAGCTTGCACTGGAGAAGCGGGTCGTTGTGGTCAAGGATCGTGGTTTCTACGTTGAACTATTGACATTTAAAACTATTAACTATTGTTGGTTTATTTACTATGCTTCCGCTACACTTTAAAACTATGGTTATGTTTTGAACACCTATCATCATGAATGGATGGTTTACATTTATTTTACTTAATATTAATTACATGTTCAATATGATTGGTGGCTTGATCCTGGCCAGTCACGCTCCCAAGCGGTGATACTCCGCGTGTGGATTTTGGGGGTGTGACAACGACTCCTTTCCAAGGTGAAACCTTGAGTAGGACACGGTCTCCGACTTGAAATTCTAAGGGCTTGCGTTGCATATCCGCATAACTCTTTTGACGGCTTCGAGCTGTCACAAGATTATCTCGGATTTTCTTGATTTTGTCTGTTGTTTCCAGAACGAGTTCAGGACCAGTAAGCTAAGCTTCACCGGTCTCGTTCCAACAGACAGGTGAACGACATTTTCGACTGTAGAGAGCTTCGAATGGTGCCATATTAATACTAGTATGATAGCTATTGTTGTAAGAGAACTCGGTCATTGGTAGATGAGAATCCCAATTACCACCAAAGTCTATCACGCATGCTCTAAGCATATCCTCTGAAGTTTGAATTGTTTGCTCAGATTGACCCTCTATTTAGGGATGATAAGCAGTGCTTAGATTTAGTTGGGTTCCCAAAGCAGATTGCATGGTCTTCCAGAAATGAGATGAAAATCGAGCATCACGATCAGAAAGGATATCCAAAGGCACACCATGTCGTGATATAATCTCATCAACATAAATCTTTGCAAGTTTATCAGCAGATAGATCCTCGCGAATTGCAATAAAATGAGTTGTTTTTGTTAATCGATCGATAACAACGCAAATAGCATCATGACCTTTAGATGTATGTGGTAACTTAGTGATGAGATCCATCGCAAGGCTCTCCCACTTCCAAACTGGTATCTCTGGTTGCACAAGCAAACCAGAAGGTTGTTGATGTTCAGCCTTGACTTTGAGACAAGTCAGGCATTTTGATACATACAAGGCAACATCCTTCTTCATACCAGGCCACCAGAACTTAGTACGAAGATCCTTGTACATTTTGTCAGCACCAGGATGGATAGAATATCGAGACTTATGAGATTCATCCATTACCAAGGTGCGAAGATCGTCTTGTTTCGGAATCCACAAACGATCCTTGAAGTAGAGCAAACCATCGTCTTTCCTTTTGAGCTTAAGCTCAAGCTGATGTGGTAATTCCTCACCTATCAAATTTTGTGAAACACAAAATTGTTGTGCTTGAAGAACACGAGTTTGAAGATTGTCACACCCCGAAATATCAGAGCATTGGCGTAACTGGACTGGTATCTTGATTGCACAGCGGAAGCAAAATAAAGCTAAGACTTCTAGAAAATGAACGCCCACTAAGTACTCGAATTCTCGGTGGTTCTCCTATTCTAATCGTGCCATTGTTTGAAAAGCAACCTGAGAAAGAAACATGCGAAAAAGTCAACAAAAAGTTGAGCAAGTTCATAGTTTGTTTGTAGAAGATTTGAAATAATCTTTTGTATAACCGGTTTATGAAATAATATTTAGAAAACGAGTTTAGAAACCATTTTCTTGCCAAGTTATATGGAAACTTTGTATTTGTAACGCACTATGTTCGTAAAAGAAACCATGTATTTGTAAAGTCTCGTATTTGTAAAATTTGTATAACCGTCAATGCCCACCCAGACTTTGACTCCACGCCCGCATAAACCCTATGCTTTGAATTTGCATAAAACATAGTATTTAATTTGTATAAATCAATTATTTCTGTAAGCGTGTATGATAAAAATCCCTGGTATGTAGCAATAAGGAAAAAGAGATCACCAATGGGTTGCAAAGCCACTAGTATGTGTGAGAAAGTGCAGGGAAACTCAAACCTAGCAAATTTGTTACCGGGATTCGGCTGGAAGACAACGTCACCTCTATGGGCCACCCCGGCCTCACGGGTGTGGGCTCGCTACACCCAAATAGATCTATCACTCTTGTGTCCCTCGGTCCTACAATGAGGATTAATGGCCTCAAGTGTTGTACCCACCCCTCACATGATCTAGTAGTATAAACCCTCCCTACGCTAACCCATACCATGTAAATAAATGTTTGTAATAATTGTATCATGTATTTCACCCCAGCCTCTAAGGCTGAACCTCACATTTTGATAATACGTATTTGTTTTGTAAAAACCTGTATGTTTAGTATAAACCTTTCGTAAATTATTTGAGTTCCTCGAAATCCATTCGTGATATGATTTAGAAATACGAATTTTGCGTTTGTTCAAAACTTTGTATGTTCTTGCAAAACGTGCTTTGTCTAAAAAATACAGTCTTTGTTTTTCGAAAACTTTGTATGTTTCTGAAAACCGTGCATGTCTTTCCACCCCGAAAACATTTACAAAAATGTACAACAGTAAAAAGTGGGGGTTATGAACTCACCTGAATATTCCTGTGCAAAGCTAGCTATATACGACTTTGATGATGTCGTTTCCAAGACTTGACTTGCTAGCGTGCATTCTACAATATTCCTAACATGGAATACCTAATAAGTTCCTAAGTAAACGTAGTAAATAAACTACGTGTCCGAGCTCTACCGAATCGTTAACCGAACGATTCAACGGTAAATTGATAACTTAGTAGTAACGATTAAGTTATACTTGTTAAGTCTCGCTTATTGTTGGTAAAAACTAATAAGTCTTGACAGGACATTGGTTCTCGAGAGATTTAAAAATAAATAAATATTTATATAAAATTATATAAATATATCGGTGAAATTGCGTTAGCCGTCTCGAGTAGTCGTACATGTAAAAGTTTATATAACATATAACAAACTTGTACCTTGATATATGATATATATATATATATATATATATATATATATATATATATATATATATATATATATATATATATATATATATATTGTGCCGTTAGGCGTTTGAAATAAATATACTTATATTTATTTGATAGTGTTTTCGTGTTGATGTCGTTTAAAATAAATACGATAGTTATATTTATTTCATAAAAGAATGCGAGTTGTTTGGCGCTTGAAATAAATATACGAAATATATCTATTTTATAAAAGAATTCGCGTTGTATGGTATTTGAAGTAAGTATGTAAACTATATTTATTTTGTAAGACGAATAAGAGTCGTTTGAACTTTGAAATAAGACGAATAACGCCGCACCACTGTTGCCGGTGTCGGAGAAGACGACCGGAGCTTCTCTCTCTCCTCTGCTTTCTCCTCTCTCTCTCTCTCTCTCCTGACCTATCCGTCACTCACCACCACCCGACAGTGATGGTGGTGCTCCGTTTTGATGAAGCAAAAAGGGGAAGGGGGTGTTCGGTGTTTGGATTGTCGGGAAAACAGAACGATCGGAGGAGGGAGGGGGGTGTTTGGTCGGAAAAGTGACCCCCGACATCTCGCCGGGCCGCCGCCGCCTACGGCGGCGGACGGAGAGAGAGAGCGTGGTGTGTGTGTGTTTGGTTGGTTTGTTGTGACTGCTCAAATGAAATTGGATGAAGGATTGGTCTGTTATATAGAGTTTATTTTAAGTTAGTGGGCTTTGGGCTTGGGCCCAAGGCCCACAAGCCCAATCCCCGTGTTTAGTGGCCCGTACTTTTCTACAAGACCCGTTATCATATCATGCACTCCCCGTAACATTAAAATTTTAGATTTAAAACTATCGTATTCGTCGTTGTCGCGTTCGTTCGCCGATTAAAATAAAAATTCGCGAAAAATTGTGTCGGTTGTCGTTTCAGTTCGTTTTTCGATTCGGTTTCGACTACGGATATAAAATTTTAAATCACGAAGCTAAAATGTATCGTAAAAATTTAATATATGTCGGCGTTGTCAGTATTTTGTGGGGCATCAGTTCGTTGTCGCTTAATATCCACCGGATCTTTCCGTAAATCACCATACGCGCACTGTACAGCCGAATAAACGTTCATGGGCACTCCAAGGGCCTAAATGAGTAAATCTACGTCTTAAACGCTATTTATTATCACATTAATCGCCTGTTAATCACGTAATTAAGAGCCGTAAATCACCGGTTGTCACATTCTCCCCCTGTTACAAAAATTTCGTCCTCGAAATTTAGGCTATATTATCTCCTCAGAATGGTGTTGCAGGCAAGTCCGAATAATAACAAAGTGAATGACTGCGTAATCGAAACAAGACTTATTCGAATCATGTAAATTCAAGGACATTCCTCCACAATAGGAATCCCAACGGTTTAAAAGAAACGTGTTTCAAAAATTGACGTCAAAGGAAACAAGACATATAGGTACAGTCACTAGTGTGACTAAGTCAACAGGGATCCAACAAAGAACAGGAACTTCGACCGATCGAATTCCATATGAACGTTCACAATATGTAAATGAGTTCTAGAAGCAATAACATCCACTGGATGAACATAGAATCAACAACCTCAGATGTAATAGTTTGCATGAAACGCTCGATCGTGATTAGCACAAGCTGCAAGTTATACTGTCGTAGTGATTTAAATAATTCAATAATAGCGGTGATCAAACAAATTCATCGTGTTTGATATTAAATGAAAGCGTAATAAAGTGAATTTGAAAGTTTGTTTCAAATGACATTATAGAATTTTCAATTGAAAATGGAACATCAAAGAAATAATGTTTTCGATCGAAGACGAAGAAGCAATGAATTTCGCAAAACATTCGATCGATAAATGAATGAACCGTTAGTAGGTACACCGGAATTTAGAATGAATTGGTGTACCATTATCTTAACACACGGTTGTGTTAAGACTGCTGTAATATGATAAATCAAAGCGGATTTAAAGCAAATCAGTAAATAAATATTTAAATCCGTGCATGAGATGCGTAAACGAGACTCGCGGAAGCTTCAAATTAGTGAAAATACCACCACAAGGTGTCGAAATCAACAAACTATTTAATGGAGTCGAATGCCAAACAAGTTTACTTCGACTCGGAACAAATGAAACACTTGTTAAAACAGATTTGAATATGATGTTTCCAATACATCATATGGTGGCTTGAATTGAATATGTATAGCGAACAAGTTCAAACAATTGAACTTGGTTTTGGCGCAAGCCGACAATAAATACACGTATTGACAAGAAAACTTTCGGCATGATCACAACAAAAAACCATGTATGTAACTTGAAAAGAAAAGAAATTTCAAGAAAATGTGTTGACTTGATAACAAAGAAGCCAACAGTTACAATAATGCGGGTCATTCGAATCACAAATCAATAATTAGGTTTAGCGAAACAATGTTTGAATTTTGATGAAACGCTTATTCGAAACGAAACCACATGCGTAACAAACGATGCACGCGTAACATATAAATTTTCAAGAAACGAAGCAAATGAATATTCGCTATAATGAAAGAAATGATCATGACACAATGACCATTAAGAAGAGTAGAGATACGAAAATCTACTCAGTAAATGTGAAAGTCGAAATTTCAATAAAGAAATGTGAGGACTTTACCTGGGGTTGCATGTGATGTCCGGTTGTTAGGTGACATTACCATGGAATGTCGAACATAGCGTATTCATCGTTAATCAGATAGGGGGAGTACGAAGGCATGCGTCTTCTCCTTAGCATGACCCGTGTCGTTGCAGGATCGCGTGTCAAGCCGTCGCTTCCTGATCGATAGTCCTCCTGCTGACAGGAATCTAGCGTCATCGTTAAATTGCGCCATCGTGTCTTTTCAAAGGCCTCGCCTCGGTAGCCGTATGTGTCGTACTTCCACCTTCGTTGACAAAAAGCTTAAGTTTCACGTATACCTATGCACTAGCGTTATGTTTCGTGTAGGACATGATGTATTCCGGCATCCGTTGATGTAAAATTTGAGTTTTGTGTATTCTCGTGCACTAGCGTTTCGTTATGCGTAGGTTGCCTGCTCGGGAAGTTAAAATATCATAGACAATATGGATAACAGTGTGTGCCCGAGTTAATAATCACGGTTCCAACATGATGATCTTTAATGAACTTCGATTATAAGTTTCCGAAGGTCTTAAATGCATGTTTACTAAACTCTCAGAGTGTTGTGCACTGTATGTAATTGTTTTATGCACCGTGTGTAAAACACCACTTTAGCGTATGTTTGAAAACAAAATTTTGACTGTTTGTTTTTCGGCAACGGTTGGAGACCATATTCAAGTACTAGGCGTTCTGTATGTATTTAACGTGTTAATAGTCTAAGTCCCAGAGAAAAGTAAGGTTAGAGCCTAGGTATTTCTACAGAAACCTAATTCGATGTAACCTATAGCTCTGATACCAATCTATAACTCCCCGAAATATCAGAGCATTGGCGTGACTGGACTGTTATCTTCATTGCACAGCGGAAGCAAAATAAAGCTAAGACTTCTAGAAAATGAATGCCCACTAAGTACTCGAATTCTCGGTGGTTCTCCTATTCCAACCGTGCCATTGTTTGAAAAGCAACCTGAGAAAGAAACATGCGAAAAAGTCAACATAAAGTTGAGCGAGTTCATAGTTTGTTTGTAAAAGATTTGAAATAATCTTTTGTATAACCGGTTTATGAAATAATATTGAGAAAACGAGTTTAGAAACCATTTTCTTGCCAAGTAATATGGAAACTTTGTATTTGTAACGCACTATGTTCGTAAAAGAAACCATGCATTTTTAAAGTCTCGTATTTGTAAAATTTGTATAACCGTCAATGCCCACCCAGACTTTGACTCCATGCCCGCATAAACCCTATGCTTTGAATTTGCATAAAACATGGTATTTAATTTGTATAAATCTTTTTTTTGGGTAAAGGGTTACCCCGGTAAATTTTATAAATCAACAAATTAAGTACAAGGCTGTGTCAGAACGAACACACCTACTAGGCTTGGCATACCAAGACTAGGAAACAAAACTGAAGAAAACACAGCCAAAAAAAACTAGACAAAAACACAACCATCAACCAAAAAAGCCATCCAAGCAATCGGACTACACTAGCCGCTGTCAACGTCAGCTTCTAACCCGGATCAAATCCATCTTCATCTGAATAAATCTTCCAAGCCTTTAGCACTCTTTTCCGATCTGCGCTGCCGCGAAACTTGAAACCCATAAGCTTTAGCCGGACCGTGTGCTTAATTAATTCAGTCACCACTTCAACCGATTTGTGATTCTTAGAGAAAAGTCTAGCATTCCGCTCTTGCCATACAAAATAAGTTGTAGCTGAAATCAGAATCTTTCCCACGACGACATTCGTCGTCTTTGAAGACGCCGTGCTCTCCATCCATGCACTGATGGATGCCCAAGAATCCGAAACATTCTCCAACGCAACCATCGTTTTAACATTATTCCAAACACGTGACGCAAAGCTGCATTGGAAGAAAAGGTGGTCACGAGAGTCACGATCATAACGACAAAGTGGGCAACACATAAGCCGTAAATTCGTAGCACTCCCGGCTTCCCAAATCATAAGGCGATCCTGTGTTTTGAGTTTGTTCCTTATAACCAGCCACATATGGAACGAATGTCTTGGAATGCACTGGGGAAACCAAATCATATTGAACCAAGAGACCGTTTCACCCCGACTTCTAATATTATTCCAAACTTCCTTAGAGCTGAAAAAACTATCTTTACCCTCCAAGTCTTTCCACGTAGGTTTGTCTGGTACATTGTGAACAAGAGTTGGTGGTTGTAAATTTATCAAGACAGGAAACAAATCATACCACGCTGCCGGCCATCGCCATTGACCCGAATCATCAACTATATCAGCAACCGTAGTTAATTTGTATAAATCAATTATTTTTGTAAGCGTGTATGATAAAAATCCCTGGTATGTAGCAATAAGGAAAAAGAGATCACCAATGGGTTGCAAAGCCACTTGTATGTGTGAGAAAGTGCAGGGAAACTCAAACCTAGCAAATTTGTTACCGGGATTCGGCTGGAAGACAACGTCACCTCTATGGGCCACCCCGGCCTCACGGGTGTGGGCTCGCTACACCCAAATAGATCTATCACTCTTGTGTCCCTCGGTCCTACAATGAGGATTAATGGCCTCAAGTGTTGTACCCACCCCTCACATGATCTAGTAGTATAAACCCTCCCTACGCTAACCCATACCATGTAAATAAATGTTGTAATAATTGTATCATGTATTTCACCCCAGCCTCTATGGCCGAACCTCACATTTCGATAATACGTATTTGTTTTGTAAAAACCGGTATGTTTAGTATAAACCTTTCGTAAATCATTTGAGTTCCTCGAAATCCATTCATGATATGATTTAGAAATACGAATTTTGCATTTGTTCAAAACTTTGTATGTTCTTGCAAAACGTGCTTTGTCTAAAAATATACAGTCTTTGTTTATCGAAAACTTTGTATGTTTCTGAAAATCGTGCATGTCTTTCCACCCCGAAACATTTACAAAAATGTAAAACAGTAAAAAGTGGGGGTTATGAACTCACCTGAATATTCTTGTGCAAAGCTAGCTATATACGACTTTGATGATGTCGTTTCCAAGACTTGACTTGCTAGCGTGCATTCTACAATATTTCTAACACGGAATACGTAATAAGTTCCTAAGTAAACGTAGTAAATAAACTACGTGTCCGAGATCTATCGAATCGTTAACCAAACGATTCAACGGTAAATTGATAACTTAGTAGTAACGATTAAGTTATACTTGTTAAGTCTCGCTTATTGTTGGTAAAAACTAATAAGTCTTGAAAGGACTTTGGTTCTCCAGAGATTTAAAAATAAATAAATATTTATATAAAAATATATAAATATATCGGTGAAATTGCGTTAGCCGTCTCGAGTAGTCGTACGTGTAAAAGTTTATATAACATATAACAAACTTGTACGTTGATATATGATATATATATATATATATATATATATATATATATATATATATATATATATATATATATATATATATATATATATATTGTGCCGTTAGGCGTTTGAAATAAATATACTTATATTTATTTGATAGTGTTTTCGTGTTGATGTCGTTTAAAATAAATACGATAGTTATATTTATTTTATAAAAGAATGCGAGTTGTTTGGCGCTTGAAATAAATATACGAAATATATTTATTTTATAAAAGAATTCTCGCTGTATGGTATTTGAAGTATGTATGTAAACTATATTTATTTTTATAAAACGAATTCGTGTCATTCGTTAATTGAAATATATATAAACAATATATATTTTATAAAAGTTTCATGTTGGTTGGTGGTTTGGAGATGATTATATATAAACTATATTTAGTTTAGTAGAAGAATTGTCGAATCCCGAGGTTTGGAGTAAACATAATATTTATGTTTATTATTTTTTTTTGTAAATAACATTCGTATCGTCGTCTTGTTTAAACAATGTGATAACTTTATTTGTTTTGTAATTTAATTTGAATCCGAAAAGTTTGTCTCATAATAAAACACTTTTTGTCTACGGGTTTTCTCAAAAAACGGGCATAGTTTCCTCTGTTTTTAGAGCCCCCGACAAGATAAGTTGTCGTTATTTTATCAAAAATTCAATCAATATACTCAATATATAATTTTTATGCGATGACAATGTATAAACTAAACGTTATATCAAATCGGTTTGAGCTCGTTCACGTTAATAGCATAAGAATTATTAAAACGACATAAAAAAAACTCGCGCCACTAAAATTCTTTACCACTTCTTTCGCGTTGAAACATCGGACAGTTTCACTAAGTTGACCGGGTCAACTGAGTTGACCGAGTTGACTCGCTGAGTTGACCGAGTTGACTCGCTGAGTTGACCGAGTTGACTCGGTTGACTGAGTGGTCCGAACCGTCCGACCCGTCTGACCAGCTTGGCCCGTTGACCTGAACCGTCTTCCTGTTGACCGCTTTTGACCGGACCAAAATTGATGTGTCTCGAACCAAGACTCGAACCCGTAACCAAACTAACTCGTTCGATCCAAAGCTGAAACCACGAGACCTGAACCTGCTGACCTGGACCCGAGCCACACCAGAGTAAGACCCGCACCGTAACAAGACCCGCAACGAACCGTGACGAGACCTGAACCGAGAGAATGTACTAAGCAAACTGAAACCACAACAAAGTTGAACCAAAAATAGAGATGAAGTGAACTAACCCGTAGTAAACTGAGACCCGAAACTTACTTGAAGAACCCGAGCTCGTGACTAAAACCCGTGAGACCCGACGGATAATGTCATGGACCGCCGATTATACTAACTGACCGGTGGTCCGAGTCTCCACCTCGCTCTCTGCTGCTCGAACCCCCAAAACCGACTCGACATAGACCCGAGTCGAACCCGAAACCGGTCAACTCGCCGGGTAAAGACGATGTCCGGCGGTCAAAGGTACCGACCGCCGGTTCTCTCACTCTTCTCGGCTCTCTCTCTTCTTGGCTCTCTCTCCGATTGAAGCCGCTGCACCACTGTTGCCGGTGTCGGAGAAGACGACCGGAGCTTCTCTCTCTCCTCTGCGTTCTCCTCTCTCTCTCTCTCTCTCTCTCCTGACCTATCCGTCACTCACCACCACCCGACAGTGGTGGTGGTGCTCCGTTTTGATGAAGCAAAAAGGGGAAGGGGGTGTTCGGTGTTTGGATTGTCGGGAAAACAAGACGATCGGAGGAGGGAGTGGGGGTGTTTGGTAGGAAAAGTGACCCCCGACATCTCGTCGGACCGTCGCCGCCCAGTTCGCCAGAGAGAGAGAGAGAGAAACGTGGTGTGTGTGTGTTTGGTTGGTTTGTTGTGACTGCACAATGAAATTGGATGAAGGATTGGTCAGTTATATAGAGTTTATTTTAAGTTAGTGGGCTTTGGGCTTGGGCCTAAGGCCCACAAGCCCAATCCCCGTGTTTAGTGGCCCGTACTTTTCTACGAGACCCGTTATCAAATCTTGTACTCCCCGTAACATTAAAATTTTAGATTTAAAACTATCGTATTCGTCGTTGTCACGTTTGTTCGCCGATTAAAATAAAAATTCGGTAAAAATTGTGTCTGTTGTCGTTTCATTCCGTTTTTCGATTCGGTTTCGACTACGGATATAAAATTTTAAATCACGAAGCTAAAATGTATTGTAAAAAATTACTATATGTCGGCGTTGTCAGTATTTTGTGTGGCATCAGTTCGTTGTCGCTTAATATCCACCGAAACTTTCCGTAAATCACCATACTCGCACTGTACAGCCGAATAAACGTTCCTGGGCACTCCAAGGGCCTAAATGAGTAAATCTACGTCTTAAACGCTATTTATTATCACAATAATCGCCTATTAATCACGTAATTAAGAGCCGTAAATCACCGGTTATCACAAAGATTAGATAGTGTTTGAACAGAATGAAGCTTGACTCGCTCTTTTCGACTAAGCGCATCGGCTACGACATTCGCCTTACGAGGATGGTAGTGAATCTCGCAATCATAATCACTTAAGAGTTCAACCCAACGCCGTTGCCTCATGTTCAGCTCTTTCTGATTAAGAATATGCTGGAGACTTTTGTGGTCTGTGAAAGCCACACACTTCGTTCCGTAGAGGTAGTGTCTCCAGATTTTAAGCGCGAAAACCACAGCTCCTAACTCAAGATCATGAGTTGTGTAGTTCTTCTCATGAATTTTCAGTTGTCTTGACGCATAAGCTATGACTTTACCTCGTTGCATAAGAACGCAACCAAGTCATAGATTCGACGCGTCACAATAGACAACGAAATCATCAACTCCTTCGGGCAGAGATAAAACAGGAGCATCAAAAGCTTCTGTTTCAGCGTTCGAAACGCTTCTTCTTGCTTGGGTCCCCACTCAAAAGGCTTATTCTTCTGAGTCAAAGCAGTGAGTGGAACCGCGATCTTCGAGAAGTTTGAGATGAATCGACGATAATAACCAGCAAGACCAAGAAAAGATCGAACTTCTGTAGGTGTTGTTGGTGTATTCCAGTCTTTAATAGCAACAATCTTGGATGGATCCACATGAATACCCTGCTCATTGACTATATGACCCAAGAATTGAACTTCTTTAAGCTAGAATTCACACTTGGAGAATTTTGCAAAAAGTTGTTCCTTCTTCAGGAGTTCCAATGTTAAGCGAAGGTGTTGCTCGTGCTCGGCTCGAGACTTCGAATAGACTAGAATATCGTCGATGAATACAATAATGAACTTGTCTAAATAAGGTTTACAAACCCTATTCATTAAGTCCATAAAGATAGCTGGAGCATTTGTCAAACCAAAAGGCATGACAGTGAACTCATAATGCCCATATCTTGTGCGGAGAGCCATTTTGGGAATATCTTCTTCGAGAACACGAAGTTGATGATACCCAGAACGCAGGTCGATCTTTGAAAAACATGAAGCACCTTGCAGCTGGTCGAAGAGATCATCAATTCGAGGTAAGGGATATCGATTTTTGATGGTAAGCTTATTAAGCTCACGATAATCGATACACATTCGAAAAGACCCATCTTTCTTTTTCATGAAGAGGACAGGAGCTCCCCAGGGTGAAAAGCTCGGTTGAATGAATCCTTTATCAGATAACTCTTGAAGCTGCTTCGATAATTCTTGCATCTCAGACGGTGCAAGTCGATAAGGCGCTTTTGCAATTGGGTTGGCATTGGGTACAAGGTCAATATGAAATTCAACTTGATGAACTGGAGGCAAACCAGGCAGTTCATCAGGAAACACCTCTGGATAATCCCAAACAATTGGAATATCCTGATTACTCTTGCTCTTGTCTTTATCCTCGGTGACATGTGTTAGAAAAGCAACATATCCTTTCCGTAAATACCTTCGGGCTTCCATACACGACATAAGCTTCAATCCACCTTAAGGTTTCTCGCCACGAACTTCCAAAACAGCACCAGAAGACAAAGGAATACGAACAATCTTATCAAAACAAACCACCTCTGCATGATGTTTGGTTAACCAATCCATTCTAATGATAATGTCGAACCTCCCAAGTTGCATCGGCGTGAGGTTAATAGGAAAAAGGTGGTTATCAAGGTTCAACTGACAATCACGAATAACAGAGTTGAGAAAAATGGGTTTACCAGTAGCAACTTCAACAGATAAGGGTTTCCTCAGTTTAGTTCTAGGTATCGCAAGCAAAGGTTCAAAAGATAATGAAACAAAACTTCTATCTGCACCAGAATAAAAAAGAACAGATGCAGGTCGATTGTTAACAAGAAATGTACCATTGACAACAAAGGTACCATTGACAACGAGGTTGTCAGCCCTCGCCTTGTTTGCATTCAAGTTGTACGCTCGTCCACGGGCGGGATTCGCGTTCGCATTGACATTCGGATAAACAAGAGAGGTATTGAAAACATCGACAAAACACAAGGAAGGTGATCATTTGTTCGTTACCTCGAGTGAACAAATGACACGCAGTGACTAATCAAAGTAAATGGGTCAATATAATGTATCGCCGAAGACATGCTCGCCTATAAGTGAACACTCACCCCAAGAGTTCCCAAGTAAGAGTGACTGGTCCGATTATGTGGATTTGTACGAACAATCTAGCCTTAGACAGAAAACCCAGGGTACAGGCATTCACTCTTCCAGTTTGCACGTGTTCACATTATTTTGGCCCAAACTTTGTCGAGACTTTGAAAACTCAGAAGGCACCATGACAAGCATGAGTCAAACTGGGAGGGTTCAAAACCTTATAACAGAGGGTTCAAAACCTAGTAATCAATCATCCTAGAACGGATGATTAGTTTTCAAAGCGGATTCGAACTTAGCGTTCTTATTGTGGTTATCACCTAAGGGTAGCTGACGGTTTTGTTTTAAAATCTAAAAGCAAGTAATCTTGCGTTAGGGTCCTAAAGTTATAGTCTAGGTCAAAGCATTACTAATAACCTAATTCCCTATAACCATTGGCTCTGATACCAACTTCTTCTGTCACACCCCGACCACGTAGGACAACAAACCGTGGCGGAAACGTCGGGGAGTGTTGTAACAGAAGTTATTGTTTCACAACGATGGATACAAAAAGAGTTTCATTTTATTGATAAAATTAAACATCAACATTGTCTTAACATACAACAAACAAACTACATCTCGACTATCATTGTTATTATGTCACTAACGCCTCCTCCAGATCCTATCTGACGCATGCATCCTAGAAATCACTTCAAGTAACAACACCTGAAACATATGTAAAAACAAAGTCAGCAAAGAAATGCTGGCGAGTACATAGGTTTTATAAGAGAATCGGAATCATGGCTCGTTTATATGTTGCAGTACTTTATTAGACTACAAGAGTCAAAATACAAACCTTGTTTTGAAAAGTGTATTGCAACATAATTAACCAACTCAAATCAAGATGGTTATAGTTTATAAAATCTCATAGCCATGATTCTTAACCCCAAAAACATTTGTTTTAGAAAACCAACTTCTAAAACATGTTGTAAAAACTCGTTAAAAACTCGTATGGTTATATCCTTTAGAAAACATCGTTGTGTGACATTGTTTCAAAATCGTTTACCCAAGTGAACTAAATAACGCCACGGTATGTAACATGATGAAAACACTTATATATAAGAAGTACCAGCGGCGTATCTACCATGCCTTCATCACATTACACCCGTCCTGTTATCTAAACACTAACCAAAAACCAATCATTTACCCAACTCATTTAACTTGTTCAAATCGTTTTCAAATTGTTTCCAAATCGTTAGCTCGTTTAAAATCGTTTAAATCATCCTTGTTTTAATTATGAAAACTATATATGGTTGTCTCGCTAATAACATTCAAACCTTTGTGACTCGACTCCCTCGCGTCTCGCTTCTCGCATTAACAAACCACCAAAGGGTAAATTAACTAACATCAGATTCAGTCGTTACCCACAACCCCCACACATAACCATGGGTGATGTATAATAACGGGATTTGTCAGATCCTATGGTACCATAACCTAATACTGGTCGGCTTCATCAATGCTAATGAATGTCATTTGTTATGTAACTACAACCAACAAGTTTGTTCACTTTATTGAAATCGTTATTAGTTTGTATAAACCATCTTAATTGATTTTGAAAAACCATCGTTTAAACTTTGAAAACCATTTCGTACATATGAATCACCCCAAGACAATTGAAAACAGTAAAATAGGGGAACTATGTACTCACATGATGTGCAAAGTATCCTCGATCAATAGAACTTCAATCCAACTCAAGTAAACCAAAGAAATCAAGTAGCACCTAGTAATCGAACCACTAGTCAAACAATAGACGCCTAAATCAGACGATCGGACAGAATGAGGTCTTGTAAACGAAATGAGTGTTGGAACTCATGTGATATGGTTTAACAAAGCCTACATCCTAAATTGAAACCTAACCTAAGTGCTTTCGACCCATTGTGACCCATTAAGGTAGCTTACGCTACTTTAACGCGTCGTGCGCGCAATGCGCATATGAGACGTCTAACTAGTCCTATGACAAGCATTACATGTCAAAACATGTTTAATTATGTTACATAATCAGTTACGTGACAAAAGTTTGGGTTACATATGCTCAATTACCAATTATGTATGAAAAGGGCATTTTGGTCATTTACCAATTGCATATAAACTACCTATCATGCGACTAATTAAACCTAAGTGACCATAAGGTATAAACTTGAAAGGTTATTCCCTATGCAACTATGGTCACTAAGTATGTTTGATCGGATCCTAATGATTGACCAAACGGGTCGTGTTCGAAAGTCTAAACGGGTGTTTAGTCCGCTTGACTTTCAGCTCCACACAAGCACTAATCTTAAAAAAGTGACGAGCTAAACATGCTAGAAAATGTTTAGTTAAGTTAGAAAACAGGTTTTGATATCAAAACAAACAGTTTTGATATCCTAGACTAGTTTGGTTACAAAATACGCGAGAAAACGCATTTTGGCCGAAACTACGACTCATCACTGAGCCTAGATAACGTGGAAATCAGTAGGTATAGTCACTAGGGACTATAAGCATCGTGATTACGCTCACGTTATGAAGTTCAAACGAACTTCGCGTTGACCAATAACTGGTCAAAGCAGAAAGTCAAACGCAGTTTGACTTTAACGATAAAAACGAATGAAAAGAACGAAAGAATACTTACAGAAGGTCCTCGCAAGCTCTTGATGCGATTTACTCTCAGGTATGAAGCATAAACTTCAACTTAGAGAGCCAAAATCAGATTCAAGTGTGCTTTGGGAGGAAGTGATGGTGGGTATTTATAGGAGGAATTCAAGAACCGTTAAGATCGTTCATCGAAAACTGAGCTTTGATCTGGACCTTACATGTGTGCTCATGGTTTTCTAAAACCATGGGAGCCCCTAATATGAGTCATAATGGACTAGGTTCATTGAATACCAACACATGGTTTTGCAAAACCATGGGTTAAAACCATCAACCCTTCAAAATGGACTAGGTTCATTGAATCTGGTCAGAAATTTCAAAAATGGTCCCTGCACTTGTAAAACTTGATTTTTTTTTTGCACTTTTAAGCCCCGTTAACCCCATTTCAAGGCTCTAAAACAAAGTTAAAGTATAGGGAACTCAAAACATGCTCAAAAATATCTCGGATGTCGGTTCGTTTGGTCGTACGGTCGCGTTATTCGCTTAATTACGACGGAAGTCGTAACGAACGCAAAAATGATCCAAATCAAGCGATGAATGGATTTTTATCCTGCCAGACACTAAAACATAATATTTTAACAATTACATGAATTTTTTGGATGTCCGAATATATTCAGGACGTAAGATATGCGCGAAAATGCAAACTTGTGCACTTTTTTGACGCTTTTAGTCCCTATTGATCAATAAAGTTTATTTTAGCATACCGTGTGACACCTGTGTCACTGTGACCGTCAAACAAATGCCAAACCAATGAAATTTTGTATTTCATACTTGGGAATTGTGAAAATATGTGTATCATTTGCACATATCAATTCTTGTTCGATTTCGGGCTTTAAGTCGCTTTCTGGAAGGTTATACACGATCTGATGCGTAAATATAACCAGTTTAATGCAACAAACACTCCGGAATAGTGACATAGGCTTAACATACCTTAAATAACCTTTACATAACTTAGAAATAAGTTTTGGATGGTTTGGTATACCGAAATCAAGTTTATTCGCTTACAGGGACTATTTGCGTCAACTTGCAAAAGTCTTCCGTTTCGTAAGGCAACGTATAGTCCGGAACTTGATCATAAGTTAAACATACCATATATAACCTAAACATGGCTTAGAAATAAGCTTTGATAGGTTCGGTGTGTGAAAACATGCTTATATGATCTTACAGGGACTAAAAGTGTCAAAAACGGCGTAAGTTTGCATTTTCGCGCATATCTTACGTTCTGGACACATCTGGACATCCAAAATTTTTGTACACACTAAAATATTTTTGTTTTAGTGATCGCCATGCAAAAATTCCATTCGTCGCTTAATTTGGATCGTTTTCGCGTCCGTTCGAGTTTCGTCTTAAATAACCGAACAACGTGACCGTACGACCAAACGAACCGACATCCGAGATATTTTTGAGCATGTTTTGAGTCCCCTATGCTTTAACTTCATTTTAGAGCCTTGAAATGAGGTTAACGGGGTTTAAACGCATCGAAAAAGGCTTTAAACACGTGCAGGGACCATTTCTGTCAATTTTGAAACTTTGCTGAACCTGATACATGCTAGCGTAGCGCGAGCCCTAAGGCCTATGCCCTAGCGCTACGCGAGCGCCTCATCTGGGCAGAAAGTGTGTTTTCAGCATCTGTTTGCAAATTCAGGGGCTGTTTTGGTAAATTCTTGATGTGTTGAGCAAGTTTAAGTGTTCTCCAAGGCTTTGCACCTGCTCCTAACACTTGTATGGATGAGATTTATTCCTTAATGGCTAAACAAAACACTTGTTGTGATCCTATGAACTTCCCTCAAGTATAAATAGCCAACACTTTCATTGTTTCATTTGCTCATTCCTCATTTCCTCTCTTCACATCTGCTTTGGAGCTCTCTCTCAAGCATTTGGGACTTGTCTTCTTTGTAGAAAAGATAGCAAGGACTATTGTGAGCCTTCTTTCATTCTTTTTCTTGCTTTTTCCTTATATAGTGCAGAAAGTCAAACAGTTTGATCTTATGAGAGGATCAAAACCCTAATTCTCTCTCTAGCTATGGCGACCTTTCTTCCTCTTCGTACCCTCGGTTTGTTCATGATTTACGTATAACAGTCTGATTATCGGTGTTCTGATTCATCAGTATCACTGATTCGAACTAGTTAGCGTAAGGATTGTTCTGATTCTAGGGTTTTTCTTTTTGTTTTGCCGTCTAGCTAGATTAGGGTTTCTGGTATTCTTTTTTTTTCGGTATCTTGGTCTCTTGAGTCTACGTTGATTTTGTGTGCATGCTTGCTTCGTTTGCTGATTGATAGAGAGAGTTGCTGTTCTTGTTTCAATGGAGAATCGTTCAGTACCTGGTAACCCTAGTAAGGGAAATCGGGATAAGGTAGATGGTGGCAATATTCAGCATGAGGGTTTTCAAAACCCTAGTCTGTCTTTTAAGAGTTTTTTTTTGGGTAAAGGGTTACCCCGGTGATTCTATTAAAATGCAACCGCAATTAAGTACAAGTAGTGAGGATGTGTTCCACACTAGTTCATATACAGGACATGCCCCATATATGTAAAACAAAACAAAACCAAAGACCTATAATACCCCATAACCTAGTCTACTATACATCGAGACTCGACATTTAGTAGACAAACAAAGCAAACCACAAACACATAATCTCAACCACCATCATCAAAAATAAAGTGGCCACAAAACCGCAGCCCCTTCAGACGAAACGCAGACAATCTATCCATTCGAGAACTTGGAAGAAGAGGTGCTTGCCCCTGCTTTTGAAGAGAAAGGATGAGTACCCGATGTCATGAATGCACTAGTTTCGTTGTAGATTTCTTCGACCTCCTCCTCATCCGATTCCTGCCCGTCCCTCGAAGGTTTCTTCTCAACCCGACCCACGTTGGTACCTCCCTGATTACCAGCCACTCGCCCCACCATGGTACCATTACCATCGTCATCTTTAAGACTATCAAAAGGGTTCGACGTTGAAACCTGGTACGAATTTTTTACAGCCGAATTCGGTTTAGGTTTGGCAACTGGACGATAGACTACTTTAGGTTTTTGATTTTTTATATGAAGCCCTTGAGTAGTAGCTTTCTTCTTTTTAGCACCCACAACCTGAAAATCATCACCCTTTTTTCCATAATCCCCATTCGGAACAACCTGAGGGTTCTTTGGGCACGAACTATCATCATGACCAAAAACACAGCAAGACGGACACCTTAAAGGCTCCCAATCATATTCAATTTTGACTACTACCTTAGAATAACCATTACCATCTAAAGATGGAATGGCAACAGTGACACTTCTTTTTAATTCAGCCCCCGCCTGCACTTCAATAAGAGCTCTAGCGTAACTACTTCTACCCCAAGATTCAGCACACATCGTAGTAGTATACGTATCCAACATCTTAGGCACCCCTAACTTTGATGCAATCAAACTAAGACCATCCTCGGTATAAGCTGTTAGCGGCACATCGTGCATCTTTACCCACACCGGAATAGCTTTAATATCCTCTTTTTCTAGTTTGATAGAGGGCGACCACATCTTCAAGATAATCGGAACATTTCTTATCGTTTGCTCCGAAGTTAGGGTTTACAAGATTAAGGTTTTACACGCAGGTTTGTTTGCCGCCGTTTTTCCTTTTCCGATTCTGTTTCGGACTATCTTTCATTGTTTGATTGGATTCGGGAGACGGCTGTTTGATTTCGTGATTAGATTTAGTCTTAATCTGATCGGTTTACATCAGATTAGGGTTCATAAGGTCGGCGCTAAGGACTGAGTGCGGCTGTTTACGGCTGCTAGGGTTTTCAGTCGCTTAAGGCTGTTCGACATCTATTGTTTCTGTTCAGCTTAGGGTTGTTTCCAGTTACGTCTGTGGCCGGTACCGTATGGAAGAAAAGAAATCAGATGGGGTTTTTCCGCAAGACCGTGGCAAACAATCAGGTTCGTTTGAAGATTTAGCTAAACGGTTCATTGATATTGAGGGTAATACTTGGTTACCCCGAAGAGGGTCGCTTCAGAACCCTATTGAATCTGCAACTTTCAGTTCAATGGAAAAACTTGTGAAATTGGCTGGTCCATTGTCTTCGGATTGTGAAGGGTCTGGTTTCTCAAACATGGGAATCCCAGGTTCCCAGGCTCGTTCTGATTTGGGTAGTGCAATAAAGCCGAGGTCTTATGCTGATTCTGTTGTGGCAGCCAACAACAAACAGGTTAATTTCAGAACTCTGGTAAGTCCGGTGGTGCAGGATGGTTGTGATGTGGTGCTGTCTCGGGAATCGGTTAAGCTGGTTCAAGATCGATTAGCTAATACTCTGTATGGGTATTTTTTGGGGGATCGTGTGGCTTATCCGGTGGTTGAGTATTTTGTGAAAAACAATTGGAAGAAGTTTGGTTTGCAAAAGTCTATGATGAATGCAAATGGGTTTTTCTTTTTCAAATTTGCGAACAAAGAAGGTATGTTGAATGTTCTTAAAGAGGGACCCTGGATTATTCGTTCTCAACCTCTCTTCCTTAGTGTGTGGTCGCCCACTGCAAAACTAGAGAAGAAGGAAGTTGAAAAGATTCTAGTTTGGGTTAAAATTCATGATGTTCCCATAGTTGCCTATACAGAAGATGGTTTGAGTATGATTGCTACAACTATTGGTGAACCGAAATTGTTGGATTCGTATACTACCTCAATGTGCACGGATGCGTGGGGTAGGAGCAGCTATGCGAGAGCCTTGATTGAGATCTCAGCTGAAAATGCCTTTAAAGAGGAAGTTGTTATTGCGGTGCCTGAGCCAGAAGGCGAAGGCTTTAGTAAAGTGGTTTTGTCGGTTGAATATGAATGGAGTCCTCCTAGGTGTGCTCATTGTAAGGTGTTTGGTCATTCTGATGATTCATGCCCGAGTCAGCCTAAGAGGGCTCCTAAGGGGCCGATCACTGGCCAGAACAAACAAGAGGGAAGCAATTCCCGGAAGCAAGTGAAACAGCCGGCTGTAGACAAAGAGGGATTTACGGATGTGGAGCGAAAAAAAGCGGCTAGGAAATCAGGGTTTCCTGTGAATAAGCAGAAGCAGAAATTCGAGTATCGGCCGATTGGATCCAAGCCGCAGGGTGGGGCTACTACCACAGGTCCGCCACCTAGTGTCAAAACGCACAATCCGTTTGAAGTTCTTTCGGATACGGGTAAGAATGTAGGTAAAAATGGTGAAGCTCAGCATGACCAGCAGGAATCGGATGAGGAGGAGGTTGAAGAAGTCTACAATGAAACTAGTGCATTTATGACATCGGGCACTCATCCCTTCTCCTCGAAAGCAGGGGCAAGTACCTCTTCTACCAAGTCCTCGAATGGATAGGCTAGCTGTATTTCGTCTGAAGGGGCTGCTGTTTTGTGGCTACTTTATATTTGATGATGGTGGTTGAGGTTTTGTTTTTTGTTTTTGCATTGTTTGTCTACTAGATGTCGTGTCATGATGTATAGTAGACTAGGATATGGGGTGTTATTGGTCTTTGGTTTTTTGTTTTACATATATGGGGCATGTCCTGTATATGAACTAGTGTGGAACATATCCTCACTACTTGTACTTAATTGCGGTTGCATTTTAATAGAATCACCGGGGTAACCCTTTACCCAAAAAAAATAGTAACTAATGCCAAGTGTGCCCCTTTCTTAAACATTTCTGTGCCTTCAAGAAAGAGATGATGCCAACCACAGCACCACTCTTGTCGCCCTGAACTTCGAGAGGTTCTTTATCCGAACGAGGAATACGAATGATTTTCTCCTTACATAGGATCTCTGCTTGCTGCTTGGATAACCAATCCATGCCGACAACAATATCAAAACTACCCAGAACTATAGGAATGAGGTCGATGGAGAAAGTCTGACCAGCGAGGATAAGATTACAACCCTGAACTACGTGTGTTGCTTCTAGACTTTTACCGTTAGCTAATTCTACGACATGTTTGGTATTTAGGGGAGTTGGTGCACGCCTTAACATTTGGCTAACTTTCAATGACACGCAACTTGTATCCGCACCCGAATCAAACAATACAGTAACATAAAAGTCGTCAAGAAGAAACTTACCCATGACTACGTTGGGATCATTTCTCGCTTCTCCCTGCCCCAGCACAAATACTCGTCCCCTAGCTTCGTTGCCGTTGTTGTTCCCACCATTGTTGTTGTTGCCATTTCCCTGATTGTTGTTATTGTTGCGATTCTGGTTCTTGTTCAACTGGGGACAATCACGCTTGAAATGCCCTTCAGCCCCACACTGAAAACATCCCCTGTTGCCTCGCTGTTGCTGGTTCTGTGGAGCTGGTGGTGGGTGTTGCTGATTCTGATTCGCAGGCCGTGGACTCCTACAGTCTTTGGCCTCGTGACCCATCTTGAGACACCTTTGGCAACGTCCCTTGTTGCACTGGCCGCTGTGGTGCCTGTTACAGTTGTGACACTTGGGGTGAGATCCTTGATACATTTTCTGCATGTGACCACCAGAAGATTGCTGACTAGGACTCTGGTAGTGATCAATCTTCTGCTGTTGGGCCTGAGACTGAACTGTTGCTGAACCCTTGCTAGAATCCCCCTCCCACTTTCTTTTGTTGTCACGGGGAGTAGCAGAAGTAGTAACAGCAGTAGTGGTAGCACTGATGCGTTTTGGCAGCTTGTTCTGCTCCACTGCCTGATCCGTAATACGATGAGCAAGGCGCTGAATAGCCTGGATATTATCAAGATTAGCCGATGTCACATGGCTCTGAATCTCTGGCGCTAATCCCTTGAGGTACAACTCAATACGCTTAATTGGAGGGTCCACCATAGTTGGACACAGCACGGCCAGTTCGTTCGACCGTTTAGTATAAGCTTCGATTTCTGACCCCGTCATTTTCAAATGATAGAGCTCATCTTCCAACTTGTGAATATCTTCCCGTGTGCAGTATTCACGTTTGATCAGCTCCTTGAAATCATTCCAAGGGGTGGCGTTAGCAGCTGCCAACCCTAGGATCTGTACTTGCGCGTTCCACCAAGTTAACGCGATTCCTTCCAAAGTACCAGTGGCGTACTTGACCCTGCAAGCCTCAGGGCATTCACACAATTCGAATACTGATTCTAGCTTCTCAAACCAATGGAGGAGACCCACTGCCCCCTCGGTGCCACTGAATGTGCTTGGACGACAGTCCATGAAGTTCTTGAAAGTACAAACAGGCTGATGAGCGTGTTGACCTAATGTGTAAGAATAGAACGAGGTTAAACATGAGAGTTGTTTAGGAACGTAGGATCTAAAGATCCTAGAATGAGTTACGACTGCAGGGTGTACCTCCTGCGTTTGCAGCTGCAAGTGCCGCAACAACTTGTTCATTGATAAGAGCCGTCAACTGGGCTTGTGTCAAGTTAATTCGCCCGGCCATTGATCTTCACATCAAAGGCAACATAAGTGAGAAAGCTTCGCGAATAGTGCGATGAAAGAAGAGTGTAAGCACATAGGTGTTCTCAAGCAATAACAAATAGTGAGCAATGAAATCTAAGCATACTACGAGCAAAGTTCTATGCAATTCTAGCATGTAGGCAATAAATATAAACCTTATTACCTAGGATGTTGAGTCTTGCACGTGGAGCGAAGCGTCGTTGTGGATCGTTGAGAGCACTGTTCTGGTTATAGTCTGGTTTTAATAAAAACGTTTTCCCATATTAAAACCAAGTTCTCTATAACCAATGGCTCTGATACCAATCTGTCGTACCCCCAAAATCCACACGCGAAGTATCACCGCTTGGGAGCGTGACTGACCAGGATCAAGCCACCAATGATATTGAACATGTAATTAATATCAAGTAAAATAAATGCAAACCAATCATTCAATACGATAGGTGTTCAAAACATAATTATAGTTTCAAAGTGTAGCGGAAGCATAAGTATGAAAACCCAATGTATATCATAAGTTCAAATGTTTAAATGTTTTAACATGGCATCCACGATCCATGCTCCACAACGACCTGCTCCTCCCTGTGCAAGCTCCATATATCTAACGACCTGCAAGGCATGTAACAGAGGATCAACAACTAGTTGAGCGAGTTCACAGAAAGTAAGTTCGTAGCAGTAATACGTATGTTCATTTGGTGGGGGCTTCCCACGTATGTATGTACTATTAGTGGGGGTTTCCCGTGATTATATTTATTATTAATGGGGGCTTCCCATGTTTATCCTTACTAGACTATTGTAACCATGTGTTCTTCTTAATCTGAGAACATGAATACGTACAAGGTCACGTAGGTTTTACGTAAGTGTCCTGACTAACCTGAGGACGATGGTATATAGTCTAGCAATAGCGTAAGTACGAGTAATTATCCAATTCAAATCTTCCAACCCAATTCCCAACCCGGGAATCCCATGCCTTGGCTGTATGAACTCACCTTGGTTTGCTCGGTATGCTAGGTTATGCACTCACAAGAAATCAGTCAAGTCCTATTGTGTGCACATGTAATAAATCAGTTCATGTTCGTATTAATACGCAGGTAATCTATATCATAAAGCGTTTGATAGTTAACATCAGGTATCACATAAGATAGAGTTCTTTTTTTCTTTTTTTTTTTGGGTAAAGGGTTACCCCGGAAAAATTTTATAAATAAACCAATAAGTACACAAGTGTGCCTGATATAGCACACTCAGCTAGCCCTGACAAACCAGGACTAGTAAAACCCGACGAACACAACCAACCAACAAAACGACTCGTTACAAAAACACAACCAAAAAAAAACAGCCTCACCAACTAAAAAACACTAAACAAACTACATAGGATCTAAGCTATCCCGGGTCTTCATCCAGCGCCCTTGACGGGATCTGCCACGTTTCCATAACTTTCTTGTGATCAGGTTGACCTTGAAACTTGAACCCCATCAACCGAAGTCTGACTGAGCTTTTAATCTTCTCGTACACCTGATTAGCCGAACTCTGAGGACGGGCGAATAGGCGATTATTTCGTTCTTGCCATATGAAGTAGGCCGACGCAGCAAGAACCAATTTTCCTATCACATGCTCCAACTTCCTAGAATTTGAGTACTGATTCATCCAATCCGTAACCGAGCTCCAAGAAAGATTACCAATATCCATGTCCACCATTGTTTTAATGTTATTCCATACTTGTGAAGCAAAGTTACACAAGAAGAACAAGTGATCTCGCGAATCGCGATCATGCTGACACAAAGGACAACACATCAACCTTAAGTTCGTTTCACTACCCGCTTCCCAAACTTTCAACCGATCTTGGGTCTTCAACTTATTTTTTATAACCAGCCATAATAAGAAGGAATGTCTTGGAATACATTGGCTAAACCAAACCATGCCACTCCAATTAGTAGGTTCATTCCGCAAGCGAATGGTATGCCACACTTCTAGAGAACTGTAGTGCCGAATATTACCCTCCAAATCCTTCCAAACCAAACGGTCATGAAGCTGCAAAAACGGCTGATCAAGAGTCAACCCAATTAAGACAGGATACGTATCATACCAAGCTTGAGGCCATTTCCATTGCCCATGCTCATCTACCAAATCCGCAACAGAAGATTGAAGATTGAATCCCGCATTAGCAATGTGTCTTGGGGTTATAAAAGCTCTAAGGGGGCTAAGGTGACACCAGTTATCACTCCACGCATTCGTTTGCAACCCACTTCGGATAATCTTCCAAAAGAAAGGCCGGATAAAATTTCGAATAGAGAGGATTTTCCTCCATCCCCAGCTCATGCTACCCCTACTTTGGACCTCCCAGAAACTTTGAAGCTTCAATTTATGAGCATAAATCCATTGCACCCACAGGGACTTTCTTTTGGTTAGGATACTCCATATATGATTAGTAATGAGAGCTCTGTTTACATCCCCAACACGCCGTATACCTAAACCACCCTCCGACTTAGGAAGACAGATGTCATTCCACGCCACCTTTGCTTTAACCGTACCAACATTGCCAGCATTCCACAGAAATCGCCTCATCCGCTTTTCTAAATCACTAATGACTCGGGCTGGAATAACGAAAATAGAAGCCCAGTATATATGCATTGCGGATAGTACCGAATTAATAAGCTGCAATCTGCCCGCAAAGGACAGCGTTTTTGTCATCCAGTTGTTAATTTTCTTATCCATTCGGTCCACTAAAACCTTGCAATCCCCTGCGGTTAACCTGGATGTGATCAACGGCACACCTAGATAACGAACAGGAAGCGAACCCTGCTGAAACGGCATGATATTGAGAATATCCTGCTTGACCTGATGCGGAACATTACAAAAAAATACCGTGCTTTTAGCAGGACTCGGAACCAAACCAGAAATACTCGAAAATTGCTCCAACGCCACTTTGATCTTGCTAACCGAAAAGGCACTCCCATGAACAAAAATAAATAGGTCATCAGTGAATGAGACATTTATTATTTTTTGTTTCATACAATGAGCATGATACTTGAAACCTGGAGCAGACCGAGCTGATTTTTGGAGAAGAAGTGTAAGCACCTCCATAACAAGCGTGAACAGATAAGGGGACATCGGGTCCCCTTGTCGAAGACCCCTTCTCCCTTTGAAAAAACCGTGAAGATTCCCATTAATACTCAACGAATACGTAGCCGTAGAAACACAAGCCATTATCCACTTCACCATTTTCCTATGAAAGCCAAACTGATAAAGAATTTTCTCAAGAAAAGCCCAACTAACCGTGTTGTAAGCCTTTTGAATATCTATTTTGAACGCGCATCTGGGGGGACCTTTATTCAAGTGGTAGTTGTGCATAAGCTCCTGGGTTAAAAGAATATTATCAGAAATCCGCCTGCCTGGCACAAACGCCGACTGATTAATACTAACCAGATAATCCAAGCTCCCTTTCAGCCTATCCGTAATAATCTTGCTAATGCATTTGTAGAGAACATTGCAGCAAGAAATAGGACGATAATCCAGAACCGAATCAGGGGTGTCCACTTTTGGAACAAGAGCTAAAATTGTATGGTTTAACTGTTTCAGCATTTTACCCGTATCAAAAAATTCCAAAATTGCACCCGTGACCTCATTACCCACAATTTCCCAAGCATGCTTAAAAAACGCCGACGTATAGCCATCCGGACCAGGAGCTTTGTTCTCACATATGCTGAACATGGCATTCTTAACTTCCTCATTCGTAACCTGTCTAACCATATTATCAGCTGTTTCGGGATTAATGACATTGTCAAACACTTCGGTCAAGTCAACACTAGAGAGCGTGTCTTCCTTGCCTAAAAACGCTGAATAATGGTTGACAAGGGCAGCCGCCACGCCATCCCCCTCAAAACGATTACCATTTACATCACGAATGCACTGGATTTTGCTTCGATTATTCTTACACTTCACACTATTATGAAAGAACGCCGTATTGGAGTCCCCAGAACAAAGCCATTCCACCTTCGATTTTTGTTTCAAAAAGCATTCCTCATCATGCGCTGCAACCTAGAACTCCTGAAGCGTCTCTACCTCCTTTTTACGAATCTCCGCATCCATAGGGTTTGCATCCACCATTTTTTGAACTTCATCCAGCTTCTATCGCAGCTCCACAACTTTGGTATGTAAATTTCCTTGCTGGAAGAGGATCTTTCGAAGACCTGGTTTTAGGTTTTTCAACTTAGTAGTAACCGAGAACATAGTGTATCCCTCTATTCTTTTCGCCCATTCACCCTCCACACAATCTTTGAACTCAGGTTTAGAGGTGATAAAATTTGCAAACTTGAAAGGCTTTGGCCGATAGGATTTAGAAGTATTAGGAAACTTCAATATACACGGAGTATGATCAGATAAGCGATGCGGGTGATATATGACATAAGCATCAGGAATTACCTCCAAGCATTTAAGATTACACATAACCCGATCAATTTTCCTAAGTAAACCAACCCCTTCTTTTGGTTTCTGGTTCCAAGTGTAATGAAGACCATGCCCCTTTACATCAACCAGTTCCGTGGTTTGGACACATTCATAAAACTCCCTCATTCCAATAGAAAGACTAGACGTACCAAATAGAGAATCATCACCATGGAGGGCTGAATTAAAGTCGCCCATGACAAACCACGGGTTGTTCGTACACAGCAACTTGTGCCTACATAAATCCTCCCACAAACTCCTTCGCTCTTGATACTTGTTCTTCGCATACACAAACGAACAAAAAACACTCTTGTTATCAGCTTTGGACCAGACTTGAGCGTGGATAACCTGATCAGATTGAGACAATATCATAACGTCTACCAAATCGCTATTCCATCCTAGAATAATTCTGGTACCCCGTTTACATAACCCCCCGTTTGACGTCCAACTCCATTGCCTAAAAACATTTTTACAAAATCTAGCCAAATTAGCAACCTCCACATGGGATTCTAAGATAGCACAAACCGAAACTTTATTTTCCGAGAGCATAACACGAACCTCATTCTGTTTCAAGGGGCGGTTCAATCCCCTTATATTCCAAGTTAGAATACTATCCATTAAGACCATTGATACCGGGAGTGCTTGCCCCCTCAGCTTTCTCATACTGATTATCATTCGACATAAACTTCGATGTTTCCTTTGGTACCGTCTCCACCACCTCCTCATCAAACCCATTGTGATTCCCATTACCCTTGTTCCTATCTTTCCTCGCCCCCTTTTCATCATTCCACTCCTGACCATCTATCTTTGATAAAGCCTCAAACGAGTTCTGAGTTTTAACCTTTTCGTGTGCTGTCTTGTCGATAGTTGCCTCTTTCGTTCCAGACGTACTTGGATCCGACTTAGTAGGTTTTGGTTTATACACAGACTTTGCCTTTTGTTTCTTTTGCATCACCCCTATCCGAGCCGTCTTCCTCTTATCCGTAACAAACCCCTCATCATCCACAATCACTTGTTTTTCTTTTTTATTAGCTTCATTTTTAGCACACGTTTGTTCATTATGACCAAAAACGCAACACAAGGAGCACCTTTGCGGCTTCCACTCATACTCCACCTTCACAACCTCATTAAGATACCCCTCCTCCTCAAGCTTTGGAATAGCAACGACAATCTGATTTTTAAGTTCCTTATCCGCGTTTATTTCAATCAAAGCCCGAGCAAAACTAGTCCTGCCCCAGTTTTCCGAGCACATTTCAGCTGTGTAGCCATCAAGGCGTTTTGGTTCACCTAACTTGGATGCTAGTAAGCTTAATCCATCATCGGTGTAGACCGAAACAGGAACATTATGAAGTTTAACCCACACGGGAACAGACTTGATACCTTCCTTCTTGAGACTAATTGACGGGGACCAAACATTTAAGAACAACGGAACCTTCCTGATCAGCCATGGCCCTCCCTCCAGCACTTTAGTCATACCCTCCTTTGAATCAAATTTAAAGAAGAAGAACCCATCTGAATTCATCATAAGTTTAGCAAACCCAAACTTCGCCCAAACATTCTTAGCATAGTATTCGACAACAGGATATGGTAACCGGTTCCCCAAAAAATAACCATATAGAACATTCACAAATTTCTCTTGGACTTTACGAATTACCTCACGAGGAATTACAACATCAGCATCCGGATTTGTCTCTCCCGATTCCATCTTTCTGAAGTTTACTTCCCTTTTCCTTGTGTTCGTATTCTTCACTTTATCAGCATAAGACAGCATGGTTACACCCTTACCGGTATCCTCCTTCTTATTAAGATCAGCCGCAACCTTTGTTTCTTGGACTGGAACGGTCACCTTTTCCAGTTCATCAATGATGTTTATCATTTTCGGCTCGTTTTGGACCACACCCCGTCTCGGCAATAAAGGATTTCCATCGATTTTCAGCGACTTTGCATCAAAACTGTTACCCAACGAATGTAAACTGGATCGCATCTCTTGAAAGATCGACGGCTTCGCACTACTCGTGGACACGAAGATATCCCCATGCAACTTTTCAGTGAACGACTGAAACCCTAAATCCTCCAACCCCGAATCCCTATTCCTCTCCATGCACGACAAGACCAGCGCTTTCAACCAAATGACAAGAACATGCAGCCACAAAAGAAAACCCTAATCCTTTAAACCCTAGCGTTAATCTTCAACCCTTGACCGATTAATCCAGTGTTTTCGATCTAGCTAAATTAAACTCAGTTAACCGCAATCAAAAACAACTAGATTAATAAATCAGAATATCGAATTAAACACTAAGGCGGCGATTGAATACGAAAGAAAGAAAAACCCTAAAATCAAAGTTGGTCACAATTGCTAACTAGTTCGTTATGGATTCTTGAACGATCAAGCCTCCAATCACAGACTGTTATACAAAAGATTGCAACAAAAACTAGGGTTTCATGATGAACAGGAATCGCCAAAAGGAGAGAGGGATCAAGGAGAGTCAACAACTAACCATAAGATAGAGTTCTTGGTTAACACGAACAAGGTTATTCAGTAGCACAATTAACAGAGTCATCATGTTTAACGAGATCAACCTAGTTAACAAGGTAACAAGTTTTTCGCAGAACTAATACACTTAACATGGTTAACACTTAACACGGTTAACATATGAAACAGGAATAATAACTTATCAGTACTAGTTAACTAACAGAGTTAACAAACAATTAGAGTTCACAACTTAACAACTTATCAACGGTTTACATGTTTAACTACGTTACATACTTAACAGGATTACGTGCAGCTAACAGGGTTAACATCACATCAGACCAACAATCCCCCCCCCCTAAAACTCAGACATAGGGTCTCTCTCCCCCCCCCCCAAGAAACTCGGACAGGAGAGGGTGTCCTTCACAAACTCGGACTAGAGAGGGGGTGGGGTTAAAACTCGGACAGGTAAGTTAACAAAAAGTCGGACCATGGGGGTGGGGGTTAAAGCTCGGACAACCCCTCCCCTACATGCAAAACTCGGACCAATGGTCTTGGGGTTAAAAAGTCGGACATGGGTCTAGAGTTTAAAACTCGGACCATGTTTTACAAGACATAAGCTCGGACATCACAATCAAACAAAGTTCGGACTACATGTTATAAATAAAAGTCGGACCATTTACATCATCTAAAACTCGGACCTTAATGCCTCTCTAAAATTCGGACACTTGGTCTATCTTAAAACTCAGACAAATAATCAAACATACGAATGTTCCACTTCATTGAGATTGTATCAGTTACGTTTTAGTTTTCATACGATCGTGAAACCCTATTTAACATATATTCACAGTGCAGAAATCTTAATCAAACTCAACGATTTTGGCACATCATGTATCTAATCATCAGGCAATCTATTATACAACTAGTCAATCATCATAATTACAATAATCAGAATCAAATCAATAATCACAGAACCATCATATGTGAGCTAGGGTTTACAAGTATTACAAGAATCAAGAATTGATACAATCAAACAATCAATAAACGATTACCTTGAATTGATTCTAGTTAGAGTATGGAAATCAAGAGTGATGAATAGCTTGTGCCTAGGATGAAGATGATGATGCTTGCCAGGGAATCAGAGAATGAAAGTACGTGCTTTGTTTTGTGTAATGATTAGTGAAAAGGGATTAGGGTTAAGTATCTCTAGGATTTCACAACAATTTCACAGTTTCACCACCAAGTTCATATGTTTGACAGGTCTTTCATAATTAACACATAACCATGCTCAAATACAACGTTACAGTTTCACAGCAAACTAATTGTGCAAATAAACAACTAAACAAGCAATGAACGTGCAATAAATGCGAAATAGGAATCTTGGAAACTTGAGTTGTCACAACACGCGCGGAGCATGTCTTCAAGAGTACATATCGTTCTCTCAGTCTGTCCGTCGGTCTGAGGATGGAATGCGGTACTTAAGTTAAGCGTCGTACCGAGAGCCGCTTGAAACGTTTCCCACAATCGCGAAGTAAACCGAGCGTCACGGTCCGAAATGATGTCACGAGGCGTACCATGATTACAAATGATCTCATCGGTGTAGATTCGGGCTAGTCGTTCTACCTTGTAGTCTTCCCGTATTGGCAAAAAGTGCGCTGATTTGGTCAGACGATCAACTATAACCCAAATGCTGTCGTGACCTGATGGCGTGGGCGGGAGTTTGGTTATGAAATCCATAGCTATACTCTCCCACTTCCATATAGGGATTGGAGGTTGTTCGAGTAAGCCAGAAGGTCATTGGTGTTTAGCCTTAACTCTCGCACAAGTCAGGCAACTTCCAACATAGAGAGCAATATCCCGTTTCATACCCGGCCACTAGTACTTGTAGCGAAGGTCCTGGTACATTTTATCGGCATCGGGATGAATAGAATATCGGGATTTTTGGGCTTCGTTCATTATAATCTTTCGCAAATCGGTCCGCTTAGGGATCCAAATTCGGTCCAGATAATAGAAAATCCCATCTGCTTTGCTTACAAGCTGAGCTCCATCGTGATAGATCCTCTCCTTCTTCAAAGTGCGTTCATTAAAACAAGCATGCTGAGCTTCGCGGATGAGGGTTTCAAGATCGTGCTGGGCTTGGGTATTGCGAATACTGAGCAAATAACTCCGTCTGCTGAGCGCGTCGGCAACAACATTTGCGTTGCCTGGGTGATAACGAATCTCACAGTCGTAATCGTTGAGGAGTTCTATCCATCGGCGTTGACGCATGTTAAGTTCTTTCTGATTAAAGATGTGTTGTAAACTCCTGTGATCGGTGAAGATCATACACTTGGTACCATATAGGTAGTGTCACCAAATCTTCAATGCGAAAACAACTGCGCCTAGCTCGAGATCGTGGGTTGTATAGTTCTTCTCGTGGATTTTGAGTTGACGAGATGCGTAAGCTATAACCTTGTCCCGTTGCATGAGAACACAGCCAAGACCAAGGTTGGAAGCATCACAATAGACAATGAAATCGTTGTTTCCGTCTGGCAATGTGAGAACAGGAGCATTGCAAAGCATATGCTTGAGGGTTTGAAAAGCAGATTCTTGTTCAGTTCCGCAAACAAAAGACCTGTCTTTATGGGTAAGAGCGGTAAGCGGCACAGCGATCTTAGAGAATCCTTCGATAAATCGCCGATAATAGCCCGCTAGTCCGAGAAAATAACGAACTTCGGACGGGTTCTTAGGCGTAATCCAGCTCTTTACTGCTTCAATCTTCGCGGGATCGACATGAATACCTTGACTATTAAAGATGTGACCCAGAAACTGAACCTCCTCCAGCCAGAATTCGCACTTGGAGAACTTGGCATAGAGTTGATTCCCCTGGAGTAACTCGAGAACCAAACGTAGCTGTTGCGCGTGTTTGGTCTTCGACTTAGAATAGATCAAGACATCGTCGATGAACACGATGACGAAACGGTCTAGAAATGGCTTACATACGCGATTCATCAGATCCATAAAAACCTCGGGTGCGTTGGTTAGACCAAAAGGCATAACAACGAACTCATAGTGGCCGTAACGAGTGTGAAAGGCGGTTTTGGGTATGTCTTCCTCTTGTATGCGCAATTGATGATAGCCTGGACGTAAATCGATCTTTGAGAAACACTTGGCACCTTGTAGCTGATCAAACAAATCGCCGATTCGAGGTAGAGGATAACGGTTCTTGATGGTTAACTTATTCAACTCCCGATAGTCGATGCACATCCTGAACGACCCATCCTTCTTTTTAACGAAAAGGACTGGTGCGCCCCATGGAGAGGTGCTCGGGCGAATGAAGCCTTTTTCAAGAAACACTTGGAGTTGGTTTGAGAGTTCCCTCATTTCGGATGGAGCGAGTCGATAAGGGGCTTTGGCAACAGGGTTGGCTCCAGGAATAAGGTCGATACGAAAGTCGATATCACGACTTGGCGGTAGTCCAGGAAGATCATCAGGGAACACCTGAGGAAATTCATGAACCATTGGAACGTCCTTGACTTCAGCCTTCATTTTCTTTTCTTTCTCCACTACTACAATGTGGGCCAAGAAAGCTCGGTATTCCTTGCGGAGATACTTGCGAGCTTGGATGCATGACATGAGCTTGAGACCTTTCGAAGCTGTTTCACCGTAAACACACAATAAATCACCGTTCGCGAGCGAGAATCGAATTATCTTCTCAAAACACACAACTTCAGCATGGTTTTCGCGAAGAAAGTCCATGCCTACTATGATGTCGAAGCTTCCGAGTTGCATCGGAATAAGGTCGATAAGGGAGACATGATTGTTGAGCTCGAGAGTACAATCACGAAGAACAGAATTGACGGCAACAGTTCTTCCAGTAGCGACTTCAACTTCGAATGACGAGGGGAGATAAGAACGCTTACGACTAAGAAGCTTCTCGAATTCAAACGACACAAAGCTGTTATCGGCTCTAGTATCAAACAAACATGATGCATAAATACCATTCAAAAGGAACGTACCATTAACCACATTATTGTCAGCCTGAGCTTGACGAGCGTTGATGTTGAAGGTTCTGGCACGGGCTGCTTGCTGTTGCTACTGAGGCTGCTGCTGCTGCTGTTGTGGATCTTGTTTCACCACCCTGTTCGGGCACATGTTTGCAAGGTGGTTAGGGTCACCACATGCAAAGCAGACTCGAGCATTCACTGGGGTGCTTGAGCTGCAGGTTGGCCTTGAGGGGCTGGGAGCAGAGCTTGATGAGCGGCGGCTTGAACTGGGGCTTGACGGGGACCATAGCGACAGTTCGCAGTGAAATGACCGTAAAGGTTGCAGTGGGTGCAGAAACGACAGGCGATTCCCACCGAATGATGATATGAGCATGTCGGGCAGAGCGGGTGGGGACCTGTATAAGCACGCTTTGCTGGCGGTGCATTGGTAACCGGAGCTGGTTGGTGATGAGACTGCTGCTGAGCCAGTACGGCTTGCAGAGGAGCTGCAGTTATTGTGACAACACAGTTCTAGTTGCTGGAGCTGTTGTTGTTGTGCTTCTTCTTTCGGCGTGATGACTTGGATGGTTGAGCAGTGGAGTCGGTGGTCGGTGCAGTGGTGGCTTGATGCAGAGACGTGGATGGCTTATCCCAGAAACCAGCTTTTACCCGCTTGTCATTGATCTCGGCGGCAAGCAAGTAAGTCTCTTCAATTGATGTTGTCTTGGCGGCGTGAACAAAGTTGGCAACACAATCGGGTAGAGCTCGAATGTACTTCTTGATGGCCATGTCTGGCATCTTGACTTGATCGGGACAGATGATACTAAGCTGCTTGAAGCGAGCAGTTAAAGCAGCGTTGTCTCCATCCTTATGCTTGATGTTCCAAAACTCGTCCTCCAGCTTTTGGCGTTCATGGGGAGGGCAGAATTCGTCCATCATGATGGCCTTCAGCTCTTCCCAAGTCAGCTCATAAGCTGCATCATTCCCGCGTTTGTTTCGTTCGGCCGTCCACCAGTCTAGAGCTCGGGACTGGAAAACGCCGGTTGCCTTTAGGGTACGGAGATTTTCAGGACAGCGGCTTTGGCATAAAGTGACTTCAACTGAATCAAACCATTGAAACATGGCGGTAGGCCATCTTCTCCGGTAAGCTCTTTTGTTCCGCATGCTTTAAACTGTTTGAAGCTGAAAAAAGTCTTGTTAGCATCTTTAGGAGTTTCAGTTCGCGACTCCTCAGACGACTTGCTGACGTTTTCATACACCTCGCTTACAGCTTTTGCCACACTCTTTGCAATGATTGCAGCAAGACGCTTATCTCTCTTTTCTTGGCGAGTCAGTGGGGTTCGGTGTCCAGATGACGACATGGTCTGCAACAGACATCGTCGTATGTCTCAGACACAACAAACCGAATCTCACCTCACACGCCTACTACTTACTAAAGCTTAGAAACACGTCGAAACACACATTACATAAACAAATAGGCACATAACCACAGATTCACATAATCACAGAAGCACATAAGCATGTAGACACGTAGAGCACAGAAACACCAAAAACACAGAAGCACAAACATATTTAATCACATAGTTTTCCTATAAGCACATAGAGTATTCTGGCTCAGAAACACCGAAGCACATTCGCAGAGACAGTCATAATACAGAAACCTATTATTCAAAGCTCGCGTGTCGTTCGTATATATTGATCGCGTACAGCATATCGAATAGTATCGCATAATCATATAGCGTGTCGAGTATAGTGTAGCGTATATCATATCATAGTATCGTATAGGTTCGTAGCGATTTGTTGGCGTTTTGAGATAGTTTGGCAATGCGAGTCGTGTGTGTCGATTGAAGTGATAGCAAAATCGAATAATTCTCCAAAAATTTAAACACATAAACAGATATATTCACATAAAACACATAAAATCAACGAACGATCAGAGTAGGCAGTTGCGGGCTCAGAATCGAGACACATAAAATCGTGAAATGAATTGTTTGCCGCTAATAGACATTGACTACCCAAAGTGATTCAACTATTCACAATAGACTTGTCGTCACTTTTCAACTTTCGGGCTCGCGTTGCTGCCTCCATTCTTGGGCATTCAACACGTATTCCCTAGGTCATACTCATGAGTTCAGGTTGTTGGAGTCCGTCGAGGCTTTGGTGAGAAAAATAAAATCCGGAACAAGTTTTCAAGGTTAAGGTTTCACCACTAGCTTAGCAACTTCTTCCTTGTTTTAATAGAATTTGAGGAGATTATTCATCAAAATATGGATTTCACTCCTGATCTGGTATAATTCTCCTCGTTTGTTATTGAAAATAGTAAGGAAATCATTGATAAATTGATAAAATCGGCATAGATCAAGCAATTTAGTCGAGAGTTTGCGGTTTTCACACCTAATCCTGACTAAATCGCTTGATTCCATTTGAAAATTCGGGTGCAGTGATAGTGAAGAGTAATAGGATATAGCACATAAGCTTGGTCTGTTGGTCCCTAACTATAGTCTAGGTCTCTAAGACAGCGACCAGGACTAGGTCGTGTCTTGCCTAATTCCCTATAGTTATGGCTCTGATACCAATCTATCACACCCCGACCGATGGCGGAATCATCGGGGCATGGCACTGAGCGAAACAGATTGTCCAGAAGTTTCCACAACAACTATCATTACCATTTAGTTTAAATAATACGTCCCATACCGTATCCCAAATAGTAAAACAAATTGTTACAGATAACAACTAGTCAAATATTCTGTTCCAACAACTCAGATTTAAATGAATAATAAAATAGTTTGTTTGCTTCTAAAGACCCCTATTCTGTTGACTTCAGACAACTATTTGTTGGGGGGCTCTAGAGCTTTATTCTAGCCACGCTTCCCTAGCAAGTAAACACCTTAAACACCTGTCACATACGTTAAAATAAAGTCAATACATAGAATGTAAAGGTGAGCATTCAAGTTTGATAATAGCATAATAGAGTTCGAAATAGTTTACGCATAACCAGCATGTACACAGAGGAAAACGAAGCATGTTAATTATCGACATGGATCTATCAATACCAATGACTGCGGGTTGACTGTCCGAGACAGTTCGCAATACATGATTACCACCGTAATCCATGCAAGTAATTGTCCTTAACAACCCCCGTGTGAACGGGTGCTGAGTCCAAACTATAGTACTTCGTCGTTAAGGCATGTAGACAGCATTCCACGTGTAAACATAACAACAAGCATTCATTTAGTCACGTAATACATGCGAATCGGTTAGCGTTCAAATAATTGAGTAGTGTCATCGATTGTGATTTTTATAAGTAACATATGTAACACCCTAAAGTGCTGAAAGTAAAAAGGGTTCGAGTATACTCACAGCGATTGATTGATGGATTGAAGGGAGCGCTTGAGAGTAGGGTTAGCCTGAATAGTTCGATAGTATACCGATGAGTAACAAGTAAAATGGAAACAAGTGATGATGGGTCGAACAGCCTGGTCGATCGGACAGCAGGTTCGATCGAACGGGTTGTTCGTTCGGTTAGGTAGTCCGTTCGGACAGCCTGTTCGATCGGCCGGTAGGCTCGATCGGTTGGACTATTCGAGTGGATTGTTTCTTCCTTTGTGTAGGATGTGTTTGTGTATGATGGCTTGACCTTTTGAAGTTTTCGTTGTAGTATTTGAGAACACTCAAGTGTCCTTACCTTTCAGGTCGATCGATCGAACAGCCTGTTCGATCGGCCGGCTTAACCGATCGGTTAGGTGCTTCAGAATGGATCCTCAGTGGGATGTCACCTGATCGGACAGCATGTTCGATCGGGTGGCACTTCAATACATCGAACGAGTTGAAAATCGATTAAGTGTTGAATCATAGTATCTCATGATCCGAAGAGTAATGTTACCAAACAGTTGTTCGATTGGACATTACTTCGTTCAACACCATACTTCGCAAAATTGTCAAATTATGGGGCCATATGCTAGCCGATCGGCTGGCCTGGTCGATCGGCTGACATGTCCGATCGGCTGGGCTGTCCATTCGAACAGCCTGTCCGATCGGTCAGCATCCTGACCTGGTCGGCCTGTTCGTCTAACACATGGCTTTTCTGATTGTTTGACGTTATATTGAGGTATTTTGACAACGGGCTGAACCATAACACTTTCGTTCTTACTTGTTTCCCCTGATCGGACAGGAATCACCCAAGTCCGGCCGGTGAACGGTTCGGAACGGTAGTTTAACGTTTAAACTGAAATCGATGAACCTTGTAGATAGAATCCGAATCTTAAACCACACGACCATTAGAATGATTGGTGAGTTGGCTCAAGCTTCGTTTCTACTGGTTTGGAGGCATTGAGTGTAAAAGAGTTGAAAGAAAGTTGGAAATCCTTCTTTCAATCCTTCACGCCATGTAAATGTTGAGATCTATGATAGATCTTAGTTTATTTATGTGGAAATCGGCTAGATCCAAGTGATTCTTGCTGGATTGAGGCCAAAACATGATGTTCTTAAAGAACACCATGATGACATCATCCTAGAATGCTTAGATCTTGATGATTTCACGACTAGAAATCAAGATTTGAAAGACAGAAAGGTGTAGGAGTGTGTATTGATCAAGAAAGTACAAGATTTAGGATGAAAACTTACCAGAATCGGAAGAAATCTGAGAAAGGAGGAGGAGCACGAGCTGGTCGGTCAGAGAGTTTCCAAAAGTGGAAAGAATGACAATGACAGGCCAATTTATAGGCTCCAAAAGACGAAAGGGCTGGCCGATCGGCCAGGCATCCCGATCGGACAGTCCGTCCGATCGGCTGGGCTGTTCGATCGGCTGACAGCCTGATCGATCAACAGCCTGGTTCGAGTGTTCGGTGCGACGATTTCTGATATTTCGATTTCGATTGAAGACGATATGAGTACGATAGAGTTTCCTATTCAAATTACTTTTAGTCCCAACCACTATATCTAACATGTAATCATCTATATCTCGCGTAATCATTTCTCCAACAACTTGATTTCGATTGAGTTCGATTGAGTTTCGAGTTTCGATTCGATTGGTTCGATTGATCACCACACAAAACATAAAGTAAGCATGCACAGGTAACACATAAGGCACACACACACGTAATATAATACCAAATTCGCATAGTTCGAGTTTCGAGTTGATTGATGATTCGATTAGCTTGATTATTGATTGATTAACTTTATCGCATTGTTACTTCCTACTATTCACAGTCGTAAATTGTTTCGTGTTGATTAAACATTCGATTACCTCGATCCCTTGATTAACAACACTTACTCCACATAATACAAATAAAACATAAAATAGACTCATTACAGTCAAAGAAGTCAAAGTTGACTTGGACTTTAACTTTGACTTTGACATTCGAAAACACTGGGTGTTACACAAGGCATGGGATTCCCAAGGGTTGGGAATGGGTTAATAAACTAAAATGGAAACTACATATCCTCCTTGGGTAGGATATGTACGGCCATCCTCCTTGGGTAGGATGCCACTATAACTCCTGCGTATTCTCCTTGGGTAGAACTACGTACGTTCGTCCTCCTTGGGTAGGACAACAACCTTAACTTACTAGACAAAACTCTATCATGAAGTCCCTCCTCTTTATATCGACTTAATCGCCGAGGCCGATGGCGAGCGGGTCATTAGTTAATAGCGCTATTAGGTTTAACAAACCTCACACCGTGTCGTTCGAACGGGCGTGTACTAATGGACTATGGCAAACTGTCAGTGATGATAGACACTGATGTAGGGCACCACTTATATTTCGTTAGTAGTGGATATGGTATGGTCTAGTGGTTCACAGGGGAAGCCCCCCACTACTTATGGTTATGGTTTGGGAAACAGAAGAACTGATTAACTCGTGGTTTACGAAACAACATATGTTTTCAAAACGAACTGGTAAAACTGATCAACCAACTGTGAACTCGCTCAACTTTGTTGTTGACTCGTTGTTTCATGCCTTGCAGGTCCTTAGGTATTCATGGAGCTTGCACGGGAGGCGAAATCGTTGTTGGAACATGGACTGTTGAATCCATGTTAAACATTTACACTTTATAAACTTATTACATATGTTTGGGGTTTTTACATTTATGCTTCCGCTGAATATTTTAACTATGCGTTTGTTTTGAACACCTTTCATATTGTGTGGTTGAATTATATTTATTAATTAAGAGTTCAATATGATTGGTGGCTTGATCCTGGTCAGTCACGCCTCCCAAGCGGTGATACTCCGCATGTGGATTTTGGGGGTGTGACATCATCAATTAATACCTCTTCCTCAAAGATACCAGACACAACAGATATTAGACGAGGATTCTGAATAGATGATTCAGAAACATAAGATGGAACAATTGATCGTTCAGCAATTTCACTAACACCTTCAACACCCTTGCCTTTATACTTCATCTCAACATCAATTTCAGCTTGACGTCTAGCTCTAACCTCTTCAACTTCAATCTCTTCAAATCTCTGCTCAACAGACTTTCCAAGCATGTTTTCTAACACTTTATTCATCGTGTATATCTCGTGTTCTTTCATTGCTTTAGCAGCTTCCAACTCTTTGTTCTTTAACTCGAAGTACTTATTTTGCTTATCTCTGCGTGCTTTCTCTTCTTCCAACTCTGCAACTTTAACTTTCAGAATATCAATTTATGTTTGATCAGCTTCAACTTTCTTTAACAATGAAGAATTTTCAGCTTCCACAGACTTTACACGCTTTTCCAATTTCTTCTCACGAAAACAACTTTCTGTTTTCAACCAAAACTTCTTCCATTTTCTTCTCCAACTTCTTTACTTGTTTATCATTCGCAAAACCGAAATCACCAATGTCATCAAGTGGAATATTCCCTGGAATGTTTGGAAAATGTCTGAATCCAGAAGATCCAGGAGTTGTTTGGACATGTGGTTGTATGGATGGAGGCGTTTGAAAGATTTGCTGTGAAGTAACAACAGGTTGTTCATGTGGTGGTGAAAGATGTGGTGGTGATGGATGTAGCGGTGAAAATGTGGTGGAGGTGATGGTGGTGGTGTAGGTTGTTTTGGTGGTGATTGAGGTGGTGATGGTTCAGGTGGTGGTGATGGTGGTTGGCTAGATTTTGTTTTTGGTTTGCGTTTAGGCAACCTCACAATCAACTTTCTCTTTGCTGCTTGTGGAGACGTCACACGCTTTCTTGCACTAGCTTTCTTCCTTCCACCAGATGATGGAGGCGTTTGAGATTCAATAACCTGTTCAGGAGATGGTTTGTATAATTCATCATCCTTATCTTCTTTCCTCTTTCTCTTTAAACGTTTTTCTTTCTCAACTTCAGCTTGAATTCTTTTTGTACGTTCTGTTTCATCAATTTCTTCCTCAGACGAGCTTGATGAACTATCGTCACCTTCATTGCCACCAACTGCCTTCTCTGAATCTAATTCATAATCAATATCTTTCAAAAATTGGTCAGTCTCAGGAGAAACTAGATCTTGACCTTTTTCTGCTTCACCTTCATCTACAACTACATCTTCTTCTTCTGATTCATCAACAAGCATGGTTTCAACAACCTTCTTTTGGCGCTTTTTCTGTGGTTGAGAAGATGAACCCTCCTCTTTTTGAACTTTTGGAGTTGTTTTTCTGCTACTCTTCTTTTTCTCTTCCTTCAGAAACCACTCTTTCTTGTTTCTTTGAAGTTTTCAAGAATTTTCAACTCTGCTGCATATCCTGCTTCTTTCATCTCTTTCTCATTTCTCCAGTTCTGATGATCAATTGGATTTGGATCTTGATAATTTTTGTCTTTAATGTACCCAAAGAATTCAGCTTTTGTTGATGGCTCTGGATGGTTTGGGTGATATCTGGCCAATTGTTTCAAAGACTCATTATCCATGGAGTAAAATTCCAACAGATCATTCTTTACATCTTTCTCCAAATCAGGATAAGCATTGTCTAAGATCATCTGAATAAATCGTGGATAAATCCAAGTTTTGCTTTTCGATGTAATATTCTCTGCCATGTAGTGAAACACAATTTTTGAAAAGTTATACTTCTTATTCAACATGAGAGCTATCACCATGTTCATTTGATAATCCCTCATCACATCGTAACCTCCCTTCCTGTGACTTAGAGCATGCAGCACTGAATGTATCAGAAACTTGTAAGGCTTGGAAAAACACACTTTCAAGTAGTTAGCCTTGTTCAGTGGTCCTCTATAACCCATCCTTAACATGCAGCCTTTTACCATCTTCTCTGGGAACTTTGTCGGGGAGTTTTCATCGTCCGGAAATTCTATCACCTCACGTATAAGCTGTTCAGTAATGATGATTGGTTTGTCTTTGCCATTCAAGCTCACAATTGAATTTATCGTCTTGTGTTCTTCATCATATGTTGCATTTTCCCAAAAAACGTTCAATGTGTGATCTGAAACCAGATGTTGATTAGTCAAAGCTTTCTGTATTGGCAACCTTTCCATAAACTCAAGAATACTTGTGAATTCTGCCATCTTCGGTATCTCCTTATCATAAACACAACAAATGTTGTGTAGTGGATCAAATAGCACATTCGACACCTGAAAAATACAACATACAATCAATTTCAACACTTTGAAAATTTTTTCAAACCAAACAACATTCAAACGAAATTTCACTTCATGCGAAAATACACACAAGCGAAATTACATTTCATGCGAAATGACTTGGTTCAAACGAATTACATATACAAACGGAATAACATTTTCAAACGAAATCACAGTTCAAACTGAATAACATTTTCAAACTTGGTTCAAACGAAATTACTTATTGAAACGAAATCATCATTTGAAACGGAATACCTATTTCGGTTAAATTCCACTTTGATTTCGTTTGAAACTGACAATATCAACAATAATGATTTTTCATGAACTGATGATCAAATTGATTATCTAGGTTTGTTATTTAGTGAATTCCGAGCACCATGGTATGATTTTTATTCATTTTCGATCACAAAAACATCCTAGATCTAAGTCTGAAATCTCAGATATACCGACTTCAAGCGGAATCAAGTTATTCAGTTCAAATTGACACCCTAAACAAGATCTATAACATAATCCGAGTCCATAGGTGTGTTAATCGGTCATTTTTACCCACAATCAAACCCTAGATCTACGTCCGAACATCTGTTCATCGCCGACATATTAAATCAGTACAAATCAGGGTCAAATTAACAAATTTTCTCACCTTTTCCAAGATTATAGTTGAGTAAACCAACTAAAATCAAAATACAATCAACAAATCGGCAAGAACTTGGCTTAAAATCGAAGATGATGGAGTTTCGTTTGAAATCGCCTTGGCAGGGACTTTGAAACGAAATATCAGAAATGACTCGTTCAAACGAAATCCCTCCCCTATTTATAGACAGCCTGATTTCGTGCGAAATAGGCTTTGGAACCTTTTTCAAACGAAATCACATTCCAGCGAAATCATGTTTTCAAGCAGAATTACATTTTCAAACGTAATAGCTATTTCGTGCGAAATAGCTATTTCGTTTGAAATTGTACTATTTCAAACTTTCAAACGAAATCAGGTGTAATTTCGTACCAAATCAACACAACACCTGTTTTCGTGCGAAATAGCCAAACGGAATGATCTTTTCAAACGAAATCAGTAATTTCGTGCGAAATTACCTCAACTTTTCAAGCGAAATCAAGGTTCGTTCAAACGAAATTAACTGTTTGGCCCATTTTTGTCACTTTTAGTTCGAATTTTGATCGGATTCTCTCAAGGGTTTGTTAAAACTGTATTTTACACACAATATCAAAAGATCAGTCCATTTTGTCTATGAATTTGTCCAGAAATCCAAAAATGAGTAGAAAAAGGCACTGATTCAAGTGTATTGACTCATCACTGGCTTTGATACCACTTGTAGGATCGTTTTTGCAACCTAATGAGTCGTTCAGAATCAATACACAACTGTTTGAGAGGCGAAAACAAACAAACAACCTAGAATCAGTGAAAGAAATGAGTAGAAACAGAGTATATCACTTAAAACAAGCTTCTCATTGATAATTGACTTGAATACACGGTGGAAATCTGACAGCACTTCGTTACACTTCACCTAATTTCGTACCAAATGAGAAGCATGACCTACCTATATATAGGCCACTAATTTCGCACGAAATAGCCATTTGCTATTTTGTACGAAATTACACAACTTAATTTCGTTCGAAATAGCAACATGCTATTTCGTGCGAAATTACTACAAAACATCATAAATTAAATTTTAACCCCTTAGACCCCTATACATCATGACCTAGACTTAAGACGTAGGCTATAGACATTATACACCAACAATACCCCAGATATCACCACGCACAAAGATCTAGTAAGTCAGAAATAGAAAATCTTTCAAACAAGATTTCGGGGGTTACCCATATATCCGAGAGATGTTCCCCACAATATAAGTAAGTTTTTGAATTTATGTTTATATCTCGAATACAATCTACTAAATGTGTGTTGGTGCAGTTGTCTGTCGACTTCGTCTTCGTTCGAGTCTTAGATTAATACTGACAGATCTTGGCACGTTATACGAGAAATCATACGAAATCAGTGTTGGAGGTAATTCCGCACGGAATTACCCAATGGTAATTCCGCACGGAATTAACTAGCTAATCTCGCATGAAATTCTAATTCCGCATGAGTGTATAATTTCGTTTGTAAAGTAATTCCACATGAGTCATGTTCAAGCGAAATTACCAGTCTATAATAGGTGCTAGGTCTTGTCATTCCGTACGAAATTAGTTCCGGTGAGCCGAAGTGCTGCCGATGTGACAACTGCCACTTTTCGGTAACTTTCTTACACTTAAAGTACTCATTTTAGCTACATTTTTATGCATTTTTGAACACTCGAACTGTGTATTTCATGACATACACTTAGAATACTCATGGAATGTGACAACTGTGAAATCTCGGTATACCCTAATTGTTGTTAGTTCTTGATGATAGAACACGATGTGCATGCAATTAGATTCTTGAGGAATTGAATCTAGAAATGTGTTAATATATGCTTGATAGAATATACAATGCAAAACAGTAATTATGTTATGTACAAAAGTTCACTGAAAACCCTAAATTGATGTAGTGCGTTACAGATTTAATAGTACGCAATTGTGTGTGTATGGATGACTCTAGGAATACGAATGGCCTAATACATGGATTATAGAGTATGACATAAGTACGTTAGTGGATAGATTGGAATTATAATGCTTATAGTGATGCCTGAGTAATTACGATGAATTAAATCCCAAAACCCTAATTCCGCTTGAACCCTAACTATACATACTACTTACAGACTTACGGAACGATACAAATTAAGGTTATGATAAATCCGAGAACACGTTAGGAATGACATGACACTAATAAGGACCCATGATGTGAAATTGGTATCCTTAGACTTTAAACACGTGTTAAACTGGAGCTTTCCGTTTAACAGCGCACTAAACCTTTGACGTTGATTATTAGGTTATCCGTAGCATTATTTAAGATTCCGAGTTCCAGGCATAACATAAGGCAATCAAAAGTGCAAGGAACGAACGATCAAGCTTTAAAACACTTAAACCACTCTAACACGAGTCTTTTATGATTAAAACGTAACTGGGTTCGGATTTCAAGACGGTTATACATAATTTTTAAAACCGAGTCTTTTGACACTAATTACGCGCGAAACGGAGTCCGTTACGAAAATCGAGAATGCGCGCGGGACCCGTAAACGTACCTAGCCACTCAACTGAAGATAAACATCGTCTTTTAACGCATTTTACGGAGCACGAGGTGTCCCCTGTGGATAAACATCATCTTTTAATAAAAAAATCATTTTTTTCTTTTATTACTTCATTTTAACACAAAATACTCTCAAATTTCTGGATTCTCTCAAGAACACTCAGCTGATTTCACCTTATACTTCCACAAATTCAAGGTATTAACTCAAATCTTTAAGAGTTTAGGCTTGGTTTCTTGATTTAAACATGGTTTAGGCCATGAAAACCCTTTTAATCCGTGAATTTTGAAGGTTTAAACAAGTTTAAGGGCTGAATAAGAACACCATGGGAGTTCCCTGGTGTTATATGGCAGCCATGGTTACAAATCTTTGGGTTTTGATACACTAATCAACACTTATTCGACAAAAATCGCATAACTATTCTATTATCCGAAAAACAATGAATCAAAGCTTGACTGATCTAAGTTCTAGCATATTTGGATTGTACTTGATGTATAGGTACTGAATATAGTCCATACATACTTCTGGAATCAAGAAAAACACTCGGACTCGAAGGAATCGCTAGGTATATCACCCGAAACTCGAAACTAGCATAGGAAGAATATGTTTAGACCATAACTTGGTCCGTGGGTATTGGATTGAGCTGCAATTTAGTGTGGTGATGTAAGGTATTGACAGGAAGGTCCACGTTAAATTTTAGAATTTTTGGAATTTTCTACAATTTTTGGTGAATTGTTTACTGTTTTATCAAAACAAATCTAGAAAAAATATCAAACGAAGTCACTAAGTCACCAAAATTTACATGAAAACTAAGGGACATATGGGGAAGTTTCTGGGAAGTTTCGGAGTCTATTGGTTGGATTTTGATTCGGATTACAAATACGCATTTTTATGAGTTTCGGTAGCTGGAAACGCACTGAAACGAAATCGGAAAAATTCCAAATTTTTACAGGCATTTTCTGCACATGTAAGGGAGTTCCTAGAATATTTTGGGAATTTTTGGACATTTTATGATAAGCAAAGTGAATCATTTGGTTAAATATTGTTTTACAATTGATTTATTTAAGAAGTTAAATTGGTGAAATAAATTCCCAAATTATTTTTTTCATAATCTATATATTTTTACTGATCTCTACAAAAATTCTCAGAATTATGAAACATGTAGATTAAATGGGATTTTTCAGCTTTTAAAACGCTTCTTTTAATTAAATTCGGCAGTTTACAGGACAACGAACCTGCCGAAACTGGGAACGGACCAAAACCTATCTTGACTATAATTGGGACACCGGGAGTATGTTGGGAGGTTCCAGAGTAAGTGGGACACTCTGGGTGTGTTCCACCACCATTCGGGAGGAACCCCGACGGCGAGAATGGAAACTCAAAATTTGGGCAACCTAGACTTTCCAAACACCCAAACTCCCTTAATGAAAAGTTAATCATTCTTAAATAACAACGTGTTGGCATTATTGGTATTCCCGTACCATTATCCAAACATGTTAAGTTACTGACATTGCCTGGCACGCGAACCGGTGCCCGGAGGCCAAACTGAAAACTAATACTACCCTGACCTCCATCACCATACCAGTATTGTATAGGCTCAATCTGGAGTGAAAACTCCTGATAGAATCCAAGTTATACGTATTACCGACTTAGATACTGACATAAGTCCATATTTGCATATATGCTTCTAGAAGTTGACCCAGTTGCTTGTTTTACATCCTGGGTGAAACTACTGCATACACTGTGAGTTTTACTTCCCCCTTTTCAAACTGTTTTCATGTTTTACATGGGGTGAAATGCATGTTACATATATACATGATACAACATGAATTATCTGAGTAAACACTAGTACATGAAAAGCCCCCACAGACCCAAGTGATTAACCGTAGGCCGGTGAATGTGTAAATAGTACTATTGGTCTGACAAACCCAATTGCGATGGCCAGGAACGCCATATGGTAAATACGCAATTGTACATGTTTGAGCATAGGCTATGGGGTACTAGCCATAGCTACATTGGGGCAATGCGGTGGTGGTGGACCACGGTGGTTGAGGTGACAGTCAAGGCTTCACTTGTGGGCTCCGAATATATATATATATATATATATATATATATATATATATATATATATATATATATATATATACTATCAGATGTGCCAACTTGAACTATAATTACATCTGTTTAATACAAACTAAAACAGTGAAACTCACTAAGCTATGTTTAGCTTATTTTTCCAAATTGTAACATGTTTTTCAGGCAAAGCAAAGAAGGAATAGACTTGTAGGAGTTCCAAGTTATGAGAATGGATAGTACGTGAATAGATGCATAACTACTAGCACAAGTTTACTTGTGAGAAACCGAGTTATCACTTACGTGTCATTGTGTTGATAAATAATGTAAACGAAACATGTTGTAATGTATAATATAACATCTTTGTAAACAACGTGTCTGTTCCATGAGTCTGTTGCCCCCTGCGTGCGCTTCCGCTGCGAGTCGGGGTGTGACATGGAATACTTACATAGGATGCATATGATTCATTTTTATTAAGTACATTTGAAACAGTTTAAACAATGCATCGAAACTACTAGAAAAGCACCTAGTAAACTAGTATTCCGACGAAAACGCAGGATCCGCAGAAACCATCTAAATAACATCTTTAGGACTCAGACAAAAGTCCAACATCTAAAATACATTAAACCCTAACTAGGAATGCAAGGGTTTGATTTAAAACCTTCCCGCAGTCTGATAACACTAAAAACTGCCCGAAAAGCACTAAAAGCGACGATTGCAACACTTTTTCGCAGAAATTCTGCAGAAATCAGACATTTAATATTTTTTCAACATGTAAAAGTGCGATTTAACATAGAATTCATATGAGGATACCTTCGGGTATCATCCGAACCAATAACTACGTCAATTCACACAAGTTACACAACTTAGCGTCCAAATAACGTCTAACCGAAACAATTCGAAACGAATATCCGAACAATATCAAATCTTTTTTTAGTGACCATCTAGTGTTAATTGGATCATTATGGTCTAGTAATGGTCATTTAACACCCTTTAAACATTTAAACACTTATACATATAACTTTCCTAAACAATTTCCTGAATAATCCTAACACTTTTTAACAAGGAAAGTCATGAAACAAATTCATAAGGCAATGGTACCCCCCCCCCCACTTCATTCACGGTTACAACCACATGTGGGACCCACTTTTTTTACCTTTTCTCCACAAATATCTTGCTAATTACCTTTAGATGCAAGTGGTTACACAAGTGGGCCTAGTGGTAAAGCATGGTGAAGACTTATAACACTTTGATTCATAATCCTCTAAGCACTTCATCTCATTTTTTTCACCATCTTTTCACACACTTAGGAAACTCTCTCAACATTCATATATTATCCAAGAACACCATCAAAAACATTTCACCTTTCAAGCCTTCTTTGATGATCAAGATGGAGCTTGAAGATACTTATGGTGATCTAAAGCAACAACAAGTTGGAGAAGCCTTTCCATTCATTCAAAAGCTTTAAAACCCCAAGATCAACAACTTTTTCTTTTCTTTAATCATCATCAAGATCATCCCTAGCCATTAGTGCGAGAAGTAAGCTTCTAAATTCTCTTTTTTATACTTATTTATGCATTATTTGTTTAAAGAACATGTAATAAACTAAATAATCATACAAAATAATATGAAAATACAAAGAAGCAAAATAATGATCATGATATAAAAGTGTGTTTATGTTGTTTAAAGATGATTACTTGCATATTTGATCTAGTTTTGATGATAAGCATACAAATAACTTGTTAGATGATGTTTAAAAACATAGTCTAACAAGTGTACATGAAACTGTTTAAGGGTTTTGTTAAACATAAATGTTTAGATGGATGATCATAATCTTTGATTTTGTTAAAGTATATAAGGTTTTTCACTAAAAGTAATACTTTTACAAAGTTATAAAAAGAAACATACAAGATGGGTTTTTATAAAAAGTTTGTTAAAACTATAATTAAAGCATGAATTTTGAACTAGTTAACTTATGTTATGATCATACCAAAACTCTACATACTATTGATTTCATTAAGATTTTGATATAAATCTCATATGTTTTTGTTAAGAAAAATATGAGGAGATTATTGGTGATTTTATAAGAAAAAGATATGTTTTATATAAACATGGCAAAGTATATATTTCAAAGAAAATATGGCCATTTTTCTTAACAATCATGTGTTATAAAAACTACCATTTTTGACAAAATCTTTACTAGATTAAAAAGATTTTAAAGAGTAGTTTTTATAAAAGCAAAACTAGTTATAAATATATATTTTTGAGAAAATATATATTTAGTTAACTTAACAACTTATGTGCTATGTGTTATTTGTTTGTATTAGTTATATGTATGACAACTAGGAACTTGAATACAATGGTACAAACAAACACAATGTACATTTCGACTAAGGTCTTACAAGACTACATGTAAATACGCCTTAAAAACAACTTACGGACATTCCGAGCGTTCGGACACAACTTATGGTCAAAACGGACGACGGGCGAATCTATAAACATATCGCCATTCCGAGGAGTTACTACGACGCTTAGGCGATCTTTCGACGCGGATACATATATATATTACTGTTAACAAAAGTCGAAATTTTAGAAACTTATAAAAACTTATATGTCTTCTATTTAACTAAAAACTCCATGTATGGTGATTTTTATAAAATGAAAGATGTTTTATAAATGGGCTTATAATTACAAATGGGCTTATTTTTATAAATGGGCTTATACTTACAAATGGGCTTATTTTTATAAATGGGCTTATATTTAGAATTGGGCTTATCTTCATAAATGGGCTTATCAAAATACTTGGGCTAAGCTCAATAACATAAATACATGGGCTAAGCCCAATGCCAAAACATATGGGCTAAGGCCCAATAACATGAATACATGGGCTAAGCCCAATGTCAAAACATATGGGCTAAGGCCTAATAACATTTGGGCCCAATAATATTTAGGCCCAATAATATTATGGCACAATAACATAAATTCATTGGCTAGGCCCAATAACATTAAGACATGGGCTCGGCCCAATGTCATATAATTGAAGAAAATACAATTATACAATTTATTCATACAAGACTCAATGATATAACTCACAAGATACAAGATTACATATACATATATATATTTGGTGAAATATATATAACAGTTTAACAAATCGTACATCTAATACACAGTTCAATGAACAATAAAGACATACAAGTCTTTCACATATTTAAAACACATGACTTGTACTCAAGTCATTTATAAAGACCGAAGTCTCTAACAAATATAAGAAACATTTGTAGGTCGCAACACTATTCAGGACGACCGCACGTGACGTCATAGTTACTTCTATTCACGGACGCGATTCTGTGAGTTCATGTCCCCTATTCATTTTAAATGCTTTACAACTTTACAACTATCGGGGAAAATACATGTTCAATTGTATGTTAAGTCATGGAATGAAACACCTTAGATCATGTGCGATTAGGGTCATACATCTAACCACCATTAATCCAGTTTGGACCTAGGTACAGAGGGTTAGATCTAATGGGTATTGGCGAGCCCCACTCTTGGTCGTGGACCCATACAGAAGAGTGCGTTTGTGTCCCCGTCGATAGTAGTCGACACAAAATCGTCTAGGTTTGGATTGCTTCCTAATTCGTCACACATATTAATGTCCTCGTGAAACATTAATGATCAACGATTTCATTGACGCTTTACATACTACATCATTACATACAGATACATTTTATACAACTCACATTTTATGGATACATTTTATACAACTCACATTTTATGGATACATTTTATACAACTCACATTTTACAGATACATTTCATACAACTAAACTGCATGAACTCGCCAACTTTTGTTGATGTTTTCAAACTTAACATGTATTTCAGGAAATTAGTGGACCATGCAGACATTTCAGTCAAGGAAAGCAAGTATCAAGACCCCATGCCACCATTTGAAGGGCCCCTTTGCGGTGATACAGTGGTCAAAGCCTTGACATTTTAAGACTTACATTTTGATGTATAAAACAATAACAACTTATTTTCATTTGATGGTTTGTAACCAATACATTTGACTTATGTTGCGTTCTTTTGAAACGATTATGACAATCGCATTGGAGCATGTTTTTATTCATATAGTATGTTCACTTATATTGTTATGCAACGAGAACCGATCAGATCACACCTCGCGCTTCCGCTATGAGCGGGTGTGACAGCCGAAGTGTCTACTGAGTTGTAAACCGTGTGTTTTCAATAAAATAGACAGTTAATAGTGATTCCAGTGTTACACAAGCTAAACGAAGACTATTTCAATGAATTCCGCCTCTGATTGTTACACCCTGACCACGTAGAACATACAAAACGTGGCGGAAACGTCAGGGAGTGTTGTAACAGAATCAATTGTTTCAAATCCATGGCAATTGAAGTTTCGTTTTATTAATCAAACATGAATGTTTACATTGTTTAAACAAGAACTAAAGAGTACATAACATAAATTATCTAGTTCTTGTGTCGTTTTAAGGCACTAAGGCACAGGTCCGCCTAAGTATGTCTTGATAAGTCCTATGCAGCATCTCCTGAAAACACATGTGAAAATAGGTACGTCAGCATAAAAATGCCTGTGAGATACATTGGTTTTGTGAAACCGGAATTCATGACTTGAGTTTGAGAAAATGTTTAGTCATGAACCTCGTATTTTGCTTTGTCTTGTAAATCATTTGAAAAACGGTAAGATCAAATGGTATGTATAAATAAGAGAACAATGCATGGTTAACTGAATAACCATGTAAAAAAAAGAGTTTGTATAAGATTTGTTGTTTGTAAGTCAATGTCTTGTGAAAAGCGTGTTATTTGTATAAAATGTTCTATGTTTCAAATTGAAATGATTCAAATAACGCTACGATATGTAATACCATACGAACACTTATATAGAGGAAGTACCAGCGGCGTATCCACCATGCTTGTATCATATTACACATGCCTCGTTACTTAAATCACTTACTCAAACCAAACCATCAGGATGAAATGTTTAACAACGGTAGAAATGTTCATGTATAGTCAAATGTCTATTGTCAAATGTAATCCATGTCAACGGATACAACTGGTTTACACGGTTCAATGGTTACAGACGGTTCATGAAATCAAAGGGGTAAGACGGTTCACATAGTCAAATGGTTACAACGGTTCAAAATATAGTGTAATGTGTTCATATGCTGGATGAGCATATGCAACAGAAATGCAATGTGAAACAATGTACTACGTGTGCACACAATGGGCGTACGTAGCATGAAATGTATTGTAGAGTACAACGGTTCAAAATGTAGTATACTGTGTTCATATGCTGGATGAGCATATGCAACAGATATGCAATGTGAAACAATGTACTACGTATGCACACAATGGGCGTACGTAGCATGAAATGTATTGTAGAGTACAACGGTTCAAAATGTAGAATAATGTGTTCATATGCTGGATGAGCATATGCAACAGATATGCAATGTGAAACAATGTACTATGTATGCACACAATGGGCGTACGTAGCATGAAATGTGATGTAAAGCAATGTACTAAGTACGCACACAATGGGCATACATAGCATAAACACAATGAAATCATGTACTATATATGTACTATCGAACATAGCAGTATATGATATGAAAACCGGAAAGCATGAAAGTAGCAAGTAGGCACATGTGTTTCACCCCAAAACAGTTTGGAAAACAGTAAAAGAGGGGTTCAATATACTCACCTGAGATTGCTTTGGAGTTCTTGTATAATAACCAGATAATGCTAAAGATCACGGGATATCAAACGGCACCTAATAGGTAGCTATGTTAATATACCGGACCAAATCGGAAGGATCGGATAGTACGCGGGTTCGTAAACCAAACGAGTATGGAGACTCGTGTAATATGGTTTAACAAAGCCTACATACTAAAATGAAACTTAACCTAAGTGCTTACGGTCCATCACGACCTGTTTAGGTAGCTTATGCTACCTTACGCGTCATTCGCGTAGAACGCGTCTGGAACGCCTAACATCGTGACCACAAGGTATAACCTCGGAAGGTTATAGCTATGGTCACCTAATGTGTTTGGTCGGATCCTAATGATCAACCAAATGGGACGGGTTCGAAAGTATAAGCGATTGTTTAGATCGCTTACCTTACGACCCTATATAAGCACTATACTAAAAGTGACGAGCTAAGCATGTTAGAACATGCTTAACTAAGTTTAGAAAGCAGCTTTGGCATCAAAACAAACGGCTTTGATGCTCACGAGTAGTTTGGTTACAAAATACGCGAGAATGCGCATTTTGGCCGAAACTACGACTCGTCACTGAGCCTAGATAACGTGGTGATCAGTAGGTATAGTCACTACGGACTATAACCATCGTGATCACGCTCACGTTATGAAGTTCCATGAACTTCGCATCGACCATAAGCTGGTCAATGCAGAAAGTCAACAAAACGTTGACTTTCGGACTCGAAAAGCGAATAAAAGAACGAAAGAAGACTTACGGAGGGTCCCCGAATGCTAATCTAGACCAAAATGGCTCAGGTATGAAACAGTGGTTCCAACTTAGAGCCTTTAGATCAGATTGTGTGGGTTTTGGAACAAAGGGGGGGTATTTATAGGAAAAGTGGAACCGTTAGGGTCGTTTATTGAATATCGTGCCACGATCGGGTGCGTACACTTGTCAAAAATGTGGTGGTTACTGAAAATGGCCTTTGGCCTTTGATTGGGTGAAAGGGCATTGCCCCTTGATCGAACGAAAGGCCAACTACATTGATTAGAAACATTGAATCTGGTCTGACAGTCTCACGCGGCCCGCCTCAACATTTAGGCAAAACTCACGCGGGCCGCCTGAAGCTTCTGATCTGCACATACTTTCAAAAATGGCAGTTTTGGTCCCTGTTGCGTATTTAAGCCATTTCCGACACTTCTAAGGCCCGTAAAGCCAACTTTAAGGCCCTAACATGTTGCCTAAGCATTGTGGACATGAAACATGCTCAAAAATGTTCCGGATGTTGGTTCGTTTGGTCGTATGAACGCGATGTTCGCTTAATTACGACGGAATGCGCATAAGCGCGAAAAACGATCCAAATGACGCAACGAATGGATTTTTCTCATGCCAAACACTAAGGCATAATATAAGGATGCTTACATAAATTTTTGGATGTCCGGATGTATTCAGAACGTAAGTTATGCGCGAAAGTGCAAACTTGTGTACTTTTTGACACTTTTAGTCCCTGAATGATCCAAAAGTTTGTTTTAGCATACCAAACACCTCAAAGCCTATTTCTAAGCTATGTAAAGGATATTTAGGGTATGTTTAACTTATGGACATGTTCCGGAATGTTTGTTACAGTTCAAATTGGCATACTTTCGCAGTTTGTCAAGTTTAGTCCTTGTAAGCGAATTAACTTGTTTTTGCTATACCAAAGCCTTCAAAACTTATTTCTAAGTTATGTAAAGGTTATTTAAGGTATGTTGAGTATATGTTGATGTTCCGGAGTATTTGTCGCATTAAACTGAGTACGATTACGCACCAGTTTGCGTATAATGCTCTAGAAAGCAATGTAGAGTTTGAAATTGAACAATAATTGATATGTGCAAAACATACACATATTTATACAAGATCCCAAGTATGAAATACAATATTTCATCGGCTTGGTATTTGTTTGATGGTCGCGTTGACACAGGTGTCACAGTCTCCCCTACTTTAGGAAATTTCGTCCCGAAATTTATTCGTAGGAGTCTATTTGTGACTTTGCCAAATAACCACCAGCGATATGTAAGGCAATATCCTGTCATTTCCTTAACGGTCATTCCTCAGAAACGAATATGAACAGACAGAGTCATTTTCCTCAACGAGTATTCTTCGGAAATGGAAATGACGGAATAAGCAAACGGATGTTCATTTTCTCAATGGACAAATCGTCAGAAACGAAAATGAACTAACGGAGTCATCTTCAACGGTTGCTTCCTCGGAGTTGGAAATGAAGGATTTCACAACGGATATTCATTTCCTCAATGGATAAATCTTCAGAAACGAAAATGAACAGACAGAGTCATTTTCAACGGTTGCTTCCTCAGAGTTGGAAATGAAGGATTACACAACGGATATTCATTTCCCCAACGGATAAATCGTCAGAAACGAAAATGAACTAACGGAGTCATTTTCAACAGTTGCTTCATCAGAATTGGAAATGAAGGATTACACAACGGATATTCATTTCCCCAACGGATAAATCGTCAGAAACGAAAATGAACTAACGGAGTCATTTTCAACGGTTGCTTCATCAGAATTGGAAATGAAGGATTACACAACGGATATTTATTTCCCCAACGGATAAATCGTCAGAAACGAAAATGAACTAACGGAGTCATTTTCAACGGTTGCTTCATCAGAATTGGAAATGAAGGATTACACAACGGATATTCATTTCCTCAACGAATAAATCTTCAGAAACGAAAATGAACTAACAGAGTCATCTTCAACGGTTGCTTCCTCAGAGTTGGAAATGAATAGGGTTAACTCTAGACACATGACAGAACTTGCTGTGATTTCTGTGCACTAAATTCCATAATTATGTATGCATCCATAATTACGTAATCCCTTGCACAGTCCGCACAGTTTGTTTTGTAATGTTTTGGGGAAGGATATCAAACTTGTGATGAGGGTGACTAGACTTCCATCGGTTCTTTTTAATTAGATCGACAGGGGATCTTCTTAGTTAGGCCACCAAAGAGTCCTTTCAGCTATATCATCACATGATATCCTTATCCAGATTTTTGGATGAATCTATTTAACTAGACCACTCAAGGGTCTAATTATGAAGTAGTACTTTATAATCCGAGGGACTTAACTATAACATAGAAGTCCATTGAGGATTTTAAGTAATACCCCTGGGTATCCTATGATGAATCTCTTGTACAAGGATATGTAAGATTCTACGAGGATTTGGATAGCATAATTTGGATCACACAACAACACATAAGGGAACACATAAGCACAAAGTCACATACTTGTTTAACTTGATCATAATTTGTTTTTAACTTGTTATTGATTGAATACGGATATGGAAACCAATCGACGGGTCTCAATGTTCACTGGAATCTATCTGAGAAGATAGGAAGATCTCCCAAAATTTGATTTTTGATTACAAGGAATCACCACATTCGAATTAAGGTATACAACAATTAAGGACTTACGGGAAATCCTTAGGTACCCTATTAAGGATTTATAGTGGTACTTTGGGTATTCGTCATGTGTTGTAACCTGCGCCTTGTGCTTCGTTTCCTTAGAATAAACGGGTACTTAGGAATTTCGTGGAAGACGCAAGAGATCATAAGATGGGAGAATTTTGGGGGTAGTTTGTTCTTTAAGGAATACGGTTCCTTGATTGTCGGTATTGTAAGGGGGTATGTCGTTTATATATGTAACCACACAAATACATTGCAATGTAAATAAAAATTTATTTATAAACAACGATAACAACGGTTTCTTGGACCTTGACAACAAAAGAAAATAATACATAAGACGTGATTATTTCTAAACGATGTTGTCTTCTTGTCACTCAGATGCTTATCCCTGTGCTGGATTTGCATTAGCAAGCTTTGGGCAATTTCTTCGGAAATGATCCATCTCGCCACAGTTGAAACAAGAGCCTGGTAGAAAACGACCTTGAGCAGGATTGTTGCCAGCTTGGTTTGGCGCAGCTGCAGCTGGGCAGACTCTTGCTGTGTGGCCTATAAGTCCACAAGTTTGGCATTTACGGCATTGTACATTGGCGTGATGATGGAGGCCACATTGGTTGCACAAAGGTGCAGTTCCATTGTATGGTTTTCTAGCAGGGGGTTGAGCTGGTTGGTTGGGGACGGCTTGACCATTGTGAGCGACCATGGCGAAGTTCTGAGAAGCCTTTCGCTTCTTTGACTTCTTAGGAGATTCAGTCTGTTCATCCATGGTCTTTGATTCCTCGATTGGCTTCTTGTCACCCTTTCGAAAAAGTTTATGCTTTCTGATCTGCGATTCAGTCAAGGTTGCAGATAGCTCAATGGCCTGACGGAGTGTGGTAGGGTTGCCACCAGTGACAATGTCTTGTACCGAGTCAGGCAGGCCGTCGATGTACCTTTCGATAGCTTTGTCGAGTGGGGCGACCATAGTCGGGCAAAGTAGACTCAACTCCTCAAACCTATCAGTATATGCCCTGTGTTCGCCACTATCTTGGTTTAAATCATCAAACTCCTTCTCCAACGCTCGTTGTTCATGACGAGGACAAAACTCTCTCATCATAAGAGCTCTCAGTTCAGCCCATGTTTGTGCTAGAGCAACATCTGCACCACGGTCTCTCATTACCCCATTCCACCATGTAAGAGCCCTCTTCTGAAACACACTCGAAGAAAACTCGACCTTGCGATTTTCCGGACACTGCACGTGGCGAAAGGTATTCTCGATGCTCTCGAACCATTGGAGAAGCCCAGTTGCTCCCTCAGAACCACTAAACTTGAGTGGTTTAGCTGAGTTAAAATTCTTGAAATTGAATGTACCAATGTTGTTGTTGTTGGCTTGGTTCCATTGAGCAAAGAGATTTGGGAATTGAGCAGCCATCTGCTGCGCAATAATTTCTGCCAGCTCGGCAGTTGCTATCTGGTGTTCGTGTCGAGGAGGCATTCTAAAAGGGGAAAAAACATGAAAGGAAACAAATAAAATGGTATTGGGTAAGAATAGGATGTTACAATCACTGACCATAATCACGGTTGATGGTCATTTGTTTGAATCCTGAAGCAAACAAACAACACCAAGGCTGAATTAAAGCAAATAGATCCTCATAGTGTATCGCGAAGACATGCTCGCCTATAAGTGGACACTCACCCCAAGAGTTCCCAGGTAAGAGTGACTGGTCCGATTATGTGGATTTGTACGAACACTCTAACCTTAGACAGAAAACCCAGGGTACAGGCATTCACTCTTCCAGTTCGCACGTGTTCACACTATTTAGGACCCAAAACTTTGACGGGAGTTTCGAAAATTCAAAGGGGTTCAAAACCTTATAACAGAGGGTTCAAAACCTAGTAATCAATCATCCTAGGACAGATGATTGGTTTTCAAAGCGGTTTTGAAATTTATGTTCTTGTTGTGGTCGTCGCCTAAGGATAGGTGACGGTATTGTTTTGTGACTAAACGCAAGTAAACTCGGGTTAGGGTCCTAGGAAGGTTATAGGCTAGGTCAAAGCATTACTAATAACCTAATTCCCTATAACCATTGGCTCTGATACCAACTTTTCTGTCACACCCCGACCACGTAGAACATACAAAACGTGGCGGAAACGTCGGGGAGTGTTGTAACAGAATCAATTGTTTCAAATCCATGGCAATTGAAGTTTCGTTTTATTAATCAAACATGAATGTTTACATTGTTTAAACAAGAACTAAAGAGTACATAACATAAATTATCTAGTTCTTGTGTCGTTTTAAGGCACTAAGGCACAGGTCCGCCTAAGTATGTCTTGATAAGTCCTATGCATCATCTCCTGAAAACACATGTGAAAATAGGTACGTCAGCATAAAAATGCCTGTGAGATACATTGGTTTTGTGAAAACGGAATTCATGACTTGAGTTTGAGAAAATGTTTAGTCATGAACCTCGTATTTTGCTTTGTCTTGTAAATCATTTGAAAAACGGTAAGATCAAATGGTATGTATAAATAAGAGAACAGTGCATGGTTAATTGAATAACCATGTAAAAAAAAGAGTTTGTATAAGATTTGTTGTTTGTAAGTCAATGTCTTGTGAAAAGCGTGTTATTTGTATAAAATGTTCTATGTTTCAAATTGAAATGATTCAAATAACGCTACGATATGTAATACCATACAAACACTTATATATAGGAAGTACCAGCGGCGTATCCACCATGCTTGTATCATATTACACATGCCTCGTTACTTAAATCACTTACTCAAACCAAACCATCAGGATGAAATGTTTAACAACGGTAGAAATGTTCATGTATAGTCAAATGTCTATTGTCAAATGTAATCCATGTCAACGGATACAACTGGTTACACGGTTCAATGGTTACAGACGGTTCATGAAATCAAAGGGGTAAGACGGTTCACATAGTCAAATGGTTACAACGGTTCAAAATTTAGTGTAATGTGTTCATATGCTGGATGAGCATATGCAACAGAAATGCAATGTGAAACAATGTACTACGTGTGCACACAATGGGCGTACGTAGCATGAAATGTATTGTAGAGTACAACGGTTCAAAATGTAGTATACTGTGTTCATATGCTGGATGAGCATATGCAACAGATATGCAATGTGAAACAATGTACTACGTATGCACATAATGGGCGTACGTAGCATGAAATGTATTGTAGAGTACAACGGTTCAAAATGTAGAATAATGTGTTCATATGCTGGATGAGCATATGCAACAGATATGCAATGTGAAACAATGTACTACGTATGCACACAATGGACGTACGTAGCATGAAATGTGATGTAAAGCAATGCACTAAGTACGCACACAATGGGCATACATAGCATAAACACAATGAAATCATGTACTATATATGTACTATCGAACATAGCAGTATATGATATGAAAACCGGAAAGCATGAAAGTAGCAAGTAGGCACATGTGTTTCACCCCAAAACAGTTTGGAAAACAGTAAAAGAGGGGTTCAAGGTACTCACCTGAGATTGCTTTGGAGTTCTTGTATAATAACCAGATAATGCTAAAGATCACGGGATATCAAACGGCACCTAATAGGTAGCTATGTTAATATACCGGACCAAATCGGAAGGATCGGATAGTACGCGGGTTCGTAAACCAAACGAGTATGGAGACTCGTGTAATATGGTTTAACAAAGCCTACATACTAAAATGAAACTTAACCTAAGTGCTTACGGTCCATCACGACCTGTTTAGGTAGCTTATGCTACCTTACGCGTCATTCGTGTAGAACGCGTCTGGAACGCCTAACATCGTGACCACAAGGTATAACCTCGAAAGGTTATAGCTATGGTCACCTAATGTGTTTGGTCGGATCCTAATGATCGACCAAATGGGTCGGGTTCGAAAGTATAAGCGATTGTTTAGATCGCTTACCTTACGACCCTATATAAGCACTATACTAAAAGTGACGAGCTAAGCATGTTAGAACATGCTTAACTAAGTTTAGAAAACAGCTTTGGCATCAAAACAAACGGATTTGATGCTCACGAGTAGTTTGGTTACAAAATACGCGAGAATGCGCATTTTGGCCGAAACTACGACTCGTCACTGAGCCTAGATAACGTGGTGATCAGTAGGTATAGTCACTACGGACTATAACCATCGTGATCACGCTCACGTTATGAAGTTCCATGAACTTCGCATCGACCATAAGCTGGTCAATGCAGAAAGTCAACAAAACGTTGACTTTCGGACTCGAAAAGCGAATAAAAGAACGAAAGAAGACTTACGGAGGGTCCCCGAATGCTAATCTAGACCAAAATGGCTCAGGTATGAAACAATGGTTCCACCTTAGAGCCTTTAGATCAGATTGTGTGGGTTTTGGAACAAAGGGGGGGGGGTATTTATAGGAAAAGTGGAACCGTTAGGATCATTTATCGAATATCGTGCCACGATCGGGTGCGTACACTTGTCAAAAATGTGGTGGTTACTGAAAATGGCCTTTGGCCTTTGATTGGGTGAAAGGGCATTGCCCCTTGATCGAACGAAAGGCCAACTGCATTGATTAGAAACATTGAATCTGGTCTGACAGTCTCACGCGGCCCGCCTCAACATTTAGGCAAAACTCACGCGGGCCGCCTGAAGCTTCTGATCTGCACATACTTTCAAAAATGGCAGTTTTGGTCCCTGTTGCGTATTTAAGCCATTTCCGACACTTCTAAGGCCCGTAAAGCCAACTTTAAGGCCCTAAAATGTTGCCTAAGCATTGTGGACATGAAACATGCTCAAAAATGTTCCAGATGTTGGTTTGTTTGGTCGTACGAACGCGATGTTCGCTTAATTACGACGGAATGCGCACAAGCGCGAAAAACGATCCAAATGACGCGACGAATGGATTTTTATCATGCCAAACACTAAGGCATAATATAAGGATGCTTACATAAATTTTTGGATGTCCGGATGTATTCAGAACGTAAGTTATGCACGAAAGTGCAAACTTGTGCACTTTTTGACACTTTTAGTCCCTGAATGATCCAAAAGTTTGTTTTAGCATACCAAACACCTCAAAGCCTATTTCTAAGCTATGTAAAGGATATTTAGGGTATTTTTAACTTATGGACATGTTCCGGAATGTTCGTTACAGTTCAAATTGGCATACTTTCGCAGTTTGTCAAGTTTAGTCCCTATAAGCGAATTAACTTGTTTTTGCTATACCAAAGCCTTCAAAACTTATTTCTAAGTTATGTAAAGGTTATTTAAGGTATGTTGAGTATATGTTGATGTTCCGGAGTATTTGTCGCATTAAACTGAGTACGTTTACGCACCAGTTTGCGTATAATGCTCTAGAAAGCAATGTAGAGTTTGAAATTGAACAATAATTGATATGTGCAAAACATACACATATTTATACAAGATCCCAAGTATGAAATACAATATTTCATCGGCTTGGTATTTGTTTGATGGTCGCGGTGACACAGGTGTCACACTGATATAGTCTAAGAACACTTCTGAATGACTCGTTTCGGGTCCGAACAAGATCCTACATGTGGTATCAGAGCTCAGGAGGAAGAGTTCTTACTGTTTAGCTCGTTTTCGCAGGAAAATTCTGATTTCTACACCTTCTTTTCAAAATTAATCTAGTTTTCACGGTTTAAATGGACTGATTTTCACATATAGTGTGCGAAATAGTGTTTTAATGAATCCTTGAAAGAATTGGACCTTAATTCGATCTAAAACTGATAAAATTCATAATTTCACTTGAAAATCTATTCGAAATGATGACATCAGCATAATTTCGCGTGGAATTGCACTCTAATTCCGCACAAAATTACAGATTATTGCTAGTTTCGATTGAAATTTCAGCTAATTCCACACGAAATTGGAATTTCGCTTGAAATAATTCCACACGGAATTATAATCTCGTTTCAAAGATGTGATTCTGTTTGAATTGGTGCCTAATTCCGCATGAAATTATACTTCGTTTGACTGATACACACGAAATTACCTAATTTCGTTTGAAGTGGTCTAATTTCGTTTTGAGCTATAATTTCGTTTGAAAGTTGCTGTGCAGGTAATTTCGCTTTAATTGATTTCGCAGGAAAGATCTAATTTCGTTTGAAAGTTTTTGGGTAAAGGGTTACCCCGGTGATTCTATATATCAACAAAACCAATACAAACCAAGTAGTGTAGAGAGTCTACACTAGTTCAATCATGAGGCATACCCCATGAAAGTAAGCCAAAAACATCAACAATCAAAACAACAAAAGACAACCCAAAGCCACTAGTCTAAACAACTAGGAAACAAAATACAGAGACAAACTAATCAGCCCCCATCATCCAGAATCTCTTTGCCATGGACCTCCCATTCTCTTAGAAGCCTGCGCACATTAGCAGTATTCTTCAGTCTTGCTCCCATTAACTTGTAACGCACCAGTTGTATTATGTGAGCACCAACAGTCTCTGGCGGCCTTAGCTGATTCTTGAAAATCCTAGCATTACGCTCCTGCCAAATAACATAAGCCGTAGCCGCAACCACCACTCTAGCCACATAATCCGCCGCTAGCTTAGAATTGGAACGGACAAGTAACCAGGTTACAATATCGGCCCATTTGGGCTGAACCGAATCCATACCGACCTTTTGTTTCATCATCTCCCAAACTTTTGCTGAGTAGTTACACTCAAAAAACAGATGGCTATGAGAATCATGATTAGCATGGCATAATAAACAACACATCATGTTCATATTTTTACGTCGGGCGAAATCCCAGCTTAGAATTTTATCCTGCGTCAGTAGCTTGCCTCGCATAATCAGCCACATGAGGAACGCGTGCCGCGGGATGCATTGAGTAAACCAGACAATCGTGCTCCAATCTACTTCTGTATCCCTATACCGAATCGAATTCCACACGCACGAAGTTGAAAACCCATTCCGATCGCTACCATCACACCACATGAATCTGTCACGTTTGTTGGGGGTAACGTGGATTTGATCTAGCTGAATTAAAACTGGAAATAAATCCCTCCATGCAACCGGCCATTTCCACTCTCCATTCAACTGAATATCAGACACAGAGTCATTCAAGCGAAACCCTGCATTAGTAATGGCTCTAGGTGAAATAAAATTACCAAGTGGGCCTAAACCGCACCAAGAATCATACCAAGCCGAAGTCCTAGTACCATCACCAATATCCGACCAAAAATACTGTCTCATTTGCGGTCTCAGCTGAAGAAGTTTCCTCCAGGAGTAGCAACTATTTGAAACAGATTTAGAAATCCAGAAATTATTACCTTTTAGCCTGTAACTGTGCACCCATTCCACCCACAAAGAATTTCTTTTCGTGACAATACTCCAAATATGATTAGTCATGAGGGCTTTATTAACATCCCCTAACCGCCGAATCCCCAATCCGCCTTCATATTTAGGGAGACACACTACTTTCCAAGAAACTTTCGCTTTACCTTTCTGGAACGCGTAGTCTTTAGACCAAAGAAAATTCCGCATTTTTGCCTCCAATTCATGAATAACCCGTGTCGGCAAAATAAAGACAGAAGACCAGTACACATGCATAGAAGACAAAACAGAAATAATGAGTTGCAATCTTCCAGCAAACGAGAGTAATTTGTTTCTCCAATGCGTGATGCGTTTGTCAAGCTTTTCCAACATAACACTGCAATCTTTATAAAGAAGCCCTGACGAAATTAGGGGAACCCCAAGATAACGCACAGGCAGGGTTCCCTCTTTAAACGGCATAATGTTCAGAATAGCATTTTTAATATAACTTGGGACATTACAAAAGAACACCGTACTTTTCTGAATACTAGGCACCAACCCCGACATTTTAGAGAATTTGGAGAGAGAATCCATAATACATCTAGCCGAAGCAATTTCCCCTCTAGCAAAAAGGAACAAGTCGTCTGCAAAACAGAGGTTGATAATTTGCTGTTTCTCACATTTGTTATGAAATTTAAAAGAAGAATCGATTCTGGTCATATGATGCAGAATGCCCGTGAGAACCTCCATAACAAGAGTAAATAAATACGGGGATAGCGGATCTCCCTGACGAAGACCCCGGTTACCTTTAAAAAACCCGTGCACATTGCCATTGACACAGACAGAGTACGAAGCTGTGGATACACAAACCATGATCCACTCAACCATCTTATTGCTAAACCCAAATCCAAGCAAAATGTTTTTAAGGAATTTCCAATCAACCGTATCATAGGCCTTTTGGATGTCTACTTTAAAAGCACATCTTGGGGGACCCGAATTCCTATGATAGTTGTGCATCAGTTCTTGGGTTAACAGAATATTATCAGAAATCTTCCTCCCTGGAACAAATGCAGATTGGTTAATGCTAACAATGTCATTCAATGCCACCTTCACTCTCTCCGCAATTATCTTGCTAATGCATTTGTAAATGACGTTACAACAAGCTATCGGCCTGAAATCAGTCACAGCCGATGGGGAAAGAACCTTTGGCACAAGCACAATAAGAGTGTGATTTAGTTCTCGAAGAAGATTACCAGTATCAAAAAAATCAATAATGGCCCTCGATACATCCTCACCGACTATCGGCCATGCACTCTTGAAAAAGGCTGCCGTATACCCATCCGGTCCAGGGGCTTTGTCAATGCCGATAGAAAACATAGCCTTCTTTACCTCATTTTCGGTCACCTGCCTACACATATAATTCGCAACATTAGGATCCAAGACTTTCGAAAACAAATCCGGAGCCGGATTCAGCGACAAATCATCCTTGCAACCCAAAAACTTCTCGTAGTGATCGACAAAAGCTTTATGAACCTGATTGCCCTCAAAGAGAACACCCCCCGTATCCCGAATAACATCAATGCGGCTGCGATGATTTTTGTTCTTTAACGAAGAATGGAAAAAAGCCGTGTTCATATCCCCAGCCCTCAACCAATCCACTTTGGCTTTCTGTTTTAAAAAACGCTCCTCATCCAACAACGCTACTTGGTATTCAGCACTTAGCGTGGCTTCTTCAACCCGAAGACTTGCACTATTCGGCTGTTTATCAATAGAAACCTGAATGGCATCAAGTTTCTCACGGAGACTTTCCACTTTTTTATGCAGGTTACCTTGCTTAAATAGCATAGCACGCAAAGGCTTTTTCAATAGCCGAAGACGTTTAACAACACAGAACTGATGCACTCCATTAACTCTAGTATCCCACCCCCTCTTTACAATATCTAAGAATTCAGGTTTGAACACTAGAAAGTTTGCAAATTTAAACGACCGAGGTTTCAAAATACCAGCATCCGGGAGCTTCAAAATACATGGGTAATGATCCGAAAGCCGGTACGGGTGGAAGAGAGCTACAGCATTCGGGAATTTACTCACAAACTGGGTATTACCCAGAACTCTATCGATCTTTTTCAGCAATCCAATCCCCTTCTTAGGCTTCTGGCTCCATGTAAAATGGAGACCAGATCGATTAATATCAAACATTTCAATGTCATCCACACACTCTTGGAATTCTTTCATACTGATAGACACAGAAGAGGCCCCCACCGATTTATCTTCCAAGTTCAGAGCCGAATTAAAATCACCCATTAGAAACCAAGGGTTATTTCCAACAAACAATTTATGCATAGACAAATGGTGCCATAACTCCCGACGTGTAACATAATAATTAGCTGCGTATACAACCGAGCAAAAGGCTATTTTGTTATCATTTTTGAGAAAAAGTTGTAAATGAATAACCTGATCGGTCTGTGACAGAACCATAACATCAAATACGGATGGATTCCAGCCAATAATAATTCTTGTACCCTTGCTACAAAGAGCCCCATTGGACGTCCAATCCCAGGAGCGGAACACAGAATTGCAAACATGACTCAGCCTACTAACATCAACATGCGACTCCAGAATAGCACAAAAACTCAAATTGTAGTCCTTAATAGCTTGTCGAACCTCCGTTTGTTTCAGAGGGCGGTTCAACCCCCTTATATTCCACGAAGCAAGACTAACCATTGTTAACCGATGAAAAAGGAGTGCTTGCCCCTTGTTTAGAATCAGGTTTCCTAGCATCATTGACAAGAAATTCAGCCGTCTCATTATAAACCTCCTGTACCTCGTCTTCATCCGAATCATCTTGCACATCTCCTACACCACTACCACCAGCTTCTTGGTCGTTCCTTGAATCATTTAACACGTCAAAAGGGTTGGCTGAAGCAAACCTCGAAGTTGAGGTTGATTTATTAGGCTCTCCACTCGTTCTTAACCCAACCGGACGGTATTCAAATCTCTGCTTTTGTTCGTTAACCGGAAACCCCGTTCTCTTAGCCGTTTTCCTAGCATCCACATCCATGAACCCATCCTTGTCTACCACTGGCTTTTTCGAAGACCCTCTTGCATTAGGCACTTTAGGGGCTTTTTGAATCACAGCCGGAGCCTTCGTAACCTGCCTGACTTGCCTTGGGCAATCACCATCATGATGGCCATATACCTTGCAAAAAGAACATCGGTGAGGGCTCCATTCGTACTCCACATACACCTTTTCCTTAGTAAAACCATCCCCTTCCAACTCTGGGACTGCAATCACAATTTCTTCTTTAAAATCATTTTCAGCCGAAACTTCAACCAAAGCTCTAGCGAAACTGCTACGACCCCAAGAATCTAAGCACATAGAAGTGGTATACGAGTCTAAAACTATAGGATTTCCAATAGCCGTTGCAATCATGCTTAATCCATCCTCTGTATAAGCAGCAAGAGGAACCTCGTGTATTTTAACCCAAAGTTGCACAGTTTTAACTTCCTTCTTCTCCAGCTTCGAAGATGGTGACCATATATTAAGAAACAGAGGTTGTGAGCGAATGATCCAAGGACCTTCTTTCATAGCATTCAGCATACCACTTTCATCAGCAAACTTAAAAAAGAAAAAGCCGCTCGCATTCATCATAGTCTTTTGGAGGCCAAATTTCTTCCAATTATTCCTGACGAAATACTCAACTACAGGGTAGGCAACACGATCACCAAGGAAGTAACCATACAACGTATACGCAAGCTTCCAATTATTTCGTTTGAAAGTTGAATTTGTGAAACTTGTTTAAAGCAGGGACAAAATGTTTGATGAAAAGGAAAACTATTATTTTGAAAGATTTAATGATTGGTATCGAGGGTATTTGGATAATAGCTATAGAGACGTGAGAAAGTAAGGTTGGGTGAAAAGGTTTAATTACTTTGTGTGTTTGAAAAATGAAAAATTGGATGATCTAGCAAACCGATATCAAGTCTTACTTGATCATTTAAAGGATCATGAGATATATTTGTCAGATGCAGAAAAGATAACAAAGTTTGCAGATGCATTTCCTGTAGAATGGATTGAAATTTTGAAAAATTTAAAAAAGGATTCAAGTTTTTCAAAATTACATCTAAAAGAGTTCATCAGCAAGCTTAAAACTCATGAGTATGAAATTTATAAGAAAAAGAAAGAATTGATGGATAAAATAAGAGAGAATCTAAATGAAATGAATTTAGATGTGATAGATGAAATAAATAGAAGAATCATTGTATGTTGGCCAGCTAAAAGAGATTTGAATTATGATATTAAGAGGGGTTGTTATATAGATGAAAACACGAATCCTCTTGATTTCGTTAGAATTTTTTGTGCAGGAACATACAAAACGGAGAAAAAGTCAATTCAAGGAGAATCAAGTTCTGAATCTGTGTGCTCTAAATGTGATAAATCTGAAACTGACAATGTCAAACTCTTGAAGGATGTGGAGAGTTTGACACTGGAAATCAGAAATTTCAAGACTGAGAAGAAAGCTGATGATGAACGGATTCTTGAGATGCGCCTAAATTGTGAAAAATTGAAATCTGAAAATGTCAAACTCTTGAAGGATGTTGAGAGTTTGACATTAGAAAACAAAATTTTGAAAGAAAAAGAAAAAGATTTTGAAAATAAAATAAAAAATTTAGAAAATGAAAAATTAAAAATTGAAAAAGATTTTCAAAATCAAATAAAGATTTTAGAAGATGAGAAAGATATTTTTGGTAAAAACAACATTGAAAAACAAATTGCAATAAATTTTTATCTTCAGAAAATCATTCGACTTGAGCATGAAGCTGAAAATGCTCGGAATAAAATTGCTGAGTTAGAGAATAAATTGAAAGGTTTTGTGAATTCTTCATCACATGTCTGCCCAAAACCGATCAATGCTGTTCCAATAAGTGACAATGTCACAAACTATGACAAAGTCATTGCAGAAGATTGCGATGAAAAATCTGATGATGAAAATGAAAAACTTGAGAAAAAGAAAATTTTTTTGAAATTAAAAGAAAAGTTTCAAGAAACTGGTTTGCAATCAACTGAAAAAGGTGAATGTTCAACACAGATCCCTTTGAAGAAGAATGCAGAACAGAAACAAAAACTGAATAATACAAAAGATTTTCAAAAAGGTAATAAAAGGTCATAAGTTCAATCATCCAATCATGTTGAAAAATCACAAAAATTGAAAAATCAAAATTTTAAAATATTTGGTAATAAGTGGTGTAGGTTTGACCACAGTGCTTAAAAGACAAATCCAGTTCCTAGGAAGATAAATGACTACCACACAGCCAATCAGTGTTATGATCTGAATGTTTGGTATGAAGGTGGTGACTGGTACGATAACAGAGTGTGTTACAACTGTGGTTATCAAGGACACATTGTTGTTAATTGTCGGAGTCGGAGGTTTGAGACAAGAAGATGCTTTGAATGCCAAATCAAAGGTTACATTGTACGAGATTGCCCAATGAGATCAAATGAAAGATCGAGGGCTGATTCTCAGAAATTGGCAAAGAAACCAGTCAATGTCAAGCCCAAATAACAGAAAGTGGAAGAGAAGAAAGTAAAGCTTTCACAGGGGCAGAAAGACAGACTGAGGAAGAAAAGGAAGAAAGCAAGAGAATATCTCGAAAGGATTTTGTCCTCGGGTACACTGGTTGGTTCAAATAAGAGTGCTGATGAATCGATTAACTCGACTGCAAAGTCAAGTAAAACGAAGTCATCAGATGCAAATCTGAGGACAGAAGGGGTAATAAAGAAAGAAAAAGTGGTTAATCAAGAGATTAACAAACCAAAGAAAGTGAAGTCTTCACTTTTTAGCGATGAATCTGTTTCTTCGGAAACAAAGGAGCCACGTTCTAGCGATGAATCTGACTCATCAAAGTCAGACAAGCCACGTTCAGGCAATGAATCTGGTTTGTCAAAGCTAGAGGAGCCATCTGTTGAGATACAAGTTGAAAAATCTGTTTTAACAGTGGATGATGAAAATTTTCCACCATTGTTGAACAAGAATTCAAAATCACCCAAGGACCGTCAGGCTTGGGTGAATCTTTTCAAATGAAAAACCTGACTTGCCGGAGTTCCCAGGTTGGTAAGTGTGGAACAGGTATCGGCATCTTTCTTGAGAAATTCACTTAGGTGATATTTCAAACTTACTTGTGGTTAATCAGGGACATTAAGTTGTACTTGATTTTCTACTTGTGTTATTGATGTTTAAATCGGGAAATGTTAAATATTTACATGTGATTGGAGAAAACAAGGTGATGAAACCCCATGTTTGAGAAATGATACACAAAACTAATTTTCCTGAAAAACCATTTTGATTAAAACTAACTTAAGTGTTTTGAAATCACTATGGGAAAATAGTTTGTTGTCAGGGGGAGTTCTGATTGTTTATGCCAAGAGAATGGCGAATTGAAGCAATTCACAACAATTGTCACTTTATTTGTACAGTTTGTTTTCAATTTTTTTTAAAAAAGCCAAAAACATGATAAAATGAAAAAGGAGTTTTTGTTCTGAAATAGGGAAAATGATAGCACATCAGCTAGACAGTTGCAGTATGCTAAAGAAATGTAAAGTTTTAAAGTGTTAAGCAATCTTGCTGATGATATGCCGATAGGTTTTTACACATTTAGTAGAAGTGTTTGGGATATAAACATAAATCAAATTGTACTTATTTCGTGGGGAACATCTCTCGGATATATAGGTAACCCCTGATATCCTGTTTGAAAGACGTTATTTCTGACATACTAGGTCTTTGTACGTGATGATATCTGGGGTATTATACCAGGACTTCTAATTTTGCGGGAGCAATAGCCTAGTCCTCGTATAATACTTTGCAAATTGCTTTAATCTTAAATCTCGCCCTCAGTACAAAAATGATGAAACATTGAAAAAATGCTAATCATGTGCTGTTGAAATAAAAGATCTCCTAAAGGGGACCCACCTAAAGTCGAGCCGTCATCTCTTTCCTGAACGGAAGTTCTGACCTGAGCTCTCACGGTTTTGCATTTAACCCCTTAACAGATATCATTAGTGTGCACTCACCTGTAAGACTGAATATAGTGGTCTGGATACGGGAGTATATTCTGAGATGGTACACACGTATAAGTCAAGATCTTAAAATACTAAATTCGTATCCTGAACAAATTGAAGTTTGTGTGAAGATTTAAGAGGATCAGTATACCGGCAATCTAAGCAAATTGTTTAATTCTGACAATGAAATCAAAGCTTGACGGTACTTGTAACTTGTCAAATTGCTGATATGATTCCCTAACACCAAACTCACAAAAATATTGTTTGTTAGTATTTTTTACTGCATTTCTTTATATTCAAAATTCAAAAAGATTTTCGACAACTGATGTTGAAGAGCGGGTTTTCAAAATTCCAAGTGCTAAACATGATGAATTTTGGATTGGGAAGTATGTGTTGTATTGAAGAAATTTTGTTTTGAGACAGAAGTTAGATTAGTTAATCAAGGTCATTAATTTGAACTTGATGTAACTATTATTGATTGAGTAATTTCTACCAGTAAGTTTTTCTTATTGATTCAAGTAAAAACTTATGGTTTGGTGAGAAAATGTGTACAGGAAATATTGAAGAAGTTAGATTTCTGATTCTATTGCTACGAAGAGCCAGGAGATGTTTCAGAATCTGTGAAGAGCTTAAACTGAGTAAAAGCCAGGATTTGATCTCTATGTGATAGCTAATTCCAGATAGCGATCCCAGCTTGATGAAAGGGGGAGTCTGACGAGGTTAGAGCCAGAGATGGATCTTGGAACATGCTGAGAAAGAGAGAAGATCGATCAAGTCTGAAGAGTTGACATGCTGAAGACTCTCACTGAAGACTCCGTCAACATTCAAGGGGAGTCTGTTGGTGTAGTTGTCTGTCGACTTCGTCTTCGTTCGAGTCTTAGATTAATACTGACAGATCTAGGCACGTTGTACGAGAAATCATACGAAATCAGTGTTCGAGGTAATTCTGCACGGAATTACCCAATGGTAATTCCGCACGGAATTAACTAGCTAATCTCGCATGAAAGTCTAATTCCGCATGAGTGTATAATTTCGTTTGTAAAGTAATTCCGCATGAGTCATGTTCAAGCGAAATTACCAGTCTATAAATAGGTGCTAGGTCTTGTCATTCCGTACGAAACTAGTTCCGGTGAGCCGAAGTGCTGCCGAAGTGTCTACTGAGTTGTAAACCGTGTGTTTTCAATAAAATAGACAGTTAATAGTGATTCCGGTGTTACACAAGCTAAACGAAGACTATTTCAATGAATTCCGCCTCTGATATAGTCTAAGAACACTTCTGAATGACTCGTTTCGGGTCCGAACACGATCCTACAATGTGTAAAAATCTACTGACACATCCGCAGTGAGATCGTTTATCACATTTTAACTTTCCAATTCTTTAGCGTGTTGTGATAGTCCACTGATGTACTATCATTTCCTCTTTTTGCAACAAAACTCTTTTTCATTTTATCATGTTTTTGGGTTTTTCAAATTTTCTAATGTTTTTGGATTTTCTGAAAATTCTTACTCCCCCTAAAATTCAAAATCATTTAAAGAAAAATTTGAAAACAAACTGTACAAGTAAAATGACAACCTGATGTGAATTGCTTCAATTCGCCATCCACTTGGCATAAACAATCAAAACTCCCCCTAACAACAAACTATTTTCCCATTATGATTTCAAAACACTTAAGTTTGTTTTAATCAAAATGGTTTTTCTGGAAAATTAGTTTTGTTGATTTAATAAACCACTAGTAGGATAGGGGTTAATTCATCACATTCTTTTTCTCAACCACTTGTAGGTTTATCACAAAAACAATTTCCAATAATCATACCACTTTGTAAGATAGTTAAATCAAGTACAACCTAATGTCCTTGATTAACCACTTGTAGGAACAAACCTCTTGTCAATCACTTGTAGGTGTGCTAACCACTCCACCACTTGTAAAGATATGGTATGACAATTTCAAGAAAATACCACTTATAAATCGAAATTTCACATAACAACCACCATTCACATCTGTGAATTTTTTCAAGAAAGATGCCGATTCCTACTCCCCAATTACCCACCTGGGAGTTCCGGCAAGTCAGGTTTTTTCAGTTAAAGATATTCTCCAAAGCCTGACAGTCCTTGGGAGTTTTCGAGTTATCAACACTTGGTTTCTTTACTTTCATCTTCTTCTCATAAAATTCCTTTACCCCTTTTGCCTTCCCATCAATCATTTTTCCAAAAATATTTTTCACTTTGGGGTTAAAAGTTTTTTCAACATCAAATTCTTTCTTTTCAGAAAAGAATTGATTTGAAATCTCAACTTTGCCAATTTTTTGTTTAAAATTTTCAGCCCTCAATGGTGGAAAATTTGCATCATCCATTGGAGGAACTGATTTTTCAACTTTTGATTCAATTTGTGGCTCCTCGGACTTTGTGGAATCAGGTTCATCGCCAGAAGATAGCTCCTCCGATTTTGACGAATTAGAATCATTGCTAGAACTATCATCAGATTTCTTAACAACCCATTTTTGATTGTCAAGATTTGCTTGTCTCTTGTAAAACCTTTTTGAACATTCACCAACCTCAAATGTTGAGTTTTTGAAAACTTTAGAAGATTTGGTTGGTGGTTCATTTTCAACCATCTTTTCTTTCATTTTAATAGACACTCCCTGTTTTGATTTAATTGCCTTTGGACAATTCCTGGCAATATGACAACTTGTTTTGCATTGAAAACAGGTTCTCGTCTCTTTCTTCTGAACATCTTCATTCTTTGTTTCTTCTTGCTTCCTAGCAAGAAATTCTTTGTTAGTTTGCTTCCAGAATGAACTTTTTTCTTCTTCTTCCGAGCTTGCTCCTGAAACAAATATAGTTTTTGGTTTATAAGTTTTCTCATTTTCATAATTTTCTGGTGGAATAAAACCCAGGCCTTTCTTTTTGAAATTACCGTTATGGTTTGGTTTCTTTCGATAACCGGAACCAGAACTGTAACCATTTTTGTTGTTTTCTCTTTGTTGTACTATTGAGGTGTATTTTTTAGTTTTTTCAGAAAGATTTACATCTTTTATTTCAGAAATATTAATTTCTGTTAGTTTAAAAACCTTTTTTATCATTTCAGTTTTGACACCTCTTATTGGAAATTCCTCATCAGAATATAATTTGTCTGAATCATTCAAAGTATATGCAACTTTGAACGTTTCATCATTCAAATTAGATTTTGATAACAAGAATTCTTTATTATAAACCCGTTTGTCCTTTTTGACTGTTGGACTTGAAGTGCTGGACTTAGACTTTGACTCAGACTTAGACTCCTCCATATCATCTTTATCTAACACATGATCCACCACTTTCTTCATCAATTGAGATTGTTGATCAGTGTCAGATGTAGTGAAAGTAACATCAATGTTTTCTGGCAAATTAACTGATGGTTCAGACTCCCACACTAAGTTGGTTTCCTTTTCGACTCTTTCAGAATTTGGATTTCTTGGAGAATATCCATTTTCAAGTGGGGGTGGACACTTGTTGTAACTAACACTTTGTTTCTTACCAGAATCTTTCACTACGGTTTCTTCTTTTGCTTTAGAAGTCTTTTCTTCAGATGTAACATCTTCAAACGCCTTCATGCCATCAACGGTTGGATAAATCCTGTCAATGACATAAGAAGTACATGAGTAACTTGTTAACAACCTATTTACCCTTTCTGTTTCAATCCTTTGAGTTTCCAGTTTCTGTTCCAGAACAGCACATTTTTCAATGTAATTATTAACAACTTTCTGCTTTGTCATAAAAGCTCCTTGAAGTGTCTTCATAGCTGTTGCTTGTTCACTGCTTGATTGATTGTACAGATTCATTGCTTTGTTAAGAACATCATAGGACTCTTTCAATCTGTTCATATTATGAATCAAAGTACTATTTTGTTTCTTCACTGCTTCACAATTATCACATTTCACAGGAATATTTTGTGCATCAGCTTCTGCTTCAACTTTGAAAGCTAGAACTTCTTTTACCTTTTTCTTTATTATGCGAACTTTTTCATTATCACTGCTAACTGGTTTTTTAACTTTCTTCTTTTTCTTTCGAATCTTTCCATCATCACTGTCACTCTCTTCTAACATTCTTAAGTGCTCTTCCATCCTTCTTGCATAATAATCATCATCATTATCACAGTCTTCAGCAACTCGAGCAACAAAAGCTTTGGCTTTTAAAATTTCTTTATCCGGACAACAAGTATCCCAACTAAATATTTCCCAGCTAAAAACTTCTGGTAATCTTTCTCATCTTGATCTATCAGAAATGCTTTACTATCAGCTGAAATATATTTAACCCAACTGGATCCTTTTGTCGATTTTTTATCATATTGATTCACCATACAAGCTATCTTTGAAGACTCCTCGATTGCCTTTTTAGCATGTGCAGTTTGTGGTTCTTGTTGTTGTTGAGCGACTTGATGATAAATCGCTTTCCGATAGTAGTCATTGTTGTTGAATGGATTTAGAGCTCCAGTTGCTTCGCGGTTCGTGCACTCTCTCTTGAAGTGTCCTTTTTCCCTGCAACGAAAACAAGTAACTTTAGATCTATCAAATCCTAAAGTAGAAACATTTGCATCACGGAAATCATCTCTTCCTATGATCTGTTTGAATTTCTCACCTCTTCTCAACACACTCGCCAAATACCACTTTATATCCATTAATTCCATCTCCTCAGCATCAATCTGATCGTAATCCTCTTTGGTCAACATTGGATTCCCGATCCTTCCTGCAACTAAACTCCTATATGACTCTAATACAGTTACCAACAAAGACATATGACTTTTTGCAACTTCTTCTGAGTAATTCTGATCATTTTCAAGGTTTAATGCAATGTTGCATTGGATAACTTTGCCATTCTTTGTTGTTGACAAGTTTGGGTCAAATGATGGATATGAAGAAAAACTTGTTTTGCTGTTTGATCCATTGGATGACCCTCCAGATGAACTCTTAGCATTGAATGCAGTCTCAACCTTTGGTGACATGTTGGTCTTATCACTGATACCTCCTTTCTAATAAAGACCGATATCTTGTTCGCCATCAAAATCCTTCATTCTTGAATTTTTCCTTTGTTCCATCTCTTGAGCTTCAAGTTTTTCAATGAACTTACTCAGTGTTAGATTTCCAAAATCCTTTTTGTTTCTCAACATCATAAGGTATGTGCCCCAAGTTTCATGTGGCAACGCATCAGCCAACTTTTCAATCAATTCTTCATTATCCTTTGTGATGCTCACCCTCTTCATGTTGACTAACAAATTGCAGTATCTTTCAATGATTTGCTTGGTGCTCTCAGTTCTCAAACCACGAAATAGATCAAATTCCTTTTTCAAAAGTGATTTTTTGTTCTTGATCATCTCTTTGCTTCCAACAAACTTTGATTTTAATGCTTTCCAAATCGAATATGCAGTTCCATTGTGTTGCAATAAAACCAAAATATCTTCCTTAACAGCTTCATACAAAAGACTAGTCATCATCTTTTCATCTTTGTATTTCTTTTTCTCTTCAGCACAAGATCTTTTATTGCAATAACCTCCTCATCATCATTCGTTGGTCTAACATATTTCATTTCAACATATTCCCAAGCATCCAAGAATTTGCTTGTACCCAATTCTCAAATCGTTCTTCCCATCCTTTATACTCCTTGATATTCATGAGCTTTGGCGGTTTCTGTATGGTTCCCGTTTCATTTTCTAACATTGTGTGTTGTGCAATAGTAATCGGAGTAGCAAAGGCGGTGTAAAATTCTTCTTCCATGATTCGGTATCAAACTTTTACAAAAACAAACTATTCAAACGAAATACACTCTCAAGCGAAATGACCTTTGATGCGAAATAACCTTTTAAGCGAAATAACACACTTTCAAGCGAAGTAGAGTTTCAAACGAAATAGCCTTCTGATGCGAAATGACTAATTTCGTGCGAAATGCTCAAACGAAATACCAACTTGATGCTAAATAAATGATTTCGTACGAAATACCCCGTTGATTTCGTGCGAAATGAATATAACTACGTCATTTCGTGCGAAAAGACCCTGAATATGCTATTTAGTGCGAAATGAAACTCATATTTCATACGAAATGCTGCTGATGTCATCATCTCGAACTGTTTTTTGCCAAAATTGATCAGGTTTTAGTCCAATTTTAAGTCTGAAACTTTCAAGGCTTTGTTAAAACAGTATTGCACGTATAATGTGAGAAATTCAAGTCATTTTGACCGTGAAAACTTGTTCAATTTTAAGAAGAAGGTGTAGAAATCAGAATTTGCAACTGATTAGGTAATAACTATTCCTCCTGAGCTCTGATACCACTTATAGGATCGTTTGTGCGACCTGACGAGTTGTTCAGAAGAGTTTTTGCTCAATACGAAAGGCGGAAACAGACGTATCGAGGTAATTCAGCTTGCAATTCACATTAAACTGTCTTTTGATTGATTTAACAACGTTTTACAGCGAGTAAACACTTCGGCAGCAGTTCGGTACCGAAACCGGAAAGTTACAAATGACAAGATGTCACACCCCCAAAATCCACATGCGGAGTACCACCGCTTGGGAGCGTGACTGACCAGGATCAAGCCACCAATCATATTGAACATGTAATTAAATAGTAATAGTTATCCATCAATACGAAAGGTGTTTATCAAACCAACATATTTAAGTATAGCGGAAGCATTAAAGTAAAAACCCAATCATAAGTATTAATGTATGTAATGACATAAGTAATCACGATCCATATGCCCACAACGACCTGCTCCTCCCTGTGCAAGCTCCATAATGTACCTAAGGTCCTGCAAGGCATGCAGCAAATAATCAACAACTAGTTGAGCGAGTTCACAGAAAGTAAGTTCGTATTAATAATGCGTATGTTCATCTAGTGGGGGATTCCCATACAAGTATATACTACTGGTGAGGGATTCTCACGTTTATCCTTTACAATGGGGGCTTCCCATTATGGTACTTACTAGACTATTTGCAACCATGTGTTCTACTTAAACCGAGAACAGGAATACGTACTAGGTCACGCAGGATTTACGTGAGTGCCCTTCCCCGAGGACAGTGGTACGCGTGGGGTTTACGTAGGATTTACGTAAGTGTCCTTCCGACCCGGAAGACAGTAGTGGGTGTTAGGTTACGCAGGATTTACGTAAGTGTCCTCCCGACCCGGGAGACAATGGTAGATACTAGTTTACGTAGGTTTTAAGTAAGTGTCCTGACTATCCTGAGGACGATGGTCTATAGTCTAGTGATTGCGTAAGCACGAGTAGTCATTCCATATCCAACATTCCAACCCAATTCCCAACCCGGGAATCCCATGCCTTGGCTGTGTGAACTCACCTTGGATTGCTCGGCAGATACACAAAAAGAGAGGGTTCTTGAACTAACAGTGATCAATCACGTCCTAACAGGGTTATCATAGAAGTCAGGTTTTGACTCAAGTATTGCACGTATGTATCACATAAGTTAACACGTTATAAACATGTGAATATCACGGTAAACTCATAACAGTCAAACAATGTATCCAACTTAGGCAAGTAAAAATAGCCCAATTGTAATCGGCCCAACATGTTGTACGATCCACAACATGTTGTGCGGTCCAACATGTACCGGCCCAAATAGTAACACGTAGCAGCCCAATAACCTAACAGCCCAATACATTAACCAAATAACAATCTTGTGCGATCAGTAAACTTTGTGCGACTGATAAGGTTGTGCGATCGGCCTTTGGGCTTGTCCGGCCCAATGGCATACGTAGTCCAAAAACATATCGGCCCAAAGTTAATTAACATAGAACAATCTTATGCGATCCAATCCAAATTGTACGATTGGAGTGCTTGTGCGATTGACAATGCTTGTGCGACCCGGACGTTTGTATGCTCCAAATAAGTTGTGCGGTTGACAGTTTGGGCCATTCGGCCCAACATTGTATCAACGTTTCGTGAGAGTGTGTGGCCCAACCCCTTGTGCGATCAACACCAACTTGTGCGATCCACCGAGTGTTGTGCGATCATGCATAGCTAAGTTGTACCATGTGTTTAAAAACCGGTACCCAAGATGTGCGATTTAGCTCTTGTGCGTTCGGATCAGATTCGTATAACCTGATCTTGTATGGTTAGAGCTTGTGCGGTGGTCTAAACATTCCGGATATTATGCAAATCAGTTACAAACATACATCATGCCAATCAATCACCATGTTTCCATACTTATCGTCTATCAATTAACAAGTTATCAGTTTCAAAGCATGATAGTTTTCGATCAACCAAGGGTTTCAACATCAAATATCCAATTCTCATGAACCCTAAAATCATATCATAAACAATTATCTAGCCATTCAATCAACAAGACATAATACCCGAATATACATTCAATCGGTTTTTATATTAACATACATCCGATTCATGTGAGCTTGTAGCCGATTAACAAATATATATATCCAATCGGTTTACATCAACATAATCACATAAACATCATGTAAAACACATAGGTCATAATCATTATCAACAACAATCAACTCTAATCGGCTAGAACAAAACGTGAAATCATAACATAATCAACTCGAGAACACAAACAACATACTAACCGGGTTAGAGAAGGAACAAGGATGATCCGTACAAGGAATGATCTTCGGTTGTAAGGGTGTGTGTGTGCCGTCGGGTTCCAAGCAACGAGAAGGAAGAACTAGGGTTTTGTGTGTGATAGTGTTTTTGTAACAAATGAGATTACCAATCCCCAACTATGGGTGTTTACACGGTTTAGAGGGGTGGGCTGGCCCTTACATGGGCTGCCCTATTGTTCGATTACAAGGTGTGGCCCAAAGGGCTTGTGCGGTTCGGTTTATGTGTGTGTTGTGCGATCCGGGTTATACAAACATATAACATAACATACACACATAATACACATAAAGCACATAACATTTCATAAAAATCATTAAATAGTAAACTTTCACATAAGCACGTAACGTTACAAGATAAGTCTAAAGTACGAGTTGTCACATTATCCCCAACTAAAAAGAAATTTCGTCCCGAAATTTGGTATGCACTCACTGAGGAAGCTAGGTAAGTTCAATCGTTCACTGGTTTTCCTGGGGTGTCACATCCTCCCCCCATTGATCTGGAATTTCGTCCCGAAATTCCGCAGTAGTAGCTTCAGTCTCAGCAGTGGTTGCATTGGTTCCGAATAACTGGGGGTACTTTTCTGTCATCCTGTCTTTGCGTTCCCAGGTGTACTCTGGGCCACGTTTGGAGTTCCAACGTACTCGAACAAGAGGGATTCTCTTGTTTTTGAGGACCTTCACATCCCGGTCCGTGATTTCAACTGGTTCCTCGACGAACTGCAACCGCTCGTCGATAGTGAGTTCTTTGAAAGGAATGATAAGGGTTTCATCTGATAAGCACTTCTTTAGGTTCGACACATGAAAGACATTGTGAACTGCCCCGAGTTCAGCTGGTAGGTTCAATCTGTAGGCTACTTTGCCAATCTTTTCTATGATTTCGAATGGTCCGACGTACCGCGGATTTAGTTTGCCCCGTTTGCCAAAACGAACCACACCCTTCCAGGGTGAGACTTTTAGTAAAACCCGGTCCCGACCTAAAATTCTAAAGGCTTTCTACGCTTGTCCGCGTAGGCTTTCTGACGGTCGCGTGCCGCCGCCATGCGTTGTCTTATCTGTGCAATCTTTTCTGTGGCGTCCACTACAATCTCTGGACCCGTGATCTGGCTATCCCCAACCTCTGCCCAACAGAGAGGTGACCGGCATTTACGTCCGTACAATGCCTCGAATGGAGCGGCTTGAATGCTGGTGTGATAACTGTTATTATATGAGAACTCCACCAAAGGGAGGTGCTTTTCCCAGCCGTTGCCGAAATCAATAACGCATGCCCGAAGCATGTCTTCAAGTGTTTGAATCGTTCGCTCAGACTGCCCATCCGTCTGAGGATGATATGCTGTGCTCATGTCTAATCGTGAGCCGAAAGATTTGTGCATCGCTTGCCATAGTTCTGACGTGAATCGTGCATCGCGATCCGAAATGATGGATGTGGGCACCCCGTGCCTCGAAACAACTTCCTTGAGATAGATGTCTGCGAGAGTGGAGAACTTATCCGTTTCCTTTATAGCTAGGAAGTGTGCAGACTTGGTGAGTCGATCCACGATCACCCATATGGTATCATTCCCACGCTGGGATCTAGGTAGGCCTGTAACGAAATCCATGGAAATTTCTTCCCATTTCCATTGAGGTATCTTAGGCTGCTGAAGTAGGCCAGCTGGTTTCTGATATTCAACCTTGACTCTCGCACAGGTCAAGCATTTTCCAACGTAAGTAGCGATGTGGGCCTTCATGCTAGGCCACCAATAAGTGGTTCTGATGTCGTGGTACATTTTGTCCGACCCTGGATGTACCGAATAGCGAGACTTGTGAGCTTCATCCATTACAAGTTCGCGTAGACCGCCATAAAGTGGGACCCAAATACGCCCCGTTACATAGTAGGCACCGTCTGCCTTCTGTTCCATTCGTTGTCGTGAGCCGCGTAAGGCTTCAGCTTTGACATTTTCAGGTTTCAATGCTTCTACCTGAGCATCTCGTATCTGTGTAGGAAGGCTAGACTGAATTGTAAGCTGTAGCGCTCGCACGCGCCGTGGTAGAGTGTCTTTCCGACTGAGGGCATCAGCCACAACACTGGCTTTGCCTGGATGGTACTTGATGGCGCATTCGTAATCATTCAGTAACTCGAACCACCGCCGTTGACGCATGTTCAAATCCTTCTGCTTAAGGATATGCTCGAGACTCCTGTGATCGGTGTAAATCGTGCACCTGGTACCGTACAGGTAGTGTCGCCATATCTTAAGCGCGAAAACAACAGCTCCCAGCTCTAAGTCGTGCGTCGTGTAATTCCGTTCGTGAACCTTGAGTTGGCGTGAAGCGTAAGCAATGACCTTGTCGCGCTGCATTAACACACATCCAAGTCCCCGAATGGATGCATCACAATAAACCACGAAATCATCTGTGCCCTCTGGCAAAGAGAGGATAGGTGCACTGCAAAGTCTATCCTTTAGGTGCTGAAAAGCAGTTTCCTGGGGATCTCCCCAACGGTAGGTGACACCCTTCTGTGTCAGCAGTGTAAGCGGCTGAGCAATCTTTGAAAAGTCTTTAATAAATCGTCTATAGTACCCCGCCAAACCCAAGAATTGGCGTATCTCCGTTGGTGTACGTGGTGCAGGCCAGTTTCTGATCGAATCTACCTTGGATGGATCGACATGGATCCCATCCTTGTTCACTACGTGGCCTAGAAAGTGGACTTCACGAAGCCAGAAGTCGCATTTTGAAAACTTAGCGTACAGCTGTTCCTTCCGTAGGAGTTCCAGAATAAGGCGTAGATGCTGCTCGTGTTCCTCCTGACTCTGGGAGTAGATCAGAATGTCGTCGATGAAGACAATGACGAACTTGTCAAGATAGGGTTTGCACACCCTGTTCATAAGGTCCATAAATACGGCAGGCGCGTTCGTTAACCCGAACGGCATGACAAGAAACTCGTAGTGGCCATAACGAGTTCTGAATGCTGTCTTGGAGACGTCCTCCTCCCGGACTCTCAGCTGATGATAACCAGACCTCAAGTCTATCTTGGAATAGTAACACGACCCTTGCAACTGGTCGAATAAGTCGTCGATGCGCGGAAGAGGATAACGGTTCTTCACAGTCACCTTGTTGAGTTCACGGTAGTCAATGCACATCCTGAACGTACCGTCTTTCTTTTTCACAAATAACACTGGAGCTCCCCATGGCGAAGAGCTTGGACGAATGAAGCCCTTTTCCAAGAGCTCTTGTAGCTGCTTTGACAATTCTTCCAATTCGGTTGGAGCTAAACGATACGGTGCACGGGCTATGGGTGCTGCTCCTGGAGCGAGCTCGATTTGAAATTCGACCTGACGATGAGGCGGTAAGCCAGGTAAGTCTTCAGGAAACACCTGAGGGTAGTCGCGAACGATTGGAATATCCTCCAATTTCTTTTCCTTCACTGATGCATCCGAGACGAGTGCCAAGATTGCGGTGTGACCCTTCCGCAGACACTTCTGAGCCTTCAAGAAAGAGATGATGCCAACCACAGCACCACTCTTGTCGCCTTGAACTTCAAGAGGTTCTTGACCAGAACGTGGAATACGAATAATCTTCTTGCTGCACAAGATCTCTGCCTGATGTTGGGATAACCAATCCATCCCAATAATGATATCAAAACTTCCCAAGACTATGGGAATAAGGTCGATGGAGAAAACTTGACCGGCTAAGACAATACTACAACCCCTGACTATTTGCGTGGCTTCTAAACTCTTACCATTAGCTAGTTCTACGACGTGTTTGGTGTTTAGGGGTGTTGATGTACGTTTTAACAATTTACTGGCTTTCATAGAAATATAGCTTGTATCCGCACCCGAATCAAATAAAACAGTAACATAAATATCGTCAAGGAGAAACTTACCCATAACCACATTGGGATCGTTCATTGCATCTCCTCGTCCTAACACGAAAGCTCGACCCCTTGCATCGTTGCCATTGTTGTTTCCCCCGTTGTTGTTGTTCCCGTTGCCCTGGTTATTGTTGTTGCGATTCTGGTTCTGGTTCAGTTGAGGACAGTCGCGTTTGAAATGACCTTCAGCCCCACACTGGAAACATCCCCGGTTTCCACGCTGTGGCTGCTGCTGCTGCTGCGGGTTCTGTGGAGCTGCTTGTTGTGGTTGCTGGTTCTGATTTGCAGGCCGTGGGCTCCTACAGTCTTTGGCCTCATGACCCATCTTGAGACATCTTTGACAACGACCCTTGTTACACTGGCCGCTGTGATGTCTGTTGCAGTTGTGACACTTCGGGTGAAACCCTTGATACCTTCTCTGTCTATGACCACCAGAGGATTGCTGACTAGGACTCTGGTAGTGATCAGTCTTCTGTTGCTGAGCTTGGGATTGAACTGTTGCTGAACCTTTGCTAGAATCCCCATCCCACTTTCTTTTGTTGTCACTGAGTGTAGTGGGAGTAGCGGCTGAAGTGGTAGCACTGATGCGTTTGGGCAACTTGTTCTGATCCACCGCCTGATCCGTGAGGCGATGAGCAAGACGCTGGATGTCTTGGATGTTATCGAGGTTAGCCGACGTAACGTGGCTCTGAATTTCTGAGGCTAGACCCTTGAGGTACAACTCGATGCGCTTGATCGGAGGGTCTACCATGGTAGGACACAAAATAGCCAGTTCGTTCGATCGCTTCGTGTATGCTTCTATCTCTGACCCCGTCATCTTCAAGTGATAAAACTCATTCTCCAACTTGTGGATATCATCCCTTGTGCAGTACTCACGCTTGATAAGTTCCTTGAAATCGTTCCAGGGTGTGGCGTTAGCAGCTGCCAACCCTAAGATCTGAACTTGGGCATTCCACCAAGTTAGTGCTATTCCTTCTAGCGTGCCAGTGGCGTATTTCACCCTGCGAGCCTCAGGGCATTCACACATCTCGAATATCGACTCGAGCTTTTCAAACCAGTGGAGGAGTCCCACTGCCCCCTCTGTGCCGCTGAAAGTACTTGGACGACAGTCCATGAAGTTCTTAAAGGTGCAAACTTGCTGCTGCGCTGGTTGACCTATTGTGTACGAATAGGGCAAAGTTTAAATACAAGGGCTAGTTTAGGAGTGTAGGATCTAAAGATCCTAGTGTGAGGTTATGACTACAGGATATACTACCTGCTTGAGCAGCTGCAAGTGCCGCAGCAACTTGAGCTTGAACGAGAGCCTCTAGCTGGGCTTGAGTCATGTTAATTCGTCCAGACATGATCTTCATAGTAAAAGTAACGTAAGTGAGAGTGGTTCGCGAGTAGGGCGATGACAGAAAAGCGTAAGCACGTAGATATTCTCATGTAATAAAGTCATGTGTATCTAAGCGTAATGCGAGCAAAGTTCTAAGCAGTTCTAGCAAACAGGCAATAATCATAAACCTTGTTACCTAGGATGTCGAGTCTTGCACGTGGAGCGAAGCGTCGTTGTGGATCGTTGAGAGCACTGTTCTGGTTATAGTCTGGTTTTAAATAAAACGTTTTCCATATTAAAACCAAGTTCTCTATAACCAATGGCTCTGATACCAATCTGTCACACCCCCAAAATCCACCTGCGGAGTACCACCGCTTGGGAGCGTGACTGACCAGGATCAAGCCACCAATCATATTGAACATGTAATTAAATAGTAATAGTTATCCATCAATACGAAAGGTGTTTATCAAACCAACATATTTAAGTATAGCGGAAGCATTAAAGTAAAAACCCAATCATAAGTATTAATGTATGTAATGACATAAGTAATCACGATCCATATGCCCACAACGACCTGCTCCTCCCTGTGCAAGCTCCATAATGTACCTAAGGTCCTGCAAGGCATGCAGCAAATAATCAACAACTAGTTGAGCGAGTTCACAGAAAGTAAGTTCGTATTAATAATGCGTATGTTCATCTACTGGGGGATTCCCATACAAGTATATACTACTGGTGAGGGATTCTCACGTTTATCCTTTACAATGGGGGCTTCCCATTATGGTACTTACTAGACTATTTGCAACCATGTGTTCTACTTAAACCGAGAACAGGAATACGTACTAGGTCACGCAGGATTTACGTGAGTGCCCTTCCCCGAGGACAGTGGTACGCGTGGGGTTTACGTAGGATTTACGTAAGTGTCCTTCCGACCCGGAAGACAGTAGTGGGTGTTAGGTTACGCAGGATTTACGTAAGTGTCCTCCCGACCCGGGAGACAATGGTAGATACTAGTTTACGTAGGTTTTACGTAAGTGTCCTGACTATCCTGAGGACGATGGTCTATAGTCTAGTGATTGCGTAAGCACGAGTAGTCATTCCATATCCAACATTCCAACCCAATTCCCAACCCGGGAATCCCATGCCTTGGCTGTGTGAACTCACCTTGGATTGCTCGGCAGATACACAAAAAGAGAGGGTTCTTGAACTAACAGTGATCAATCACGTCATAACAGGGTTATCATAGAAGTCAGGTTTTGACTCAAGTATTGCACGTATGTATCACATAAGTTAACACGTTATAAACATGTGAATATCACGGTAAACTCATAACAGTCAAACAATGTATCCAACTTAGGCAAGTAAAAATAGCCCAATTATAATCGGCCCAACATGTTGTGCGATCCACAACATGTTGTGCGGTCCAACATGTACCGGCCCAAATAGTAACACGTAGCAGCCCAATAACCTAACAGCCCAATACATTAACCAAATAACAATCTTGTGCGATCAGTAAACTTTGTGCGACTGATAAGGTTGTGCGATCGGCCTTTGGGCCTGTCCGGCCCAATGGCATACGTAGTCCAAAAACATATCGGCCCAAAGTTAATTAACATAGAACAATCTTATGCGATCCAGTCCAAATTGTACGATTGGAGTGCTTGTGCGATTGACAATGCTTGTGCGACCCGGACGTTTGTATGCTCCAAATAAGTTGTGCGGTTGACAGTTTGGGCCATTCGGCCCAACATTGTATCAACGTTTCGTGAGAGTGTGTGGCCCAACCCCTTGTGCGATCAACACCAACTTGTGCGATCCACCGGGTGTTGTGCGATCATGCATAGCTAAGCTGTACCATGTGTTTAAAAACCGGTACCCAAGATGTGCGATTTAGCTCTTGTGCGTTCGGATCAGATTCGTATAACCTGATCTTGTACGGTTGGAGCTTGTGCGGTGGTCTAAACATTCCGGATATTATGCAAATCAGTTACAAACATACATCATGCCAATCAATCACCATGTTTCCATACTTATCGTCTATCAATTAACAAGTTATCAGTTTCAAAGCATGATAGTTTTCGATCAACCAAGGGTTTCAACATCAAATATCCAATTCAAATGAACCCTAAAATCATATCATAAACAATTATCTAGCCATTCAATCAACAAGACATAATACCCGAATATACATTCAATCGGTTTTTATATTAACATACATCCGATTCATGTGAGCTTGTAGCCGATTAACAAATATATATATCCAATCGGTTTACATCAACATCATCACATAAACATCATGTAAAACACATAGGTCATAATCATTATCAACAACAATCAACTCTAATCGGCTAGAACAAAACGTGAAATCATAACATCATCAACTCGAGAACACAAACAACATACTAACCGGATTAGAGAAGGAACAAGGATGATCCGTACAAGGAATGATCTTCGGTTGTAAGGGTGTGTGTGTGCCGTCGGGTTCCAAGCAACGAGAAGGAAGAACTAGGGTTTTGTGTGTGATAGTGTTTTTGTAACAAATGAGATTACCAATCCCCAACTATGGGTGTTTACACGGTTTAGAGGGGTGGGCCGGCCCTTACATGGGTTGCCCTATTGTTCGATTACAAGGTGTGGCCCAAAGGGCTTGTGCGGTTCGGTTTATGTGTGTGTTGTGCGATCCGGGTTATACAAACATATAACATAACATACACACATAATACATATAAAGCACATAACATTTCATAAAAATCATTAAATAGTAAACTTTCACATAAGCACGTAACGTTACAAGATAAGTCTAAAGTACGAGTTGTCACACAAGACACCTCAGGTATTTATAGGCGGCCCTATTTCGTACGAAACCACTCAAGCGAAAGCAAGTTCACACGAAATAGCTATTTCGTGCGAAATAGTCTAGTGATTTCGTGCGAAATGACACATTGTCATTTCGTGTGAAATAGCCATAAACACATATTTTGACATTTTTCTCGTACTACGTGCCCTGATCTATCTATTCTAATACAAGACTCGATACAAGACGAAGTCGACAGACGTATGCACCAACACTACACATGCTAAGAAGATGATCGAGGAATCATCAAAAAGAGCTTGTTACGGAATAATCGCATTTATTGCACGTTGACTGTTTAGTTGTTTGCTTGCTTGCCTTGTAATTGTACACACTGAATTATATGCGGAGATGTTTGTTGTCACACCCCCAAAATCCACACGCGGAGTACCACCGCTTGGAGGCGTGACATGACTAGGATCAAGCCACCAATCATATTGAACATGTAATATAGTTAAGTATAGCGGAAGCATTTAAGTAAACCCAAACATAAATATTAATGTGTGAAACATCATAAGTGTTCAAATAGCATTCACGATCCTTTGCCCACAACGACCTGCTCCTCCCTGTGCAAGCTCCAATATGTACCTAAGGTCCTGCAAGGCATGCAGCAGAGAGTCAACAACTAGTTGAGCGAGTCCACATAAAGTAAGTTCGTATAAATAATGCGTATGTTCATCTAGTGGGGGATTCCCATACAAGTATATGCTACTGGTGAGGGATTCTCACATCTATCCTTTACAATGGGGGCTTCCCATTATGGTACTTACTAGACTAATTGCAACCATGTGTTCTTCTTAATCCGAGAACAGGAATACGTACAAGGTCACGCAGGATTTAGGTGAGTGCCCTTCCCCGAGGACAGTGGTACGCGTGGGGTTTACGTAGGATTTACGTAAGTGTCCTTCCGACCCGGAAGACAGTAGTGGGTATTAGGTTACGTAGGATTTACGTAAGTGTCCTCCCGACCCGGGAGACAATGGTAGATACTAGTTTACGTAGGTTTTACGTAAGTGTCCTGACTATCCTGAGGACGATGGTCTATAGTCTAGTGATTGCGTAAGTACGAGTAATCATTCCATATCAATATTCCAACCCAATTCCCACCCCGGGAATCCCATGCCTTGGCTGTGTGAACTCACCTTGGTTTGCTCGGCAGATACACAAAAGAGAGGGTTCTTGAACTAAAGTGTGTTGGACTCTGTATGCCCAAGACACATATTAAATTGATGTGGCTAGTACGTTATGATCCAAGTCGGGTCATACCCAATAACAAGCTAGACAAACACCTACAATATTTATTTATGATATGATCAAACAAATAAATATTAACACTTAGAATATTTAGAAATTGGTTTTCTAAATAATTGCACTTGAGAAACTAATAAATTATATGGATAATTTATTTTGAGAAAATATTTTGTTTTGTTATTTAATGGGTTAAATAACAATTAAAAGGTTGCAAAATTTTATAAAGAGGTCATATTATAATTTTATAAAAGTTATGAATTAAAACCAATACTTAAAAATGCAAAAAGGAAAATTTCTCATTGGCCTAAATGGGTGGCAAAGGGGCCGGCCTTGGGGAGGCTTCCCAAGGTGTGTTCACCACTAATATTGCATGCAACCTTTTAGAAAATTGAAATATGATTAATGCTTGTTTTAAAGAACAACCTACCTTATCATTTTTGATATACTTTTTCTCAAAAATTCAAGTGAAAAGAACTCTCTTCTCTCTAGTAATTTTCGGCCAAGGGTGGTCATTCAAGAGAGTTTACAAGTCAAAATCCTAGCAATCTTAAGGTGTTTGTTGAAGGCTCGGGGGTATACTAGCTTGAGGCTTTCTCGTTTGGAAGCTACCATTCAAGAATCATCATCATCTTCCATCTCCTTGCTCCAAAGAAAGGTTGAATTCTTAAACACCCTATGGTTGTATTTTGATAGCATGCATGTCATATATGGATCCGATTTTGGGTTTTTGCATTTAAAATGGTTTTAAATCTTGAAAAGTAACATGTTTTAAATCCTTATTCCGCTGCGTTTTAATTTTATTCGGATAAAATTACTTTGATAAACATGTGAAAAAACCCAACAATGGCATCTAGAGCCGCTTATATGAGTGCTTGCTTCATCGGATTTAAAGATTTTCGGGTTTTCGGGTTTGAAGAAACCCAATAGCCGAAATTTTATCCATGGTTTTCCTTTTGTTTTTCCAAGATTTATTTCCTACATGCATAAAGGAATCTTGAAAAAATTATGTCATATGGATGATTTGTTTTGTTTGGACAAAAACCCACATTTTTCGGTTTTTCATTCTTGGCCGAAAAATATAGGTTGTAAAAGGAAACCATTTTGCTCTTGAAATTTATATATATTTGGATATATATTTTGGTGTTCATAACCTAGCCATGACCTTGTGTGAATATACTTGTGTTTGTGATTTTATTATTCAATGGGTTGTAATAATTATTATTTTTGTCTTCCATTTGTAAAAATATGTAATTTATTTATTTTCATTTGGTATGTAAGTAAATAGATTAGATGCATTTTATTTTACTAGAAAAATGTATTAGGATACTTTTATGTAAAAGAAGATGCACACAAAAATGCCGTTTTGGGTTATTGCCATTTTCGGGCATAAAGGACTTCATAGTTCTTAACGGGATTTTAGCCCGATAACCTAAACACATTTTGAAGTCCAAAGGAGTTTGGAGCTGAATATTAAAGACATTTGGAAGCTCAAAGAATGTGAAGAAATCACAACACAAGATGAAGACTTGAAGCATTTGGATGCGGGATCAAGTGGGAGTTCAACGACACTTTTTTGTGTCTATATTCACCCTTAGGAAGGACCTTTTGACAACACTTGTTTCGGCTAACAAGTATGGTCAAAATAGTTGGCTATGGTTATGCACCTTTTGATATGTGTGTTGTGCTTGTGTGGTTGTTTATTTATGTTGTTTGGATGATATTTGGATATGCATGCTTAACAAACTAAAAAATCAACAACAAGCTTAAAATTGGTTCTTACAAAATCATTAAAACGATTAATAAAAGGTTTTATTAAAAATTAATGATTTTATAATAAAATGAGTTTTATTAAAAGAACCTTGAAAAATTGGTTTTCACTAAAGTACCATTGATTTGAATGCATGCAAATATATGGTACATAAAATTTTTCTAAACTAGAATTTTGAAAAATAAAAATCCCTTTTATAAAACAAGTCAAACACCATCCTTTTATACAACACTCGAATTACTTGGGAACTCTTTGTGGGATAAAGGTCACCTAACCACATTTGAGGAAACTTGTATATTTGAGGTGGGTTCACCATGTTTGTGGGATAAAGGTCACCTAACCACTTATGTGTGTAAACTCACATGTGTGTATAAGTTGGACGACTTGATTTGGAAACCATGAACTTAGGGTCACCGAAGCATGGGGAACAAAGGTGTTGATGGGATTAAACATGCCAACTAAACATAAAGATGTTTAACCGATCCCATATAGCTAGAAGTTGCAAAGGGTTGCAATCGTCAAACGTTGACTACCTTGTTAATTTAAATAATGGGATAAAGGTCACCTAACCAATATTTAAATGTAACGTTGGATTCTAGATTTTAATTATTAATTGTCTATGAGACATTAAAAGGGTATTAATGATTAAAATTTTAATAATATCGAAAATACTAAAATTGAACTTTGTTAAATTTTGTAGATGGCCGCTAACAATGCAAACCCGATTACCCAAACCGTCCGTAACCTATCACTAAGAACCATCCTTGAAAAGGATCGTCTCAACCATAACAACTTCATGGATTGGTTTCGAAACTTGAGAATTGTTCTCAAGCAAGAGAAGATATCCTATGTGTTGGACGATCCTATTCCCGACCAACCTGACGAGGAAGATGTAGAAGCCTACAATGATTGGGTTAAGTATACCGAGGACTCCATGCAAGCCTCATGCCTCATGTTGGGAACTATGATTCCCGAGATTCAAAAGGACTTTGAACATCATGGGGCATATGACATGATTACCCAATTGAAGGAAATGTTCCTACAACAAGCAAGGGTAGAACGCTTCGAAACGGTTCGAGCGCTTCATGCATGTCGGATGGAGGAAACCCAATCGGTCTCATCTTACGTCCTTAAGATGAAAAGCCACATTGATCGCCTCGAGAGGCTCAATTGTCCCGTCTCTAAAGAGTTGGCTACGGATTTGATCCTCAACTCTTTAACAAAGAAATTTGAGAGTTTTGTTATGAACTATAACATGAATGGATGGGACAAGAGCATTGGTGAGCTTCATGCAATGCTCAAAACGGCCGAAGCGGGAATGGGTAAAAAGGCTTTACCCGTTCTAACGATCAATGAGGGAGGCAAGAAAGGGCATCACCCCGACACCAAAGCAAATGTTGCCAAGGGAAAGGGACACATCAAAGGGAAGGGAAAAAGAAAGGCAAAAGCAGAACCACCAAAACCAAAAGAGAAAAAGGCAAAAGTTGCCACAAGCGATCCATGCTTTGAGTGTGGAGAGATAGGACATTGGAAAAGGAATTGTCCAACCTATCTCAAAGAGTTGAAAAACAAGAGGGATGCGGGGCAAACCTCAGGTACAATCTTTATGATACATATTGATCTAAATGTTATTTCTTCTAACACATGGGTATTAGATACCGGATGTGGAACTCATATTTGCAATTCGTTGCAGGGGTTCAAAAGAAATAAGCATTACAAGAAGGGAGACACTAGTCTCTTCATGGGCAATGGAGCGAAGGTTCAAGTTGAAGCCCAAGGAGACTATGTTTTAAAACTTCCAAGTGGTTTGGAAATATGTTTGAAAAATGTTTTGTATGCTCCTAGTTTGACTAGGAACATTATTTCAGTTTCCCTTTTAAGACAATATGGATTTGATTTTAAGTTTGTGAACAATGAAATTTATGCTTTGATGAATGACATGTTCTACTTTAAAGCTACGCCTTCAAATGGTATTTATGAATTGGTTCATGATAATACATCATTTGATAATTCGATGTACCAAGCAAACACCAAGAAACTCAAAATGGATTTGAGTGAGACCTATCTTTGGCATTGTCGTCTTGGTCATATAAACAGAAATCGCATGCAAACACTTCAAAAGAATGGTCTTTTGGAAACAAATGAAATTGGTTCATTTGATACATGCGAATCTTGTTTACAAGGAAAAATGACCAAGAAACCCTTTAGTGGCACAAACCAAAGGGCAAAAGATTTATTAGGCATCATACATTCAGATGTATGTGGTCCTTTTAAGCCAATGACTAGGAATGGTGAAAGATACTTCGTAACTTTTACCGATGACTTTAGTCGTTATGGTTATGTGTACTTGCTAAGTCACAAAGATGAAGTTTTTGAAACGTTCAAAATCTTCCAAAACGAAGTAGAGAATCAACTCACCAAGACAATCAAAGTTCTTCGTTCCGATAGAGGAGGTGAATACCTTAGCGATGCCTTTCAAGATCATCTTAGGAGTTGTGGGATCATCTCACAACTTACTCCACCTGGAACACCACAACATAATGGTGTGTCTGAGAGGAGGAATCGAACTTTATTGGATATGGTTCGATCTATGATGGCTAGAAGCACATTGCCTCTATCATTTTGGGGTTACGCTTTGCTCTCCGCGGCTCGTATATTAAATATGACCCCAACCAAGAAAGTGGATAAGACACCTTTTGAAATATGGCATGGAACAGTTCCATCTTTATCATATTTAAAAGTGTGGGGTTGTGATGCTTATGTGAAGCAATACACCCCAAACAAGTTAGAAGTACGATCCATTAAGTGTATCTTCGTGGGATATCCTAAAGATGATATAGGATATTATTTCTACGATCCAACAGAGCAGAAGGTATTTGTTGCTCGAAAGGGTAAGTTCTTGGAGGATAAGTTCCTTATGGAAGGAACTAGTAGAACAGTGGAACTTGATGAGGATCAAGAACCACAACCCGATACGCGTTTGGTTGATACTAGCACTCAACAAGAAGTTGTTGAAAATGATCAAATGGTTGATCAACATACACAAAACGTTCGCAGATCTGGTAGAATTAGTAATCCACCTGAAAGATATGGATTTTTCATGGATGGATGCTATGTGGTAGATTCAGATGAACCAACCACATACCATGATGCAATGTCAAAATCTGATTGCGACAAATGGCTTGAAGCCATGAACGTAGAGATGCAATCCATGTATGACAACCAAGTTTGGGAATTGGTTGTGCCACCTCTTAACTCCAAAGTAGTTGGAAGTAAGTGGGTTTTCAAGAAGAAAACAGATATGCATGGCAACTTGGATACTTATAAAGCGAGACTTGTAGCAAAAGGTTTCACTCAAACTCAAGGGGTTGATTATGATGAGACCTTCTCGCCAGTGGCAATGCTAAAGTCGATTAGGATATTATTTGCCATAGCTGCATATTATGACTATGAGATTTGGCAAATGGATGTCAAAACGGCTTTCCTCAATGGATATCTGGATGAAGATGTCTATATGGTTCAGCCTGAAGGTTTTGTCGATCCAAAACATCCTAACAAAGTGTGCAAGTTAAAGAAATCAATCTATGGATTGAAACAAGCATCGAGAAGTTGGAATCACCGTTTTGATGAAGAGATTAGGAATTTTGGGTTCATCAAGAACGGCGATGAAGCTTGTGTGTATAAGAAAGCTAGTGGGAGCACCGTCACTTTCTTAGTATTGTATGTCGATGACATTCTACTATTTGGAAATGACATTCCAACCATGGAAGGTGTAAAAACCTGGCTTGGAAGATGTTTTTCCATTAAAGATCTTGGAGAAGCTGTCTATATTTTGGGAATAAAGATCTATAGGGATAGATCAAGGCGCTTGATAGGTTTAAACCAAAGTGCATACATTGACAAAGTCTTGAAAAGGTTCAAGATGGAGAACTCAAAGAAAGGTTTGGTACCTATTCAAAAGGGGACAATATTGAATGTAACTCAATGTCCAAGCTCAAAGGACGAGCAAGAAAGAATGAAGGGAATCCCATATGCGTCTGCTATAGGATCCATAATGTATGCAATGATATGTACTAGACCGGACGTGTCATGCGCTTTAAGCATGACAAGTAGATACCAGCAAAATCCAGGTAACAGTCATTGGATGGCTGTTAAGAGCATATTGAAATACCTTAGAAGGACTAAGGATATGTTTCTAATATATGGATCTGGTGAAGAAGAACTCGTTGTAAAGGGTTACACGGATGCGAGTTTCCAAACTGATCGAGATGGTTCTCGATCACAATCTGGGTACGTCTTCATTTTGAATGGAGCTGCAGTCTCTTGGAAGAGCTCGAAGCAGGATGTTGTAGCATTGTCCACTACAGAATCAGAATACATCGCCGCCTCATTGGCAGCACAAGAAGCTGCGTGGTTAAAGAAGTTCATTGCCGACCTAGGGGTAGTCCCTACCATTCAAGACCCCCTAGAGATCTTTTGTGATAACGAGGGTGCGATTGCTCAAATCAAGGAACCTCGTGCACACCAAAAGACTAGGCACATTGAGCGGAGATTCAACTACATAAGGGATGAAGTTGAAAAAGGAAAGATATGTATTCGCAAAGTTCACACCGATCAAAACATTGCGGATCCACTCACGAAGCTCCTTGAACGGCCAAAACATGAGGGTCATACTTGTGCCTTAGGACTTCGATATTCTAGTGATTGGATTTGATCTATTTTGTATTTGGATATTGGAACAATTGTTATTTTAACTCTTTTATGGTATTTTGAGTTATGTTCCATTTTAGCATGTTTAAATCCGTGAATAAATTAATTATTCTAAATGTCCGTAGTCAATCATACTTGTGGGAACAAATATGAATGTAAGACTATTATGAACTTGGATTGGTGGATATTCATTAGGTATGAATATAGAGCAAAGTGTTGCTGCCAAAGTTCATAGATATTTGTGGGATACAAATATTGGACTGACCCGCTCTCAAATCTTACTACATGGAATCTTTTGTGATTGATCATAAGTAAATTTGAGCAAAGGCGAATATCATAGTATCCTCTGACCTGAGATACATATTGGGTCTTGATATTCACCAAATATTATACCTTGACTTGGTTCTTCGCTGTCTGTAATAAGACAGTACACAAGGCTAAGCTCAGGTGTGGTACGAGGTGATTGTGAGAGACGTATGTAGTCAAGAAGGGATTTGTTCCTCTTATTCGTTGAGAGTAAGATGTCTAAGGCCTGTTAAAGTTAAATCAACAGAGAATGATCACACTGTGTCTCTGGATTTGACATGACATCTGTAACGAAAGGATAAATGATAGATTCACCTAAATCATGTTCAAGTAAGGGACTTGAAGGGGATGATGTTATTGAATGGCACTTCGTCATACGTATTAGGGGTAGTAAACCGTTGTTAGGCGTTATTTACTACTTGCATCAATCTTCTATGTATCTTGTGCAAGTGGGAGATTGTTGGACTCTGTATGCCCAAGACACATATTAAATTGATGTGGCTAGTACGTTATGATCCAAGTCGGGTCATACCCAATAACAAGCTAGACAAACACCTACAATATTTATTTATGATATGATCAAACAAATAAATATTAACACTTAGAATATTTAGAAATTGGTTTTCTAAATAATTGCACTTGAGAAACTAATAAATTATATGGATAATTTATTTTGAGAAAATATTTTGTTTTGTTATTTAATGGGTTAAATAACAATTAAAAGGTTGCAAAATTTTATAAAGAGGTCATATTATAATTTTATAAAAGTTATGAATTAAAACCAATACTTAAAAATGCAAAAAGGAAAATTTCTCATTGGCCTAAATGGGTGGCAAAGGGGCCGGCCTTGGGGAGGCTTCCCAAGGTGTGTTCACCACTAATATTGCATGCAACCTTTTAGAAAATTGAAATATGATTAATGCTTGTTTTAAAGAACAACCTACCTTATCATTTTTGATATACTTTTTCTCAAAAATTCAAGTGAAAAGAACTCTCCTCTCTAGTAATTTTCGGCCAAGGGTGGTCATTCAAGAGAGTTTACAAGTCAAAATCCTAGCAATCTTAAGGTGTTTGTTGAAGGCTCGGGGGTATACTAGCTTGAGGCTTTCTCGTTTGGAAGCTACCATTCAAGAATCATCATCATCTTCCATCTCCTTGCTCCAAAGAAAGGTTGAATTCTTAAACACCCTATGGTTGTATTTTGATAGCATGCATGTCATATATGGATCCGATTTTGGGTTTTTGCATTTAAAATGGTTTTAAATCTTGAAAAGTAACATGTTTTAAATCTTTATTCCGCTGCGTTTTAATTTTATTCGGATAAAATTACTTTGATAAACATGTGAAAAAACCCAACAAAGTGGTCAACCACGTCCTAACAGGGTTACCACACAAGTCAGGATTTGACTCAAGTATTGCACACAAGTATCACATAAGGTAGCATATAGGAAACACACACGGACCATGGCAAATACGACACTTCATGTTCAACAGTCATATTATTTTCGAGGATGGGCTCGCACAAGCCCAACCGTCTTGTGCGATCCATCATTTGTTTCCCAAACATGCCCGGCCCAAATATTAAACCCATCAGAATGTGGCCCAAAAGATATACGTGTAAGTGACAATGTGCGATTCAGTGTTACTTGTGCGATTGAGTTGGGTTGTGCGATAGGAATGGGCTTGTGCGACTTGAGTTAGCCCAGCCCAACATACCATTCGGCCCAACGGTTAAGTGAAGCATATAACTTATGTGTGTGGCCCAACACCTTGTGCGATCCACACCAGCTTGTGCGATCCATTCGGTGTTGTGCGATCAGGCAAGACTACTTGTGCGTTTGGTCTTATGCGATCAGATCAGGTCTTGTATGACCTGATCTTGTGCGATTGAGGGACCCTTGTGCGAATGGGCTTCCTTGTGTAATCAGGAAGTCTTGTGCGATCCGGCTCATGTGCTTCCATTAATCACTCCGTGAAACAGGCAATCAGTTACAACTTTAAATGTATTCCTTTTGACCAAATCACTAGTTTCCATAATCAAATCAATTAACAGTTAATCAATTCCAAATCGTGCTCATACACGATCAAATAAGAGTTTTAACCTTCTAATTCTCATGAACCCTAATCTTGATTCAACAATCAACAAGAACATCATTATAACATTCATACGGATCAACCTTATCATCTAAGCATATCATTCGAGTCCAACATATCTCAGCGGATTTGCCTATCTAATCGGTACATATAACAAGGCCATCAATTAGTGTAAACATATTTAGCATACATGAGGGCCGATTAACAAAACACTATAAATCAATCATCATAAATAACCATAGTAACAAGAATTCTCGGGTATCAAGCAAACATCTCCGGTAATATCAACATACAAACCATAACGTACAATCAATAACAATAATCACTTACCGGATTAGAGAAGGAGAAGAGGGTGATCCGTATGATGGTCTTGTGCCGTCGGGTTCCAAGCAAACGAGAGAGAGAGAGAGAGAGAGAAGTCTAGGGTTCTTGGTGTGTGTTCTTGTGTTTTGTGACAAATGAGAAAAACCAAGTCCCTAAAGGTGTTTGAACGCATACAAGGGATGGGCCGGCCCTTGCTCGGGCTGCCCTTGAGTCCGTTTACAAGTAATATGGCCCAAAGGCCTTGTGCGGGTGATGTGTGTGTTGTGCGATCCTTGTACGATTCAATACATACATACATACAATATACACAATGCGCGTAACACATCATTCATTCAATTATATAACCTAGTTCACATAAGCACGTAACATCATAACATTCATTAACTCAAAGTGTCATAAAGGCACGTAACGTTACATCAAGGTAAGTCTAAAGTTCGAGTTGTCACATTATCCCCAACTAAAAAGAAATTTCGTCCCGAAATTTGGTATGCACTCACTGAGGAAGCTAGGTAAGTTCAATCGTTCACTGGTTTTTCCTGGGGTGTCACATCCTCCCCCCGTTGATCTGGAATTTCGTCCCGAAATTCTGAAGTAGTAGCTTCATCCTCAGTAGTGGTTGCATTGGTTCCGAATAAATGGGGGTACTTTTCTGTCATCCTGTCTTCGCGTTCCCAGGTGTACTCTGGGCCACGTTTGGAGTTCCAACGTACTCGAACAAGAGGGATTCTCTTGTTTTTGAGGACCTTCACATCCCGGTCCGTGATTTCAACTGGTTCCTCGACGAACTGCAACCGCTCGTCGATAGTGAGTTCCTTAAAAGGAATGATGAGGGTTTCATCTGATAGGCACTTCTTTAGGTTCGACACATGAAAGACATTGTGAACTGCCCCGAGTTCAGCTGGTAGGTTCAATCTGTAGGCTACTTTGCCGATTTTCTCTACGATCTCGAATGGTCCGACATATCGCGGATTCAGTTTGCCCCGTTTGCCAAAACGTACCACACCCTTCCAGGGTGAGACTTTAAGTAAAACCCGGTCCCCGACCTGAAATTCCAATGGCTTTCTACGCTTGTCCGCGTAGGCTTTCTGACGGTCGCGTGCTACCGCCATGCGCTGTCGTATCTGTGCAATCTTTTCTGTGGCGTCCACTACAATCTCTGGACCCGTGATCTGACTATCCCCCACCTCTGCCCAACAGAGAGGTGACCGGCATTTACGCCCGTACAATGCCTCGAATGGAGCGGCTTGGATGCTGGTGTGATAACTATTATTATACGAAAACTCCACCAAAGGGAGGTGTTTTTCCCAGCCGTTGCCGAAATCGATGACGCATGCCCGAAGCATGTCTTCAAGAGTTTGGATCGTTCGCTCAGACTGCCCATCCGTCTGAGGATGATATGCTGTGCTCATGTCTAGTCGTGAGCCGAAAGATTTGTGCATTGCTTGCCATAGCTCTGACGTGAATCGTGCATCGCGATCCGAAATGATGGATGTGGGCACCCCGTGCCTCGAAACAACTTCTTTGAGATAGATGTCTGCGAGAGTGGAGAACTTATCCATTTCCTTTATAGCCAGGAAGTGTGCAGACTTGGTGAGTCGATCCACGATCACCCATATGGTATCATTCCCACGCTGGGATCTGGGTAAGCCCGTAACGAAATCCATGGAAATTTCTTCCCATTTCCATTGAGGTATCTTAGGCTGCTGAAGTAGGCCAGCTGGTTTCTGATATTCAACCTTGACTCTCGCACAGGTCAAGCATTTTCCAACGTACGTAGCGATGTGGGCCTTCATGCTAGGCCACCAATAAGTAGTTCTGATGTCGTGGTACATTTTATCCGACCCTGGATGTACCGAGTAGCGAGACTTGTGAGCTTCATCCATTACAAGTTCGCGTAGACCGCCATAAAGTGGGACCCAAATACGCCCCGTTACATAGTAGGCGCCGTCTGCCTTCTGTTCTAATCGTTGTCGTGAGCCGCGTAAGGCTTCAGCCTTGACGTTTTCGGGCTTCAATGCTTCTGCCTGAGCATCTCGTATTTGTGCAGGAAGGCTAGACTGAATTGTAAGCTGTAGCGCTCGCACGCGCCGAGGTAAAGTGTCTTTCCGACTGAGGGCGTCAGCCACAACGTTGGCTTTGCCTGGATGGTACTTGATAGCGCATTCGTAGTCGTTCAGCAACTCGACCCATCGCCGTTGACGCATGTTCAAATCCTTTTGCTTAAGGATATGCTCGAGACTCCTGTGATCGGTGTAAATCGTGCACCTGGTACCGTACAGGTAGTGTCGCCATATCTTAAGCGCGAAAACAACAGCTCCCAGCTCTAAATCGTGCGTCGTGTAGTTCCGTTCATGAATCTTAAGTTGGTGTGAAGCGTAAGCAATAACCTTGTCGCGCTGCATTAACACACATCCAAGTCCCCGAATGGATGCATCACAATAAACCACGAAGTCATCTGTGCCCTCTGGCAGAGAGAGGATAGGTGCACTGCAAAGTCTATCCTTTAGGTGCTGAAAAGCAGTCTCCTGGGGGTCTCCCCAATGGTAGGTGACACCCTTCTATGTCAGTAACGTAAGCGGCTGAGCAATCTTTGAAAAGTCTTTAATAAACCGTCTGTAGTAACCCGCCAAACCCAAGAATTGGCGTATTTCCGTTGGCGTACGTGGTGCAGGCCAGTTTCTGATCGAGTCTACCTTGGATGGATCAACATGGATCCCATCCTTGTTCACTACGTGGCCTAAGAAGTGGACTTCACGAAGCCAGAAGTCGCATTTCGAAAACTTAGCGTATAGCTGTTCCCTCCGTAGGAGTTCCAAAATAAGACGTAGATGCTGCTCGTGCTCCTCCTGACTCTTGGAGTAGATCAGGATGTCGTCGATGAATACTATGACGAACTTGTCAAGATAGGGTTTGCACACCCTGTTCATAAGATCCATAAATACGGCAGGCGCGTTCGTTAACCCGAACGGCATGACAAGAAACTCGTAGTGGCCGTAGCGAGTTCTGAATGCTGTCTTGGAGACGTCCTCATCCCGGACTCTCCGCTGATGATAACCAGACCGCAAGTCTATCTTCGAATAGTAACACGACCCTTGCAACTGATCGAATAAGTCGTCTATGCGTGGAAGAGGATAACGGTTCTTCACCGTCACCTTGTTGAGTTCACGGTAGTCGATGCACATTCTGAACGTACCGTCCTTCTTTTTCACGAAGAGTACTGGAGCTCCCCAAGGCAAAGAGCTTGGACGAATGAAGCCCTTTTCCAAGAGCTCTTGTAGTTGCTTAGACAGTTCTTCCAGTTCGGTTGGAGCTAATCGATATGGCGCGCGAGCTATAGGTGCTGCTCCTGGAGCTAGCTCGACTTGAAACTCGACCTGGCGATGAGGCGGTAGACCAGCTAAATCTTCAGGAAACACTTGAGGAAATTCGCGTACGACTGGAATATCCTCTATTCTTTTCTCTTTCGCAGCTGTATCAGTAACTAGTGTCAAGATAGCCGTATGACCCTTTCGTAAACATTTCGGAGCCTTCAAGAAGGAGATGATGCCAACCACGGCACCACTCTTGTCGTCCTGAACTTCGAGAGGTTCCTGACCAGAACGGGGAATGCAAACAATCTTGCTATTTGCATAGGATCTCCGTTTGCTGTTGGGATAACCAATCCATCCCAATGACGATGTCGAAACTACCCAAGACTAGGGAATGAGGTTGATGGAGAGTGTCTGACCAACTAAGACGAGGTTACAATCCTTGACTACCAGAGGATTGCTGACTAGTGCTCTGATAGTCATCAATCTTTCGCTGCCGTGCCTGAGACTGAACTGAAGTTGAACCCTTGCTGAAGGTTCCATCCCACCTTCTCTTGTTGTCACTGGGAATAGCAGAAGTAGTAGAAGTGGTAGCGGTAGTAACAGCGCTGATACGACTAGGCAGCCTGTTCTGCTCCACTGCCTGATCCGTGAGGCGACGAGCAAGACGCTGAGTGCCTTGGATATTGTCGTGGTTAGCCGATGTAGCATGGCTCTGAATCTCTGAGGCTAGACCCTTGAGGTACAATTTGATACGCTTGCTTGGAGGGTCCACCATGGTTGGACACAAGATGGCCAGTTCGTTCGACCGTTTCGTATAAACTTCAATTTCTGACCCCGTCATTTTCAAATGATAAAACTCATTCTCCAACTTGTGGATATCATCTCTTGTGCAGTACTCACGCTTGATGAGTTCCTTGAAATCGTTCCATGGGGTGGCGTTAGCAGCTGCCAACCCGAGAATCTGAACTTGGGCGATCCACCAAGTTAGTGCTATACCTTCTAACGTGCCAGTGGCGTATTTCACCCTGCGAGCCTCAGGGCATTCGCACATCTCGAACACTGACTCCAGCTTCTCAAACCAGTGGAGGAGTCCAACTGCTCCTTTAGTGCCACTAAAGGTACTTGGACGGCAGTCCATGAAGTTCTTGAAAGTGCAGACAGGTTGCTGTGCGTTCTGACCCGTTGCGCGAGAAAGATAGGTCAAGGGTTAAGCGCGAGAGTTGGGTCACGAGAGTAGGATCTAACATCCTAGGATAGGTCTGGAATAGCAGGTTATACCTCCTGCTTGTGCGGCTGCAAACGCCGCAGTAACTTGTTCGTTAATGAGAGCCGTCAACTGGGCTTGGGTCATGTTAACACGTCCAGACATGATCTTCATAGTAAAAGTAATGTAAGTGAGAGTGGTTCGCGAGTAGGGCGATGACAGAAAAGCGTAAGCACGTAGGTGTTCTCATGAAATAAAGTCATGTGTATCTAAGCGTAATGCGAGCAAAGTTCTAAGCAGTTCTAGCAAACAGGCAATAAACATAAACCTTATTACCTAGGATGTCGAGTCTTGCACGTGGAGCGAAGCGTCGTTGTGGATCGTTGAGAGCACTGTTCTGGTTATATTCTGGTTTTAATAAAAACGTTTTCCCATATTAAAACCGAGTTCTCTATAACCAATGGCTCTGATACCAATCTGTCACACCCCCAAAATCCACACGCGGAGTACCACCGCTTGGAGGCTTGACATGACTAGGATCAAGCCACCAATCATATTGAACATGTAATATAGTTAAGTATAGCGGAAGCATTTAAGTAAACCTAAACATAAATATTAATGTGTGAAACATCATAAGTGTTCAAATAGCATTCACGATCCTTTGCCCACAACGACCTGCTCCTCCCTGTGCAAGCTCCAATATGTACCTAAGGTCCTGCAAGGCATGCAGCAGAGAGTCAACAACTAGTTGAGCGAGTCCACAGAAAGTAAGTTCGTATATATAATGCGTATGTTCATCTAGTGGGGGATTCCCATACAAGTATATGCTACTGGTGAGGGATTCTCACATCTATCCTTTACAATGGGGGCTTCCCATTATGGTACTTACTAGACTAATTGCAACCATGTGTTCTTCTTAATCCGAGAACAGGAATACGTACAAGGTCACGCAGGATTTACGTGAGTGCCCTTCCCCGAGGACAGTGGTACGCGTGGGGTTTACGTAGGATTTACGTAAGTGTCCTTCCGACCCGGAAGACAGTAGTGGGTATTAGGTTACGTAGGATTTACGTAAGTGTCCTCCCGACCCGGGAGACAATGGTAGATACTAGTTTACGTAGGTTTTACGTAAGTGTCCTGACTATCCTGAGGACGATGGTCTATAGTCTAGTGATTGCGTAAGTACGAGTAATCATTCCATATCAATATTCCAACCCAATTCCCACCCCGGGAATCCCATGCCTTGGCTGTGTGAACTCACCTTGGTTTGCTCGGCAGATACACAAAAGAGAGGGTTCTTGAACTAAAGTGGTCAACCACGTCCTAACAGGGTTACCACACAAGTCAGGATTTGACTCAAGTATTGCACACAAGTATCACATAAGGTAGCATATAGGAAACACACACGGACCATGGCAAATACGACACTTCATGTTCAACAGTCATATCATTTTCGAGGATGGGCTCGCACAAGCCCAACCGTCTTGTGCGATCCATCATTTGTTTCCCAAACATGCCCGGCCCAAATATTAAACCCATCAAAATGTGGCCCAAAAGATATACGTGTAAGTGACAATGTGCGATTCAGTGTTACTTGTGCGATTGAGTTGGGTTGTGCGATAGGAATGGGCTTGTGCGACTTGAGTTAGCCCAGCCCAACATACCATTCGGCCCAACGGTTAAGTGAAGCATATAGCTTATGTGTATGGCCCAACACCTTGTGCGATCCACACCAGCTTGTGCGATCCACTCGGTGTTGTGCGATCAGGCAAGACTACTTGTGCGTTTGGTCTTATGCGATCAGATCAGGTCTTGTATGACCTGATCTTGTGCGATTGAGGGACCCTTGTGCGAATGGGCTTCCTTGTGTAATCAGGAAGTCTTGTGCGATCCGGCTCATGTGGTTCCATTAATCACTCCGTGAAACAGGCAATCAGTTACAACTTTAAATGAATTCCTTTTGACCAAATCACTAGTTTCCATAATCAAATCAATTAATAGTTAATCAATTCCAAATCGTGCTCATACACGATCAAATAAGAGTTTTAACCTTCTAATTCTCATGAACCCTAATCTTGATTCAACAATCAACAAGAACATCATTATAACATTCATACGGATCAACCTTATCATCTAAGCATATCATTCGAGTCCAACATATCTCAGCCGATTTTCCTATCTAATCGGTACATATAACAAGGCCATCAATTAGTGTAAACATATTTAGCATACATGAGGGCCGATTAACAAAACACTATAAATCAATCATCATAAATAACCATAGTAACAAGAATTCTCGGGTATCAAGCAAACATCTCCGGTAACATCAACATACAAACCATAACGTACAATCAATAACAATAATCACTAACCGGATTAGAGAAGGAGAAGAGGGTGATCCGTATGATGGTCTTGTGCCGTCGGGTTCCAAGCAAACGAGAGAGAGAGAGAGAGAGAAGTCTAGGGTTCTTGGTGTGTGTTCTTGTGTTTTGTGACAAATGAGAAAAACCAAGTCCCTAAAGGTGTTTGAACGCATACAAGGGATGGGCCGGCCCTTGCTCGGGCTGCCCTTGAGTCCGTTTACAAGTAATATGGCCCAAAGGCCTTGTGCGGGTGATGTGTGTGTTGTGCGATCCTTGTACGATTCAATACATACATACAATATACACAATTGCGCGTAACACATCATTCATTCAATTATATAACCTAGTTCACATAAGCACGTAACATCATAACATTCATTAACTCAAAGTGTCATAAAGGCACGTAACGTTACATCAAGGTAAGTGTAAAGTTCGAGTTGTCACATTATCCCCAACTAAAAAGAAATTTCGTCCCGAAATTTGGTATGCACTCACTGAGGAAGCTAGGTAAGTTCAATCGTTCACTGGTTTTTCCTGGGGTGTCACATTTGTTTGATATGTTATGTATGATTAGACTGTTTGGTTGCATGAACTTGTAAACTATTGAACTTGCAAACTATTTAAGATTTAAAAACCAAACTGATGAAACAACTCGACGAAACAAAGTGTTTCGCCATAACCAATGTCGACGAAACGGAGTCTAGTTCGTCACCCCTATCTCAAGGAAACAAAGTGTTTCGTCATCCTTATCACGACGAAACGGGCGTTTCGCCGGCCCAGTTTTACGCGAAGCCCATTAAGGGCCCAGTACGTCAATTCGGGTTTATAACATGAAACGACTTCCTGTTTCACACCTTGGGCAAAAATCAGAAACCCTAGCGCTCCCTTTTCTCTGTTGACGGCGATCGTGTGTCCCCGAAACCCCGGATCAATCAAGTTATTATTCCATTCTTCGTGGTTAGTGTTTAATCTTTGCGTGATTGTTTGATTAATATCTTTGCTCACTGTTTTGCTTGAAATCGATGGGGTTTGATGTTAAATAACGTTTGTGTTCATGTTTGGATAATTATTTGACAATAATAGGATCTATGTTATCGGTTACAATTTCAGTGTATCGAGATCGGATTATTTGTTGATGATGATCAGAATAGGATTTTGATAAGGTTAATTATGTGATTGTGCTCTCATGCAAATGGCTAACACATATGCTAGATTATCTAAGTTAACACATGATTTTGTTATGATTGGTATAATCAAATGGTATCAATGATTTCTGATGATTGCTGTGTGATGATTTCTGTATTGATGATGACTGATGATGATGTGTAACGGCTGTGGTTGTGAGTTAGGGTTTCTGTGATATTTTGAAACTGTTATGGATGTGACGTAACGGACATCTTGACGAAACGCTACTTTCGGCGAAACATACATGACGAAATAGATGTGTTTCGCCGAGGGTAGCCATGACGAATCAGATATGACGAAACAGTGTGTTTCGCAGAGGGATATCACGACGAAACAGGGGTGTTTCGTCGAAGGAGAGTCACGTCGAAAAAGGGGTGTTTCGCCGAATGGGTAAACAGTACAGTAACTTAGTTATTTTCTGTTAAGAGTTAACTGGATTAGCTAACTACCGTTAAATGTTGTGCATGACTTGTATGATTTTGAATACGTGCTCTGTGTTACTCGGTGATCATTGATTCAGTATCCACCATGAATATACTTATAACTGAACTTCGTGAATATAAACTAATTATGTACACGTGCGTACTTTAGGACTTGACTGATTGTTGTGAGCAAATACTTTAGCATACCGAGCAAACCAAGGTGAGTTCACACTCTTACCAAGGCATGGGATTCCCGGGGTTGGGAATGGGATGGAATGATCACTCGTACTTTCATTTTTACTGGAACATGTACCACTGTCCACGTTAGGGAAAGGACACCGATAGATACAACTAGACTAGTAACCCATGGGAAGCTCCCACTAATCTTCGCAACATGCCTGTAAGGCCGCGATACGAATACTAATCTTCGCAACATGTCTTGGAGACCGCGATACGAATTCAAATCTTCGCAACATGTCTGGGAGACCGCGGTATGAATACTAATCTTCGCAACATGTCTGGTAGACCGCGATAAAAATACAACTAGTCTAGGATACATGGGAAATCCCCTACTAATCTTCGCAACATGTCTGGGAGACCGCGATACAAATTAATACGTTACATGGTTTACAAAACGAACATATTCTTTACGAAACAAATACTATAACCAAACAACCAAATGTGAACTCGCTCAACTTTGTTGTTGACTCTTTGTTACATGCCTTGCAGGTCGTTAGGTATTCAGGGGGCTTGCACAGGGAGGAGCAGTCGTTGTGGGACATGGATCGTGGATGCCATGTTAAACGTTTATGACATTTCAAACTTATTACTTATGTTGGGTTTTTGACATTTATGCTTCCGCTACACACTTTATTATGTTTTGGTTTGGTACACCTTTCGTATTGATGAATGACTTTTACTTATTACTTTTAATGTTCAATATGATTGGTGGCTTGATCCTGGTCAGTCACGCCTCCAGGCGGTGTTACTCCGCGTGTGAATTTTGGGGGTGTGACACAAATACTGTCCAGATGAAAACTTCATAAAGCCTAAAGCATTTGTTGCTCAAATTTTTGATGATGATGATTCAATTTTTGCAGGTGAAACGGAGAAAATCAAAGAAAAACAAGTTGCGAAAAATAAGAAGGTTACAAGACAAGATGATAGTGATGATGATACTTCATATTATGCAAACAGAATGAAAGAATATGAAAAATTACGAGCTGAGAAAGATGACAGTGATGATGATGATTATTATGCAAGCAGAATGAAAGAGCACTTAAGATTTCTAGCCGAGAGAGATAATTATGATGAGGCAAATGTTCGAGTGACACAGAAGAAAGTTAAAAAACAAGAAGCCAGTGATGATGAAGATGTTCGTGTGATAAAGAAGCAGGTCAAAGAAATTCCAACTTTCAAGATTAATGAGGAAGCTGATGCAACAAAGATGCCTGAGAAATGTGAAAATTTTGAAACTATGAAAAAGGAAAACAACACATTGATTCATAATATGAACAGACTGCAAGAGTCGTATGATGTGCTAAACAGAGCTATGAATCAATATAACGAGACAAGCAGTGAACAAGCAACAGCCATGAAGACACTTCAAGGGGCATTCATGACAAAGCAAAAAATCGTCAATCATTACATTGAGAGATGTGCTAAGCTTGAACAAAAATTGGAAACTCAGAGGATAGAAACCGAGACAGTAAATAGGTTACTAAAAAGTTACTCATGTTCTTCTTATGTGATTGACAGGATTTACCCGACAGTTGAAGGCATGAAAGCGTTTGAAGAAGAGGATACTGAAGTAAAGGATTCTAGTAAGAAACAAAGTGCCAATTATACCAAGTGTCCACCCCCGCTTGAAAATGGATATTCTCCACAAAATCCAAATTCAGAAATAGTAAAAAAGGCAACCAATTTAAAGTGGGAAAATGAACCTTCAGATGGATTGCCCGACAACATTGATGTCACTTTCACATCATCTGACACTGATCATGAGTCTGAGTTAATAATGAAAGTGGTCGATCAGGTGTTGGATAAACATGAAACGGAGGAGTCAAAGTCGGAGTCAAAGTCAAATCCAACAGTCAAAAAGGCCAAACGGGTTTACAATAAAGATTTTCTCTTCTCACAAAATAATTTGAATGACGAAACATTCAAAGTAGCATATACTTTGAATGATTCTGACAAATTATATTTTGATGAAGAATTTGCTATAAGAGGTGTTAAAACTGAAATGATCAACAAGGTTTTCAAACTAACAGAAATTCATATTTCTGAAATAAAAAATGTAAATCTTTCTGAGAAACCTAAAAAACACACCTCAAGAGTTCAACAAAGATTAAATAAGAAAAAAGGTTACAGTTCTGGTTCGGGTTTTCAAAAGAAACCAAACCATAACGGTAATTTCAAAAAGAAAGGTTCAGGTTTTATTTCACTAGAAAATCATAAAAATGAGAAAACTTATAAACCAAAAACTGTTTTTGTTTCAGGATCAAGTTCGGAAGAAGAGGAAAAGAGTTCATTCCGGAAACAACCGAACAAAGAATTTCTTGCGAAGAAGCAAGAAGGAATTAAGAATGAAGCTGCTCAGAAAAAGGAGACGAGAACCTGTTATAAATGCAAAAAAGTTGGTCACATCGCCTTGAATTGTCCAATGGCAACCAACACAAAACAGGGAGTTTCTCTTAAACTGAAAGAAAAGGTTGTTGATAATAAACCTCCAACCAAACAATTTAAAGTTTTCAAAAATTCAAAATTTGAGGTTGGTGAGTGTTCAAAAAGTTTTTACAAAAGAAAAGTGAATCTGAACAACCAAAGGTGGGTTGTTAAGAAATCAGGTGATAGTTTTAGCAATTATTCTGATTCGTTAAAATCAAAAGAGCTATTTTCTGGCAATGAATCTGATTCGTCAAAGTCAGATGAGCCACAAGTTGAGCTAAAAGGTGAAAAGTCAGTACCGCCAATGGATGACGCAAACTTTCCACCATTGAGGGCTGAAAATTTTAAACAAAAAGTTGGAAAAGTTGAACCAGGACTTGCCGGAGCTTCCAAGTTAGTAATCGTGGAGCATGAATCGGCATCTTTCTCAAAATTCAAAATTGTTATATTTCAATTTACAAGTGGTATAGTTGATAAGTTGAACCTACAAGTGGTTAATCAAGGTCATTAAGTTGAACTTGAGTTAACTTTCATACAAGTGGTTGAGAAAACAATGTGATGAAAACCCCGATCTTACAAGTGGTTTCCACAAACTAATTTTCCGGAAAAACCATTTTGATTAACACAAACTTAAGTGTTTTGAAATCATAATGGGAAAATAGTTTGTTGTCAGGGGGAGTTCTGATTGTTTATGCCAAGAGAATGGAGAATTCAAGCAATTTTCATCAGTTTGTCAAATTTTCTTTAAATGGTTTTGAATTTTAGGGGGGGGGGGTAAGAAATTTCAGAAAATCCAAAAACACTAGAAAATTTGAAAAAGTCAAAAACATCATAAAAATTAAAAAAAAAGTTTGTTGTGAAAAGAGGAAATGATAGTACATCAGTAGACTATCACAGCATGCTAAAGAATTGGAAAGTTAAAATGTGATAAACGGTCTCACTGACGATATGCCAGTAGGTTATTATACATTCTGTAGATTGTTTTCGAGATATAAACATAAATATCAAGTGCTTACTTATTTCATGGGGAACATCTCTCGGATATATTGGTAACCCCTGAAATCTTGTTTGAAAGGCTTTCTATTTCTGACATACTAGGTCTTTATGCGTGATGATATCTGGGATATTATACCAGGACTTCTGATTTTGCGGAAGCAATAGCCTAGTCCTCGTATAATGCTCTCCACTGCTTTAAATCTTAAAGCTCACCCTCAGCATAAAAAATGATGAAACATTGAAAAATGCTAATCATGTGCTGTTGAAGAAAAGATCCCCAAACGTGACACACCTAAAGTCGAGCCATCATCTCTTTTTGTCTGAACGGAAGTTCTAACCTGAGCTCTCATGGTCTCGCATTACCTGTTTACAGATGTCATTAGTTTACACTCACCTGTAAGACTGAATATAGGAGTCTGGATACGGGAGTATATTCTGAGGTGGGACACACGAATATGTTTAAGTCATTAAAACACAAAATTCGTATCTCTAAACAGTTGAACTTTGTGTGAAAATTTAAGTGGATCAGTATACTGACAATCTAAGTGAATCGTTTAAAACTTAAAATGTTTAAAGCTTAATGGTGCTAGTGATTTGTCTCAAAAACTAATATGATCCTCTTACACAGACTCACAAAAATATGTCTGTAAATATTTCTTTAATGAAAAGCAGTAAAGAAAAAATCCAAAATGTTTTTCATTAAAAACAAAATCCAAAAAGATTTTCGGAGTATTTTAGCATAAAATTTTGAAAATTCAAAAAGATTTTATTTCATCTTATTTTCGACAACTGATGTTGAAAAGCTGATTTTCAAAATTCCAAGTGCTAAACATGATGGACAACAGGTTTGGGAAAGTTTGTTTAGAAATAAGAAAAATGATATTTTTACAAGTGATCATCAAAGATTATAAATGATAAATCATTTTGATCGATATCTACAAATGGTTTCTAAATTTGTCAAATTTTTAAATTTGTGAAATTTATTTTGAGGTAGAGTTTGTGCAGGTAGAAGCAGCCAGGTTACGACTCCTGAAAGCTATGCGAAGGCCAGGTTCCAGATCCTGTTGCTATGAAAAGCCAGGAAATGTTCATGAACCTGTGAAAACTGCAAAGTGTGAGCACAGTTTGAGCCCGGATTCAGATCCAAAGATTGATAATTCCGGACTGCGATCCTAGCTTATTGAAAGGGGGAGTCTGAAGACATTATAGCAAGATTATGGATCAACATTCAAGGGGGAGTTTGAATGTTTGAGAGCCAGGTTTGAATCCTGCGATCCACGCAAGCTGCTGATACTGAAGAATTTAAGGAATCAAGAGATCTGATCAAGAGAAGATAGAGTCAGATTGAGATTCTGGAAGAGAGAGAGAAGAAGAGAAAGAGATTGAAAGATACTTAGAATGTCAGATACTTTGAAAGAGCATGAAGACTGATAAAGACTGAAGGGTTGACATACTAAAGACTCGACACTGAAGACTTCGTCAACATCTAAGGGGGAGTCTGTTGGTGCATATGTCTGTCGACTTCGTCTTGTATCAAGTCTTGTAGATAGATTAGAAAGAACAAAGCTCGGTTGCCTAGAAAATAGGGTTTTAGTGTAGGAAGTCCATTTCGCACGAACTGGGATGTGTCCAGTTCGTACGAATTGGCAATGTTCATTTCGTGTGAGCCATTCCATGCGAATTGGATCTCCTATATATAGTGGGCTTGTTCTTTTCATTTCTAACGTTTTGGATTCCGGTAGCGAAGCTCTGCCTGTGACACCCCAGGAAAACCAGTAAACGATACAACTTACCTAGCTCCCTTAGTAACCGCATGCTAAATTTCGGGACGAAATTTCTTTCAAGTTGGGGATAATGTGACAACTCGAGTTTCCAAGATTCCACTTTCGCATTTATTGCACGTTAACTGTTTGTTTGGTTGCTTACTTATACAATTTGTTTGCTTTGAAACTGTATACGTTTTGATTCAATAAGGTGTATTGTGATTGTGCATGGTTATGTGCTATTTACGAAAGATGTGACAAATACATGAACTTGGTGTTGAAACTGTAAATTATATGTCTTGTGCATGCATTTATGTAATAGATAATACTTAAGGGTGTTTAGTGTTAGTTGTGAAAATAAAACAAAACCCTTAACCCTAATCATTTCACAAATCATTATACGTATCTTCAAGATTTCTCTACAACCCTCTCTTGCAATCATCTTCTTTCTCATTGGCACAAGTCTCCTGCATCAATCTTGATCTTTCAATCCATTTAGAATCAATCCAAGGTAATTGTTTAATGATTGTTTGTTGTTATTAATCCTTGATTATGTGATTCATGTAAACCCTAGTTCTACAAACAATAGTTCTGTGGTTATTGATTGATTCTGATTGTTGTGAAATGATTTATGATTAGAAGTGTACTCAAATGATTGACAATGAGATGCCTGTAAGATAGAGATGTTTGATTTGCTTATTTGATTACTGCAATGCAAAAGTATGAGATTAGGGTTTCATGATCGTATAAACGTAACTGTTACATTGAGTTTATGTTCGTATGATTGATGCTGATCTTTGATTTCACATATAGTCCGAACTCTTGTAAAGTTATAAAGGTCCGAACTTTGGTGATATCAAGTATTGTCCGAACTTTAAAGGGGAATCATAGTCCGAATATTTATAGGGGGAACACCTTGGTCCGACTTTTGTAATTGATAACATGTATGATCCGAACTTATATATACATAAAACAAGGAGTCCGAATTTTGATCAGGTAACATGTAGTGTCCGAATTTTATAAGGGGAGGGGGATAAGTCCGAGTTTTTGAAAGCATATTAATCAGAGTTTTGACTAAACATCACAAGGCCCGAATATTTCATGGTTATGCTTGTAAGTCCGACTTTTGTATGTTAAGGGGGATGTCCGACTTTTAATACATGCACATGGTCCGAACTTCAGGGGGGTGTGTAGTCCGAGCTTTTGCAAGGGACTTGGGGTCCGAGTTTTGACTAGGATGCCCTTGTCCGAGTTTTTTTGCTTAAACACTCATGGTCCGAGTTTTAATGATAGGCCCTTGTCCGAATTTTTGTTGTAACATAGGATGTCCGAATTTTACAAGGATGCTTGATAGTCCGAGTTTTACATAGGTAAAGTCCGACTTTTATATGTTGAGGTGGTCCGAATTTATGTATGTGAAGCACATGGAGCCCGAATTTTTATAAGTGTGATGTGTTGTCTGAATTTGTTTAATATGCTAGCCCGACTTTTATGCGTGATAACCTTGTCCGACCTTTATGATGATGCCTTGTCTGAATTTCATATGATGTATATGTTCCGAGTTGTATGTGATATAGGGATCTGAGTTTACGTATAATACTGAGTCAAAACCCTGAATGAAGAACACATTGCATGTTACTGTATAGGCTATACTACTGTATACTATTGTATAAAATTGTATGCTACTGTATGTAACTGGATGATCCTGTATGTGTGAACAATCTTTCTCATATCATTCTGTACACAATTATCACACAGAACACAGTTACTTGGATACCAGAGACTTGTAAACCCTAATTGAATATAAACACTTACATCGAGTTATGTGCAATGTACCCTAGGTCGTGTGTAACGGACCTAATCATTTATTTACACTAGAAGCACTAACAAACCAAGCAAACCAAGGTGAGTTCACACTCTTTACCAAGGCATGGGATTCCCGGGGATAGGGAATGGGTTGAATGATGGGATTGAACAATTTCTCGTACTTACACGATTACTAGACTATCTACCATGGTCCTCGGGTTAAGTAGGACACTTACGTAAAACCTACGTAAACAAGTATATGCTACTGTCTTCCGGAGTCAGGAAGGACACTTATGTAAAACCTACATAAACTCACACATGCTACTGTCTTCCGGAGTCAGGAAGGACACTTACGTAAAACCTACGTAAACCCCACGCGTACCACTGTCCTAGGGTAAAGAAGGATACTTACGTAAAACCTACGTAAAGCTTGTACCTACTACTGTTCTCGGGTTAAGAAGAACACTTATGGTTACGAATAGTCTAGTGTATATGCAAACATGGGAAGCCCCCACTAATAGAACATACTATCGGCCTAGTAGAGCCACATGTTACGAAACAAACTTACTATTACGAACTTACTTACTGTGAACTCGCTCAACTAGTTGTTGACTCTCTGTTACATGCCTTGCAGGTCGTTAGGTATACATGGAGCTTGCATGGGGAGGCGCGGTCGTTGTGGACAAGGATCGTGAATGCTTTGATTAAACTTTATGACATTACATACTTTATTTATGTTGGAAGACCACTTCTTGGCCTTAAGGAAAGAGATGATGCCTACGACTGCAGCACTCTTGTCACCACGAATCACGAGGGGTTCTTCACCAGAACATGGGATGCAGACAATTTTCTCCTTGCAAAGAATTTCCAGCTTGATGTTGAAATAACCAATCCATCCCAATAACAACGTCGAAGCTACCAAGAACGATAGAAATGATGTCGATAGAGAAGGTCTGATCAGCAAGAACAAGGTTACAACCCTTAACTATGTGAGTGGCCTCTAAACTTTTACCATTTGCTGGTTCTACAATGTGTTTGGTGTTCAAAAGTGTTGGAGTACGCTTAAGCATCTGCTAACTTTTAAGGACACATAGCTAGTATCGGCACGCGAATCGAATAAAACAGTAACATAGAAGTCGTCCAGTTGAAACTTACCAGTCACAACATTGGGATCGTTCCTTGCATCACTCTGCCCAATCACGAAGACACGTCCCCTGGCACCGTTGCCATCATTGTTACCCCTATTGTTGTTCCCATTTCCTTGGTTGTTGTTGTTGTCCTGATTTTGATTCAACTGTGGACAGTGTCTCTTGATGTGACCCTCAGAACCACACTGAAAGCATCCCTTATTACCCTGTTGTTGCTGCTGCTGCTGCTGCTGCTGATTCTGTGGAGCTTGTGGCTGCTGTTGACGATTCTGATTCACAGGATGTGAGCTCCTGCAGTCCTTGGCTGCGTGAGCCAGCTTATTACATCTCTGACAACGACTCTTGCTGCACGACCCGCTGTGGTGCAAATTACATTGATAGCACTTAGGGTGATTTCCCCTGTATCCACCCTGACCCTGATTCCCAGTAGACTGCTGATTGGGACTCTTGTAGTCATCAGTCCTTTGTTGCTGAGACTGACACTGAACAGAAGTAGAACCTTTGCTGGAATTTTGTAGGTCCCCTTGATGTATGGATCTTTCACAGAATTGTTTATCCAACCTAGAGTGCGGAATCCTCTAGATCAGATTTGTTACAGAAACGAGTAGAAACATAAATTCCAATTAAACAGGTCTTCTATTGATTATCCAAACAATCAGTTTTACAATCAATTCAAGACCTCACAACCTCACAGCCACTATCTGTGATCTTGCCTAAGAACCCTAAATTTCGAAATTTTTCTCTCTCTAAAATTCTCTAACCTTTAAAACCCTAATCACAAAACATGTTTATATACCACATGTCTGTGAACTGGGCTTCCTACTGGGCTAGGCCATTTTCCAAGCCCATTACAACAAATAACTCACTAACTAATATGCTAAGCCCATTACAAAATATCCAAAGACTAAATAATTAAACTATTAAGCTGTTGTCATAGAATATGCACCAACAGACTCTCCCTTGACAATAGCTTCATAGTGTAACTTTGTCTTCAAACATCTTGTGTTCTTTTGGTCTTTAGATAGCGTTAGCTACACAATTTCTGACATCAACAGACTCCCCCTTAGCTGATGCTTCCAATCTCCAAAACTTTCATTCATTGTAGATCGGTTAGCTAGCAATCTTTGGTTAAGTAAGAAAGCTCCAACTCTTCCATATCTTTTTCTCTCTGCAATGTAGTAGAAGGATCCTACCATGCATCTTCACACATTCTTCACTTTATTGTCAATCTGCACTTTACTGATATTCTGCACTTCATTTTGATAACTGTATCAATCTGTTTAGAAACACAAGCAAGTATCTCGAAAAACCATTAGTCTTTTTCACATTTAAAGGTAAACCAATATTTTATCTTAGATTGCAAAAACAACAATCTGTCAATTCAAAATGGAAGTCTTTTAAAAAGAAATATTTTTGTATTTTTGATTTTTTTTTTCAAAACAAACTAAACAAACTAAACTAAACTCAAAAATATTTAAAATTTCATCTTTTTGTGAGAATCATGTGTAAGAAGATCTTATCAGCAAAATCAAACTGTTTCACACAATTAGATAATTCTTTATATAATTTTTCGTGAAAAGCAGTCCAAGACGATTACCAGTATGTTTGTCCACTTAAACAAAATGCATGAACATTTCAAGTTCCATTACCGTATGATACATTAAGGTAATTTTATTACTGATATACTAGTGTGTCCCACTTCAGGATGTACCCCCGCGATCAAGGTATGCCCAAAGATTCATTGTAGTAGGTGAGTATACTGAGTTCATCCGTTTTATTTTTCAACGATAGATAATTGGTGATCAGGTCAGTACTTCCGTATAGCAAAGAGACCAAAAATCTAATGAGGGCTATGACAAATACCATTTTTGGTACGATTTATGCTTTTTGCACATTTTGAATGACTCTCTAGGAGAGCTTCTTCATTTATGGGATTTGGCATTTTTTGCTCTTTTAAGATATCCTGGTTGTGCCTAGGTCAGCATGTATCTGGATGCAGCAGAAGGAGTATAAAGACCCAAAACCTCAGATTTTGGCAATCTATCAACGCAAGATTTAAGGTCATTAAACCATACACCACTGATGTGTTCTCCACTCATATTCAGTTTGTCTAGGTTTATATCACATTGGTAAGTTGATTATTTCATGCTTTTTGTCTACTGGTACATCGTATAATGAAGCTGCTATCACACTTAAGCAATTTAATTCATTTTCAGTGTGACAGTCTAACTTGCTGATGTACTATCATTTCTTCTTTTTCACACAGTGATAACTCATTTTTTATTTTCTATTTTTTATGTTTTTTGATTTTTTAATGTTTTTGTATTTTAAAAAATTTTTAATTTATAACTTACCCCCCCCTAAACACACGCACTAACTAAACTCTTTTTGGCTTAGGGAAATTTCTCCCCCTAAATTTTTGTTTTCATGGAGCAAGTTTTAAAAACACAAATTTAAAACACAAATAGACTCCCACTTCAATCTGACAATAAGTTTTTCACCAATAAATCATCAATCAATCACTAAAGTAAATAGTTAGTTACCAATTTTAACCTACTATTCACCTCAGACACTTTACCGGAACAACCATTGCCGAACACATCAACAGTCCTTCTTGGTTATCCTGCACATTCTCAACAACTCAGTTAGACTTAACAACCCAAACCTGACCGGTTTTGGGTTGACCATGTAAATCCACATACGATGCTTCTAACCAATATCCATCACACCTTCTAGTGTCTTGGATGTTGTACTCGTTGTTGAACAAGATTTATAACTTCCACTAGGTCTTTGATCACGGGAGTTCCAATAAAATCTCGGATTTTCTGACCTTTGAAAATTATTATCTTGAAATCTTCTTCGCCCATTATCATACCATGAATTTTGAAAAAAATTTGGATGTTGTTGAACATTCGAGTTACTAAAACCCCTATGTTCGTTTCTTCTTTGAAAATTTCGATTACCAAAACTCTGGTATCGATTTTGATATCCAAAATTTCTATTTTGACTTTGAAACTGATTTGATTTACCATTAAACTGACTAAAATGTGTAAAATTGCTTCTTGGTTTATCAAATCGTCTTGTTGTTGAAGTTTTAGATTGACATCTTGATTGATTATATTGACAATGTGGTTGCACATTATTATTCAAACCAACCCTAATCCCTTCCTTAACTTCATCAACTTTTTGCTTATTTTTCTTTAAAGGACAACAACTCGCCACATGCCCTTTGTTGTGACATTTAAAACAAGATTTTATCTTATAGTTTCTCTTTTTCTGAAATCTCTTTTTAAATGTTTTCTTCTTTTCGTCTTCAGTATCCTCATCCGATTTATGAGGTGTACTGTTAGACTAAACAGATTCTTTCAAAGATTTTGGACTACTTGGCAAGTCCACAGCTATCGGATCCACTACAGCTGGTGTAGTAGGCACAAAATTAATTAACTCATTTTCATCAGGTAAAAAAGAGTAGTTTTGATTTTTAGAAGATGTGGCTTTACTAAACCCCAAACCCTTTTTATCATTACTCTTTTTCAAACTTGCTTGAATTTGAGTCCTAACTAATGAAGATTTTCCAGATTTGTCTAACTTTCCTTTAAGTTCAACAATTTGGTCTTGTGCAACGGCCAATTCCCTGCACTTTTCTGAAAATTCATTAGTTTTATCCTTTAGAGTTTAACGAGCCAAATCAATGACCTGTAACAGTTCATTGACTTTGACTCGAGTTTGTTTAAACAATTTGACTCTCGTTTAATCAAAAGAACATTTGACTCTTTCAGTTTTTCCAATTCAGCTAACAGAATTTTGTTTTGCTCCGATAGGCTGTTAGCTTTACCTTGTAGTTCAGTGCAATTATGACACGTATGACTTACCGGTTCTGATGTTACCTTCACCTCTGTTGTAAGTTCAGTCACACCACTCATGCACTTTGAAACTTCTGCATCCTTCTTCTCAACAGCTTTCTTCTTCTCTTCTATCACAACATCTGCTTTTTATCTAAAGCACGACCTCCTACACTCTTCCTTGATGAATTCTGATAACGTTTTTCTAAACCTTCCCACAGCTCATAAGAAGTCCCATAGTGCTTGATGGTATGTTTAATTCCCTCAGGCAAGGACATCTTGATCACTGCTAAAGCTTTCTTCTCAGCATTAACCATAAGTTTCTCAGATTCATCCATCATCTCATAAGAAATCACTTTAACTCTTCCTTCAATACGACGCGTAGGAGCAACATATCCATCTATCATACAATACCACATTCTGGTATCTTCACTCTTCAAAAATCCCTCAAATTCCTCTTTCCAAATAGAATATTCTTTGACGTTTCTCAGCTTTGGCCAATTCTTAACATTCTCACTGACCTTTATCCATTTTAACCATCTTAAAACAAGTTTTACCGTAACCGTACTGATAAAACCGTACAATATTTTTCCAAAAACTGTTTTTACCAAATTATACCGTTAGAATCGTCTCGAAAAAACGAATCCAACGATATATAATGTCGAAAACCAAATTCGGGAATTTCCAGAGTTTTTTTCTTCTTCTTAAAAATCAACCAAGTTCAACGGTGCAAACGGTTTTGGCAGAGGAGCTACGGATCAAATTCTATTCACGAAAACGTTAAATCCTCTATACGTATATAAATAAATACTCCACCTTTTAATTTTGCTGGCAAACCAAGTTAATTTCGCTGTGTCACGCTAATTAGGCGGGCAAACCAAGTTAAATATGCTGATAGAGTAATTATAATTATGCTGGTAGAGTAGATATAATTATGCTGACTTTTTAAATTCGCTGGAACAGATTCGCTGATCACTTAATTTCGCCGGTTAATTTGCTGACTTAATTTCGCTGGTTAATTATGCTAGCTGATCAAATTCGCTGGTAAATAATTTCGCTAGCACGACGTCTAGTAACTTCGCTGATCACCGTAATAATGTCGCTGAGGACAATTATAAAGGTTACCAAAGTCGCCTTTGGATTTAATTTCACCGGTCATCGAGATGCTAGATCACACAATTTCGCTGGTAAATATGCTGGATCAAATAATTCCTCTGGTTTGTCAGCGGAATTATTAATTATGCTGGCAAATTTTGGAAACTCAATATGTTTGAAATTTCTTAAGATTTTCCAGATTCTTTTAACAGCTTCCTGCAAAATCGAAACACCAAAATCAGCAAAAATTTTCAAAATTTATGAAGAACACGAAGAACAATCTTCGAATCTTCAAGACTTTCTTGCCAAAGTCGTTCAAAAATCAACCAAACCTGCAACCAAAAACACTTTAAACAGCAAAATTAAATACGCAAAACAAATCAAACAACCCTCAAATTTTCGAAAATTATATCAAACCCACAAAATTTCGAAACCCTAGTTTTTCAAGTTTCCAAATTTCGAAATTTTTTAACCACTTTCACCCGAATCTGCAGTCTCCAATTCTGAACCAAGCTTCTTCAAGAGCCTAACGCTCTGATACCAATTGTAGGTCCCCTTGATGTATGGATCTTTCACAGAATTGTTTATCCAACCTAGAGTGCGGAATCCTCTAGATCAGATTTGTTACAAAAACGAGTAGAAACACAAATTCCAATTAAACAGGTCTTCTATTGATTATCCAAACAATCAGTTTTACAATCAATTCAAGACCTCACAACCTCACAGCCACTATCTGTGATCTTGCCTAAGAACCCTAAATTTCGAAATTTGTCTCTCTCTAAACTTTCTCTCTCTAAAATTCTCTAACCTTTAAAACCTTAATCACAAAACATGTTTATATACCACATGTCTGTGAACTGGGCTTCCTACTGGGCTAGGCCATTTTCCAAGCCCATTACAACAAATAACTCACTAACCAATAAGCTAAGCCCATTACAAAATATCCAACGACTAAATAATTAAACTATTAAGCTATTGTCATAGAATATGCACCAACAAATTTCCATCTCACTTATGTTTGTTGTCGCTAGGAGCATCTGATGTAGCTGTAGCACTAATACGCTTGGGCAGCTTATTCTTCTCAACTGCCTGATCAGTGAGACGATGGGCTAGTCGTATAACTTGCTGAATGGTACCAAGGTTAGCTGCAGTCACATGGCTCTGAATCTCTGGAACTAGACCCTTGAGGTACAGCTCGATACGCTTGATAGGAGGATCCACCATAGTAGGACACAATGCAGCCAGTTCGTTCGATCTCTTCGTATACGCCTCTATTTCAGACCCCGTCATCTTCAAGTTATAAAACTCTACTTCCAGTTTGTGGACGTCGTCACGATGGCAGTACTCCTCCTTGATCAGATCTTTGAAGTCGTTCCATGGGGTGGCATTAGCAGCAGCCAACCCTAGCATTTGTACTTGCACGTTCCACCATGTCAACGCTACACCTTCGAGTGTTCCAGCAGCAAATTTCACCCTACGAGCCTCAGGGCATTCACACATCTCGAAGACAGACTCGATCTTCTCGAACCAATGGAGAAGGCCTACAGCTCCTTCAGTACCGCTGAAGGTACTACGTCGACAGTCCATGAAGGTCTTGAACGTACATACAGGAGGCTGAGCATGCTGACCTGTCGCGCGAGAAAGAAAAGACACGGTTAAGCACAAGAGTTGGTTCGCGAGAGTAGGATCTAAACATCCTAAGATAGGTCGGTATGGCAGGTTATACCTCCTGCAGGGGCTGCTGCGAGTGCCTCAGGCACTCGTTCATTGATTAGAGTCGACAGCTGGGCTTGAATCAAGTTCAAACGTCCACTCATGATCTTCACATCAAAGAAAGCACAAGTGAGAGAGGTGTCGCGAAATTGCATAAGTATGGGATGACAAAAGAGAGTAAGCACACAGGGTTTCAAACAATAGTCATTACGTTGGCTAAGCATACCATAAACAATGCAATAAGCAACTAATAGACAGGCAATATAAACATAAACCATATCACCTATAGTATTGAGTCTTGCACGTGGAGCGAAGCGTTGTTATGGATCTTTGAGCACTGTACAGGTTATAGTCTGGTTTTGTTAAAAGTTTTCCCTTTTTAAAACCAAATTCACTATAACCAATGGCTCTAATACCAATCTGTCACACCCCCAAAATCCACAAGCGGAGCATCACCGCAGAAGGCGTGACTGACTAGGATCCAGCCACCAATCATATTGAACAATGTAATTTAAATAAATAAAAGTCCAACCATACAATATAACTAGTGTTCAACAAGTTAATCCAATTCATGATATAAGCGGAAGCAATAAAGTTTAAAACCAAAAACCAAAGTATAAGTTTAAAAGTTCAATGTTTATCATGGAACTCAACAGTCCATGTACCACAACGACTTCCACTCTCATGGAACTCAACAGTCCATGTACCACAACGACTTCCACTCCCCTGCAAGCTCCAGCTAACCTCTAACGACCAGCAAGGCATGTAACAACGAGTCAATAACAAAGTTGAGCAAGTTCACAGTTGTTATCCGATATATAGTTGCCTCAAAAACCACGAGTTCATTTAAAAACCAAGAGTTACCCAATTCAGTGTTTTTCCCAAACCATAACCAGTGGGGGCTACCCCATGTAATGTCACACCCCGACCACGTAAAACATCAAATCGTGGCGGAAACGTCGGGGAGTGTTGTAACAGAATTATTGTTCCACAACCAAGGTAATTAAAATAATATTTTATTCATCACCCAAGGGTGGAATACATCGTTCAAAACAAGAACCAACATGTTACATTGTCTGAAAACTACTGAAATAAGGAATACATAACGTCATTAAACTAAGTCTAGCTCTGTTTTATGTCACTAAGGCCCGAGTCCACCCTAGCGTGTCACGATCATCATCCTATGCATTAGCTCCTGAAACACATGTGAAAATAGGTACGTCAGCATAAAAATGCTTGTGAGATACATAGGTTTTGTGAAAATAGGATTCATGATTTAGGTTTAAGAAAATGTTTAATGAAAACTTTGTCATGAATCCAGTTTAAGTGTTTGCTTATAAAATGTTTGAAAAGCGATATCAAATCAGTTAATATGTATGTATAAAAGAATGTTGTATGGTTAAAAGAATAACCAAGTAAAAATAAGTTGTATGAAATAAATTGTTTTGTAAAACAAAGTCTTGTGAAAAGATATTATTTGTGTAAAATGTTTAAGTCAAAAATTGAATGATTTAAATAACGGTATGTCATGTAATACATTACAAGCACTTATATATAGGAAGTACCAGCGGCGTATCCACCATGCTTGTAACATACTACACACATATCGTTAAGTCACTTAAACAAACCACCAAAGCATATAGTTTATGTTAAAACCAATCATCAAATGTTCTTGTCTAAACCATTGTCAATGTTTAAAACCCAAAATGTAGTCATGTAGTTAAGTGTAAACAAAAGTTATGTATGGTAAGTAACAAAATTAGAATACTTGACCATAAGTAAAAAGGAACAAAACAAAGTATTTTGAATAAATCAAAAAGTTATGTTTTGCCAAGTAAAAGCTTGTTTTATCGATACAAACATTTATGTGGTAAGTTAACGCATTACATTCAAGCCTTGAGACAGCAGGATAACCTTAGAGTAAAGGTTATCAAAGTAAAATGTTTTCGGATTCAGTCATTCCTTTCACCCAAACAAACCTAGGGTGTCAGGAACGGGATTTGTCAAGTCCTATGGTACCATTACTTACTACCGAGCGGCGTAGCTAATGTTAATGAATGTAGTAAAAGAACCGTTTATGCATACCTAATGTCATACCAAATGTAAACAAGTTATGTGAAAACAATGTACTAAGTATGCTAAGTAAACATATAAAGCAGAAAAGTCATGTAAAACAATGTGCTAATATGCCATGTAAACATATATAGCAAAACAATGTAATGTAAATCAATGTGCTAGCATGCTAAGTTAACATACATAGCAAAACATAATGAAATCATGTACTAATAGTGTACTAATGAAAAATAGCAAGCATATGATGTGAAAACAAGAAAGCACGAAAGTAACAAGTAGGCACATGTGTTTCACCCCAAAATGTTTGGAAAACAGTAAAAGAGGGGTCTATGTACTCACTTGAGATTGCTTAGAAGTCGTAGGATTACCACCAAGCAATGCTAGAAGATCACGGAATCAAACGGCACCTATATAGGTATCTACATTAGTAAACGGACCTATCGGAGGATCGGGTAGTACGAGGGTTCGTAAACCAAATAAGTAGGGGAACTTATGTAACATGGTTTAACAAAGCCTACGTACTAAAACGAAACCTATCCTAAGTGCTTTCGACCCGTTACGACTCGTTTAGGTAGCTTATGCTACTTTAACGCGTCGCTCGCGTAAAACGCGTTCGGAATGCTTAACTAGTCCTATGACAAGCAAGTTATGCCTTAACATGCTTAATATTGTTGCTAAATCAGTTTAGATGTCAAAATTTATGTTACATAGGCTTAAAATGAATTTTGGCGCAAAGAGGGTATTTTGGTAATTTACCTAAGGCATAAGAACTACTTATCATACAACTACTTAAACGTCGTGACCATAAGGTATAACCTCGGAAGGTTATTCCCTACACAACTATGGTCACCTAAAATGTTTGGTCGGATCCTAAAGATCGACCAAATGGGTCGGGTTCGTAAGCATAAGCGATTGATTAGATCGCTTACCTTTACGACCCTAAACAAGCACAAATCTAAAAGCGACGAGCTAAACATGCTAGAACATGTTTAGTAAAGTTTGAAAACAGGTTTGGTATTAAAACAAATGGTTTTAATACCCTAGAGTAGTTTGGTTACAAAATACGTGAGAAAAGGCATTTTGGCCGAAACTACGACTCGTCACTGAGCCAAGATAACGTGGTAATCAGTAGGTATAGTCGCTAGGGACTATAACCATCGTGATTACGCTCACGTTATGAAGTTCAAACGAACTTCGCATTGACCATAAACTGGTCAATGCAGAAAGTTAAACGCAGTTTGACTTTAATGCTAAAACGAACGAAAAACGTGAAAGAATACTTACAGAAGGTCCCCGCAAGATTGATATTCCAAGTATTTCTCAGGTATGAAGTGTTCTACACTTCAACTTAGAGAAAATCTCAGAATTCAAGTGGGGAAAGAATGAAATGGGTGGGGGTATTTATAGTTTTCGCACAACCGTTAGGATCGTTTATCGAAAACCGAGCTTCAATCTTAGCCATACACCTCATGCCCACTGATTTGTGAAACCATGGGACCTTAAAACCAGCCCATAGGAACCTTAAAACCATTTGCAAAACCAAGGAGCAGCTGGGTTTTATTAAAAAAGATTTCTGCTGAACTGGGACCTGCTTACGGACCGTATGGAGTAGGTCTTACGGTCCGTAAGGACCTTGCAGGTCTGATACTTTCCAGAAATTGCAAAATGGTCCCTGCACTTGAGAAACATGCATTTCGGCCCATTTTTGACACGTTTAAGCCCCGTTAACCCCATTTCAAAGCTCAAAAATGAAGTTAAAGTATAGGGAACTTAAAATGTGCTCAAAAATATCTCGGATGTCGGTTCGTTTGGCAGTACGATTGCGTTGTTCGGTTAATTACGATGGAAGTCGTAACGGACGCAAAAACGGTCCAAATTGCGCGACGAATGGATTTTTAACAAGCCAATCATTAAAACATAATATTTTAATGATTACATAAATTTTTGGATGTCCGGATGTATTCAGAACGTAAGTTATGCGCGAAAATGCAAACTTATGCACTTTTTGACGCTTTTAGTCCCTGAATGACCCAAAAGTTTATTTTAGCACACTGAACCCCTCAAAGCCTATTTCTAAGCTATGTAAAGGATATTTAGGGTGTGTTTAACTTATGATCATGTTCCGGAATGTTCGTTACTGTTCAAATCGGCATACTTTCGCAGTTTGTCAATTTTAGTCCCTGTAAGCGAATAGACTAGATTTTGCCATACCAAAGCCTTCAAAACTTATTTCTAAGTTATGTAAAGGTTATTTAAGGTATGTTAAGCATAAATTGATGTTCCGGAGTATTTGTCGTGTTTAACTGATTACGTTTACGCACCAGTTTGTGTATAATTCTCCAGAAAGCGATATAGAGTTTGAAATCGAATAAAAGTCAAAACATGAAAAACATCAAACATAAACAAACAAACATAGGGATCAAATAACTTTATTTCATTGATAACTGAACTGTTTACAATGATTACAAGCACAGATGTCACAGTCTCCCCTACTTGTGGAAATTTCGTCCCGAAATTTGTTTAGAGGAAACTCGTGAGAATAGATGTGGATACTTCGCCTTCATTTGATCTTCACGTTCCCAAGTAAACTCAGGTCCACATTTAGATTCCCAGCGAAGTTTAACCAACGGAATGCGCTTGCGTTTAAGCCATTTGACTTCACGATCCATAATTTCCACAGGTTTCTCAACAAAATGTAGTGTTTTATCAACACGGATTTCGTCAAGTGGTATGTGGAGGTTCTCATCAGCTAAACACTTTTTGAGATTGGATACGTGGAAAGTTGGATGAACATTTCCAAGTTCGGGAGGTAATGCAAGTCTGTAGGCTACCTTACCGATTCTTTCGACGATCTTGAATGGTCCAACGTATCTAGGTGCAAGTTTTCCTTTCTTTGCAAATCTGATCACACCTTTCCAAGGTGAGACCTTAAGTCATACACGATCACCGACTTGGAATTCTAAGGGCTTGCGTCGTTGGTCCGCGTAACTTGTCACATCCCGACCACGAGGTACAACAAAACGTGGCGGAAACGTCGGGGAGTGTTGTAACAGAATCATTGTTTCATAACACATGGAAATTTAAATATTGTTTTATTGATTAAATGAACTCGTTGTTCTATTACAATCACATAAGTACAACTATGATCTTCCAAGTTTTAAAGTTGCTAAGGCACGAGTCCATCCTAAATGTAGCATGCATCAACAATCATCTCAAGACAGCACCTGAAACATGTGTGAAAATAGGTACGTCAGCATAAAAATGCCTGTGAGATACATAGGTTTTGTGAAAACGGAGTTCATGACTTATGTTTGAGAAAATGTTTAGTCATGAACTTTGTAAATTTGCTTTGTCTTGTAAATCATTTGAAAAACGATAGGATCAGATGATATGTATAAATAAGAGAATAATGTACGGTTAACTGAATAACCATGTAAAATGGGTTTGTATAAGTTAAGTTGTTTGAGAAACAATGTTTTGATAAAACGTTTATGGTATATATAAAATATACCTTGGTTTTAAGAAAGTTGAATAAGTAATATATTAAAATATATTTCAGTTCCAATATTGTTAACTCAAGTGTACTAAATAACGCCACGGTATGTAATGCAATGAAAACACTTATATATAAGAAGTACCAGCGGCGTATCTACCATGTTTTCATCACATTACACTCGTTCCGTTATTCAAACACTAACCAAAACCAAATCGTTTGATAGATAGTATATTAAATATACTTTGGTTGTTCAAAATAATAGTTTTCAGTAGTATATTACAAGTATACCTTGGATTTATAAATAACACATTAAACTATGTTTTAGTTTTGCAAGTAACATATCCGAATATGCTTTGGATGTGATAAATAACATATGAAACTATGTTTCAGTTATGTAAGTAACATATCACAATATGCTTTGGATGATTACAAAATATATGTTGATTCTGTACAATACCACACATGAGAGTATATCAAACTATACTTTTTGGGAGTATATCAAAATATACTTTAAAGGTGCGATTTAAGAATTCATTCAGACCTGGTGCATCAAACTACACCTTTGAGACTATAAGGATACCACAAAGGAAATCCCTATTTGGATGGAGAAATAAATTGGTTTCAGACATTCCATGACAACAGGAATGGGGTGTCTAGTCCTATAGCGCTATATCATACTACCAATCGGTCTGGTGAACAAAATAAGTACTATTCCAACAATTACTTTGGTAATCTTTGAGAAATCAGTGTTTAAACCATAGATAGTCATTTAGTTTGTCAAAAGATAAATACTAACATGTATAATCAATTATACTTTGAAATCATGAAAATAACAGATAGGTACACATGCTTCACCCCAAAACAGTTCGGAAAACAGTAAAAGAGGGGTTCAATGTACTCACCTGAGATTGCTTTGGATTCCTTGTATAATAACCGGATAATGCTAAAGATCACGGAATATCAACGGCACCTAATAGGTAGCTTATGTTAATATACCGGACCAAATCGGAAGGATCGGACAGTACGCGGGTTCGTAAACCAAACGAGTATGGAGACTCGTGTAATATGGCTTAGCAAAGCCTACATACTAAAAATGAAACCTAATCTAAGTGCTTACGGTCCATCACGACCCGTTTAGGTAGCTTATGCTACCCTAACGCGTTGTTCGCGTAGAACGCGTTTGGAACGCCTAACATTGCGACCACACGGTATAACCTCGGAAGGTTATAGCTATGGTCACCTAATGTGTTTGGTCGGGTCCTAATGACCGACCAAATGGGTCGGGTTCGAAAGTATAAGCGATGGTTTAAATCGCTTACCTTACGACCCTATATAAGCACTAAACTAAAAGTGACGAGCTAAGCATGTTAGAACATGCTTAACTAAGTTTAGAAACAGGTTTGGCATCAAAACAAACGGCTTTGATGCCCACGAGTAGTTTGGTTACAAAATACGCAAGAATGCGCATTTTGGCCGAAACTACGACTCGTCACTGAGCCTAGATAACGGGGTAATCAGTAGGTATGGTCACTACGGACCATAACCATCGTGATCACGCTTACGTTATGAAGTTCCATGAACTTCGCATCGACCATAAGCTGGTCAATGCAGAAAGTCAACAAAACGTTGACTTTCGGACTCGAAAAGCGAATAAAAGAGCGAAAGAAGACTTACGGAGGGTCCCCGAGTGCTAATCAAGACCAAATAGCTCAGGTATGAAACAATGGTTTCAACTTAGAGCTCTAAGATCTGATTTTGTGAATTTTACACTAAAGGGGGGGTATTTATAGGAAAAGTGGAACCTTTAGGATCGTTTTATCGAATATCGTGCCTTGATCTCGTGCGTACATGTGTCCAAGTGGATAAGTTCAGTGAACTTGACCCTTGGCTCTTCGGTGGGTGAAAAGGCATCGCCCCTTGATCGAACGAAAGGCCAGATTCTGCATTAAATGCAAAATCTTCTGTCAGACATGTTCACGCGGCCCGCCTCATGTTTTGGGCAATCTTTACGCGGGCCGCCTGGCCCCTCTGATCTGCACCACTTGCAGAATTTACACTTTTGGTCCCTGTTGCGTGTTTAAGCTATTTCCAGCCCTTCTAAGACCTGTAAAGCCATCTTTAAGGCCCTAAAATGATGCCTAAACATTGTGGACATGAAACATGCCCAAAAATATGTCGGATGTCGGTTCGTTTGGCCGTACGATCGCGATGTTTGCTTAATTACGACGGAATGCGCATAAGCGTGAAAGACGATCCAAATGACGCGACAAATGGATTTTTCTCATGCCAAACACTAAGGCATAATATAAGGATGCTTACTTAAATTTTTGGATGTCCGGATGTATTCAGAACGTGAGTTATGCGCGAAAGTGCAAACTTATGCACTTTTTGACACTTTTAGTCCCTGAATGATCCAAAAGTTTGTTTTAGCATACCAAACCCCTCAAAGCTTATTTCTAAGCTATGTAAGGGATATATATGGTATGTTTAACTTATGGACATGTTCCGGAATGTTCGTTACAGTTCAAATTGGCATACTTTCGCAGTTTGTCAAGTTTAGTCCCTGTAAGCGAATTAACTTGTTTTTGCCATACCAAAGCCTTCAAAACTTATTTCTAAGTTATGTAAAGGTTATTTAAGGTATGTTAAGTGTATGATGGTCTCCCGGAGTATTTGTCGCATTAAACTGAGTACGTTTATGCACCAGTTTGCGTATAATTCTCCAGAAAGCGTTGTAGAGTATGAAATTGAACAAGAATTGATATGTGCAAAGCATACACATATTTATACAAATCCCAAGTATGAAATACAATATTTCCTTGGTTTGGCATTTGTTTGATGGTTGGAGTGACACAGGTGTCACAGTCTCCCCTACTTTAGGAAATTTCGTCCCGAAATTTAATTCTAGAGGAAACTCGTGAGGACAGCTGTGAAGGTTTCGCCTTATAATAGATCCATTGAACCCTTAGGTAAAACCCTGGGCCATGTTAGGATTCTTAGCGAATTTGTTAACCCTCAGAGTGAATTCCTTGAAATAGTAAAACATGAAATTTTGAACTACTGATTGACGAACGTTTCTTATGAAGGCTTATCATAGGAAAACTTGGTGTGTGATTGAGATCAGAATTGGGGGAGTGTGAGAATAAATGACATTGGTCGAGGTCCGAGACTTCTCCCGTATCATTATTCTTGTCACTAGGTCTTAACACATGATGAAACTTCCTGTGGTTCCTGTGCACTGAATTCCATAATTATGTAGGCCTCCATAATTACGTAATTCCTTGCACAGTCCGCACAGTCCATTTCATAATCCGTAGGAAAAATTACTTGAATAAATATGAAGCGATTTGACTAGACCACCAAAGGATCCTTTTAATTCGATCAACGAACGATCTTTTTAACTAGATCAACACATGATCTTCTTAACTAGACCGTCGTACGATCTCTTTAAATAGACCGCTTAAGGGATCATTTTTATATCATCACATGATATTTCTAATCAGATTTTCAAAATCAATCTGTTTAAGCAGACCTTTCAAGAGGTCCAATTATAGAACAATACTTTATAACCCGAGGGACTTAACTACACTGTTGAAATCCATTGAGGGTTTAAGATAGTATCTTTGGATATCCCATTATGAATCTCTCGTATGAAGATATGAAAGATTCTATGAGGATTTGGATGGATCACATACAACCACAAAACATGTAAGAAAATACATAAGCACAAATTTAGTTAACTTGATTCTTCATTTTGTTATCCTTAGGTATGGATATTAAGGCACACTAGGAATCCAACCTATGGATTTCATTTGGCACTTTAACGATTTATGAAGATCTATCTATAAAGATAGAGGGATTCTCAATAAGTGTTTGACTTTGTTTCTTAAAAGAAACGAGAGTTTAAGGTTCTTGGGGAGATCACAAGTGATCATAATATGACAGAACCATACGAGTAGTTTGTCGTTGGGCTGACATCATAAAGTTGCATCAAGCATTCACACAAACGCATAAATTTTGCAGAAATAAAAACAACAAATCTTTATTTATGTGGCAACGGATTTGTCTTGAAGTGTCAAAAGATAGCAACTAAGGAAATACAAAACACTAATTGTTCACTGCTGCATCATTGTTCATGTTTGCCTCATTGATGTTGAACACTCGTCCACGCGCTGGAGGTATGTTAACAAGCCTTGGGCAATTGTTCCTGTAGTGGGTAAGGTCACCACAGTTATAACATGACCCTGGGGGGAACCGTGCTTGAACAGCAGCAGGGTTTGCAGCAGCTTGATTTGCATAACGACAAACATTGATCAAATGTCCCAACCGCCCACAGTGGGTACATTTGTGACACTGCTCTTGCTCTAGATGATGACGGTTGCATTTGTTGCACAACGGTGCAGTACCAACATAGTTTTGTCTTTTACGAGGTTGTGTTGGCTGGTTTGGTGCAACTTGTTTGTCTTGAGCAGTTACAGCGTAGCTTTGAGAGGCTTTGCGCTTTTTCTTCTTGGACACCTCAGCACTTTCTTCCTTTGGTTCCACATGAGCAGTCTTGTCAGATGGTCTTAGGTCGCCCTCCCGAAACAGCTTGCGCTTCCTGATTTGGGATTCAGTCAGAGTGGCAGCCAATTCAATGGCTTGTCTGACAGTAGTAGGGTTGCTGCCAGTAACGATGTCCTGAACTACGTCAGGAAGCCCATCAATGTATTTCTCAATCGCCTTATCCAGAGGCGTAACCATAGTAGGTCATAACAAGCTCAATTCCTCATAGCGATCAGTATAGGCTCGATGTTCCCCACTGTCTTGCTTTAAATCATCAAATTCCCTTTCTAGAGCCCTAAGCTCATGACGAGGACAGAACTCCTTCATCATAAGAGCCCTAAGCTCGGCCCAAGTCTGTGCTAATGCAACCTCTGCACCGCGGTCTCTCATAACCCCGTTCCACCATGTAAGAGCCCTCTTCTGAAACACACTCGAAGAAAACTCGACCTTGCGATTTTCAGGACACTAAACGTGACGGAAAGTATTCTCAATGCTCTCGAACCATTGAAGAAGCCCAGTTGCTCCCTCAGAACCATTGAACTTGAGCGGTTTAGCTGAGTTAAAAATCTTGAAATTGCATGGAGCATTGTTGTTGTTGTTGATGGCTTGAGTTATTTGAGCATAAAGAATTGGGAAGGCAGCAGCCATTTGTTGCGCGATGATTTCCGCCAGTTCGGCATTCGCCATCTGATTGTCACGTCGAGGAGGCATTCTAAAAGAGGAAACATGAGAGGAAACGAGTGAGAGAATTAGACGAAAAGAATGAGATGAAACAAATCTGATGAAAGCAAGGATAGTGGTCGTCTGTCTGTTACTACAAAGCAACAAACGACCTGGTGATTAATCAAAGCAAATAGGTCAAAATAATGTATCGCGAAGACATGCTCGCCTATAAGTGGACACTCACCCCAAGAGTTCCCAGGTAAGAGTGACTGGTCCGATTATGTGGATTTGTACGAACACTCTAGCCTTAGACAGAAAACTCAGGGTACAGGCACCCACCCTTCCAGTTTGCATGTGTTCACAATATTTAGACCAACTTTGACGAGAGTTTTGAAAATTCAAAGGGGTTTAAAACCTTATAACAGAGGGTTCAAAACCTAGTAATCAATCATCCTAGAACAGATGATTAGTTTTCAAAGCGGTTTTGAAATTTATGTTCTTGTTGCGGTCGTCGCCTAAGGATAGGTGACGGTGTTGTTTTATGACTAAACGCAAGTAAACTCGCGTTAGGGTCCTAGGAAGGTTATAGACTAGGTCAAAGCATTACTAATAACCTAATTCCCTATAACCATGAGCTCTGATACCAACTTTTCTGTCACACCCCGACCACGAGGTACAACAAAACGTGGCGGAAACGTCGGGGAGTGTTGTAACAGAATCATTGTTTCATAACACATGGAAATTTAAATATTGTTTTATTGATTAAATGAACTCGTTGTTCTATTACAATCACATAAGTACAACTATGATCTTCCAAGTTTTAAAGTTGCTAAGGCACGAGTCCATCCTAAATGTAGCATGCATCAACAATCATCTCAAGACAGCACCTGAAACATGTGTGAAAATAGGTACGTCAGCATAAAAATGCCTGTGAGATACATAGGTTTTGTGAAAACGGAGTTCATGACTTATGTTTGAGAAAATGTTTAGTCATGAACTTTGTAAATTTGCTTTGTCTTGTAAATCATTTGAAAAACGATAGGATCAGATGATATGTATAAATAAGAGAATAATGTACGGTTAACTGAATAACCATGTAAAATGAGTTTGTATAAGTTAAGTTGTTTGAGAAACAATGTTTTGATAAAACGTTTATGGTATATATAAAATATACCTTGGTTTTAAGAAAGTTGAATAAGTAATATATTAAAATATATTTCAGTTCCAATATTGTTAACTCAAGTGTACTAAATAACGCCACGGTATGTAATGCAATGAAAACACTTATATATAAGAAGTACCAGCGGCGTATCTACCATGTTTTCATCACATTACACTCGTTCCGTTATTCAAACACTAACCAAAACCAAATCGTTTGATAGATAGTATATTAAATATACTTTGGTTGTTCAAAATAATAGTTTTCAGTAGTATATTACAAGTATACCTTGGATTTATAAATAACACATTAAACTATGTTTTAGTTTTGCAAGTAACATATCCGAATATGCTTTGGATGTGATAAATAACATATTAAACTATGTTTCAGTTATGTAAGTAACATATCACAATATGCTTTGGATGATTACAAAATATATGTTGATTCTGTACAATACCACACATGAGAGTATATCAAACTATACTTTTTGGGAGTATATCAAAATATACTTTAAAGGTGCGATTTAAGAATTCATTCAGACCTGGTGCATCAAACTACACCTTTGAGACTATAAGGATACCACAAAGGAAATCCCTATTTGGATGGAGAAATAAATTGGTTTCAGACATTCCATGACAACAGGAATGGGGTGTCTAGTCCTATAGCGCTATATCATACTACCAATCGGTCTGGTGAACAAAATAAGTACTATTCCAACAATTACTTTGGTAATCTTTGAGAAATCAGTGTTTAAACCATAGATAGTCATTTAGTTTGTCAAAAGATAAATACTAACATGTATAATCAATTATACTTTGAAATCATGAAAATAACAGATAGGTACACATGCTTCACCCCAAAACAGTTCGGAAAACAGTAAAAGAGGGGTTCAATGTACTCACCTGAGATTGCTTTGGATTCCTTGTATAATAACCGGATAATGCTAAAGATCACGGAATATCAACGGCACCTAGTAGGTAGCTTATGTTAATATACCGGACCAAATCGGAAGGATCGGACAGTACGCGGGTTCGTAAACCAAACGAGTATGGAGACTCGTGTAATATGGCTTAGCAAAGCCTACATACTAAAAATGAAACCTAATCTAAGTGCTTACGGTCCATCACGACCCGTTTAGGTAGCTTATGCTACCCTAACGCGTCGTTCGCGTAGAACGCGTTCGGAACGCCTAACATTGCGACCACACGGTATAACCTCGGAAGGTTATAGCTATGGTCACCTAATGTGTTTGGTCGGGTCCTAATGACCGACCAAATGGGTCGGGTTCGAAAGTATAAGCGATGGTTTAAATCGCTTACCTTACGACCCTATATAAGCACTAAACTAAAAGTGACGAGCTAAGCATGTTAGAACATGCTTAACTAAGTTTAGAAACAGGTTTGGCATCAAAACAAACGGCTTTGATGCCCACGAGTAGTTTGGTTACAAAATACGCAAGAATGCGCATTTTGGCCGAAACTACGACTCGTCACTGAGCCTAGATAACGGGGTAATCAGTAGGTATGGTAACTACGGACCATAACCATCGTGATCACGCTTACGTTATGAAGTTCCATGAACTTCGCATCGACCATAAGCTGGTCAATGCAGAAAGTCAACAAAACGTTGACTTTCGGACTCGAAAAGCGAATAAAAGAGCGAAAGAAGACTTACGGAGGGTCCCCGAGTGCTAATCAAGACCAAATAGCTCAGGTATGAAACAATGGTTTCAACTTAGAGCTCTAAGATCTGATTTTGTGAATTTTACACTAAAGGGGGGGGGTATTTATAGGAAAAGTGGAACCTTTAGGATCGTTTTATCGAATATCGTGCCTTGATCTCGTGCGTACATGTGTCCAAGTGGATAAGTTCAGTGAACTTGACCCTTGGCTCTTCGTTGGGTGAAAAGGCATCGCCCCTTGATCGAACGAAAGGCCAGATTCTGCATTAAATGCAAAATCTTCTGTCAGACATGTTCACGCGGCCCGCCTCATGTTTTGGGCAATCTTTACGCGGGCCGCCTGGCCCCTCTGATCTGCACCACTTGCAGAATTTACACTTTTGGTCCCTGTTGCGTGTTTAAGCTATTTCCAGCCCTTCTAAGACCTGTAAAGCCATCTTTAAGGCCCTAAAATGATGCCTAAACATTGTGGACATGAAACATGCCCAAAAATATGTCGGATGTCGGTTCGTTTGGCCGTACGATCGCGATGTTTGCTTAATTACGACGGAATGCGCATAAGCGTGAAAGACGATCCAAATGACGCGACAAATGGATTTTTCTCATGCCAAACACTAAGGCATAATATAAGGATGCTTACTTAAATTTTTGGATGTCCGGATGTATTCAGAACGTGAGTTATGCGCGAAAGTGCAAACTTATGCACTTTTTGACACTTTTAGTCCCTGAATGATCCAAAAGTTTGTTTTAGCATACCAAACCCCTCAAAGCTTATTTCTAAGCTATGTAAGGGATATATATGGTATGTTTAACTTATGGACATGTTCCGGAATGTTCGTTACAGTTCAAATTGGCATACTTTCGCAGTTTGTCAAGTTTAGTCCCTGTAAGCGAATTAACTTGTTTTTGCCATACCAAAGCCTTCAAAACTTATTTCTAAGTTATGTAAAGGTTATTTAAGGTATGTTAAGTGTATGATGGTCTCCCGGAGTATTTGTCGCATTAAACTGAGTACGTTTATGCACCAGTTTGCGTATAATTCTCCAGAAAGCGTTGTAGAGTATGAAATTGAACAAGAATTGATATGTGCAAAGCATACACATATTTATACAAATCCCAAGTATGAAATACAATATTTCCTTGGTTTGGCATTTGTTTGATGGTTGGAGTGACACAGGTGTCACATAACTCTTTTGACGGCCTCGAGCTGCCTGTAAGTTATCACGAACTTTCTTAACCTTGTCAGTTGTCTTTAGAATGAGGTCAGGTCCAGTAAGCTGAGCCTCACCTATTTCATTCCAGCAGACCGGTGAACGACATTTTCGACCATAGAGAGCCTCGAAAGGAGCCATGTTGATGCTGGAGTGATAACTATTGTTGTAGGAGAATTCAATCAATGGAAGATGTGAATCCCAACTACCACCAAAATCGATCACACAAGCTCTAAGCATATCCTCCAAAGTCTGGATTGTTCTTTCAGTTTGGCCATCTGTTTGTGGATGATAAGCTGTGCTCAGATTGAGTTGGGTCCCCATAGCAGATTGCATGGTTCTCCAAAATCGAGAAGAGAAGCGAGCATCTCTATCAGAAATAATGTTCAAAGGAACACCATGTCGAGATACAATTTCATCCACATAGATTTTAGCCAGATCTTTAGCAGATAGATTCTCACGGATCGGCAGGAAATGCGCTGACTTTGTAAGACGATCAACAACTACCCAAATGGCATCGTGACCTTTCTTAGTGCGCGGAAGTTTAGTAATGAGATCCATAGCAATGTTTTCCCATTTCCAAACTGGGATCTCAGGTTGCCCCAAAAGACCATAAGGATGTTGGTGTTCAGCCTTAACCTTGAGACACGTAAGGCATTTGGAAACGTACAAGGCAATGTCTTTCTTCATACCAGGCCACCAATACTGAGTACGAAGATCCTTATACATTTTATCTGAGCCAGGATGAATAGAATAACGAGACTTATGGGCCTCATCCATAAGCAAAGTGCGAAGATCATCTTGGCTTGGGACCCACAAACGGTCCATCAAATAATACGATCCATCTTCCTTCAGCACAAGATCAGGCTTAATGTGATAGGGTAATTCCTTACCCATCATGTCTTGTGAAACACAAGCCTGTTGAGCCTGAGTAATGCGTGCTTGGATATCAGATCGAGCTTGAATAGCAGATTGAACACGAGCACAATGAAGCACAGTACGTTCCTTACGACTTAATGCGTCAGCCACAACATTCGCTTTACCAGGATGGTAGCGAATTTCGCAATCATAGTTGTTTAGGAGTTCGACCCAACGTCTTTGCCTCATGTTGAGTTCTTTCTGGTTAAAGATATGCTGGAGACTTTTGTGGTCAGTGAAAACCACACATTTTGTGTCACACCCCCAAAATCCACCAGCGGAGTATCACCGCTTGGGAGCGTGACTGACCAGGATCAAGCCACCAATCATATAGAACAATATATATAGTAAAAGTAATTGCTATTAAACCAAACCAAATCCATATGAAAGGTGTTCCAAAACATAAGTAAGTTATCACAGTTTAGCGGAAGCGTATAAATAAAACCCATCATAATAAAGTATCGAATGTCATAAGTGTTTAACAAGACAATCACGATCCAAGCCCACAATGACCAGCTCCTCCCTGTGCAAGCTCCATGTATCTAACGACCTGCAAGGCATGTAACAGAGGATCAACAACTAGTTGAGCGAGTTCACAGAAAGTAAGTGCGTAATAGTGTGTTCGTTGGTAACATGTGGCTCTACTGGGCCGATAGTACGTTCTATAGGTGGGGGCTTCCCATGTTGTATAACCACTAGACTATGCGTAACCACAAGTGTTCTACACATTCCGAGAACAGTAATACGTACAAGTTTACGCAGGTTTTACGTAAGTATCCTTCACAACCGAGGATAGGGGTATGTGGGGGTTTACGTAGGTTTTACGTAAGTATCCTTCACAACCGAGGATAGGGGTACGCGGGGGTTTACGTAGGTTTTACGTAAGTGCCTGACACAACCGAGGCAGTAGTGAGTATAAGTTCACGTAGGTTTTACGTGAGTGTCCTTCGCAACCTGAGGACAGTGAGTAGCATAAGTATACGTAGGTTTTACGTATGTGTCCTGCACAACCGAGGACGATGGTATGGTAGTCTAGTAACAGTGTATGCACGAATCTAGTCAATCTCATTCCTTCAATCCCATTCCCAAGCCCTTGGGAATCCCATGCCTTAGTAAGAGTGTGAACTCACCTTGGTTTGCTCGGTAAGATTAGTTACTTGTTCGCACAAACTCAGTTAAAGCCGACACAAGATGTGGCTGAGGAGGACTTCGAGAAAGAGTGGGGCCTGCCGTCGACTTCCAAGACAAACAAGGGGGAGAGGGTCTGCTACTGCCGGTCGCCGAAAACAGGTAGGAGAATGTGCTAGGGTTTTATTTCTTGTGTTAGGTATATTTTAATAAGGTTAAACAAGGCACTAATCTTTTACGTGAAATATTAACATATAAGGGAGTTTGGGTTGGCTATGTTTGGGCTTAAAATACATGGGCTGGAACTTTATAAGAGGGGTGTGGCCTTAGGCCCAAGTAAGTGTGTACGTAAATGCATAAGAGGATGGGCCGAGGGTCCAAGTGGAGTGTGGTTCGAAGATCTTGTGTAATCGCTGAGAAGAAATATGCAACCAAGGGTTCTTAATAGCCCCATATAATCACAAGCATGCTCATGCAATCAGACACGTTCCTCTAACACGTATATTCACATTTAACATTACACATACATTATAAAGAACAACGCATAAACGTTCAATATAAATCACATAGTGTTCATATAAATTACATCCCAATACGACGAAAGGTTCCAAAATACGAGTTGTCACATCATCCCCAACTTGAAAGAAATTTCGTCCCGGAATTTAGCATGCGGTTACTGAGGAAGCTAGGTAAGTTGTATCGTTTACTGGTTTTCCTGGGGTGTCACATCATCCCCCCGTTGATTTGGAATTTCGTCCCGAAATTCTGCAGTAGTAGCTTCAGCCTCAGTAGTGGTTGCACGGTTTTCTAATAACTGGGGGTACTTTTCTGTCATCTGGTCTTCGTGTTCCCAGGTGTGCTCTGGGCCACGTTTGGAGTTCCAACGAACTCGGACAAGAGGGATTGTCTTGTGTTTGAGGACCTTAACATCCCGGTCCGTGATTTCAACTGGTTCCTCGACGAACTGCAACCGCTCGTCGATAGTGAGTTCCTTGAAAGGAACTATGAGGGTCTCATCTGACAGGCACTTCTTCAGATTCGACACATGGAATACATTGTGAACTGCACCGAGTTCAGCTGGTAGGTTTAGTCTGTAGGCCACTTTGCCTATTCTTTCAGTGATTTCGAACGGTCCAACATACCGTGGATTGAGCTTGCCTCGTTTACCAAATCGAACCACACCCTTCCAGGGTGAGACTTTGAGTAAAACCCGGTCCCCGACCTGAAATTCCAATCGCTTCCTACGCTTATCCGCGTAGCTTTTCTGGCGATCACGAGCTGCCGCCATGCGTTGTCGTATTTATGCAATTCGTTCAGTAGCGTCAACTACCATTTCTGGTCCTGTAATCTGACTATCCCCCATCTCTGCCCAACAGAGAGGTGACCGGCATTTACGTCCGTACAATGCCTCGAATGGAGCGGCTTGTATGCTGGTGTGGTAACTGTTATTGTACGAAAACTCCACTAAAGGGAGGTGTTTTTCCCAGCTGTTGCCGAAATCGATGACACATGCCCGAAGCATGTCTTCTAGAGTTTGAATCCTGCGCTCAGATTGCCCATCCGTCTGAGGGTGATAAGCTGTGCTCATGTCTAAACGAGAGTCAAACGCTTTGTGCATCGCTTGCCATAGTTCTGAGGGGAATTGTGCATCTCGATCCGAAGTAATGGAGGTGGGCACCCCGTGCCTCGAAATAACTTCTTTCAAGTAGATGTCTGCTAATGTAGAGAACTTATCCGTTTCTTTGATAGCCAAGAAATGTGCAGACTTTGTTAGTCGATCTACGATCACCCAAATAATATCATTCCCACGCTGGGATCTGGGTAGGCCTGTAACAAAATCCATGGAAATTTCTTCCCATATCCATTGCGGTATCTTGGGCTGTTGAAGTAGGCCCGCTGGTTTCTGATACTCCACTTTGACTTTTGCACAAGTCAAACACTTGCCGACGTAAGTAGCGATGTGGGCTTTCATGCTAGGCCACCAATATGTTGTTTTGAGATCGTGGTACATTTTATCCGACCCTGGATGTATCGAGTATCGAGACTTGTGTGCTTCATCCATCACAAGCTCTTGTAAACCGCCATAGAGTGGGACCCAAATACGTCCCGTTACATAGTATGCGCCGTCTTCCTTTTGTTCCATTCGTTGCCTTGAGCCGCGTAGGGCTTCAGCTTTGACATTTTCGGGTTTCAATGCTTCTATCTGAGCAGTTCGTATCTGTGCAGGAAGATCAGACTGAATAGTGAGCTGCAAAGCTCATGCACGCCTAGGTAGAGTGTCTTTCCGACTGAGAGCGTCAGCCACAACATTGGCTTTGCCTGGATGGTACTTGATGGCGCATTCGTAATCGTTGAGTAACTCGACCCATCGTCGTTGACGCATGTTCAATTCCTTCTGCTTGAAGATATGCTCGAGACTCCTGTGATCGGTGTAAATAGTGCACTTGGTACCGTACAGGTAGTGTCGCCATATCTTAAGCGCGAAAACAACAGCTCCCAGCTCTAAATCGTGCGTCGTGTAGTTCCGTTCATGAACCTTGAGTTGTCGCGAAGCGTAGGCAATAACTTTATCACGCTGCATCAATACACAACCAAGCCCCTGTATCGATGCGTCACAATATACTACAAAATCGTCTGTGCCCTCTGGCAGTGAGAGAATAGGTGCGCTGCATAAAGTACTGGAAAGCAGTTTCCTGAGTGTTGCCCCAACGGTAGGTGACACCCTTCTGTGTCAGTAGTATAAGCGGCTGTGCGATCTTCGAAAAAGTCATTAATGAATCGTCTGTAGTAACCTGCCAAACCCAAGAATTGGCGTATTCCCGTTGGTGTACGCGGTGCAGGCCAGTTCCTGATCGAATCTACCTTGGATGGATCGACATGAATCCCATCCCTGTTCACCACATGGCCTAAGAAGTGGACTTCACGAAGCCAGAAGTCGCATTTTGAAAACTTGGCGTACAGTTGTTCCTTTCGAAGAAGTTCCAAGATAAGGCGTAAGTGCTGCTCGTGTTCCTCCTGACTCTTGGAGTAGATTAGAATGTCGTCGATGAAAACGATGACGAACTTGTCTAGATAGGGTTTGCACACCCTGTTCATAAGATCCATGAAAACTGCAGGCGCGTTCGTAAGCCCAAATGGCATGACTAGAAACTCGTAATGACCGTAGCGAGTCCTGAATGCTGTCTTGGAGACGTCCTCATCCTGAACTCTCAGCTGATGATACCCTGACCTTAGATCAATCTTGGAATAGTAACTCGACCCTTGCAACTGGTCGAATAAATCGTCAATGCGAGGGAGAGGGTAGCGGTTCTTCACTGCGACCTTGTTCAGTTCGCGGTAGCCTATCACGTAGTCAAGGCAGCTAGACCACAAATCATAGAAGAAGCAGTAGAACTAGCCAATACCCTGACTGACAAATTGATACGTACACAAGAGGAAAACCAGAGAAAGAACCTAGCTCAAAAGCTTACCTAGGAATTTCGCTACGGTAATTCAAACTGTGGGAAAAGTACAGGTTCTTCTACACCCTATTGTAGATATTCAAAAAGAAACCATTCTGGAAGATGCTCCGTATACTACAACTTTTGCAAAATATCTTGACACAAGGAAGAAGACTGTAGGAGGAAACCTAGTAATAGGATATGCTTCAATTGTGGAGAAAGTGGGCACATCAAACCCAACTGTCCAAAACTAGCTCTAGCCACAACCAACAAGGCTAAGACAACTGAGGCACCAAAGAAGAATGCCAGAGCCTTTGTTCTGACAGCTGAGGAATCCAAGATGATTCCGGATGTGATTGCCGGTACGTTCTTAGTTAATAACATATTTGCCAAAGTATTGTTTGACTCTGGTGCAAACCAAAGTTTTATCAATACTTCTTTCTACAAACTTCTTAACCTACCCTTAGCCAAACTTCAACAAGATTGTCTGGTAGAGACAGCAAATGGAGAATCCATTAAGATAAGTGAAATCTTGTAGGGAGCAAGAATAGAAATCCTGAACCATCATTTCTTTGCTAACCTTTACCCAATGAATCTGGCTGGATTCGATGTTGTATTAGGAATGGATTGGTTGGTAACCAATCATGCCAGTATTTTATGTGATCAAAAGTCAGTACATGTAAGCACACCAAGTGGTGAAAAGATCACAATCAAAGGAGATAAGCCAACCCGATCAACAAAATTCATCTATGTGATGAAAGCTGCAAGTTATGAAAGGAAAGGAGGATTAGTATATATGACTTCCATAATCACTAATACTAAAGGAAAAGAATTAAAAGATATTCCTGTAATATCTAAATTCTCAGACATTTTTCCAGAAGAGTTACATGGATTACCGTCTGATAGAGAGGTTGAATTTAGAACTCACCTAATACCAGGGACGACACCAATTTCCAAAGCACCATATCGATTAGCACCAACGGAGATGCAGCAACTGAAGAAACAATTAGACTAACTTCTTGACAAAGGTTTTATACAACCAAGCTCGTCACCATGGGGGGCACCGGTGTTGTTTGTTAAGAAGAAAGACGGATCGATCGTATGTGCATTGATTATCGAGAATTGAACAAGGTTACGATTAAAAATCGGTACCCACTACCGAGAATCGATGATCTGTTCGATCAAATTGAAGGAGCTCGATTCTTTTCTAAGATCGATTTACGCTCAGGATATCATCAACTGAAAGTACAGGAAGAGGACATTCATAAAACTGCTTTCAGAACGAGATATGGTCATTATGAATTTACTGTCATGCCATTTGGTTTAACCAATGCCCCAACCGCATTTATGGACATGATGAACATGATATGTAAACCATATCTAGATAAATTCATAATTGTCTTTATAGATGATTTTCTAATTTACTCTAAGAGTAAAGAAGAACATGCAGTGCATCTGCATACCCTTCTGACATTGTTGAGAAAATAGAAGCTTTATGCTAAATTCTCAAAATGTGAATTTTGGTTACAAGAAGTGCAATTTCTTGGACATCTGGTTAATCATGAAGGAATTCATGTGGATCCCACAAAGGTCGAGGCGATTACTAAGTGGTGTAGGATCGATTTTAGACCCGAACGAGTCGATCAGAAGAGTTTATCTCTAAACGAACGGCGGAAACAGACGTGTAGAGCTCAATTCAGCAAGATTCACACTATAAACTGTTGTATGATTGATTTGAGAACGTTTTACAACCTGACAACACTTCGGCAGCACTTCGTTGCTCTAGTCGGAAAGTTACAAATGGTGAAAGTTTGAAACCTATTTATAGGAGAGACCCTTTAGTTTGAAATGACCCTTTAGTTTGAAAGTGTTTCAAACGGACAGGGTGTTTTTCAAACTAAAGCCCCTTCATTCTAAACCCTTTTCAAACTAAATGCTTCAAACTAAAACCTATGACAATGTCCAGATCAACTAGACTTGATACAAGACGAAGACAACAGATGAATGCACCAACAAGTGGAAAGTCCCTGAATCACCAACGGAAGTAAGAAGTTTTCTTGGACTGGCAGGATATAATAGGCGGTTTATTCGAGATTTTTCTAGTATAGCGATTCCTTTGACCAAACTGACCTGCAAATCAGTTAAGTTTGAATGAGGACCGAAACAGGAAGAAGATTTTAACATTCTTAAGTAAAGGTTAACCAACGCACCCATACTCGCATTACCAGAAGGAACTGAAGACTTTATAGTCTATTGTGATGCGTCTAAGTTAGGATATGGATGTGTGTTGATGCAACGTCAAAAGGTTATACCTTATGCCTCTAGACAACTTAAGAAACATGAAGAGAATTACACAACCCATGATCTAGAATTAGGAGCCATAGTTTTTGCCCTTAAGATTTGGAGATACTATTTATATGGAAATAAATTTGTTGACTTCACTGATCATGAGAGTTTAAAGTATATTTTTGGACAAAAAGAATTAAATATGAGACAGAGACGCTGGATGGAAATTCTTAGTGATTATGATTGTGATATCCAGTATCATGCTAGGTAAGCCAATGTAGTAGCTGATGCTTTAAGTCGAAAGTATCATGAAAAGCCAAAACGAGTACGTTCTCTCATATTAAACCTACAAGTAGATTTAAATGAACAAATTAGAGAAGTACAAGAAGCAGCAATCAAGGACGATGCTGAAAATTTAAAAGGAATAATTAAGGAATTAGAACAAGGAATAGATGGAATTTGGAAGTTCCATAAGAAAAGGATATGGATACCTAAACAAGGAAACCTACGCCACAGAATTCTAGAAGAAGCTCAAAAGTCTAAGTATATGATACATCCCGGAAGTGATAACATGTATCATGATCTAAGAAAGAACTTCTGGTGGATAGGAATGAAAAAGGATATAGCTAATTATGTTGCTAGGTGTCTAACTTTTTCACAAGTTAAAGCTGAGCATCAGAAACCCTCAGGGTTATTGCAACATTTAGAGATGCCAATATGGAAATGGGAATTGATAACAATGGACTTTGTTACCAAATTACCCAAGACAAGAAAAGGAAATGACACAATCTGGGTGATTGTTCACAGATTAACCAAAACTGCTCATTTCTTACCTATGAAGGAAACTTTCAGTATAGAACAGTTAGCCAAGCTATATGTAAATGAAATAGTTTCATTATATGGAATTCCTCTATCTATCGTATCTGATAGAGATAGCCGTTTTACTTCGCATTTTTGGACAAGTTTCCAAAAAGCAATGGGAACCAGGTTAAATCTAAGCACAACTTATCATCCACAGACGGACGGACGAAGCGAAAGGACAATTCAGACGATGGAAAATATGCTTAGAGTCTGTGTAATTGATTTCGGAGGAAATTGGGACGACCATTTACCATTAATAGAATTTTCCTACACTAATGCTGCACCATTTGAAGCACTCTATGGACGAAAGTGCAGAACTCCAGTCTGTTGGGCAGAAATTGGAGAAAAGCAATTATCTGGACCAGAGATAGTGCAAGAAACGACAGATAAGATAACTCAAGTCAAGAAAAGACTAAAAGCAGCTCGAGATCGTCAAAAGAGTTATGCAGATAACCGATGAAAATCTTTAGAATTTCAAGTAGGAGATAAGGTACTATTAAAGGTTTCTCCATGGAAAGGAGTAGTCAGATTCATTAAAAGAGGAAAGCTAAGCCCTAGGTATATTGGACCTTTTGAGATTATTAGAAGAATAGGACCTGTAGCCTATCAGCTACAACTGCCAGAGGAAATGGCATGAATACATGATGTGTTTCATGTATGTAATCTCAAAAAGTTCTTAGCAAATAAATCGTTAGTAATACCTCTTAAGGACATAGAGGTAAATGAGAAACTTAAGTTTATCGAGAAACCCGTTCAGATCAAAGATAGAAAGATCAAGAATCTCAAACACAAGAGATTAGTTCTGGTCAAAGTGAAATGGGATTCCAAGAGAGGACCAGAATACACTTGGGAACTTGAATCACAAATGCAAAGGAAATAACCACACCTGTTGCAGTAGATCTCGAGGACGAGATCCAAAACAAGGTGGGAAGGATATAACAACCCTCCTAAAAAATATGTTTGGACACCCCTAAATGTCCTAAAATATACCCCGTACTTGAAAAACGGGCCCGAAATACCTTTGTACTTGTGAAAAACAAGAAAAACAAAGTTTAACAGTCGCTCACAGGGCGTGGCCAAGAACTCATTGGTCTGTCGCAGGGTGCGAGGACCCTTACTTGTTTGATACTGCATAGTGCCACGTGGCACGTGACTCGGCAAAACTAGGCTGGTGACTGGCCAAGCCTATACGCAACACACGTCTTGTCACGGGCCGCGAAGGCCTTAGCCTTTTTGTCGCGGGCCGCGAGCCGCCCTAGTCTAGCCCTATAAATAGGAGATCGAGGTTCAGTTGTTCCTCGTTCAAAATTTTGTAATCTCTCTCAATTTCTTTATAGTAGAAGTAATACCCGGGAAAAATACCCACTATAAAGCGAAGCTCTGCCACGTTGTAAGTACTACAACCCTACTATTACCCTACACGATCGATCTAGGATTCTGTAACGCATGTCGGCTCTGCCCGACTTAGTCGTTGGAATTCTGTCTCGTGTCACACTCGATTGATCTAGGATTCCGTAATGCATGTCGGCTCTGCCCGACTCGGTCATTGGAATTCTGTCTCCAGTTGTACGGTTAATGTGATTTGGGTTATTTTACTAACACGTTTGCGTTATTTGTATAGATAATAATTAGGAGATTCTGTGACAACCCTCACAATTACAGGTATCCGTACAATTAATTAATATTTAATTTGTTCTTAATAACTGTGCTCGGTTACAACTATGATTAAACTGCTTTCTGATTTCTGTTACATACATACATATGCATCACATTTCATGCTGTCACTCCATTTATTACATACAAATTTTAGTGACAAACTTGATGCACAAAGCACAGATAGCACACTGAGCGGATAACCCAGAGACATGCTGACAATGCCATCACCTAGACAGACAATGTTTTTGAGGCCAGTATGAGCCAGAGATAGAATACTACACTAGTAGGGAGTGTAGGGAAGTGAGGACCATAAAATTGCGTCACTTGGTGATAGTTATAGTGCCGGGAAGTGCCTAAAACACACTTTAAATGGAGAATTCTGCACTAAATAACAAAATTCAGCATTTAATGAAGCTAGTAATGTGCAAAAACTTGACAAACTAGTCCTAGATACTTTCCAAAGTGTTGGGAATTAAAAGTGTCACTAAAAGTATTATAAAAACACCTTATGGATTAATTAAGCAATTTAACAGAACCACACCCAACCGAACAACCGGACTTTACCCGGAACACAAAAATATTGCCAAACACATTATTTTTATTTTTCTAAGCTAGTTAGGGTCCCCGAATACCCTAACACACTATATATTTCGTAATACACCTTAACACACTAACTAAAACACTTGGTTTCTAACTAAACTAGTAACTAGACATTTAAAACCCAACCCTATACCCCCCCCTGGCGACGGTTACCATGGGTGTCCCCACCCATGGATTTGTTTAATATTTTATTTGATATGGTTGGAGATTAAGAAACATAATACAAAAGGGTTAAAGATGAAGATGGGTTATAAGATGGCACAAGGGGTTAAGGCACTTCATTCTCACCACAACATCAAACACCAACTCTCTCTCCCTCTCCCTCTTTGGTCTCGGCCGACCCCCACACCACACACCACCACCATCATTCAAGCTTCTTCAAGCAATCTACATACATCCAAGGGTGTTAGAGATCATACAAACAAGCTTGGTGTGTTCGGAAGCTCAAGGACCTCTTTCATCTTCTTTTATCCACCACTTTTATACTCTTGAACTCCCCTAGCTTTGTGCTAGTGGTAAGTCTCTTAGATTTTCATTCTCTTCATGTTTTTGATGGTTAATAGTCAAAAGAATGATGAAATCTCAAGAAACACTAAAAACATAAACAAGTCTTGAACATGAACCAACCTTGTGATGAAGTAGTGTTAAGTTGATGAAGAAATCATGTTATTCTTATGTTATGATACTTGTTGAATATTGTTTGCTAGTAGAAATGATATGGATCATCATATGGTCTTGCTAGATCATGATTAAGGACATTAACTAGCAAGATGAGAAAGTAAGAATGTTGTGGATGATGGAATCATCCACACATAAACTATGAACTTGAGTAAATAAATGTTTTCTTGAAAAATAAAGATCAAAGTAAGTTATAATCTTGTAGATCTAAAGATCCATGAGTGGTTTTTCGAAAGAACCAAGTGAAAAGTATGAGTTTTGTTAAAACTTGGATCTTACATGAACTTAACACATTTTTAGTGGATAAACAAGTGTAGAAACACTTGTGTAATAAGAAAATTTCACAAATAAATATTTTTAGAAAATATGACTAGAAGTTGTGAATACTCAAACTCTTTAAAAATGAAGTTTTTAAGGAACCAATCACATTTTTAAAGGAAACAAGACTTACTAAGTATGCTAGTAGGTTACTACACACTTTTATAAATTTTCAAGTTCATAAGTTTATAGTTTATGCTTGTTTTTGACAAATTGGTAAATAAAGATTGTATGTTGTTGATTGAAAATTGTTTGAATGATTTTACAAAAGAAAATGATATGCTAGTAAGCATGGACGCCTCCATTTACAAAGGAAACTCTGGCAAAATTTTTCTAAAAATCCAACACTTAGAAAATATTTTTCTAACAAGTGTTTACAATTATATTTTTAACCTTGTTTTCAAAATAAACTTTGCCATGATTTTTATTACAAAAATACTAAGTGCCGGAGGTTGATTTTCGTAAATAAAACTTGATAAATATATATATTTAGAATATATATTTCATACTAAAACTCTTGTGTGATTATTTGTTTATTTTGTGAACTACTTATATTATTTTTAAGGTAAAATAATATAACTTATGTATACCATGAAATTACGACTCCAAAATAATACCAAAACTCTTACAAAATAATGATTTAAGTTACGCAATTATTATTGCGATACGAAACGCTAAAACGTAACTTATGTAATATTTCAGTAAAATACTTTTACACGTATATTTTTGGTGAAATATTATTTTGAAAAATCTATGAAGTAAAATATAATACGTTTGGAAAAAATATGTATATTTTGAGTTAAGATGTTTTAGACAAATAATTTAAATGTATTTTTCTAAGTGCAACTTAAAAAATATTTTTTTTTTTGGAATTACAAGTGTACATGTATAAATACCCCCATCCTTGGGAAGGAAATACACATAAAATACATAAGAAGTGTGGATACGAAATAGTTGCCTAACTATTTTTTTTTCTAAAAAAACCAAAAGTTAAGTTAAAATAATTATTATTATTTTAACAGGTAGTCACAAACTTGATATAATATCAAAGTAACGCAACTCAAAACATTAAACCCTAAGCCAAGGCACGGCCCGTTCGTCTAATAGACATTAGTACGTTGTAGGTCGCCAGGTAGCTGATCGAGTTTGAGATTGACGTTACAGGATACGCACTTCTGGGAGTTCATGTCCCTCTTTTCTCTTTACTGTTTTTAGTTTTATACTTCGGGGGTGAAATACATGCGACAATTATTACAAACATTTATTTACATGGTATGGTTAGCGTAGGGAGGGTTTACTACTAGATCATGTGAGGGGTGGGTACAACACTTAAGGCCACCAATCCTCATTGTTAGGACCGAGGGACACCAGAGTGATAGATCTATTTGGGTGTAGCGAGCCCAAACCCGTGAGGCCGGGGCGGCCCATAGAGGTGACTATGTCTTACAGCCGAAGCCCGGTAACAAATTTGCTAGGTTTGAGTCTTCCTGCACCTTTTCACACATACCAGTGGCTTTGCAACCCATTGGTGATCTATTTTTCCTTATTGTTACATACCAGGGACTTTTACTCATACATGAAAGGTTAATACATATTACTTTTACATGAACTCGCTCACCTTTTGTTGACTTTTCAAACTACATGTATTTCAGGAAATTAATGGATCTGGCGAAGTGTGCAATCGTGTCAAGCTGCGTAGGGAATAATGATGTCATCCAGGTTTAGGAGGTGTAACCCTTACTTGGACGGGTTATATCTCCTTAAACCATGTTTTTATTTAAATCTTTTGTTGTGTCATGTGAACACGTTTTAATTATGTCATGGTTGTAACTTGTTTTATGTGTCGACTTTTTAAACAATGATGTTGTGGTAACTCTAAATTCAATGAATGGATGATCGTCATGTGCTTTATCTTCATATAGCATTGTTATGATTGTTGCTATGGTATTAAGAAGTCACTCCAAATAAACCCACGCTTCCACAAAAGCCAGGGTGTGACAGCTTGGTATCAGAGCATAGATCATAGCGAACTAGGATTCATTCTCGAGTCTAGACTATGATCACTAGGGCTCTCACGAAAACATTTTTACATTGCATACACTAAACGTCCAGATCCAGGATACAAAACATTTTTACAAATAAAAGGCACAAATACACTTTTCAAAATTCATGGTTCAGTCTTAGAGACTGAGGGTGTTCAGCCTTAGAGGCTGGGGAGGTTCAGTCTTAAAGGCTGAGGGAGGTTCAGTCTTAAAGACTGAAGGGTTCAATCTTAGAGATTGGGGAGGTTTAGTCTTAGAGACTGGGAGTTGGTCTTAGAGACCAGGGAGTTAGTCTGAGAGGCTAGGGAGTTCAGTCTGAGAGACTGGGAGGGTAGTCTAGGGAGACTAGGAGAATTAATTGTTTGTTTTATTGTGACTTACATGTTTATTTGATTGTATGTTGATATATGTGCATATGTGTGGTTGTGTTACAGACACCATGCCATCATCTTCAGATACTGGAGTATCGGACACCTTGGATCCCATAGCGATCGTGTCGGACGACGAGATCCCGTCAGAGAGTGAGGTCTACACATCAGACACCACGAGTACAAATGACGATGATTTTCAGCCTTTCGCTCTGCCAGACATCGGAGTTGAGGTTCAGCCTGCTGATGGCATTCCTGCTGGGGATCTACCTCTTGCGGTGATCCCTGCTCCCATTCCACTTGCTGCTTTTCCCGTGGCGGAGGTGCCACTCGATGTCGTGTCTGACGACGACATTGATCTTTTCGAGGAGGGTCCCCCTGAGGATGACTATGAGGGTGGGGCTTCGACTGATGTTGATGCTATCCTTCCTATTGCTGAGGCCCCTGAAGAGGAGGCTCCTCTTGGTTCACCTGTTCCAGACTCGTTGGAGTCTGTGGCATCCACGTCTATGCACGACCAGGGGGTGCAGCATCACTCTCCTGACGATGACCCCGATGTAACGATGTCAGCTGCACCTAGTCCGTCACACGAGTTTGAGTTTCACCATGAGACCGATGACGATTTTGATCCAGTTTTTCCTCCTGATTTCGATCCTGATCACACGATCGAGTTTATTCATATGGACCAGCTCTTAGAGGCGCCAGTGGCTCCTATTGATCCATCATTTGACATCCCTGCCAACTTTGATATGGACCTTGTTGACCCTGAGCCTGTCATGGCCCCAGAGCCCGTTGTTGCTCCTGATCCTGCACCTAGGCCCGACCCTGTTCTTGATGATGCACCAGCCTTTGCACCACCCATTGCTGACCTTCCCATTGTTGCACAACCAGTGGTGGATGATCCTATTGCTGACGTACCTTTACCTGATGCCGTGCCGGTATTGGTTGACCGTGCACCCTTCGCCGCTCACATCGATCCTCGTTATGCTGACACCCGTAACGGGTGGATCGAGGATGATGACGAATACCCACCGTTTGTGCTACCCGTCACTCCTCCCGTAGCACCCGTTTCTGCACCTACCGGGATTCCCTTGTTTCCCCCACACACCACAGACGTCCATCGCACTGATCTTCCCATCACATTCCTCCAGGACATACCGCCACCTCGTCCTGGGGAGGGTTCATCGAGGCAGCCACCTGCTTTCATTCCTCCTGTGTCATCATCTTTTCCGTTCCTGTCACAGTTTCCTCATACTGCACCACCTGCTGCACCTTTGGGCGAGCTGTTTTTGTGGACTACGCCCCATGTTATGCCATTAGCTGACCCGTGCCACCCATTTCACGTGGGGTACACTACGGAGGATATACTTGCGTCGCTGCAGCTACAGCAGGACGCACTGAGCCGTCGTATTCAGGAGTTAGAGAGAGCTCCACGTCCGCCTTGTCACTGTCAGACCCCCTTTGCAGCACCGCACATTCCCCGTCCGCTTTCTCCTGATTCGGATGTTCGTTTCCTTACATCTGAGCAGCAGATTGCCTATTTGCTGCGCATCTGTCGTGCACTTGAGGATGACTGGTTGCACATGCATCGCTTGCTTTTCTCTCGTTTTCCTCCTCCTCCTCCGCCATCAGCATAGATACTTTGGTTTGATGCAGGTAGATCATTTTGGTGAGAAAGTCGTGATTGAGCCAGCATATGAAAACTTTTGAGAGACCACACTTTTTGTATATGATATGTGTAGTTCGACTTGTATTTTGAGGGTGATGTGACCCTATGATATCATTGGATGTATGATGTACTATAAAACATGTAAAACAAGATTGTGGTCGTGATTAATGAAAGCTCAATGGCAACGTTCTCACTACATGCTTTGTTGTGTTATTTACTTTATGTTAGAACATGTGATGTTATGTGACTGATGAATGTTATTATGTATGCATATTATTTACTTACTATGACCTGACCAATATGATCACCTTTTAGAAGATGCCTCCACGACGCGACGCGCGCATGCTCGCTACTGAGGCGGAACTCCAAGGGATAATTGCCGCGGCTATAGCTCAGTATGCGGCCTCCCATGCAGAAACAAGCGGAAATATCTCGAACAACAACCACAATAACAATCCACCCAATGGTAATGTTAAGTCGCTTGAGATATATTACGATACATTTGGATATTTCTTGCACGTCCGCTAATACCATTTGTAAATTCTAACGTATGTGCAGGGTGCACCTACAAGCAATTCCTCGACTGTAAGCCCGTGAATTTCGACGGCACTGGAGGTGCTGTTGCGTTTCTCAGGTGGGCTGAAAAGACAGACTCTGTCCTAAGGATGAGCAAGTGTGCTCCCGAGCAACAAGTGACCTACATCTCAGGGCTGTTTCTGGATGGTGCCCTATCGTGGTGGAATCTGCAATTGCAAACTTTAGGAGAAGCGGCAGCTTATGCGTTAACCTGGAATGAGCTGAAGGAGCTCATGAGGAGGAAGTATTGCTCACGCGCAGAAATATAGAAATTAGAAACTGAGTTCTGGCACCTAAAATGGAAGGTCCTAAGATTGCAGAATATGTTCAAAGGTTTCATGATTTGACCCATGTAGTGCCATACTTGGTCACGCCCGAATTTAAACGCGTTGAGCGTTTCATCTGGGGATTGGCCCCTCAGATTATGAGCATGGTTACCACGTCCAAGCCTGCAACGATCACGGTAGCCATCGATCTCATTGTGGCACTTACTGAGGAAGCTATTAGATTGAACAAGGTTTCAGTATCTGAATCGAAGAAGAAAGAGACTCGTGTGAGGTCATCTGGAGAGAACAAACGGAAATTTTCCAACTTCAAGCAAGGTACCAGTAATGTGAGCAAGAAGGGTGAGTCAAGCACACCGGCCAGAGCCACAACCAGTGTCGAAAACAAAGGAAAGGGTTACATGGGCACTCTGCCCAAGTGTGATACGTGCCAGCGCCATCATTCTGGCCAGTGCAGATTGAGGAAATGCGAGTCATGTGGAAAGAACGGCCACTCGAAGGATATGTGTTGGGCCAGAACTGGTGCTGGGCGGGGTGGTAATCGAAGTTATGGGAATGGTAATGGAAACCGCCAACAAGGAGGAAATGGCGGAAATGGAAACCGTGGAAACTTTGCGAACCAAGCTGGGAGTGGAAATCGCAACCAAAACAACACTCAAGGTGGAAATGGAAATGGTAATGGTCGGGGACCGGGATGTTTCAATTGTGGGGATGTTGGGCACTTTAAGAGGGAGGGTGTTGAACATAGGTGCAAGGGAAGCGCGCCAGGATCCAAACGTTGTCACTGGTACGTTCCCTATAAACCAACTCTTTGCACCTGTTCTGTTTGATACTGGTGCCGACTATGTATCGTTAGAATTTAAGAAAATGCTTGGGTTAACTGCTAGTAAGATAGACGTTTCGTACTCAATTGAACTGGCTAATGGAAAGCTTGTTGAAACCAATGAAGTCATCAGAGGATGCGTAATAGAGCTGGGAGAACGCGAGTTCACTTTGGATCTACTACCAGTCAAGTTGGGAAGTTTCGACGTGGTAGTAGGGATAGATTGGTTGTCACGAAAAGACCATCCGCATCCCAATAGAAGATGGAGAGACGATTGTGGTCCATGGAGAAAAGCGCATTACGCCTCTGAGAATCATTAGCTGCATGAAAGCTAGAAAGTGTTTGCAGAAGGGATGTGTTGCCTTCTTGGCACACATCGTGGATAAAGAAGCCGCTGAGCCAAAGATCGAAGATATTCCAGTTGTAAAAGAATATCCTGAAGTCTTTCCAGAAGACATACCAGGATTACCGCCCCAAAGACAAGTCGAGTTCCACATTGACTTAGTCCCAGGCGCTGCGCCTGTGGCTAAAGCACCCTACCGACTTGCGCCTTCGGAGATGCAGGAGTTGTCAACGCAGCTCCAGGAGCTGTTAGACAAGGGATTTATTAGGCCAAGCTTCTCACCTTGGGGAGCTCCAGTTTTGTTTGTTAAGAAGAAAGATGGTAGTTTCCGCATGTGTATCGACTACCGAGAACTGAACAAGCTGACAATCAAGAATAGATATCCTCTACCGAGAATTGATGACCTATTTGATCAATTGCAAGGTTCAAGTTTCTATTCAAAGATCGATCTACGATTAGGTTATCACCAGTTAAGGGTACAAGAGGAAAGTATTCCCAGGACTTCTTTTAGAACTCGATATGGACATTACGAGTTCCTGGTGATGCCGTTTGGGTTGACAAATGCGCCAGCCGTTTTTATGGATTTAATGAATAGAGTTTGTAAGCCGTACCTCGACAAGTTGGTGATTGTGTTCATCGATGACATTCTGATTTACTCGAAGACGAAGGATGAGCACGAACAACATTTAAGAGCCATTTTGGAGCTACTTAAAAAGGAGAAATTGTATGCTAAGTTCTCGAAGTGCGAGTTCTGGTTACGCGATGTCCAATTTCTTGGACATGTGGTTAATGGAAATGGAATCCATGTGGATCCCACAAAGATCGAAGCAATAAAGAAATGGGAGACTCCAAAGACGCCAACCGAGATTCGGCAGTTCTTAGGTTTGGCAGGTTACTATCGAAGGTTCATTAAGGATTACTTAAAAATCGCTCAACCTTTGACTTCCCTTACTCAGAAAGACAAAAAGTTTGATTGGGGAGACAAACAAGAAGAAGCGCTTCAGTTATTGAAGAACAAACTTTTTGACGCACCAATCTTATCACTACCCGAAGGAACGGATGATTTTGTGGTATATTGCGATGCATCACGTCAAGGTTTGGGTTGCGTGTTGATGCAGCGATAGAAAGTTATAGCATAAGCTTCTCGCCAGTTAAAGGTCCACGAGAAAAATTATACCACGCACGACTTGGAATTAGGCGCGGTGGTATTTGCGTTGAAGATCTGGAGACATTATTTGTATGGCACGCGATGTACAATCTTCACTGATCATAAGAGCCTGCAGCACATATTCGACCAAAAGGAGCTTAACATGAGACACAGACGCTGGGTTGAGCTATTGAACGACTACGACTGTGAAATCAAGTATCATCCAGGGAAGGCGTATGAGATCGCCGATGCCCTAAGTCGGAAAGAAAGAATCAAGCCCATAACCGTTAGGGCTTTTGAAATGAGTGTCCAGAGAGACCTCTCATTGCGCATTCGTGCCGCGCATAGATAAGCTCTCAAAGAAAGGAATAATGAGGACGAGTATCTCGTGGGATGGAGAAGCAGTTGGTACCAAACAAGGAAGGAACTTTATGCTTCATGAAACGAATTTGGGTTCCTCTGTTTGGTGGATTGAGAAAGGTCATTTTCGATGAAGCTCATAAGTCACGGTACTAGATTCATCCAGGAGCGGATAAAATGTACCAAGACCTTAAGGATTTCTACTGGTGGCCTAGGATGAAAGGCGATGTTGCAGTATATGTTAACAAATGTTTAACGTGCGCCAAGGTAAAGGTCGAATACCAAAAGCCTTCAGGTCTTCTACAGCAACCTAAAATACCCAAATGGAAATGGGAACAGATTTCAATGGATTTCATAACGAAATTGCCAAGGATGCCCAAAGGTCACGATACAATTTGGGTGATAGTAGACTCTTTAACGAAATCTGCGCACTTCTTGCCAATCAGGGAAAAAGACAACACGAGTAAGCTAGCAGAGATATACATGAGAGAGATCGTTGCACATCATGGAGTGCCTAGTAGACTCTTTAACGAAATCTGCGCACTTCTTGCCAATCAGGGAAAAAGACAACACGAGTAAGCTAGCAGAGATATACATGAGAGAGATCGTTGCACATCATGGAGTGCCTCTCTCAATCATCTCAGCTAGCAAATGGATTTTTCTTTTTTTAAGTTTATGGATCAGAAAGGTATGCGGGATGCTCTTGCTTCGGGTCCTTGGATTATTCGCTCTCAACCTTTGTTCCTTCATGAATGGAAGCCTACTATCAAACTTGAGAAACAGGAGGTAAAGAAAGTCCAAGTATGGGTTAAAATACATGAAGTTCCCATTGCTGCTTATACGGAGGATGGTCTAAGCATGATTGCTACAGCCATTGGCGAACCCAAACTTCTTGATTCTTACACGTCTTCAATGTGCATGGAGTCGTGGGGGAGAAGTAGCTATGCTAGAGCTTTGATAGAGATATCCGCGGACAAGGAGTTTAAGGAGGAAATCACTTTGGCGATTCCTGAGATGGAAGGTGATAATTTTATTAAGGAAACCATGTATGTGGAATACGAATGGAGCCCGCTTAGATGTTCATCTTGCTGTGTTTTTGGACATGATAATCAATCATGTCCAAAGATGCCAAAGAAGAGGATCGATGTTGGTAAAAAAGACCGTTTGTTTAATAATCAAGGAAGTCGGAAAGGAAAGGAGATACCGAGAGTCGATGAGGAGGGATATATGGATGTGCCGACTAAGAAAACGGCAAAGAGAGGTGGTATTCAGGTTAACAAGCAAAAGCCAAAATTCGAATATAGACCCATCAATACAAAGCGTAAAGATGAGTCTAAAGGGCAGCCGAAGACTACCAGTTTTCTTACTTCGAATCCATTTGCCGTTTTAAACGATAGCAATGCTGAAGTCGGTGAAAGTAGTCAAGGGGGTAGTGGTCAACAAGAGGATGACTCTGATGAGGAAGAGGTGGTTGAAGTTTACAATGAGATGGACGATTTTCTAATGAAAGGGACTCAGAATGTTAAAGGGGCAAGCACTCCTTCACCAGGGGTTTCCAATGGTTAGTCTCGTTGCTTGGAACATAAGGGGGTTGAACCGCCCGCTTAAACAAAAAGAGGTTCGGCGAATTCTTAAAGATAGTAAGCTTTCTTTTTGTGCTATTTTAGAATCTCATGTCGATGTTGGCAATCTTGCGAAAGTTTGTAATTCAGTTTTCCGTCAATGGTCTTGGACTTCAAATGAAAATTGTTGTGATAAAGGGACTAGAATTATTGTGGGGTGGAGCTTGGATATTTTTGATGTTTTTGTTATGGCTCAAACAGACCAAGTTATGCACCTTCAGCTTGTCTTTAAGATGGATAAAAAGGTTTTATTCTGTTCGGTTGTGTACGCAGCGAATTATTATGTCAAACGTAGAGAGTTATGGCGTCAATTATCGATTCATAAGGCTCTAGTTGGGGATAAAGCGTGGATTATCATGGGTGATTTTAATGCGGCTCTTAATTTAGAAGATCATTCTATGGGTTCATCGTCCATCTCGATTGACATGAGAGAATTTCAAGATTGTGTTTTGAATATTGAGGTGTTCGACATTAATAAATCGGGCTGTCATTTTACGTGGACTCAGAAGCCGAAGGATGGTGTGGGGGTGCTAAAGAAGCTTGATAGAGTTATGGGTAATAATTCGTTTGTGTCAGAATTCCCCAATTCGGTAGCTTTATTTCATCCTTATAGAATTTCTGATCATTGCCCATGTTTGTTAAATATCCCTACTACCGGGAAGCCGAAGCCTAGATCGTTTAAATTTGCCAATTTCTTGGTTTTTAAACCGGAATTCCAGGAGCGTGTTAAGAGGATTTGGGATACTCGTGTTGATGGGGTTCTTCAATTTCAAGTGGTAAAGAAACTTAGGCTGTTAAAATCGCCTCTCCGGGACCTTCTTTTCCAACAAGGGAATTTACACAAGAAAGTTGAAACTCTTCGGCGTGATTTGGATACTATTCAGCGACAGATTGATTCTAATCCGATGAATGCGGAACTTCGAATACAAGAAGCGAAGGTTAACGCTGATTTCCAGACAGCATGTTTAGATGAGGAAAGGTTCTTGAAGCAGAAATCAAAGGTAGAATGGTTATGTGCCGGTGACGCGAATACGAAGTTTTTCCATGCCTCTCTGAAAACTAGAAACCACATGACTCGTATTGAGGCTATCTCTAACTCTCAAGGAGTTGTTTTTCACGGTGAAGAGGTCCCAAAAATTTTTGTCCATCATTATGAAAACTTTCTTGGCATAGAAGATAACATCACTTTGCAGCCCACGCATGATCTTTTTGACAAAAAGATTTCTAATGAAGATGCTACTCACATGGTGCGCACGGTTACTAGTGAAGAGGTTAAGTTGGCGATGTTTTCCATAGGTAACGACAAAGCGCCAGGCCCGGATGGTTATACGGCTGCTTTCTATAAGCATGCTTGGCAGATTATTGGAACGGATGTTTCGACGGCTGTCATAGACTTTTTCGGTTCTGGTAAGCTTCTAAGGGAGCTTAATAACACTCTAATTGTTCTTATTCCTAAGAAGCCTACTCCTTCGTCAGTCACTGATTACCGGCCGATTGCTTGCTGTAATGTCATTTACAAGTGCATTAGTAAAATCATAGCGGATCGAATTAAGAATTATCTCAATCAAGTTGTTAGTATTAATCAATCCGCTTTCGTCCCGGGAAGGAGAATTTCAGATAATATCCTGTTGACACAGGAATTGATGCATAATTATCATAGGAGTAGCGGTCCTCCTAGATGTGCGTTTAAAGTTGACATCCAGAAAGCGTATGATACGGTTGACTGGAAGTTCCTGTCGCAAGTTCTTATTGGGTTTGGTTTTCATCCGAAAATGATTCAGTGGATTATGCTTTGTGTCTCCACTCCCACCTATTCGATTTGTGTTAATGGGGAAACCCATGGCTATTTCAAGGGGAAACGTGGCTTACGACAGGGTGATCCGTTATCCCCTTATTTATTCACTCTTGTTATGGAAGTTTTAACGTGTATCTTGCACCGGACGTCTCAGTTGGATGCGTCGTTTAAGTTCCATAATAAGTGTGAAAAGCAAAAAATTATAAATCTATGTTTTGCAGATGATTTATTCTTATTTGCTCGTGGGGATGTTCGATCGGCTAAATGTATTATGGATTCCCTGTCTCGGTTCTCTAGCATGTCAGGTTTGGTCCCTAGCATTCAGAAAAGTACGGCTTACTTTTGTAATGTCTCTTCTCATATCAAAGATGCGATCTTGGGTATCCTTCCGTTCGAAGAGGGCAGGTTACCTGTCAAGTATTTAGGGGTTCCCCTTATTTCTTCGAGGCTTAGTGTGAAGGATTGTAGTGTGCTTCTTGAAAGGTTGGATCAAAGAATAAAGAACTGGAAAAACAAGCTTTTATCGTTTGCGGGCAGGTTACAGTTAATTCTCTCGGTCTTATCGTCTATGCATATATACTGGGCTTCGGCTTTTATTCTTCCTGTTCGGATTGTGAATGAGCTTGAGGCGAAGATGAGGAATTTTTTATGGGGCCAGGAGGGATCTTTTCATAGAGGTAAAGCGAAAGTCTCGTGGAAAGCTGTTTGTGTGCCTAAATTTGAAGGGGGTCTTGGGATTCGTAGGGTGGGGGATGTTAATAAGGCCCTTATGGTTTCGCATATCTGGAGTATTTTGAAGCAGAGAGAGTCTTTATGGGTGCAATGGATCCATTCTTATCGTCTTCGAGGTCGGAATTTCTGGTTTTGCAAGGAACCGTCTACTTGTAGTTGGAGCTGGAGGAAAATTCTTCAACTGAGGCCGATGGTTAGGGAGCATATTTGGTATACGTTGGGAGCTGGCACGAGTATCTCAGCCTGGTATGACTCGTGGTGCCACCTCGGGCCCTTGTCAAATTTCTTATCGCCTAGAACTATTACTAATGCAGGCTTTCGGATAGATGCTAAGGTTGCGGATGTTTTTAATGATGATGCTTGGGCTTGGCCGGAAACGTGGAGGGATTTATTCCCGGTTCTTAACCAGGTTGACCATATTCGACCGGATCCTAATAAGCGAGATAGTCTGCTTTGGAAGGATGGTGATACTTTGCGGGATCATTCGTCATATACGGTTTGGGATTCGCTTCGAATTAGGGATCAGGAAGTCAATTGGGTCTCTTTTGTTTGGTTTCCTCAATGCATTCCAAGGCATGCTTTTTTGGTTTGGCTTATTATGAGACGGAAACTTTTAACGCAGGATAAAATCTTAAAGTGGGACTTTTCTAGGAGGAAGAACATGAATATGATGTGCTGCCTCTTATGTTATGCTGATGTCGATTCTCATGACCATCTATTCTTTGAATGTAAATTCTCTTCTCAGGTTTGGAGTTCGGTTCGTGATAAGGTAGACATGGGTGGTGTGGATCCTAAATGGTCCTCGATTGTATCTTGGTTGATGACGAGAAGCCGCGTGAAATCGGCTTCGAGTTATGTGGCTCGTTTGCTTGTAGGTGCAACAGCTTACATAATTTGGCAAGAACGAAATGCAAGACTCTTTAAAAATCAAACACGGCCACCGGAAGCAATATGCGAAGTGATCCTCAAGATGGTGCGTTACAAACTGATGGGTGTGAAGTTCAAATCGTGCGCGACTGTTAAGTGTCTGCTTGGGAAGTGGGGGATTGAGCAAGACGCCATACAAGACAATGGGGGCTGATTAGAGTGTGTTTTTGTGTCTTTTTGAATTTCTAGATGCTAGTCTAGTTGTTAGTTTCGGTTTTTTTTGGGTTGTTTGCGTTTTGTTTTGTCTACACTCTTGAGGCATGTCTCTTGAGTGAACTAGGGAGGGCTTCTCCTCTCTACTTGTTTTTTTGGTTTGTGAATATATAGAATCACCGGGGTAATCCCTTTACCCAAAAAAAATCATCTCAGATAGAGATGGAAGATTTGTGTCAAGGATTTAGCAATCCTTTCAAGAAGCATTTGGTTCTCACCTAAATCTGAGTACAACATTTCACCCGCAAACTGATGGACAGAGTGAACAAACAATCCAGACATTAGAAGACATGCTGCGAGCTTGCATAATGGATTTAGGTGGAAGTTGGGACACTCACCTACCATTGGTTGAATTTTCATACAATAACAGTTACCATGCAAGTATTCAAGCCGCACCGTTCGATGCTCTTTATGGACGCAAATGTCGATCACCGATTTGTTGGGCCGACACAAGTGATAGACAACTAGTTGGTCCGAAATTAGTTCAAGAAACAACAGATAAGATTGCACAGATCCGAGAGCGCATCAAGGCGGATTGCGATCGACAAAACTGTTATGCGGACCGAAGAAGGAAACCTCTGGAATTTGAGGTGGGAGATATGGTTTTACTAAAGGTTTCACCCCTGGAAGGGTGTGGCAAGCTTTGGGAAGCGTGGGAAGTTGAATCCACGTTACATTGGTCCATTCAGAATCCTACAAAGGATTAGGCTTGTAGCATACAAGTTGGACCTACATGCGGAACTTAATGGCGTTCATGATACATTCCATGTATCAAACCTGAAAAAGAGTCCAACTCAAGAGATTGTGGTCATTCTTGTTGACAAAGTTCATATCGACGACACACTCCACTTCATTGAAGAGCCAGTTGAGGTCACTGATTGGAAGGTGAACAAAACACGCAGGAGTAGTGTCAAGCTCGTCAAAGTTCGATGGAATGCACGACACGGCCCAAAATTCACGTGGGAACGTGAGGATCGTATGAAGGAGAAATACCCCCATTTATTCCCCAAGACCTCTGCAACCAGAAGCAGAACCTAAAATTTCGGGACAAAATTTTCTTAACGGGGGGAGAATGTGACAACCCTCACAAATACAGGTATCCGTACAATTAATTAATATTTAATTTGTGCTTAATAACTGTGCTCGGTTACAACTATGATTAAACTGCTTTCTGATTTCTGTTACATACATACATATGCATCACATTTCATGTTGTCACTCCATTTATTACATACAAATTTTAGTAACAAACTTGATGCACAAAGCACAGATAGAACACTGAGCGGATAACCCAGAGACATGCTGACAATGCCAGCACCTAGACAGACAATATTTTTGAGGCCAGTATGAGCCAGAGATAGAATACAAACACTAGTAGGGAGTGTAGGGAAGTGAGGACCATAAAACTGCGTCACTAGGTGATAGTTATAGTGCCGGGAAGTGCCTAAAACACACTTTAAATGCAGAATTCTGCACTAAGTAACAAAATTCAGCATTTAATGAAGCTAGTAATGTGCAAAAACTTGACAAACTAGTCCCAGATACTTTCCAAAGTGTTGGGAATTAAAAGTGTCACTAAAAGTATTATAAAAGATACCTTATGGATTAATTAAGCACTTTAACGGAACCACACCCAACCGAACAACCAGACTTTACCCGGAACACAAAAATATTGCCAAATACATTGTTTTTATTTTTCTAAGCTAGTTAGAGTCCCCGAACACCCTAACACACTATATATTTCATAACACACCTTAACACACTAACTAAAACACTTGGTTTCTAACTAAACTAGTAACTAGACATTTAAAACCCAACCCTATACCCCCCCCCCTTGGCGACGGTTACCATGGGTGTCCCCACCCATGTATTTGTTTAATATTTTATTTGATATGGTTGGAGATTAAGAAACATAATACAAAAGAGTTAAAGATGAAGATGGGTTATAAGATGGCACAAGGGGTTAAGGCACTTCATTCTCACCACAACATCAAACACCAACTCTCTCTCCCTCTCCCTCTTTGGTCTCGACCGACCCCCACACCACACACCACCACCATCATTCAAGCTTCTTCAAGCAATCTACATACATCCAAGGGTGTTAGAGATCATACAAACAAGCTTGGTGTGTTCGGAAGCTCAAGGACCTCTTTCATCTTCTTTTATCCACCACTTTTATACTCTTGAACTCCCCCAGCTTTGTGCTAGTGGTAAGTCTCTTAGATCTTCATTCTCTTCATGTTTTTGATGGTTAATAGTTAAAAGAATGATGAAATCTCAAGAAACACTAAAAACATAAAAAAGTCTTGAACATGAACCAACCTTGTGATGAAGTAGTGTTAAGTTGATGAAGAAATCATGTTATTCTTATGTTATGATACTTGTTGAATATTGTTTGCTAGTAGAAATGATATGGATCATCATATGGTCTTGCTAGATCATGATTAAAGACATGAACTAGCAAGATGAGAAAGTAAGAATGTTGTGGATGATGGAATCATCCACACATAAACTATGAACTTGAATAAATAAATGTTTTCTTGAAAAATAAAGATCAAAGTAAGTTATAATCTTGTAGATCTAAAGATCCATGAGTGGTTTTTCGAAAGAACCAAATGAAAAGTATGAGTTTTGTTAAAACTTGGATCTTACATGAACTTAACACATTTTTAGTGGATAAACAAGTGTAGAAACACTTGTGTAATAAGAAAATTTCACAAAGAAATATTTTCAGAAAATATGACTAGAAGTTGTGAATATTCAAACTCTTTAAAAATGAAGTTTTTAAGGAACCAATCACATTTTTAAAGGAAACAAGACTTACTAAGTATGCTAGTAAGTTACTACACACTTTTATAAATTTTCAAGTTCATAAGTTTATAGTTTATGCTTGTTTTTGACAAATTGGTAAATAGAGATTGTATGTTGTTGATTGAAAATTGTTTGAATGATTTTACAAAAGAAAATGATATGCTAGTAAGCATGGACGCCTCCATTTACAAAGGAAACTCTGGCAAAATTTTTTTAAAAATCCAACACTTAGAAAATATTTTTCTAACAAGTGTTTACAATTATATTTTTAACCTTGTTTTCAAAATAAGCTTCACCATGATTTTTATTACAAAAATACTAAGTGCCGGAGGTTGATTTTCGTAAATAAAACTTGATAAATATATATTTAGAATATATATTTCATACTAAAACTCTTATGTGATTATTTGTTTATTTTGTGAACTACTTATATTATTTTTAGGGTAAAATAATATAACTTATGTATACCATGAAATTACGACTCCAAAATAATACCAAAACTCTTAGGAAATAAATATTTAAGTCACGCAATTATTATTGCGATACGAAACGTTAAAACGTAACTTATGTAATATTTCAGAAAAATACTTTTACACGTATATTTTTGGTGAAATATTATTTTGGAAAATATATGACGTAAAATATAATATTTTTGGGAAAAATATGTATATTTTGAGTTAAGATGTTTTAGACAAATAATTTAAATATATTTTTTCTAAATGGGACTTAAAATATATTTTTTTTTTCGGAATTACAAGTGTACATGTATAAATACCCCCAATCTTGGGAAGGAAATACACATACAAAATACTTAAGAAGTGTGGATACGAAATAGTTGCCTAACTATTTTTTTTTCTAAGAAAAAACAAAAGTTAAGTTAAAATAATTATTATTATTTTAACAAGTAGTCAAAAACTTGATATAATATCAAAGTAACGCAACTCAAAACATTAAACCCTAAGCCAAGGCACGGCCCGTTCGTCTAATAGACATTAGTACGTCATAGGTCGCCAGGTAGCTGATCGAGTTTGAGATTGACGTTACAGGATACGCACTTCTATGAGTTCATGTCCCCCTTTTCTCTTTACTGTTTTCAGTTTTATACTTCGGGGGTGAAATACATGCGACAATTATTACAAACATTTATTTACATGGTATGGTTAGCATAGGGAGGGTTTACTTGTCACACCCCCAAAATCCACCCGCGGTGTACCACCGCTTGGGAGCGTGACTAACCAGGATCAAGCCACCAATCATATTGAACATGTAATTAATATATAAAAGTAAATGCCATTCAACCACCAATATGAAAGGTGTTCAAAATATAAGTATGTTATCACTGTTTAGCGGAAGCGTATAAACAAAACCCAACATAATTAAGTATGAAATGTCATAAGTGTTTAACGAAACAATCACGATCCAAGCCCACAACGACCAGCTCCTCACTGTGCAAGCTCCATGTACCTAACGACCTGCAAGGCATGTAACAGAGGATCAACAACTAGTTGAGCGAGTTCACAGAAAGTAAATGCGTAATAGTAAGTTCGTTTGTAACATGTGGCTCTACTGGGCCGATAGTACGTTCTATTGGTGGGGGCTTCCGATGTTGTATATCCACTAGACTATTCGTAACCATAAGTGTTCTTCACAACCGAGAACAGTAGTACGTACAAGCTTTACGTAGGTTTTACGTAAGTGTCCTTCTGTACCCGAGGACAGTGGTGCGTGGGGTTTACGTAGGTTTTACGTAAGTGTCCTTCCTGACTCCGGAAGACAGTAGCATGTTATTGTTTTCGTAGGTTTTACGTAAGTGTCCTTCCTGACTCCGGAAGACAGTAACATATTCCTGTTTACGTAGGTTTTATGTAAGTGTCCTGCTTAACCCGAGGACCATGGTAGATAGTCTAATAACCGTGTATGTACGCGTAATTGTTCAATTCCATCATTCAACCCATTCCCTATTCCCCGGGAATCCCATGCCTTAGTAAGAGTGTGAACTCACCTTGGTTTGCTCGGTATGCTAATCTATGTGCTCGTAAACAGTCAATCAATCAGTCAAGGCCTAAGGTAATGCATTTACACATAGTCAGTTCATGTTTGGTCAAGTTTCACATACCATCTATGTCATAAAGTGCTTGACAGTTAATCTCATGTATCGTAATAGCAGTTAATCAATTTCATGTCATTCATACTTCACATCAGAGTCTTTCACAGTTTATTTTAATATCTTTATCCACTAGTATACTTAACTGAGTTAATAAGCTTAACTGGATTATCATATATGACAGAGTTACATTTCAACAAAGTTACATGCATAGTCTAACTCAGTTAACCTGCGTGACAGAAACAATACCCCCTCCAGTATTAATAGGCTATACATAATTAACAAACTGATAGTGTTAAACTCTTAACAACTTAACAGACAACAACAACTCAGATCATACACAATACATGAGACTCGGACCACCATAAAGCATTTAAAAGTTCGGACATGATTAAGCATTCGAAGGTCGGGCCCTTATTTAAATTACACAAGCTGGACCCTTAGTTAAACTATAAAAGTCGGACCCTTGTTTGGACTATAAAAGTCGGACTTAACATGAATTACCAAAAGTCGGACAAGGGTGTTACCCTTAAAACTCGGACAAGGCTTGGGTATTAAAATTCGGACCTCCAACTCCCCTTTAAAACTCGGACTCCATCCCCTCCCTCAAAAACTCGGACAATCATCTTCCCTAATAACAAGTTCGGACCCCCCCCCCCTTTCATTCAAAGCTTCGGACAGGGGTCTCTCCTCACAAAACTCGGACAGGCAAGAGGGTCATAAAATTCGGACAAACACTCTCATTCGAAGTCGGACCTCAAAGGTTTACAAAGCTCTGAACAATATGCATTCAATATAAAAATTCGGACAAGTGATCATGGCATAAAAATTCTGACTAATCAGGTTTACAAAATACGGACTTCCATCCATCTTAAAACTCAGACAAACATCCTAACATCACAAAGGTCCGACTAACATAAATCATGCAATATTCAACTCCATTGCAACAGTTACATTTTCTACGATCAAGAAAACCCTAATTCATGCCTTGCATAGCAGAAATCAATTCAACAATTAATATCTTCATCATATCAAGCATATTGGCATCAGACAATCGATTAAACACACAATCATAACCAATACACAATAAATCAGAATTGATCGTAAGCACAGAACCATCATATGAGGAACTAGGGTTTACAAGAATCACAAAAATCAAGAATTGATAAAAATCAAACAATCAATAAGCAATTACCCTGGATTGATTCTAGCTGCAGAGTGGAATCAAGAGTGATGATTAAGAGCTTGCAAATGATGGAGCAATTGATTGTAGAGAGGATTGCAGAGAAAATCTGAAGTACGTCAGATGATTGTGTGGTGAATAGTGAAGGGTTTAGGGTTAAGAATGATTAGAGTTTCACTAATTACTCTATGCACCCTTAATTATTATCTATTACATATTACAGGCACAAGATGTACATTTCACAGTTTCATCACCACATTCAAGTATTTGTCAAGTCTTTCACAAGTAACACATAACCACGCACAATCACAATACACTTTATTGTATCAAAACGTATACAGTTTCATAGCAACTAATTGTACAAATAAATAGCTAAACAAACAATGAACGTGCAATAAATGCGAGAGTGGAATCTTGGAAACTCGAGTTGTCACATTATCCCCAACTTAAAAGAAATTTCGTCCCGAAATTTAGCATGCGGTTACTGAGGAAGCTAGGTAAGTTGTATCGTTTACTGGTTTTCCTGGGGTGTCACATCATCCCCCCGTTGAGTTGGAATTTCGTCCCGAAATTCTGCAGTAGTAGCAGTAGCTTCAGCCTCAGTAGTGGTTGCACGGTTTTCGAATAACTGGGGATAGTTGAGTTCCATCTGATCTTCTCGTTCCCAGGTATACTCTGGGCCACGACGGGAGTTCCAACGAACTCGTACAAGAGGTATTCTAGTGTTCTTGAGGACCTTGACATCCCGGTCCGTGATTTCAACTGGTTCCTCGACGAACTGCAGCCGCTCGTCGATAGTGAGTTCCTTAAAAGGAACTATGAGGGTCTCATCCGACAGACACTTCTTCAGATTCGACACGTAGAATACATTGTGAACTGCACCGAGTTCAGCTGGTAGGTCTAGTCTGTAGGCTACTTTGCCTATTCTTTCAGTGATTTCGAATGGTCCAACGTACCGTGGATTGAGCTTGCCTTGTTTACCAAAACGAACCACACCCTTACAGGGTGAGACTTTGAGTAGCACTCGATCCCCAACTTGGAACTCGAGCGGCTTCCTGCGCTTATCAGCGTAGCTTTTCTGGCGATCACGAGCTGCCGCCATGCGTTGTCGTATCTGTGCTATTCGTTCAGTAGCATCAACTACCATTTCTGGACCTGTAATCTGGCTATCCCCCACCTCTGCCCAACAGAGAGGTGACCGGCATTTACGTCTGTACAATGCCTCGAATGGAGCGGCTTGAATGCTGGTGTGGTAACTGTTATTGTACGAAAACTCCACTAAAGGGAGATGTTTTTCCCAGCTGTTGCCGAAATCGATAACACATGCCCGAAGCATGTCTTCTAGGGTTTGAATCGTGCGCTCAGACTGCCCATCCGTCTGAGGGTGATAAGTTGTGCTCATGTCTAATCGAGAGCCAAAAGCTTTGTGCATTGCTTGCCATAGTTCTGAAGTGAATCTTGCATCCCGATCCGAAATAATAGAGGTTGGCACTCCGTGCCTTGAAACAACTTCTTTCAAGTAGACGTCTGCTAAGGTAGAGAACTTATCTATTTCCTTAATAGCCAGGAAATGAGCAGACTTTGTGAGTCGATCTACGATCACCCAAATAGTATCATTCCCACGCCTGGATCTAGGTAGGCCAATGACAAAATCCATGGAAATTTCTTCCCATTTCTACTGTGGTATCCTGGGTTGCTGAAGTAGACCTGAGGGTTTCTTGTACTCCGTCTTGACTCTCGCACAAGTCAAACACTTGCCGACGTAGGTTGCAATGTGGGCCTTCATGCTAGGCCACCAGTATGTAGTTCTGAGATCGTGGTACATTTTATCCGAACCTGGATGTACCGAGTAGCGAGACTTATGAGCTTCATCCATCACAAGTTCCCGTAGACCGCCATGTAATGGAACCCAAATACGTCCTGTTACATAGCAGGCGCCGTCTTCCCTTAGTTCTAATCATTGTCTTGAGCCGCGTAAGGCTTCAGCCCTGACGTTTTCTGGTTTCAATGCTTCCACCTGAGCATCTCGTATTTGTGCAGGAAGATCAGACTGAATAGTGAGCTGCAAAGCTCGTACACGCCTAGGTAAGGTGTCTTTTCGACTAAGAGCGTCAGCCACAACATTGGCTTTGCCTGGATGGTACTTGATGGCGCATTCGTAATCATTAAGTAACTCGACCCATCATCGTTGACGCATGTTCAATTCCTTCTGTTTGAAGATATGCTCGAGACTCCTATGATCGGTGTAAATAGTGCACTTGGTACCGTACAAGTAGTGTCGCCATATCTTAAGCGCGAAAACAACAGCTCCCAGCTCTAAATCGTGCGTCGTGTAATTCCGTTCATGGACTTTGAGTTGCCGCGAAGCGTAGGCAATAACTTTATCACGCTGCATCAATACACAACCAAGCCCCTGTATCGATGCGTCACAATAGACCACAAAATCATCTGTGCCCTCTGGCAATGAGAGAATAGGTGCGCTGCAAAGCCTATCCTTTAGGTACTGGAAAGCGGTTTCCTTGGGATCTCCCCAACGGTAGGTGACACCCTTCTGTGTCAGTAGTGGAAGCGGCTGTGCGATCTTCGAGAAATCTTTGATAAATCGTCTGTAGTAACCTGCCAAACCCAAGAATTGGCGTATTTCCGTTGGTGTACGCGGTGCAGGCCAGTTCCTGATCGAATCTACCTTGGATGGATCGACATGAATCCCATCCTTGTTCACCACATGGCCTAGAAAGTGGACTTCACGAAGCCAGAAGTCGCATTTTGAAAACTTGGCGTACAGTTGTTCCTTTCGAAGAAGTTCCAAGATAAGACGTAAGTGCTGCTCGTGTTCCTCCTGACTCTTGGAGTAGATCAGAATGTCGTCGATGAAGACAATGACGAACTTGTCTAGATAGGGTTTGCACACCCTGTTCATAAGATCCATGAAAACTGCAGGCGCGTTCGTAAGCCCAAATGGCATGACTAGAAACTCGTAGTGACCGTAGCGAGTTCTAAATGCGGTTTTGGTGACGTCCTCATCCCGGACTCTCAGCTGATGGTAACCTGACCTGAAGTCTATCTTGGAGTAGTAGCTCGACCCTTGCAACTGGTCGAATAGGTCGTCAATACGTGGAAGAGGATAATGGTTCTTCACTGTGACCTTGTTCAGTTCGCGGCAATCAATGCACATCCTGAAAGTGCCATCCTTCTTTTTCACGAATAATACTGGAGCTCCCCAAGGCGAAAAGATGGGCCGGATGAATCCCTCATCCAAGAGTTCTTGTAGCTGCGTCGATAGTTCTTCCAATTCTGATGGAGCTAAGCGATACGGTGCGTGAGCTATAGGTGCTATCCAGAACTATAGGAATGAAGTCGATAGGGAACGTCTGCCCAGCGAGAATAAGATTACAACCCTGAACTATGTGTGGCCTCTAGACTTGTACCATAAGCTAACACTACGACAGGTTTGGTGTTCAAGGGAGTTGGTGTACGTTGTAACATTTGGCTATCTTTCAAGAACATATAACTGGTATCCACACCCAAATCAAACAAGACAGTAACATAAAAGTCGTCGAGAAGAAACTTACCCATTATTACGTTTGGATCGTTCCTTGCGTCACCCTGACCAATCACGTACATGCGGCCTCGGCGTCATTGTTTCCATTGTTTCCCCCAACGCTATCCCCATTGTCGTCCCTGTTTCCATGGTCGTGGTTCTGAGTCTGGTCCTAGTTTATATGCGGACAATGTCTCTTGTAGTGATCTTTAGCATCACACTGAAAACATCCTTTAAAACTTTGTTGTTGCTGCTGATTCTGTGAAGATTGAGGCGGCCGTAGCTGTTCTTGAGTTACAGGACGTGAGCTTCGACAATCCTTAGCTTCATGACCAATCTTGAGACACCTCTGGCAACGACCCTTGTTGCACTGACCGCTGTGGTGTCTGTTGCATCTATTACACTTTGGATGATTTCCTCGATATCCATGTCACACCCCCAAAATCCACCTGCGGAGTACCACCGCTTGGGAGCGTGACTGACCAGGATCAAGCCACCAATCATATTGAACATGTAATTAAATAGTAATAGTTATCCATCAATACGAAAGGTGTTTATCAAACCAACATATTTAAGTATAGCGGAAGCATTAAAGAAAAAACCCAATCATAAGTATTAATGTATGTAATGACATAAGTAATCACGATCCATATGCCCACAACGACCTGCTCCTCCCTATGCAAGCTCCATAATGTACCTAAGGTCCTGCAAGGCATGCAGCAAATAATCAACAACTAGTTGAGCGAGTTCACAGAAAGTAAGTTCGTATTAATAATGCGTATGTTCATCTAGTGGGGGATTCCCATACAAGTATATACTACTGGTGAGGGATTCTCACGTTTATCCTTTACAATGGGGGCTTCCCATTATGGTACTTACTAGACTATTTGCAACCATGTGTTCTACTTAAACCGAGAACAGGAATACGTACTAGGTCACGCAGGATTTACGTGAGTGCCCTTCCCCGAGGACAGTGGTACGCGTGGGGTTTACGTAGGATTTACGTAAGTGTCCTTCCGACCCGGAAGACAGTAGTGGGTGTTAGGTTACGCAGGATTTACGTAAGTGTCCTCCCGACCCGGGAGACAATGGTAGATACTAGTTTACGTAGGTTTTACGTAAGTGTCCTGACTATCCTGAGGACGATGGTCTATAGTCTAGTGATTGCGTAAGCACGAGTAGTCATTCCATATCCAACATTCCAACCCAATTCCCAACCCAAGAATCCCATGCCTTGGCTGTGTGAACTCACCTTGGATTGCTCGGCAGATACACAAAAAGAGAAGGTTCTTGAACTAACAGTGATCAATCACGTCCTAACAGGGTTATCATAGAAGTCAGGTTTTGACTCAAGTATTGCACGTATGTATCACATAAGTTAACACGTTATAAACATGTGAATATCACGGTAAACTCATAACAGTCAAACAATGTATCCAACTTAGGCAAGTAAAAATAGCCCAATTGTAATCGGCCCAACATGTTGTGCGATCCACAACATGTTGTGCGGTCCAACATGTACCGGCCCAAATAGTAACACGTAGCAGCCCAATAACCTAACAGCCCAATACATTAACCAAATAACAATCTTGTGCGATCAGTAAACTTTGTGCGACTGATAAGGTTGTGCGATCGGCCTTTGGGCCTGTCCGGCCCAATGGCATACGTAGTCCAAAAACATATCGGCCCAAAGTTAATTAACATAGAACAATCTTATGCGATCCAGTCCAAATTGTACGATTGGAGTGCTTGTGTGATTGACAATGCTTGTGCGACCCGGACGTTTGTATGCTCCAAATAAGTTGTGCGGTTGACAGTTTGGGCCATTCGGCCCAACATTGTATCAATGTTTCGTGAGAGTGTGTGGCCCAACCCCTTGTGCGATCAACACCAACTTGTGCGATCCACCGGGTGTTGTGCGATCATGCATAGCTAAGCTGTACCATGTGTTTAAAAACCGGTACCCAAGATGTGCGATTTAGCTCTTGTGCGTTCGGATCAGATTCGTATAACCTGATCTTGTACGGTTGGAGCTTGTGCGGTGGTCTAAACATTCCGGATATTATGCAAATCAGTTACAAACATACATCATGCCAATCAATCACCATGTTTCCATACTTATCGTCTATCAATTAACAAGTTATCAGTTTCAAAGCATGATAGTTTTCGATCAACCAAGGGTTTCAACATCAAATATCCAATTCTCATGAACCCTAAAATCATATCATAAACAATTATCTAGCCATTCAATCAACAAGACATAATACCCGAATATACATTCAATCGGTTTTTATATTAACATACATCCGATTCATGTGAGCTTGTAGCCGATTAACAAATATATATATCCAATCGGTTTACATCAACATCATCACATAAACATCATGTAAAACACATAGGTCATAATCATTATCAACAACAATCAACTCTAATCGGCTAGAACAAAACGTGAAATCATAACATCATCAACTCGAGAACACAAACAACATACTAACCGGATTAGAGAAGGAACAAGGATGATCCGTACAAGGAATGATCTTCGGTTGTAAGGGTGTGTGTGTGCCGTCGGGTTCCAAGCAACGAGAAGGAAGAACTAGGGTTTTGTGTGTGATAGTGTTTTTGTAACAAATGAGATTACCAATCCCAAACTATGGGTGTCACACCCCCAAAATCCCACACGCGGAGTACCACCGCTTGGAGGCGTGACATGACCAGGATCAAGCCATCAATCATATCAAACATAGCATTTAATAATAATAAAAGTAATTAAGGTAGTTCATCATTGTGACAACTCGTACTTTGATGTGATGTATGTGCACGATACGTGATTCTATAAACCCGAATGATTGATTGATTGTATGATGGTTTGCTATGTTATTACGTGCATTATGTGTATACTATGTTATGTAAATGATACGCGAACTAAAACCGCACAACAATAGCCCAACGCACCAGCCCTGTGGGCCGTATAACTGTAACCGGACTTTAGGCAGCCCAATAAGGGATCGGCCCACTCCCCTTTTAAACCGTGTAAACACACACATGAAAGGATTGCACCTCACTTGTTACAAAAGATCTCACACACAAAACCCTAGCTAGTTTTCTCTCTCTCTCGGCTTGCTTGGAACCCGACGGCACCAAGGAACACCCTTGCTCGGATCACACTCCTTTCAATCGGTTAGTGTATACTGCTTGCATGTTAGTGGTTAGTGTTGCGTTGATTGAATGTTGTTGTTATTAGCGATCCTACATGATAACCGAGGGGTCTTGTTACCATGCTTGATTGATGTTAATTGCTAAATGTTTTGTTAAATCGACTCTTATGTATGCTCACACAAATCGGATGTATGATGATTGTTGATGTTTGATAGATCAGTTAACATGATATATGTTTGGATTGTTTGTATGATAATCTGAATGTTATGTAGATCAATAATGTTTCAGCCATAATATATGTCTCGGATCGTGGTCATGTGATAGTATATCTAGCCGAACGATGTTGTATATTGTTCATGTGGATGAGGGTTAGGATTCATGTGAGTTCTTGATAGAATACCTTGTTTGATCGATATTATGCTAAACGATTTGTTGGAATTGTGTTGATTGATTTAGATAAATTTGGAAATAGTTAATTGATAGTAACTGTTAGCATGAATCATGGAATTTTGTTAACTGATCGCACAAGGTGGTCCAAACGTACAAGACTACTGGATCGGACAAGCTATCATACTTGGGCCGAGTGAACCGGGTAGTTTGGGCTGGTTAGGGTCGCACAACCCAGCCCAGTCGTGCAAGGTCCAATCGCACAATGCTAGCAGTTTTGCCTGATCGCACAACACCTAGTGGATCACACAAGCTAGTGTGGATCGCACAAGGTGTTGGGCCACACACTAGTTACATGTTTTAATTAACTGATGGGCCGGACAGACGCACAAGCCCATTTCCTGGTCGCACAACCCAGCTGGATCGTACAAGATCAGCTGGATCGCACAAATCGTTGTGTGTTATAATTGGGCCATAATCTGAATTGGGCCGTGATATGTTAAAATTGTTTGTAATATGATGGACCGCACAAGTCCACTATTATGCTTTATTTATTTGGGCCGAGATCACTATGTTTGATTGTTATATGATTGGGCCGGGTATTGTTGGGTTAGACATTTGTATCGTACAAGATGGTTGAGCTCGCACAAGTTCTTTGGCCCAACCATCCGAATAGCACAAGTAGTGTACTTAATGTGTTTACGTGCATACGTGATTGCCATGATGTATATGTGTACTATTTGAACCGAACCTGACTTGTGTGGTAACCCTGTTAGGACGTGGTTGACCACCCTTAGTTCAAGAGTCTTTTATTTGTGTATCTGCCGAGCAAACCAAGGTGAGTTCACACAGCCAAGGCATGGGATTCCCGGGTTGGGAATTGGGTTGGATATGTTGGTATTGAAAGTGTTACTCGTACTTACGCATTCTCTAGACTATAGACCATCGTCCTCAGGATAGTCAGGACACGTTACGTAAAGCCTACGTAACCCAGTATTTGCCATATGTCTCCCGGGTCGGGGGGACACGTTACGTAAAGCCTACGTAACCCAATACCATCCACTGGCTTCCAGGTCGGAAGGCCACGCTGCGTAAAGCCTACGTAGCCCCACGCGTACCACTGTCCTCGGGGAAGGGCACGTCACGTAAAGCCTACGTGACCCAGTACGTATTCCTGTTCTCGGTAAAGAAGAACACATGGTCGGAAGTTAGTCTAGTAAGTACCGTTAATGAGAAGCCCTCATTAGCCAGGATAAACATGGGAAGCCCCCACCTTTAGTACACACACTAGTATGGGAAGCCCCCCACTAGTTATACTTATGCACTATGTTATGAACTTATTTCCTGTGAACTCGCTCAACTAGTTTGTTGATTATTTGCTGCATGCCTTGCAGGGCCTTAGGTATACTTGGAGCTTGCACCAGAGGAGAGGCGGGTCGTTGTGGACAAGAACTCGTGAATGCTTATTAAACACTTTTACATTCACACATCGATACTTATGTTTTTGGGTTTTACATTTAATGCTTCCGCTACATATACAACGTTTGGTTTTGGAACATCAATCGTATCTTTGATTATTATTAAATGCTATGTTTGACATGATTGGTGGCTTGATCCTGGTCAGTCACGCCTCCAAGCGGTGGTACTCCGCGTGTGGGATTTTGGGGGTGTGACAATCATGACATGATTGATGTTTCAAAACCAAACATTGTTTATGTAGCGGAAGCATAGTAGTGTAAACTCCAAAATAGTTATAAGTTCAAATATCGTTCATGATCCATATCCCACAACGACCTGTTCCTCCCTGTGCAAGCTCCATAATGTACCTAAGGTCCTGCAAGGCATGCAGCAAATAGTCAACAACTAGTTGAGCGAGTTCACAGAAAGTAAGTTCGTAATAATCATGCGTAAGTTCATCTAATAAGGCTTCCCAAGCAAGAATATTCTATTGGTGAGGGATTCTCACGTTTATCCTTTATAACGGGGCTTCCCATTATGGTACTTACTAGACTATTTCCAACCATGTGTTCTTCTTAACCCGAGAACAGGAATACGTACAGGGTCACGCAGGATTTACGTGACGTGCCCTTCCCCGAGGACAGTGGTACGTGTGGGGGCTGCGCAGGAATTACACAGCGTGTCCTTCCGACCCGGAAGACAGTAGAAGGTATTGGGTTACGCAGGATTTACGTAACGTGTCCTCCCGACCCGGGAGACAATTGGCAATTACTGGGTTACGCAGGATTTACGTAACGTGTCCTGACTATCCTGAGGACGATGGTCTATAGTCTAGTGATTGCGTAAGTACGAGTAATCATTCCATATCAAATCATTCCAACCCAATTCCCACCCGGGAATCCCATGCCTTGGCTGTGTGAACTCACCTTGGTTTGCTCGGCAGATACACAAAGAGTACAGGTAGCAAGTAAATGGTCAACCACGTCCTATCACGGTTTTTATACAAGTCAGGTTTTGACTTCACGTAATGCACGTATAAAACATACAAGTTAACATGTTTCGAGCACTTATAGAACATGGTAACACTTAGCAGTCAAGAGCATAACTTGTGCGTTCTAATCTCGGCCCAACATAACCCGGCCCAATTATATACCACATATTAAACTCGTGTGATCCAATGTCTAAGCCCGAAAGACAATCAGCCCAAATAACATTCACCCAAATAACATATCGGCCTAATAAAAGTCCAATGGTATACACGGCCCAAATACATAACGCATGACAGTCAATTGCATAAGTCCAAAATGTTTGGCCCAGAATGATTGGGCCCGTGACAGTGTAGGCCCAAAACAGTGTACGTGCATAACTGGTCTCGAGTCGTAACCGGCGATCTCGAGTCGCAACAGGGGGTTACGAGTCGCAACAGCTGGTTACGAGTCGCAACAGGTGGTCTCGGCTCGTCATGGTCCGGTTACGAGTCGCAACAGGACTCGCAACCTCGGTTGCGACTTGTGCTGCTTGTGCTAGTGTTGTGGTTTCGAGTCGCAACTGGAGGTATCGACTCGCAACCGTGTTGGTCTATCAAGTGTAACCATTTTCCTGATTTCATGCAGATCGGTTACAAGCATTTATGCAAATCAATTAACATATTCGGTTTCCATGATTATCAAATCAATTAACAGTTTTCACAAATTAGTTAACCAAAATATCGATCAACGGGCAGTAACAACCTGAATCGTATGAACCCTAATCTAATTAAAAATCAACAAGAATAACATATAACATTCAATCTGATTAGCCTTATCATCTAATAGCAATTCGTACCAACCGATTAATTAAATTCAAACATCATCATCACGCATGCAAGGCATCACAACATCAATTCGGTTTAGATCAATATCACATCTCATCCGATTCAACAACCCGAATAACCATTCATACGTCAATCAACAGCCGATTTACAAACATTCAATAACCCATAATCAAAGCATCGTTTAGCAAGCACTTAACATCAAACACTAACCGCATTAGCCCTAGTTTATCATCATGCAATTCTAAAACATGTGAAACCACATAACATCAACCAATTAAATAACCAAACACTAACCGAAAGGTGGAGGATGCAAGAACAATTCCAAACTCGTGAGCCTTTGGGTGCCGTCGGCTTCAAGAGAGAAAGGGACGAGAGAGAGGAGAGCTAGGGTTATGTGTGTGTGATGTGTGAATTGTAACAACTACAAAACCAATCCCTAACTAGGATGTTTACGCGACTAAGGGAAAGTGGGCCGAACCCTCACTTGGGTTGCCCATGAACTCGTTTACAAGTAACACGGCCCAATGGCCTTGTGCGGTCGAGTGGGTGTGTGATTTGGGCTCGTGCAACACATAACATACATACACATATAATGCACATAAACATAACATATCAGGTGTTCATTCAATTAATAATGTTCTCATAACCACATGTCGTTACACAAATAGGTCTAAAGTTCGAGTTGTCACATTATCCCTAACTAATTGGAAATTTCGTCCCGAAATTTGGTGTGCACTCACTGAGGAAGCTAGGTAAGTTATAACGTTCACTGGTTTTCCTGAGGTGTCACATCCTTCCCCCGTTGATCTGGAATTTCGTCCCGAAATTCCGAAGTAGTAGCTTCAGCCTCAGTAGTGGTTGCATTGGTTTCGAATAACTGGGGGTACTTTTCTGTCATCCTGTCTTCGCGTTCCCAGGTGTACTCTGGGCCACGTTTGGAGTTCCAACGTACTCGAACAAGAGGGATTCTCTTGCTTTTGAGGACCTTCACATCCCGGTCCGTGATTTCTACTGGTTCCTCGACGAACTGCAACCGCTCGTTGATAGTGAGTTCCTTAAAAGGAATGATGAGGGTTTCATCTGATAGGCACTTCTTTAGGTTCGACACATGAAAGACATTGTGAACTGCCCCGAGTTCAGCTGGTAGGTTTAGCTTGTATGCTACTTTGCCAATCTTTTCTATGATTTCGAATGGTCCGACGTACCGCGGATTTAGTTTGCCCCGTTTGCCAAAACGAACCACACCCTTCCATGGTGAGACTTTTAATAAAACCCGGTCCCCGACCTGAAATTCCAAAGGCTTTCTACGCTTGTCCGCGTAGGCTTTCTGACGGTCGCGTGCTGCCGCCATGCGTTGTCTTATTTCTGCAATCTTTTCTGTGGCGTCCACTACGATCTCTGGACCCGTAATCTGACTATCCCCCACCTCTGCCCAACAGAGAGGTGACCGGCATTTACGTCCGTACAATGCCTCGAATGGAGCGGCTTGTATGCTGGTGTGATAACTTTTATTATATGAGAACTCCACCAAAGGGAGATGCTTTTCCCAGCCGTTGCCGAAATCTATGACGCATGCCCGAAGCATGTCTTCGAGAGTTTGGATCGTACGCTCAGACTGTCCATCCGTCTGAGGATGATATGCTGTGCTCATGTCTAATCGTGAGCCGAAAGATTTATGCATCGCTTGCCATAGTTCTGACGTGAATCGTGCATCGCGATCCGAAATGATGGATGTGGGCACCCCGTGCCTCGAAACAACTTCTTTAAGATAAACGTCTGCTAGAGTGGAGAACTTATCTGTTTCCTTTATAGGTAGGAAGTGTGCAGACTTGGTGAGTCGATCCACGATCACCCATATGGTATCATTCCCACGCTGGGATCTAGGTAGGCCTGTAACGAAATCCATGGAAATTTCTTCCCATTTTCACTGAGGTATCTTAGGCTGTTGAAGTAGGCCCGCTGGTTTCTGGTATTCGACCTTGACTCTCGCACAGGTCAAGCATTTTCCAACGTATGTAGCGATGTGGGCCTTCATGCTAGGCCACCAATAAATAGTTTTGATGTCGTGGTACATTTTGTCCGACCCTGGATGTACCGAGTAGCGAGACTTGTGAGCTTCGTCCATTACAAGTTCGCGTAGTCCGCCATAAAGTGGGACCCAAATACGCCCCGTTACATAGTAAGCGCCGTCTGCCTTCTGTTCCAATCGTTGTCGTGAGCCGCGTAGGGCTTCAGCCTTGACGTTTTCTGGTTTCAATGCTTCTGCCTGAGCATCCCGTATCTGTGCAGGAAGGCTAGACTGAATCGTAAGCTGTAGCGCTCGCACGCGCTTCGGTAAGGTGTCCTTTCGACTAAGGGCGTCAGCCACAACATTGGCTTTGCCTGGATGGTACTTGATAGCGCATTCGTAATCGTTCAGTAACTCGACCCATCGCCGTTGACGCATGTTCAAATCCTTCTGCTTAAGAATATGCTCGAGACTCCTGTGATCGGTGTAAATCGTGCACTTGGTACCGTACAGGTAGTGTCGCCATATCTTAAGCGCGAAAACAACAGCTCCCAGCTCTAAATCGTGCGTCGTGTAGTTCCGTTCATGAACCTTTAGTTGACGAGAGGCGTAGGCAATAACTTTATCCCGCTGCATCAATACGCAACCCAGACCCTGTATCGATGCGTCACAATATACTACAAAGTCATCTGTGCCCTCTGGCAATGAAAGAATAGGTGCGCTGCAAAGTCTATCCTTTAGGTACTGAAAAGCAGTCTCCTGGGGCTCTCCCCAGCGATAAACGACACCCATCTGTGTCAGTAGCGTAAGCGGCTGAGCAATCTTTGAGAAATCCTTGATAAACCGTCTGTAATAACCTGCCAACCCCAAGAATTGGTGTATTTCCGTTGGCGTACGTGGTGCAGGCCAGTTTCTGATCGAATCTACTTTGGATGGATCAACATGGTTCCCATCCCTGTTTACCACATGGCCTAAGAAGTGGACTTCATGAAGCCAGAAGTCGCATTTAGAAAGCTTGGCGTACAGCTGTTCCTTCCGAAGGAGTTCCAAAATAAGGCGAAGATGCTGCTCGAGTTCCTCCTGACTCTTGGAGTAATTTAGAATGTCGTCGATGAATACTATGACGAACTTGCCAAGGTAGGGTTTGCACGCCCTGTTCATAAGGTCCATAAATACAGCAGGCGCGTTTGTTAATCCAAATGGCATGAGAGAAACTCGTAGTGACCGTAACGAGTTCTGAAGGCTGTCTTGGAGACGTCCTCATCCCGGACTCTCAGCTGATGATACCCTGACCTCAAGTCTATCTTGGAATAGTAACTCGACCCTTGCAACTGGTCGAATAAGTCGTCGATGCGCGGAAGAGGATAACGGTTCTTCACCGTCACCTTGTTGAGTTCACGGTAGTCGATGCACATTCTGAACGTACCGTCTTTCTTTCTCACGACAAGTACTGGAGCTCCCCAAGGCGAAGAGCTTGGACGAATAAAGCCCTTTTCCAAGAGCTCTTGCAGCTGTTTTGACAGTTCTTGCAATTCAGTTGAAGCTAAGCGATACGGTGTGTGAGCTATAGGTGCTGTCCAGAACTATAGGAATGAGGTCGGTAGGGAACGTCTGACCAGCGAGGATAAGATTACAACTCTGAACTAAGTATAGCTTCTAGACTTTTACCATTAACTAACACTACGACACGTTGGGTGTTCAAGGGAGTTGGTGTATGATTTATCATTCGACTAACTTCAAGGACATATAATTGGTATTCACACCCGACTCGAACAATATAGTAACATAGAAGTCGACAAGAAGAAACTTACCCATTATTACGTTAAGATCGTCCCTTGCTTCACCCTGATCCATCCCGAACACACGGCCATGGGCGTCATTGTTTCCATTGTTTCTCCCGCTGCTAGCCCCATTGTCGTTCCTGCTTCCAGGGTCGTGGTTCTGGTTCTGGTTCCAGTTCAATTGTGGATAGTGTCTCTCATAGTGATCCTTTGTACTAGACTGAAAACATTCTCTGAAACTTTGCTGCTGCCACTGAGCCTGTGGGGCTTGAGGCTGTTGTTGTCGTTGTTCCTGACTTACAGGACGTGAGTTTCGACAATCCTTAGCTTCATGACCAATCTTAAGACATCTCTGACATCGTTTCTTGCGACACCGTCCACTGTGGTGTCTGTTACAATGGTTGCACCATGGGTGAATTCCTCGATATCTTTTCTGCCCATGATTACTAGAAAATTGCTGTCCGGGCCAATGGTAGTCATCTGTCTCTTGCTTCTGCGTCAGAGGCTGGACCAACATCAATCCCGTGCTCAGGTTTTCATCCCACTTGCGTTTGTTATCTCTAGAAGCACATGCAGTATCAGTCTCAGCACGCTTCGGTAGTTTGTTCTGTTCTACAGCCTGGTCTGTGAGACGATGAGCCAGTCGAGTGACTTGCTGGATAGTGCCAAGGTTAGCTGTGGTCATAAGACTCTGAATTTCGGGTACTAGACCCTTGAGATACAGTTCGATGCGTTTGGTGGGAGGGTCTACCATAGTAGGACAAAATGTGGCTAACTCGTTTGATCTCCTCGTATAAACTTCAATTTCAGACCCCACCATCTGTAGGTTGAGGAACTCTTCTTCTAGTTTGTGGATGTCTTCTCGACTACAAAACTCTTCCTTAATTAAATCCTTAAACTCGTTCCAGGGAGTGGCGTTAACAGCTGCCAGCCCTAACATCTGAACCTGTGCTTCCCACCAGGTTAATGCAACACCTTCGAGTGTTCTAGTAGCAAACTTCACTCTATGAGACTCAGGGCAATCATGCACCTCGAAGTCAGTTTCGAGCCTTTCGAACCAATGGAGGAGTCCAACCGCTCCCTCCGTGCCGCTGAAGGTACTAGGATGACAGTCCATGAAATTCTTGAAAGTGCAGACCGGTTGCTGTGCGGGTTGACCTATTGTGTACGAATAGGACAAGGTTTAATTACAAGGGCTAGTTTAGGAGTGTAGGATCTAAGGATCCTAATGTGTGCTATAACTACAGGATATACCTCCTGCTTGTGCGGCTGCAAGTGCCGCAGCAACTTGAGCTTGAACGAGAGCCTCTAGCTGGGCTTGAGTCATGTTAATTTGTCCAGACATGATCTTCATTGCAAAAGTAGCGTAAGTGAGAATGGTTCGCGAGTAGGGCGATGACAGAAAAGTGTAAGCACGTAGGTGTTCTCATGTAATAAAGTCATGTGTATCTAAGCGTAAAGCGAGCAAAGTTCTAAGCAGTTCTAGCAAACAGGCAATAAACATAAACCTTATTACCTAGGATGTCGAGTCTTGCACGTGGAGCGAAGCGTCGTTGTGGATCGTTGAGAGCACTGTTCTGGTTATACTCCGGTTTTAATAAAAACGTTTTCCCCATATTAAAACCAAGTTCTCTATAACCAATGGCTCTGATACCAATCTGTCACACCCCCAAAATCCCACACGCGGAGTACCACCGCTTGGAGGCGTGACATGACCAGGATCAAGCCATCAATCATATCAAACATAGCATTTAATAATAATAAAAGTAATTAAGGTAGTTCATCATGACATGATTGATGTTTCAAAACCAAACATTGTTTAAGTAGCGGAAGCATAGTAGTGTAAACTCCAAAATAGTTATAAGTTCAAATATCGTTCATGATCCATATCCCACAACGACCTGCTCCTCCCTGTGCAAGCTCCATAATGTACCTAAGGTCCTGCAAGGCATGCAGCAAATAGTCAACAACTAGTTGAGCGAGTTCACAGAAAGTAAGTTCGTAATAATCATGCGTAAGTTCATCAAATAAGGCTTCCCAAGCAAGAATATTCTATTGGTGAGGGATTCTCACGTTTATCCTTTATAACGGGGCTTCCCATTATGGTACTTACTAGACTATTTCCAGCCATGTGTTCTTCTTAACCCGAGAACAGGAATACGTACAGGGTCACACAGGATTTACGTGACGTGCCCTTCCCCGAGGACAGTGGTACGTGTGGGGGCTGCGCAGGATTTACACATCGTGTCCTTCCGACCCGGAAGACAGTAGAAGGTATTGGGTTACGCAGGATTTACGTAACGTGTCCTCCCGACCCGGGAGACAATTGGCAATTACTGGGTTACGCAGGATTTACGTAACGTGTCCTGACTATCCTGAGGACGATGGTCTATAGTCTAGTGATTGCGTAAGTACGAGTAATCATTCCATATCAAATCATTCCAACCCAATTCCCACCCGGGAATCCCATGCCTTGGCTGTGTGAACTCACCTTGGTTTGCTCGGCAGATACACAAAGAGTACAGGTAGCAAGTAAATGGTCAACCACGTCCTATCACGGTTTTTATACAAGTCAGGTTTTGACTTCACGTAATGCACGTATAAAACATACAAGTTAACATGTTTCGAGCACTTATAGAACATGGTAACACTTAGCAGTCAAGAGCATAACTTGTGCGTTCTAATCTCGGCCCAACATAACCCGGCCCAATTATATACCACATATTAAACTCGTGCGATCCAATGTCTAAGCCCGAAAGACAATCAGCCCAAATAACATTAACCCAAATAACATATCGGCCCAATAAAAGTCCAATGGTATACACGGCCCAAATACATAACGCATGACAGTCAATTGCATAAGTCCAAAATGTTTGGCCCAGAATGATTGGGCCCGTGACAGTGTAGGCCCAAAACAGTGTACGTGCATAACTGGTCTCGAGTCGCAACCGGCGATCTCGAGACGCAACAGGGGGTTACGAGTCGCAACAGCTGGTTACGAGTCGCAACAGGTGGTCTCGGCTCGTCATGGTCCGGTTACGAGTCGCAACAGAACTCGCAACCTCGGTTGCGACTTGTGCTGCTTGTGCTAGTGTTGTGGTTTCGAGTCGCAACTGGAGGTATCGACTCGCAACCGTGTTGGTCTATCAATTGTAACCATTTTCCTGATTTCATGCAGATCGGTTACAAGCATTTATGCAAATCAATTAACATATTCGGTTTCCATGATTATCAAATCAATTAACAGTTTTCACAAATTAGTTAACCAAAATATCGATCAACGGGCAGTAACAACATGAATCGTATGAACCCTAATCTAATTAAAAATCAACGAGAATAACATATAACATTCAATCTGATTAGCCTTATCATCTAATAGCAATTCGTACCAACCGATCAATTAAATTCAAACATCATCATCACGCATGCAAGGCATCACAACATCAATTCGGTTTAGATCAATATCACATCTCATCCGATTCAACAACCCGAATAACCATTCATACGTCAATCAACAGCCGATTTACAAACATTCAATAACCCATAATCAAAGCATCGTTTAGCAAGCACTTAACATCAAATACTAACCGGATTAGCCCTAGTTTATCATCATGCAATTCTAAAACATGTGAAACCACATAACATCAACCAATTAAATAACCAAACACTAACCGAAAGGTGGAGGATGCAAGAACAATTCCAAACTCGTGAGCCTTTGGGTGCCGTTGGCTTCAAGAGAGAAAGGGACGAGAGAGAGGAGAGCTAGGGTTATGTGTGTGTGATGTGTGAATTGTAACAACTACAAAACCAATCCCTAACTAGGATGTTTACGCGACTAAGGGAAAGTGGGCCGAACCCTCACTTGGGTTGCCCATGAACTCGTTTACAAGTAACACGGCCCAATGGCCTTGTGCGGTCGAGTGGGTGTGTGATTTGGGCTCGTGCAACACATAACATACATACACATATAATGCACATAAACATAACATATCAGGTGTTCATTCAATTAATAATGTTCTCATAACCACATGTCGTTACACAAATAGGTCTAAAGTTCGAGTTGTCACAATGGGTGTTTACACGGTTTAGAGGGGTGGGCCGACCCTTACATGGGCTGCCCTATTGTTTGATTACAAGGTGTGGCCCAAAGGGCTTGTGCGGTTCGGTTTATGTGTGTGTTGTGCGATCCGGGTTATACAAACATATAACATAACATACACACACAATACACATAAAGCACATAACATTTCATAAAAATCATTAAATAGTAAACTTTCACATAAGCACGTAACGTTACAAGATAAGTCTAAAGTACGAGTTGTCACATTATCCCCAACTAAAAAGAAATTTCGTCCCGAAATTTGGTATGCACTCACTGAGGAAGCTAGGTAAGTTCAATCGTTCACTGGTTTTCCTGGGGTGTCACATCCTCCCCCCGTTGATCTGGAAATTCATCCCGAAATTCCGCAGTAGTAGCTTCAGTCTCAGCAGTGGTTGCATTGGTTCCGAATAACTGGGGGTACTTTTCTGTCATCCTGTCTTCGCGTTCCCAGGTGTACTCTGGGCCACGTTTGGAGTTCCAACGTACTCGAACAAGAGGGATTCTCTTGTTTTTGAGGACCTTCACATCCCGGTCCGTGATTTCAACTGGTTCCTCGACGAACTGCAACCACTCGTCGATAGTGAGTTCTTTGAAAGGAATGATAAGGGTTTCATCTGATAAGCACTTCTTTAGGTTCGACACATGAAAGACATTGTGAACTGCCCCGAGTTCAGCTGGTAGGTTCAATCTATAGGCTACTTTGCCAATCTTTTCTATGATTTCGAATGGTCCGACGTACCCCGGATTTAGTTTGCCCCGTTTGCCAAAACGAACCACACCCTTCCAGGGTGAGACTTTTAGTAAAACCCGGTCCCCGACCTGAAATTCTAAAGGCTTTCTACGCTTGTCCGCGTAGGCTTTCTGACGGTCGCGTGCCGCCGCCATGCGTTGTCTTATCTGTGCAATCTTTTTTGTGGCGTCCACTACAATCTCTGGACCCGTGATCTGGCTATCCCCCACCTCTGCCCAACAGAGAGGTGACCGGCATTTATGTCCGTACAATGCCTCGAATGGAGCGGCTTGAATGCTGGTGTGATAACTGTTATTATATGAGAACTCCACCAAAGGGAGGTGCTTTTCCCAGCCGTTGCCGAAATCAATAACGCATGCCCGAAGCATGTCTTCAAGTGTTTGAATCGTTCGCTCAGACTGCCCATCCGTCTGAGGATGATATGCTGTGCTCATGTCTAATCGTGAGCCGAAAGATTTGTGCATCGCTTGCCATAGTTCTGACGTGAATCGTGCATCGCGATCCGAAATGATGGATGTGGGCACCCCGTGCCTCGAAACAACTTCCTTGAGATAGATGTCTGCGAGAGTGGAGAACTTATCCGTTTCCTTTATAGCTAGGAAGTGTGCAGACTTGGTGAGTCGATCCACGATCACCCATATGGTATCATTCCCACGCTGGGATCTAGGTAGGCCTGTAACGAAATCCATGGAAATTTCTTCCCATTTCCATTGAGGTATCTTAGGCTGCTGAAGTAGGCCAGCTGGTTTCTGATATTCAACCTTGACTCTCGCACAGGTCAAGCATTTTCCAACGTAAGTAGCGATGTGGGCCTTCATGTTAGGCCACCAATAAGTGGTTCTGATGTCGTGGTACATTTTGTCCGACCCTGGATGTACCGAATAGCGAGACTTGTGAGCTTCATCCATTACAAGTTCGCGTAGACCGCCATAAAGTGGGACCCAAACACGCCCCGTTACATAGTAGGCACCGTCTGCCTTCTGCTCCATTCGTTGTCGTGAGCCGCGTAAGGCTTCAGCTTTGACATTTTCAGGTTTCAATGCTTCTACCTGAGCATCTCGTATCTGTGTAGGAAGGCTAGACTGAATCGTAAGCTGTAGCGCTCGCACGCGCCGTGGTAGAGTGTCTTTCCGACTGAGGGCATCAGCCACAACATTGGCTTTGCCTGGATGGTACTTGATGGCGCATTCGTAATCGTTCAGTAACTCGACCCACCGCCGTTGACGCATGTTCAAATCCTTCTGCTTAAGGATATGCTCGAGACTCCTGTGATCGGTGTAAATCGTGCACCTGGTACCGTACAGGTAGTGTCGCCATATCTTAAGCGTGAAAACAACAGCTCCCAGCTCTAAGTCGTGCGTCGTGTAATTCCGTTCGTGAACCTTGAGTTGGCGTGAAGCGTAAGCAATGACCTTGTCGCGCTGCATTAACACACATCCAAGTCCCCGAATGGATGCATCACAATAAACCACGAAATCATCTGTGCCCTCTGGCAAAGAGAGGATAGGTGCACTGCAAAGTCTATCCTTTAGGTGCTAAAAAGCAGTTTCCTGGGGATCTCCCCAACGGTAGGTGACACCCTTCTGTGTCAGCAGCGTAAGCGGCTGAGCAATCTTTGAAAAGTCTTTAATAAATCGTCTATAGTACCCCGCCAAACCCGAGAATTGGCGTATCTCCGTTGGTGTACGTGGTGCAGGCCAGTTTCTGATCGAATCTACCTTGGATGGATCGACATGGATCCCATCCTTGTTCACTACGTGGCCTAGAAAGTGGACTTCACGAAGCCAGAAGTCGCATTTCGAAAACTTAGCGTACAGCTGTTCCTTCCGTAGGAGTTCCAGAATAAGGCGTAGATGCTGCTCGTGTTCCTCCTGACTCTTGGAGTAGATCAGAATGTCGTCGATGAAGACAATGACGAACTTGTCAAGATAGGGTTTGCACACCCTGTTCATAAGGTCCATACATACGGCAGGCACGTTCGTTAACCCGAACGGCATGACAAGAAACTCGTAGTGGCCATAACGAGTTCTGAATGCTGTCTTGGAGACGTCCTCCTCCCGGACTCTCAGCTGATGATAACCAGACCTCAAGTCTATCTTGGAATAGTAACACGACCCTTGCAACTGGTCGAATAAGTCGTCGATGCGCGGAAGAGGATAACGGTTCTTCACCGTCACCTTGTTGAGTTCACGGTAGTCAATGCACATCCCGAACGTACCGTCTTTCTTTTTCACAAATAACACTGGAGCTCCCCATGGCGAAGAGCTTGGACGAATGAAGCCCTTTTCCAAGAGCTCTTGTAGCTGCTTTAACAATTCTTCCAATTCGGTTGGAGCTAAACGATACGGTGCGCGGGCTATGGGTGCTGCTCCTGGAGCGAGCTCGATTTGAAATTCGACCTGACGATGAGGCGGTAAGCCAGGTAAGTCTTCAGGAAACACCTGAGGGTAGTCGCGAACGATTGGAATATCCTCCAATTTCTTTTCCTTCACTGATGCATCCGAGACGAGTGCCAAGATTGCGGTGTGACCCTTCCGCAGACACTTCTAAGCCTTCAAGAAAGAGATGTGACACCCCAGGAAAACCAGTGAACGATTGAACTTACCTAGCTTCCTCAGTGAGTGCATACCAAATTTCGGGACGAAATTTCTTTTTAGTTGGGGATAATGTGACAACTCGTACTTTAGACTTATCTTGTAACGTTACGTGCTTATGTGAAAGTTTACTATTTAATGATTTTTATGAAATGTTATGTGCTTTATGTGTATTATGTGTGTATGTTATGTTATATGTTTGTATAACCCGGATCACACAACACACACATAAACCGAACCGCACAAGCCCTTTAGGCCACACCTTGTAATCGAACAATAGGGCAGCCCATGTAAGGGCCTGCCCACCCCTCTAAACCGTGTAAACACCCATAGTTGGGGATTGGTAATCTCATTTGTTACAAAAAAAAATCACACACAAAACCCTAGTTCTTCCTTCTCGTTGCTTGGAACCCGACGGCACACACACACCCTTACAACCGAAGATCATTCCTTGTACGGATCATCCTTGTTCCTTCTCTAATCCGGTTAGTATGTTGTTGTTCCCGTTGCCCTGGTTATTGTTGTGGTTCTGATTCTGGTTCAACTGAGGACAATCGCGTTTGTAATGACCTTCCGCCCCACACTGGAAACACCCCCGGTTTCCACGCTGTGGCTGCTGCTGCTGTGGGTTTTGAGGAACCGGTGGCGGAAGTTGCTGATTCTGGTTCACAGGTCGTGAACTCCTGCAATCTTTGGCTTCGTGCCCTAGCTTGAGACATCTCTGACAACGTTCTTTGCGACACCTTCCACTGTGGTGCCTGTTACACTTGTCGCATAGTGGGTGAACTCCCCGGTATCCACCCTGCCCCTGACTGCCAGATGATTGCTGACTCGAATTCTGGTAGTCGTTCGTCCTGCACTGTTGTGCTTGACATTGAACGGAAACTGATCCCCTGCTGGAATCCCCATCCCATTTCTGTTTGTTGTCGTTGGGTGTAGCAGAAGTAGCAGCTGGAGTAGTAGTTGCACTGACGCGTTTGGGCAGCTTGTTCTGTTCTACTGCCTGATCTGTGAGTCGATGAGCAAGACGCTGGATGTCTTGGATGTTGTCGAGGTTTGCCGATGTAACATGGCTCTGGATTTCTGGCGCAAGTCCCTTGAGATACAACTCAATGCGCTTCACTGGAGGGTCCACCATAGTTGGACACAGAATGGCCAGTTCGTTTGACCGTTTTGTATAGGCTTCAATCTCTGACCCCGTCATTTTCAAGTGATAGAGCTCGTTCTCCAACTTGTGGATGTCATCACGAGTGCAGTATTCCCTCTTAATGAGTTCCTTGAAGTCGTTCCAGGGTGTGGCGTTAGCAGCTGCCAACCCTAAGATCTGAACTTGGGCGTTCCACCAAGTTAGTGCTATTCCTTCTAGCGTGCCAGTGGCGTATTTCACCCTGCGAGCCTCAGGGCATTCACACATTTCGAACACTGACTCTAGCTTCTCAAACCAGTGGAGGAGTCCCACTGCCCCCTCTGTGCCGCTGAAGGTACTTGGACGACAGTCCATGAAGTTCTTAAAGGTGCAAACTTGCTGCTGCGCTGGTTGACCTATTGTGTACGAATGGGGCAAAGTTTAAATACAAGGGCTAGTTTAGGAGTGTAGGATCTAAAGATCCTAGTGTAAGTTATGACTACAGGATATACTACCTGCTTGAGCAGCTGCAAGTGCCGCAGCAACTTGAGCTTGAACGAGAGCCTCTAGCTGGGCTTGTGTCATGTTAATTCGTCCAGACATGATCTTCATAGTAAAAGTAACGTAAGTGAGAGTGGTTCGCGAGTAGGGCGATGACAGAAAAGCGTAAGCACGTAGATATTCTCATGTAATAAAGTCATGTGTATCTAAGAGTAATGCGAGCAAAGTTCTAAGCAGTTCTAGCAAACAGGCAATAATCGTAAACCTTATTACCTAGGATGTCGAGTCTTGCACGTGGAGCGAAGCGTCGTTGTGGATCGTTGAGAGCACTGTTCTGGTTATAGTCTGGTTTTAAATAAAACGTTTTCCATATTAAAACCAAGTTCTCTATAACCAATGGCTCTGATACCAATCTGTCACACCCCCAAAATCCACCTGCGGAGTACCACCGCTTGGGAGCGTGACTGACCAGGATCAAGCCACCAATCATATTGAACATGTAATTAAATAGTAATAGTTATCCATCAATACGAAAGGTGTTTATCAAACCAACATATTTAAGTATAGCGGAAGCATTAAAGTAAAAACCCAATCATAAGTATTAATGTATGTAATGACATAAGTAATCACGATCCATATGCCCACAACGACCTGCTCCTCCCTGTGCAAGCTCCATAATGTACCTAAGGTCCTGCAAGGCATGCAGCAAATAATCAACAACTAGTTGAGCGAGTTCACAGAAAGTAAGTTCGTATTAATAATGCGTATGTTCATCTAGTGGGGGATTCCCATACAAGTATATACTACTGGTGAGGGATTCTCACGTTTATCCTTTACAATGGGGGCTTCCCATTATGGTACTTACTAGACTATTTGCAACCATGTGTTCTACTTAAACCGAGAACAGGAATACGTACTAGGTCACGCAGGATTTACGTGAGTGCCCTTCCCCGAGGACAGTGGTACGCGTGGGGTTTACGTAGGATTTGCGTAAGTGTCCTTCCGACCCGGAAGACAGTAGTGGGTGTTAGGTTACGCAGGATTTACGTAAGTGTCCTCCCGACCCGGGAGACAATGGTAGATACTAGTTTACGTAGGTTTTACGTAAGTGTCCTGACTATCCTGAGGACGATGGTCTATAGTCTTGTGATTGCGTAAGCATGAGTAGTCATTCCATATCCAACATTCCAACCCAATTCCCAACCCGGGAATCCCATGCCTTGGCTGTGTGAACTCACCTTGGATTGCTCGGCAGATACACAAAAAGAGAGGGTTCTTGAACTAACAGTGATCAATCACGTCCTAACAGGGTTATCATAGAAGTCAGGTTTTGACTCAAGTATTGCACGTATGTATCACATAAGTTAACACGTTATAAACATGTGAATATCACGGTAAACTCATAACAGTCAAACAATGTATCCAACTTAGGCAAGTAAAAATAGCCCAATTGTAATCGGCCCAACATGTTGTGCGATCCACAACATGTTGTGCGGTCCAACATGTACCGGCCCAAATAGTAACACGTAGCAGCCCAATAACCTAACAGCCCAATACATTAACCAAATAACAATCTTGTGCGATCAGTAAACTTTGTGCGACTGATAAGGTTGTGCGATCGGCCTTTGGGCCTGTCCGGCCCAATGGCATACGTAGTCCAAAAACATATCGGCCCAAAGTTAATTAACATAGAACAATCTTATGCGATCCAGTCCAAATTGTACGATTGGAGTGCTTGTGTGATTGACAATGCTTGTGCGACCCGGACGTTTGTATGCTCCAAATAAGTTGTGCGGTTGACAGTTTGGGCCATTCGGCCCAACATTGTATCAATGTTTCGTGAGAGTGTGTGGCCCAACCCCTTGTGCGATCAACACCAACTTGTGCGATCCACCGGGTGTTGTGCGATCATGCATAGCTAAGCTGTACCATGTGTTTAAAAACCGGTACCCAAGATGTGCGATTTAGCTCTTGTGCGTTCGGATCAGATTCGTATAACCTGATCTTGTACGGTTGGAGCTTGTGCGGTGGTCTAAACATTCCGGATATTATGCAAATCAGTTACAAACATACATCATGCCAATCAATCACCATGTTTCCATACTTATCGTCTATCAATTAACAAGTTATCAGTTTCAAAGCATGATAGTTTTCGATCAACCAAGGGTTTCAACATCAAATATCCAATTCTCATGAACCCTAAAATCATATCATAAACAATTATCTAGCCATTCAATCAACAAGACATAATACCCGAATATACATTCAATCGGTTTTTATATTAACATACATCCGATTCATGTGAGCTTGTAGCCGATTAACAAATATATATATCCAATCGGTTTACATCAACATCATCACATAAACATCATGTAAAACACATAGGTCATAATCATTATCAACAACAATCAACTCTAATCGGCTAGAACAAAACGTGAAATCATAACATCATCAACTCGAGAACACAAACAACATACTAACCGGATTAGAGAAGGAACAAGGATGATCCGTACAAGGAATGATCTTCGGTTGTAAGGGTGTGTGTGTGCCGTCGGGTTCCAAGCAACGAGAAGGAAGAACTAGGGTTTTGTGTGTGATAGTGTTTTTGTAACAAATGAGATTACCAATCCCCAACTATGGGTGTTTACACGGTTTAGAGGGGTGGGCCGGCCCTTACATGGGCTGCCCTATTGTTTTTTTTGGGTAAAGGGTTACCCCGGTGATTCTATATATTCACAACCAAAAAAGCACAAGTAGTGTAGAGAGTCTACACTAGTTCAATCATGAGACACACCCCATGAAAGTCAAACCAAAACCAAACCAAAACAAAACAACCAAGAAAAGGAAACGACCACTAGACTACAATATCTAGATACAAATAACCAAACACACTAATCAGCCTCCATCGTCGCCTTTGTCATCCGCATAGATCTCCCATTCTTCAAGAATCTTTCGCACCTTCACGGTATCCTTCAACTTAGCTCCCATCAACTTGTATCGCACTGTTTTGATAATAACATCACTAACCGTCTCAGGAGGTCTGAGTTGATTTTTAAACAACCGAGCATTCCTCTCTTGCCAAATGTTATAAGCAGTAGCCGCAACGAGGAGCTTAGCCACATAAATATCCGCCCGCTTCTGATGACTACGAGCACTAAGCCAGTGAACAACTTCTGACCATTTCGGGCTGACCGAGTTCATACCCCCCCTATCCCGGATTAGCGTCCACACCTGTGAAGAATATTTGCATTCAAAGAACAAGTGTGGGTGGGAATCAAAGTTCTCAAAACACAATAAGCAACACATCATATTCATGTTTTTCCTTCTAGACAAATCCCATTGCAGAATTTTATCCTGTGTAAGGAGCTTACGTTTCATAATCAGCCACATCATGAATGCGTGCCTCGGAATACACTGAGCGAACCACGCAATTTTGCACCAATCAACATCCGGTTCCCTATAGCGCAACGAATGCCAAGCCCCAGACGTCGAAAACCCATTAAGATCATTCCCATCCTTCCATAAAAGCCTATCATTTTTCATCGGATCCAAAATTACTTGATCAATCTGAATCAGAACAGGGAACAAATCCCTCCACGCTATAGGCCAACTCCAACCCCCATTCGAATGCACATCGGCCACCGAATCCTCCAACCTAAAATCAGCATCTGTAATAACTCTAGGCGAAAGAAAATCGGCCAAAGGCCCCAACTCGGACCATGTATCATACCACGCTGAGGTAGAGGCACCATTACCAACCTCCGACCAAAAATGATTTCTAACCAGCGGCCCTAACTGAGATATCTTCCTCCACGACCAACAACTACTAGCGGGCGTTTTACATACCCAAAAACTGTTACCCTTTAACCGATACGAGTGCACCCAATCAACCCACAAGGAGTCCCGTTTAGAAACAATGCTCCAAATATGAGACGACATCAACGCTTTATTCATATCCCCCACACGTCTAATACCCAAGCCCCCCTCATATTTTGGCGTACAAACCAATTTCCAAGAGACTTTCGATTTACCTTTATTAAACGCAGAATCTTGAGACCAAAGAAAGTTTCTCATCTTAGCTTCAAGCTCCTTGATAATCCGAACCGGCAAAATAAACACTGAGGCCCAGTAGATATGCATAGAAGATAGGACAGAATTAATAAGCTGAAGTCTTCCTGCGAAGGATAACAGCTTATTTCTCCAATGCATGATACGCTTTTCCAACCTCTCCACTAGAACTCGACATTCATTGTACCCAAGCCTAGCCGAAATCAACGGGACCCCCAAGTACCTGACAGGCAGCTTTCCTTCCTTAAAAGGCATGATATTCAGAATAGCTTGCTTAGTATGATTTTTCACATTGCAAAAGAAAACCGTGCTTTTCTGATTGCTAGGGACCAACCCCGACATCTTAGTGAATTTCGAGAGGGAGGACATAATGCAATTAGCCGAACTAATTTCCCCTCTAGCGAATAAAAACAAGTCATCTGCAAAGCAAAGATTAATAATTCGCTGTCTTTCACACCTATTGTGGAACCTGAAAGAGGAATCAATTTGTACCGAATGCTGCAGAATACTCGTTAATACCTCCATAACCAACGTAAATAAATACGGGGACATTGGATCACCCTGCCTCAACCCACGTTTCCCTTTGAAAAACCCATGCACTGAGCCATTGACACAAACCGAGAATGATGTAGTAGAGACACATACCATAATCCACTCCACCATTTTGATGTTAAAACCAAAACCAATCAGCACTTTTCTCAAAAACCCCCAATCGACAGTATCGTAAGCTTTCTGAATATCGACTTTAAACGCACATCTCGGGGGACCCGCATCTCTATGATAATTATGCATTAATTCCTGGGTTAAGAGAATGTTATCCGAGATTTTCCGACCAGGAACAAAGGCCGATTGGTTGATGCTAACAATATCATTAAGGGCACCTTTAATTCTGTCCGCAATGATCTTACTGATACATTTGTAAAAAACATTACAGCAAGCAATCGGACGAAAATCAGTAACAAGCATAGGGGTCGAAACCTTTGGAATGAGAACAATTAACGTATGATTCAATTCCCGGAGAAGATTACCCGTTTCAAAGAAATCCTTAATCGCGTTAGAAATATCATTACCAACTAAAGACCAAGCACTCTTAAAGAAGGCTGCCGTATAACCATCCGGCCCAGGTGCTTTGTCGTTACCAATCGAAAACATAGCCTTTTTGACCTCCTCCGTCGTTACCTGCCGAATCATATTGGACGCCGCATCATGAGATAACATTTTCGGGAATAAATCTGGAGCCGGTTCAAGAGAAATATCCCCTATAGATCCGAAGAATCCCTCATAGTGCTGAACAAACGCTTTAAAAACCATGTCACCTTCATAAGTAACCCCACCCGAGTCCGTAACAACTTCTATTCTAGAAAAATGATTTCTGGCTTTCAACGAGGAATGAAAGAATTTCGTGTTCATATCACCAGCCGCTAACCAGTCCACTTTCGATTTTTGTTTCAGGAACCTCTCCTCGTCTAGTAAAGCCGCCTGTAACTCGCGGCTAATAGAAGCCTCTTCAGCACGGATAGCAACATTAGACGGGTCTTGATCCAAGTTTTGCTGAATTACATCCAACTTCGATCTAAGGTTATCTACTTTCTTGTGGAGATTTCCTTGTTTAAAGAGCAATGACCTCAACGGGTGTTTCAGCAAACGAAGTTTTTTTACAACTCGGAACTGATACACTCCCTCAACATGAGTACCCCAACCATTAGTAACGATTTCCAAAAATTCTGGTTTGAAAACCAGAAAATTAGCGAACTTGAAAGACCTCGGTTTCACTATCACAGCATCCGGGAACGATAAAATACATGGACAATGATCCGACAGACGATATGGCTTGAAAACAGCCACCGAGTTCGGATATTCCGCTAGAAAAGAAGTGTTCCCCATCACCCGATCAATTTTCTTAAGTAACCCAATCCCTTTCTTAGGCTTTTGGTTCCAAGTAAAATGAATACCTGACCGATTAATATCGACCACTTCAATATCATCAACACAAGCCTGGAACTCCCTCATACCGGTCGAACAAGAAGAAGTGCCCATGGAACTGTCCTCTATATTCAGAGCCGAGTTAAAATCACCCATAATAAACCACGGACTATCCGCAACAAGAGTTTTGTGCAACGAAAGTTGGTGCCACAACTCCCTCCGGGTCACATAATAATTAGCAGCATAAACAATAGAACAGAAGACCCTCCTTTTATCCAATTTAAACACGAGTTGAAGGTGCATAACCTGATCCGACTGAGCCAAAACCATCACGTCAAAAACGGCCGGATTCCAACCCACAATGATTCTAGTGCCTTTATCACAACATCTACCATTCGAAGTCCAATCCCACGAGCGAAAAACGGACTTACAAACACTAGCCAAGTTAGCAACATTAACATGGGACTCTAAAATAGCACACAGACTCAACTTATAATCTTTCACAGCTTGCCGAACCTCCATTTGTTTAAGCGGGCGGTTCAACCCCCTTATATTCCAGACCGCGAGACTAATCATTAGCAACTACCTGAGAAGGAGTGCTTGCCCCTTGTTTGCTCTGAATTTTACACGTCCCTTGCATCATGAACTCATCCATTTCGTTATAAATTTCTTCAACTTCATTATCCGAATCCTCCAAGGCCGAACCTGAGGATTTCTTGCTAGTTCCCTCTCCCGAATCAGCTTGGTTCAACACTTCAAAAGGATTATTCAGTTTAATCGGCACCGAAGACGACCCATGGTTACCCTTCGGCTGGGGTTTTGGAGCCACCGGCCGATATTCAAATCTGCTTTTCTGCTTGTTCACCGGAATACCCATTTTTCTAGCGACCTTCTTACCATGAACTTCAGTATACCCATCCTGATCAACAATCGGACCCTTTTTCTTCTGCAAGTTCTTTTGAAAATTACGGTTCGGCACATCATTCTTAACAACCTTCACCGGTGTTTTAGGACACACATCAGCCGTGTGACCAAACACACAACAAGTGTGGCAACGGTGTGGACTCCATTCATACTCCACGTACATAGTTTCTTTAATAAAACCCTCCCCTTCCGGTTCAGGTATCGCCATAGTAATCTCTTCACGAAACTCCTTATCAGCCGAAATTTCCACCAACGCTCTAGCATAGCTGCTACGACCCCACAAATCGGTACACATAGAAGTTGTAAAAGAATCCAGCATCTTAGGCTCACCGATTTTTGTAGCTATCAAGCTAAGACCATCTTCCGTATAAGCCGCAATAGGAACCTCATGAATTTTAACCCAAACCTGCACCTTCTTAACTTCTTTCTTTTCAAGTTTGGTCGTTGGGGTCCATATGTTCAGAAACAACGGTTGCGATCTAATAATCCACGGACCATCCTTGAGGACATTCATCATTCCCCCTTCATCGTTGAACTTGAAAAAGAAAAATCCATTAGCATTCATCATCGACTTCTGCAACCCATATTTCTTCCACTGAGCTTTAACAAAGTAATCAACAACCGGGAATGCAACCCGGTCCCCCAAAAAATACCCGTAAATAGTATTAGATAACTTCTCTTGCACGGTTCGGACAGATTCTTTGGGAAGCACGATATCACATCCTTCATGCACAACCGGACTCTCCAAGGAACGAAAATTAACTTTCTGACCACTACTAGCTGCAACCGATTCCGCATAAGACAAAGGAGTAGAGCTACTACTCTGACCGTTAAAAGAACTTTGAACACCATGAGCAGCCCCAGATGCAACCGGTTTGAAAGTCACACCTTTAGCAGGATTAGGGTTTGCATGGGGCGCCCCCATAGCCGACTCATAATCCATCCCACATGCATGATCAGCATTCAATTCAACTGGCTTAGATATATCGATCAAGCCATCAATAACCGACGTAGCATTAGTGGAATACATACCTCGCCTCGGAATCCGATTATTCCCCTCAATGTTAGTCACTCGCAACCCAATACCACGAACTGGTGGTGTCTTCTCATCCGTCCCCGGAGTGGCAACCTCCTGCAACGGCTTAGAGCGATCATTCATGACAACAGCAATCCAAAACAACTCTCTCTAGAAACCAGCAGACCAAAGAAACAAGCACCCGAAATCCAAAAAACCCTAGAGCCGCAACCAGAACGAAGACCAAGAAACAGAAAACCCTAATCCTAAAAACCCTAGTTTGAAACCTGAACCCTTAATCGATTAAACCTGAGCATCAATCTAGCTAAATTAAACTCAGTTAACCGCAATCAACGACTACCAGTTTAATAAATCAGGGTTCTTGAATAAAAAACTAGAGCGGCGATTGTAAGAAGAAAACCGAAAAAAACCCTAGTTCTAAATCGATCCCTAGTGCTAACGAGTTCGTTATAGAGATCAAATCTCTAATCACAGACTGTTATACACAAGATCACGAAGAAAAACATAGGATTCATGAAGAACAATCAAAATCGCCATTTAGGAGAGAGAGCATAGGGTTGGTCCTATCCAAGGGGGAGTTTGTTGGTGCATATTGGGCTGCCCTATTGTTCGATTACAAGGTGTGGCCCAAAGGGCTTGTGCGGTTCGGTTTATGTGTGTGTTGTGCGATCCGGGTTATACAAACATATAACATAACATACACACATAATACACATAAAGCACATAACATTTCATAAAAATCATTAAATAGTAAACTTTCACATAAGCACGTAACGTTACAAGATAAGTCTAAAGTACGAGTTGTCACAATCCACTCTGCCCACGACTACTAGAAAACTGCTGTCTGGGGCTCTGGTAGTCATCTATCTTTTGTTGCTGAGCCAGAGGCTGGACCAAAATTAATCCCTTGCTCAGGTTTTCATCCCTCTTGCGTTTGTTATCACTAGAAGCACATGTAGTATTAGTTTTAACACGTTTCGGTAACTTGTTTTGTTCTATAGCCTGGTCTGTGAGACGATGAGCAAGTCGAGTGACTTGCTGGATAGTGCCAAGGTTAGCTGCAGTCACATGACTTTGAATTTCTGGCACCAGACCCTTGAGATACAGCTCAATACGTTTGGTGGGAGGGTCTACCATAGTAGGACAAAATGTGGCTAATTCATTCGATCTCTTCGTATAAACTTCAATTTCAGACCCCACCATCTGTAGGTTGAGGAACTCTACCTCTAGTTTGTGGATGTCTTCACGACTGCAAAACTCTTCCTTAATTAGGTCCTTGAACTCATTCCAAGGGGTGGCATTAGCAACTGCCAGCCCTAACATTTGAACCTGTGCTTCCCACCAGGTTAATGCAGCACCTTCGAGTGTTCCAGTAGCAAACTTTACTCTACGAGACTCGGGGCAATCACACACCTCGAAGTCAGTTTCGAGCCTCTCGAACTAGTGGAGCAGGCCTTTAACTCCCTCGGTTCCACTGAAGGTACTAGGTTGGCAATCCTTGAGATTTTTGAAGGTGTAAACTGGTGGCTGAGCGTGTTGACCTATTGTGTATAAGAATAGGACAAGGTTAAACACAAGAGTTAGTTTAGGAGTGTAGGATCTAAAGATCCTAGTTACGACTGCAGGGTATACCTCCTGCTTGTATAGCTGCAAGTGCCGCAGCAATCCGTTCGTTAATGAGAGCCGTCAACTGGGCTTGTGTCATGTTGATACGTCCGGCCATGATCTTCATAGCAAATGTAACGTAAGTGAGAGAGGTTCGCGAATAGTGCGATGACAGAAGAGTGTAAGCACACAAGTGTTCTCAAGCAATAACAAATAGTGAGCAATGTAATCTAAGCATACCACGAGCAAAGTTCTATGCAATTCTAGCAAGTAGGCAATTAACATAAACCTTATTACCTAGGATGTTGAGTCTTGCACGTGGAGCGACGCGTCGTTGTGGATCGTTGAGCACTGTACTGGTTATAGTCTGGTTTAATAAAAACATTTTTTTCCCTTATTAAAACCAAGTTCTCTATAACCAATGGCTCTGATACCAATCTGTCACCCCCCCCCAAAATCCACCCGCGGTGTACCACCGCTTGGGAGCGTGACTGACCAGGATCAAGCCACCAATCATATTGAACATGTAATTAATATATAAAAGTAAATGCCATTCAACCACCAATATGAAAGGTGTTCAAAATATAAGTATGTTATCACTGTTTAGCGGAAGCGTATAAATAAAACCCAACATAATTAAGTATGAAATGTAATAAGTGTTTAACGAAACAATCACGATCCAAGCCCACAACGACCAGCTCCTCCCTGTGCAAGCTCCATGTACCTAACGACCTGCAAGGCATGTAACAGAGGATCAACAACTAGTTGAGCGAGATCACAGAAAGTAAATGCGTAATAGTAAGTTCGTTTGTAACATGTGGCTCTACTGGGCCGATAGTACGTTCTATTGGCGGGCGCTTCCCATGTTGTATATCCACTAGACTATTCGTAACCATAAGTGTTCTTCACAACCGAGAACAGTAGTACATACAAGCTTTACGTAGGTTTTACGTAAGTGTCCTTATGTACCCGAGGACAGTGGTACACGTGGGGTTTACGTAGGTTTTACGTAAGTGTCCTTCCTGACTTCGGAAGACAGTAGCATGTTATTGTTTACGTAGGTTTTACGTAAGTTTCCTTCCTGGCTCCGGAAGACAGTAGCATATTCCTGTTTACGTAGGTTTTACGTTAGTGTCTTGCTTAACCCGAGGACCATGGTAGATAGTCTAGTAACCGTGTATGTACGCGTAATTGTTCAATTCCATCATTCAACCCATTCCCTATTCCCCGGGAATCCCATGCCTTAGTAAGAGTGTGAACTCACCTTGGTTTGCTCGGTATGCTAATCTATGTGCTCGTAAACAGTCAATCAATCAGTCAAGGTGATGTGCGTGAATTATATATATTTTTAATCGAGATTTTCTTCACACAAATTTAGTTTTAAAAGAGTTTTTCACCTAAAAACTAACTACACACACAAAGGGCAAGTGTACCCGTCGGGTGGCAATATAGCTAATCGGCAAGAACCGGATATCAATCCGTGGATGCGGTGTCTCGATACTAAACTTTTGCTACTTTAAAGCCTTTTCAAATGATTGGGTTGATTTTTCTAACTTATCATGCAAACTAAATAATCTACTAAAATTTCTAACAAATAACAATATCTAAGAAAGGTTGCCTAAACTAAGTATCCACTCATTCACATGTGACAACAAAGAGGAAGGGATTGTGATGATGCAAGCTCTAATTTTTTAACTAAGTCCCCAATCAAGGCTTCCTAGTTTATAATTCTTAGGAAAATTAAAAATGAATTAACATTCTAATCACCTAAAAATTATTCTTTTAAGCTCACTTGCTAAGTTGATGTTAATCTTTGATGATGAGTTATTTGTTTGTCAAAACTCCTAACTCTACAAATTAGGGAAAACTAATATGAGAAACACACTAATCACCCTAACTTGGTTTTAAGTAGTTGGCACTATCATCATGTTCTTGATATGAACCACAAGCATGGTCATGCTAGCTAACAACCTTGGCCTAAATCATCAACCAAACATGAACACAAACTATAGAATTCATATAAACATACTTTTGATCTTTCCAAATCTAGATGCAAGAATTCACACACAAGCTCAAATCATTGTTCATATCACATTAGCACTCACCATTCCTAGTTTCATGCTATGAATCATACTAACAAGTTAACAAGATTCAATAATCATAATCTCTACATGGGCTTTCCAACACAACATGTAAATACTTATGAGCAAACATTCAAGAACAAGAACTTTAAGCATGCATATGAACTCCAAGAACAAAATCAAATGACAACATGAAGATTAACAAGAACAATCATCACATCTACTTCCATATTATCACATGTTCATAAGCTTCAACATAGTTTAGACAACACAAATGTTTAGCGCATAAGGCTCATGACTACCAAATCAAGCATAAATAAACACAAATTGTTCATAATGTAGTAAGCTAACCAAGTTAAAGACAAGATTTAAATGGTGTTTGAGTAGATCTTCAAGTGATTTAATCCTCTTCAAGGCTCCTTCTTGGCTCCAACAAACTTCCAAGACCAGATTCTTGAGAGAAAAAGTCACCAAAATGCTCCAACTCCCTTGCAAATGAGCCTAGAACTCGTATTTAAACTCTGGGCGTTTGGCACTACCATGCCACCTTTTGGCACGGTCGTGCTCGGTATGTGTCAGATCTACTTTCTCGAATGTTAACCAAGTATGCTACCATTTTGGGAAAAATCCCGCTCAAATGTTCCCGAGGTCGCACGACCATGCTCGGGCATGGTCTGGTCGTGCGAGCCGGTAGTGCTCGTTAACAATCACCTCGTTCTCGGAAACAAGATGATCAGGAGCTGATTTTGGTCTGGCACGGTCGTGCCAGTGGTTGGCACGGTCGTGCATCACCTGATTTCGATGATTTGGACGACAGATGCTAGTGCTGGCTGAGAGTGCCGACGTCGGGAGGCTTGGCACGGTTGTGCCACAGTTTGGCACGGTAGTGCCATATCTGGCAGTTTGCTGGAATGCACCATTTTAGCTCTATTTTGCTCCAGAAGCTTCCGTTTCATCACCGGGCCGAAGCCCGGACCTGTATTTTCACAAACAACTCAAATGAGTACCAAAATCAATGAAAATACAAAGAGTTTTCGCATAAACGGGGCGTATTTGACGTTTAAAAGATGTATAAATTCTTATACATCAAACATCCCTACACTTGAACTTTGCTTGTCCTCAAGCAAACTAAAATCAACGAAATTCTCTAAATGGCAATCATCTCAACTAGCATTTCATAAGCACAAACAAATAACTCGGGTCAAAACAATCAAGGAGTGCTCAATATAAAGAAACAACCGAAAAGAGATATGTAAAATAAGTTTATGAGCAATGGTCCATCTTAGAAATCCCTACCAATTCACCAAGCATCCTCACAATGTTCACACACACTCGGCTTAATATAGGTGCACATACAATTCATGGAGTATGTTTAGAACACTCGATGCCAAGACGATAACTATGCGATATCATAAGCTTGTGGAAGGATCAAATCTAATCACTCGGCGAAAATATAGCATAAATCGTGAGGTCTTGGTTGGGTTGTAACTTGGCTTGGGCTAGGGGTATGGAAGTGGATTTTGAAAAGTGGCTAAAATGGTTGTAACCCGACGGTTTGACTAACTTAAAGCGTAAGAAAAATAGAACTATACAACTAAATAGTAACTAACCGAGAGCTAACCAACAAGTATTTCTTTTCGCTCCCAAAATTGCTCTAACAAAGCCATTTGATAAGGCTTTTTCAACTATTTTTTTTTTTTTAACAAGAACAAACCCATGCTTTGGAGAGAACTAAGTACGTCTACCTAGCTAAAAACTCTTGAACATGAGGGATATAACAACTAAGAAGAACTATGCAAAAGCTACAAGTTAATCATAACCGAACCGGGCTTCCAACCAAAAATGGGCTAAAAATATAAAAGGCTAATTTGGCTAAGTGGCTAATGTTTTGGGGATTTTAAGAAACGAACGGGAAAGGCTCAAATTGGTTTAACTAGGGGAATAATTCGGGTAGGGAGGTGAATGAAAATGGCTAAAATGAAAAGGTTTCCTAATGCCTCAATCACTTCTATGCTTGTATTCTCGCTTTGTGGCCTCGAAATGCATGCCTAACACAAGTTCTAAATCGCAAAAATTATCCGGCTCACTCAATCTTTGCCCGCAAAAACATGAGCAAAAATAATCTAAAGCTATAAGGCTCAAAAATAACTCACGGAAACGGGCGTATTGGGTAAATATGCAAGGCAAACAAGTAGGTCAATCGCTTGATTTCTCATGCTCGATTTTATACAAAAAACAAGTTACTTAACGGTTTTTTTTTTCCTTACACGAGTGAACCCCCTTTTTGTGTCAACCCAATTTTATTTATCAAAAATTTTGGTGCTTATTTAGATACTTATGTTGATTTGATTTATATGCCACAAAAATTGTTAAAAGAGAGCTTTGCATTATTATTTTATTTATTATTATTATTATTATTATTATTTTATATATATATATATATATATATATATATGACAACGACAAAGCTCAAGCGATAGACCACCTCCCCACACTTGAATTGTACATCGCCCTCGATGTACAACAAAAAATTGAATAAGCAAAAGAATTGCGAATTCAATACAACTAAAGGAAGGCGGGAACACGAAAACTCCCCTGAAACATGAAGCTAGAAGCGGAACAAGATGAAGCAACTAGGAGCATCCACAACGAACTACCAACCCTTCCACCAAGCTAACACCTCATTTAACCCAACACTGCACATGTAGCAAACAAGATCAAACACATAGGAAGTTTACCCAACCCATTTCTTCCCTTGCCTTTGTTTATTAATTTAACCCACTAATAAAGCGATAAAAACTAACACCTAAAACGGAGGGATGTACGTACGATGGAAAATGGCACATCCCTCAAACACGAAATAGTAATACAAATACGAGATGAGGGCGGGACTAAAACCTCCCACCGGATCCCGAAGGACCGGTGTCGTCCCTGCGATCAAACCTGGATCTACGCGCAAAATGCGGAGGCGGCTGTGTGTATGGATGGTTGAGTGAGTTCGCGATATGCTGCTGCGAACCGAACAACCAATCCATGCTTCGTCGATGCTGCTCGTGCAACTCCTCCAAATAGTTGCCCTGCCGGTGTTGCTCCGCGCGTATGAGACCCACATCTCGCCTCACTTCTTCTTGGTCCAATGCCAGTCCGTCCATCCGCCTCCAGAGGTCCAACGATGACGGCTCGGAAGGACCGTAGGCGCCATAACCACCCTGTGCATAACCTCCACCACCAAAGCCACCATACACATTATCCCAATTCGGGCTATCAAACCCGTGAATCACATGTCCAACCTGCATGTGGGGGTCCGCTCCCCCAGCGCCCCCATGCTGGCCCTGAACCGGGATATCGTGCATATGCACATCATGATCGCCGCCATCACCATCATCACCACCATCACCACCATCAACTACAGGTAGCGGGTCCCAAATTCTTCTATGTCGGTCAACGAGCTTCGGAATCCCGTTCACTTTCCTGGTAAGATGCATCGAGTTCAGCTGTTGCAAGTCGAGAAGGCCGTAGTCGCAGGCCTCGGTTAGGTGGTCTAACCGAACCCGATAAAATTTGGCAAGCTTAGTTGCAAAGGCTCCTCCACAAATCCGTGACGTGGGTGTCGAACCAACGCCTCGAAATATCGACTCTGCAACGCTGACCGCTAGGTTGCAGTTTGAACCCGAGATGATGCAGTATAGGTGAAAGAGGTCACGGGTGGTGATGTTCCCTGTGCTATCACCCCGACCTCCGATCACGTGGAAAATGGCGCGCTCGATGACTCTATGTAGCGGGTCAAGTATCCATGTAGCTTTGGCTCTACGAGGGTCCCAAATCCGACCCGGCACAGTGATCTCCTCCCAAAAGGCTGCCTTGTTTGCATCCGGCTCCCAATCCTGTAGGCTCCCGTGAAACAGTTCCGAGTCGATTTCATCATCTTCATACAACCCCAGCACCGTCGCGAATCGACTTATTGACTGGTGGTGCCATTTCCTCCCCAATCGGTATTTAACACCAACCTTTTTGTCGTAGACATCCGGACATGGGAAAGTGAATCGGAATGATGCGAAAAACTCGATAACCAGCTCCACGTATTGCGGTTCCGCGATCTCAAAAAGACGAGACCACGGGGGAGTCATCAGATCATCGAACCTCTCGGACTGTCCGAGCAAATCCAAATCCACCAACTGCAGCTTCCTCATGGGCTCGATAAGGTGTCGTCGGGCCCACAATCGTTCCATTTTCGGGATACAATACCCTTCCCTGGCATTGTTTGAGAACTGCAAGTAGGGGTGGTCCATCTGCAAGATTGAGACAAGATTAATCAGCAACCAAAACAAACAAGCAAAAATTTCAGGACTGGATAATATGGCATGGTCGTGCCACCATATAGCACTACCGTGCGGGACCTGCAAATCAGTGAGTTTATGAAGTTTTCTAGGAAATTTATGAAGTCTGGGTTTTTATTCCCCAGGAGCACGACCGTGCCATCCCACGGCACCATCGTGCTCGGCCGTAAACGGCTCGGATTTGAGCCAATTTTGTGAGAAGCACGGTAGTGCCACCCACTGGCACCCTCGTGCCTGACCGATGACTGGACCTGATCTTCGGCGATTTTCCGTGACACACGACCGTGCCGCTATGTGGCACCCTCGTGCCCGGCTGGTCACCGGAAATAAGCTTGAGCGATTTGAGCGATTTTTGCGCGAGGCACGATCGTGCGGTGTTTTGGCACCCTCGTGTCATTTGGATTTTCTGGGCAATTTTATGAAGTTTCGAAGAAATTTATGAAGTTTTGAAGAAAGTTATGAAGAGCACGACCGTGCCTGGGTATGGCACCCTCGTGCGCGACGGACAACAGCCCGAAAAATCGCTCAAAACAGCCCCGAAACCCCGATTTTTTTCAACTTTTTGCTTAGGGGTTTTGTCAATCGGTCACTTGTGGTTCAAACCAACACAGAAAACACTAAAAACGGGCTTGAATCGGGTGATTTAGACCAAGCCCTAAAAACCTAAAAAAAACTAACTATGAAGAACATGAAGAACACAACATCAAAACACATGAATCTAACTAGAAAAAGGGAGGATTCGTACCTGAATGATGTTGGAATGAAAGAATTTCTTGGAGGAAGCTAGGAGATGCAAGAATCCGTGAGTGCTTTGAATGGGCTCAAGGAGGAAGATGAAGTTATGAAGAAAAAGATGGTGGTGGTTGGGTTTATTCAAAATGGCCCTATTATTGATCTGCAAAGGGCTGACACATTTCTGATAGTGCCAGATTTTGTTGGTAGTGCTTTAATTTTCGGATTTTTTTTTTGAAGGTGTAGAAAATGGACATCTCCCTTTATAAATTCCTTGAACCCGGGGCACTCACGAAGCATCTCCTACCAAGAAAAAGAACCGAACTAACATACCTGAGAGCCGGCAACAAGCTCTAACATCCCTCGCGACCAGAACGAACCGCAACCTGAAAAATAAAAAGGACAACCACACACAAAAATAATAACAAGATAGTATACACAAACATGCTAAGTTTATTTACGAGTCTTCAGCTAGACTCACCACCCCGAATTCATTTGTTCCTAGGGTGGAGGGTAACAACCTCCTCACTCGGGTCAACGGGCCCTCCAACATAAGCCTTTAACCTATGCCCGTTGACTTTAAACAACCGGCCATCCTCATGGCCTATCTCCACGGTCCCGTAAGGAAACACTGATCGTACAGTGTAGGGACCCGACCATCGAGATTTTAGCTTGCCAGGAAACAACTTAAGACGTGAATTGTACAACAACACACGATCACCCACTCGGAATTCTTTCTTTTCCTTCAAGCGGGCATCATGGAGCGTCTTAGTACGTTCCTTGTACAGCTTGGAGCTTTCATACGCATCGTGCCTAAGCTCCTCAATCTCGTGAATCTGCACAAACCTGTTCTCACCCGCAGCAGCCATGTCAAGATTAACTGTCTTCAAAGCCCAGTATGCTTTGTGCTCGAGTTCAACAGGCAAATGACAAGACTTCCCATAGACCAATTTAAACGGTGTGGTGCCTATAGGAGTCTTGTAGGCTGTCCGAAAAGCCCACAGTGCATCGTCCAATTTCTCGGACCAATCCTTACGGCTAGAATTAACCGTTTTCTCCAAAATCCGCTTGATACCCCGATTAGTGACCTCGACCTGTCCGCTCGTCTGCGGATGATACGGTGTAGAGAATCGATGTTGCACACCATATCGGGACAATGCTTTCTCAAGCTGAGCATTACAGAAATGCGTCCCACGGTCACTAATCAATGCCTTCGGGGCACCAAAGCGAGCAAACAGCTTTTTCAAAAATC